>NC_083880.1:54215828-54840828 GCF_032452875.1 Bos javanicus | reverse complement strand
ATGTGCACTCCTATGTCTTTGCCACTGAAGCCACACAGAAAATCCACATGTCTTTGAATGGCGTGACTAGTTGTAATTTTTGGTTTTTATGTATTTTTCTCAATCAGCTTATGCTAAACACATAGGCCTTCTCCTGGTGGGGAAGGGTCTCTATATCTTTGCCATCAAGAAGCAGGCCTGAAGTTGGAAGGTTTGGGGGTGACTTGGAGAGTGCCCAGGTGACTTGATGGAGCTACATGTAGCTCCATCTTCATGGGGACAGGGTCACTTTCTCTGGGTCTTAAATTCTTTGAATGAGTGGGAGATGTGGAACAGGTTTCTAAAAGCGAGATCGTGGGGCTTTGTAGGCAGTCCTTGTCTGGAATTAAGAATCAGGGTGAAGCAAAGTGAAACTGGCCCACAAAGACTGTATTTGGGAGGACTGGCTAACCTGTCATATAGTGATGAGCAAGGGGCTGGGGCTGGGAGACTGACATCCAGCAGTGTCCAAAGGCACTGGCCAGCGAACCCTGTTTTGAGGAGCATTTCACAGGACTGATGTTCCCCAGGTGCCCTTCAGCAATGCTGGACTAAGCAATATGACATGTACAACATGTTTGTTTTGCGTTTATTACTTGATGTCTGTCACGCCCTCTGCTCTGTTCCCACCTGCGAGGAAGGGCTGTATCTTGCTTTTGTCGGTTTTCTCTGTGGTTTGTCAGGTAAAGGGTGCTCACCTAGAGCTTACAGAGTAAGAAGCAGCCCCACAGAGGCCTTTCCTGGGCAAGGAGGTGAGGTCTCAGCAGGAAGGTGGGAGGAGTGGGGTCCCCAACTGCTGGTACCCTTTCTGGGATGCAGGTAGAAGGATGTGCTGGGCCTCCCAAGTTTGTCCACAGAGCAATTTTCTTTGATCTCCTGGTTTCTGCTCAAAGGCTGTTCACACTTTCCCCACTTATGGGGTTGATAAGTTGTGTGGCCGACAGCTGGTGGCATTTGCTCCGTTGATTCAAGGAGGTGGATGTTTTTCATGGAGATAAGCCTGCAACGTCAGGGCCAGTCCCAGTGCTGGGACAAGGAGCACCAAAGGCCCTGCAGAGGTCTGTGCAGAGTGGAGGGGTGGGGTGGGGTGTCTGCCCAGCCCTGCTGTGGCATTTTCCTCTGTTGGTTTTGCCCAAGTCTGATAAACGAGCCTGCTCTGGCCAGAGCCTTCTGGGGGCTTATCTGGCTGAGTAATCCTCTGGCCTTGGCTGGAGAACACCAGCACCTCCCCTCTGCCCCCATCTTGGCCCCTGTAGGCAGTTTCAGATGGAGGTGGAGGAGATGGAAGGGAAATAAATTCCCCTTTCACCTTTCTCAACTCAACTTGGGGCCACCAGGGGGTGAGGATGCCCCTCTGGGGAGGGACATCTTGCCTGGGGACAAGGGTCCTTTCCACATTGGCCCCCAGCTCCCAGCTCCCCACTCACTACAGTCTCACTGCACAGACCCCCTGTAACTGCAGAGCATCATTTCTAGTGGTCCCCAAGCTCCAGACTCGGACCTGGATTGATTTTGCTTCTAAGAAGGGTCAGCCTGCCTGGATCCACAGAAAGATGAGCTGGTGCAGCCTAGTGTTACAGACAGGGAAACAGTCCAGAGATGTGAACTGGCCCAAATCTGCACAAGGAGGAGTAGCCCTTTCCAGCTTCTGCCCCCTGTCCCACTGAGGCCTGCCAGGGACATCCCAGGGTCAGCGTGAGCCTGGCCTTCTTCCTGAGGACTGAACACTCTAAGCTGAGGCCACAGCCCTGGAAGAGGTGAAATGTGACCTTTGTCCAGCTGGCACTCCTCCACCAGGCACTTTCCTCTTGACCCTGGGTGGGGCAGGGGAGGCTCCTTCCACCATCCATTTCCCAGCTGTGGCTGAGCTGCCTGGCCCTGTAGCCACTGACCAGTTACCCAGGAGACTCCAGGGACCATTAGGAAGTGAGTTTGGGGCCCTAACCAACCAGTGTTTGTTTGTTCAAAAATACTTTCATTTTATTAATTTGGCTGTGTGTGTCTTCACTGGCTTTTCTCTAGTTGTGGCGGGCAGGAGCTCCTCTCTAGTTGCAGTGCACAGGCTCCTCATTGCAGTGGCTTCTCTTGTGGAGCGTGGACACTACGTACGTGGGTTTCAGTAGTTGTGTGCTCCTCTGGAGCACAGGCTCAGTAGTTGTGGTGTACGGGCTTAGTTGCTCCGTGGCATGTGGAACCTTTCTGGATCATGGATCGAACCTGTGTCTCTTGCTTTGGCAGGCAGATTCTTTACCACTGATCCATCAGGGAAGCCCAGCCCACCAGTTTATGAACATGTGTGCTGTTTCCAATTTCAATAGAGGCCGCCTGGAGCAAGGTGCAGTATGGCCTTCATTTTGTTGGTCTAGGGTAGGTGAGGGCAACCTGTGAGTCTTGGTCTCCACGTCTGAGAAGTGGGGTGATGAGCCCAACCTCCGAGGGAGCTCAGCCTGGCCTGGCCCATGGTTCTCACACTCACCATGGTCATCACCATTATCATATCATCAAATGCTGAGAGCCTGATGGGGTAGGTCCCTCTGTGAATCCTGGAAACACTCCTGCCAGGAGGCCCTACTTCTCTGTTAAAAGCTAGAGGCAAATGCAGGGCTCAGCAAGGAAGGGCTGAGAGGCCCCCAGGTCAGTCTGATCCCCAGCCAGGGGCTTATCCAGCCAGAAGTGTGTCTGTTGGCCTTGCAGAAGAGAGGGCATTTGGATAGGGCTTTGAGGTGTGAGTAGGAGTTTGCCAAATAAGCTGAGAGGAAAGAGCTTTTAGGGGAGAGGGTTTTAAGGCACATGGGTAGTGACTGAAGTGAGCAAGTGGTTGGAACTGGGTGGCTGATGGTGGAAGACACCTGGGGAGCATAAATAGACCTGGTGTATCAGGCAAAGGAATTTTTATTTTTTTAAAATTTTTGACATCAAAGCACAGCCCTCAATAGGATTTCCTGTTGGCCTTTATGAATTACAAAAGTAATTTATGTCCGCAGTAACAGTTTCTGAAAGAAAACCAATGCTATTTTGCCCTCTCCCTACCCATGGGCTCCCCCAGACCTCAGGATCTGCTCTCTGTTCTGACTCACCTTCCTCTTTACACAAACACACAGACATCAGACTATGGCAAGGTGCTCATTTATTTTGAACAAATCTGTATCTCCTGCCATTAGCTTAATTTTTTTCCTGAACAGTCTATATGGATCCTTCCACATGAGCATGTGTTCTTGAGCAGCCGCACAGAACTCTGTGGTGGGACGAGCAATGGCGGGTTCAGCCAGCCACTGAGGATGGACATTCTGGTGTGTCCAGGGTGATTTCTTGGCCATGAAAACTGCTTTGTTGAGTGGCCTGCTGGCACATCTGGGAACCTTCATAAATTCCCAGAAGTGGGCTTGCTGGGGACAGCTCTGAGAACGTGTTATTTTAGTAAATGCTGCCAGAACCCTTTGCAGAAGTGCTGAAGGACACAGCAGCCTTGTTCGTGAGGCCCGTTTCCTCCCCTCCCAACCCAAGGTTTCAGTGAAAACTTTTACCCATAGGGTGATTGAAGGCCTGCGTGTACCTTCACAGATTAGAAGCTGTTCAGTCCTTAACCTCCCCAACTGTGAGGGAGGGAGCTGGACACCTCAGCTGTCCTGAAGCCACCCTGGCCATTTGGGATTCACTAGGGCTTTTCTGGATTATGAGCTCTGGGCTCTGCCAGGGCTCTTGCTCCCTGCCTTTCCTGCCCTGTGGAGTGCCTCTGGGCAGATTCCCGGGCCCTGCAAGCAGGCAGCTCTGGACTTTGCGCCTGGGCCCGTGGCGCCTGGGAGAGGGTGTTTCCCAGCACAGACCGCCCTGACCTTTGGCAGCACCCCGACTGCAGACTGGGGTGCCCTGGGGAGGCAGGCGGCGCATGGCCTGGCCTGTAACCGGCAGTGACTCATGGCTCACCCACCATAAAGTTGAGGTGATGGGCTGCCTGGTGCTTACCGCACCCCACTTCTCCCCGCAGCCTAGCCAAGCTGAATTCCGTCACCACAGGGCAGCTCTGGGCTCATCTCAGACTTCTGCAGCCTCCCACCCCATTGTTTCCCACCCTACCCTACCCTTGTGTGGGCAGCTTGGGGTGCATCCACTGTGCCTTCCTCCCTTTCTCCCTCTCATGAGTGTCACCCTAATCTTTGCCAGGTCTCCTCCTCTCTGCCTATTCTCTTTGCTGGCTGTTCTGGGTGTCCCCTGCTCCAGGAAGCCCTCCTGGGTCCCCGGGAGATTGCCTCTCCCTGCTCAGAACTCCATCCCGGCTAGGTTCCTGCTCTTGACTATGTTCCCACAGGCCCAGGTGGGGAGCAGCGTGGCACAAAGAGCTAACATCGGCACAGGGTCCCTGGTCACCCCTCCCCCTGTTTTAGAGACTGGGGGAAGAGGGGAGCCCAGTGTGAGGTGCCAAGCTCAGGGTCAGACATCCAGCCCCGTGGGTGCTTCTGGAGGAACCCGGCTCCTGTGGGCCTGAGGACAGAACTAAGGGTGTGCACTCAGGAGCTGTGGTGACCACTCACGCTGCCCCTCCTCCCCACTGGCCTCTGGCCACATGCTGAGCTGCTCTGTGCCTCAGTGTCCCAATCTGGAAAGAGGAGTTCAGGGTGTTGGGGGATGGGATCATTGTCTGTCCCCCTCAAAGAAGGAGATGCCTGGGGGAGCCAGTCCCAGGCCAAATAGGGGCTTCCCCAGCCCCTGCCGGCTTCTGCAGCCTCCCACCCCACTCTCCCACCCGTGTTTCCCACCCTATCCTGTCCTTGTATGGGCAGCCTGGGGTGTATTCACTCTGCCTTGCTCCCTTTCTCCCTCTCATGAGTGTCTCCCTGATCCTTGTCAGGTCTCCTCCTCTCCCCCTTTTCTCTTTGCCAGCTGTTCTCCTCCTCCAGGAAGCCCTCCTGTGCCCCCGGAAGATTACCTGTCCCTGCTCAGAACTCCATCCCTGCTGGGCGCCTCTGTTCTGGTACCTGCCAAGGGTATTGCAGAGGTTTGGGTGGGAATTCTCTCAGTGTGACCTGACCTTGAACCTGACCAGACTCAGACCTGACCTCTGAGCCAGTGCCCTCACTTGGCCCATGTGAATACGACACCTGGAGGGGCTTCTCAGGGCAAGGGGCCTTCTGGGCGGGTCTTTGGAGGCTGCGTAGGAGTTTTCTGGAGAAAGTAGAGCAGCAGCAGGAGCCTGGAGCCTGGAAGTGGAGAGGTCACCAGCCGTGTGGGTAATCAGTCCTCACCTACTTAAGGACCCACTGTGTGACCCTCTGTTGTCCTTTCCAAAGGATTCAGTTTCTTTCCCTAAGGACAGAGAAGTTCCAGAGCCATGGCATCTGTTTATTATCCTGAGGGTGGACAGGACTACCTCTCCCCCAGGCCCCTGCTGCTGAGGGTGAGGGTCTGGTCAATAGTGCTGTCCCCGGGATGGGTCATTCCTGAAGCTCCCCAGACTTGGGGGGTGGGGGGTGGGGTAGGAGGATAAACCATCTCTCGAGACCCTGGCGGATGTGGCCCTTGCTCTGTGCCAGGCATGGGAACAGAAGAGAAAGAGGGTAGCAGACAAGCTCCTGTCGTGTGGGCTTAAAGGAGGGAGAGTAGTCAGAGAGGACAGAGAGACAGAACCTGGTGGTAGCCAGGGCAAGAAGGTCACAGAAGATCTGTAACAGAGGCAGGGTTATGTGAGATTGGCTGTCAGGGAGGCCCCTGGAGGAGGGGACCTTGGTGCTGAGAACCAAGGCCAGGAGGGCAGCGCTCGGCAGACCTAGGGAGTCTTCCAGGCAGAGAGGACAGCATATTCGAAGAGTGGGATGGAGCTGAAGAGGAGAAAGAGACCAAGGAGGTGAAGGGGAGGCTGGAGGATGCCCCGTGGCCCTGTAGACCCCAGGAAGGAGGTGGGATCCCCCATTGCCCAGCCTAGGAGCTCAGCCTGGTCCTGGAGCCGCACTGGGCCAGAGGTATCCAAGACCCCTGTCCGTTCGCAGCCTCTGCAGTACCAGCCCAGCTCCACCCGCCTGCAGAGCCCAGGCTGAGCTGATTTACTGCAGACACTGGAGGTGGGGGGTTCCCCAGGAGCCATTGATTATGGGGTGTAGGGGCTGAGGGACAGGCAAGCTGAGAGGGGTGACTCCTCTCCCCGCAGGGGGCCCAGCCAGGCCTGTGTCACAGCTTCCTGAGGGAGGGTGAGACCTGAAGGGTCCAACAGCACTGAGAAAAGCCTGTGGAGCGTGGGGAGCCCCCAGGCAACACGGGGGGAGAGTGCCAAGCCCCTGCCATTTGGGTCGGACAGCTGTCAGGTGTCTAACCTGGGGCGGGGGGTCCAGTGGAGAGTCTGGCTTCTTAAGAAGAGACTCCTGAAGCCCACAGCCCCCTGGCCAGGGGAGCGGGTAGAGGGTGGCCTCTCACTAGGTTCCACAGACCCTGTCCCCAGAGCCTCCCTCCCCACCTCCTGCTTCCTGCAGCCACACCCCTGAGTTCCCGCCCCGGCTCAGGTCCGGGGTTTCCTGTGTCTTTGCCCATGGTGGGCGTGGGGGGTTGGTCAGGGGGGTGGGGAGTGGGTACTGTCCAGGCAGAGGAATTAAGATGAATTAAGATATGCCCCTGAGGCCATCACAGACAGCAGCGCCCTGATGTTGAGGACTTGCTGGGGGCAGGTGGGCTGTAGATGGGATGGGTGCTGCTGCTGTCCACTGTACAGACCAAGGACACAGCAGGTCTCCAGCGGAGGGGGCTGTGCCCTGGCCTTTGAGTGTGGACGAGGGGTGAGGGCGGGGCCTGGTTCTCCTCCTGTGAGCAGCCTCGGGCCTAAAAGACACTGGGCTAAATATAGCTGTGGAACTTCCCGGAACACATCATTCCTTGTGTCCAATAATGAATGCTCCATAAAGTACCGTGTCCCTCGAGAAAGCCAGGCCCACCTGGCATGTCCCACAGGGAGAGGGGCAGGAGGGTCACTGCCCACCGCTGAGGGCTCAGCGGCACCCCCGCCCAGGAGAGGCCTGGGGGGCTGTGGGTACAGACCCCAGTGGGCTCGTCCTCAGCTCCCTAGGTGGCCCGACTTTGACTGGAGCTGGGGAAGGGGCGACGATGGCATCCCCATCCTCTGGAATCTTCGTGACCCTGTGGGAAGGGCCAGGAAGCCTGTCAGGGCCCCAGAGAAGCCTCCTGTGCTGCCGGGATGCAATGCATGTGTCACCTCCTCCAGGAAGCCCTCCTTGCTGGCACTGGCCCCCATGGACCCCTCCCCAGCCCTGGCCACTGTCTGGCAAAGGGTCTTTTCCACTTGTGGAGAAGAGGCAGGCCCCACTTGGTCTCCTTGCTGCTGGCCCTGAGAGGCCCCAGATGTGTGCTGATGATGTGATGGATGACAGGCAGACAGGAGCCTGGGGAGCAGCCAAGCAGGGACTACCAACGGCCAACCAGTGAGGCTTCCCATCCAGGGGTCACCCAGCCCCTTGGGCCCCAGGAAGGTGCCCGTCACTCTTCCTCCAGGCTGTTTAAGTCCATGGCAGGTGGGCGCCCTGGGTCTGGCCCTGCCCCACCTCCCCTCACCCCTTTCCCCTGCAGGGGGCTTGTGGGGAGGAAGGTGACTCAGGTCAGCAGGGTGAGTTCCGTACACAGAGGCTGAGCGCCTGGCACATCTGAACGGTGGTCGTCGGTCAGAGCTGGGCACCCACTTCCGGGAACAGGCCTTCCTCTGGGCAGGGCAAGTCCCTTGCTACACCTGTGGTCTCCACGCGGTCACCTACAGGGCACCTTGGTGAGGGCTTGGCTGAGTGGCCCAGTCCCTCAGGTTCAAGGTCAATGAGACCCCAGCCCTGTTCCTGCCGACCCCACAGGGGACCCTGCAGGGTCTTGGGTGGGAGGTCCTCTTCCCATGCCCCAGGTCTGTCCTGGCCGCGGGGTGTCCAACAAGAGCCAAGGGTCTGGTGGACAGGCGGTGGGTGCCCCCTAGTGGCTCCGTGGAGCAGCAGCGTTGAGTGGCAGTCAGAAGAGGCCAGAACAGGCCAGAACAGGACCTCAGGGCCTCCAGCCTCAGTGCACAGGATCCAGAGCCTATGTGGCCACAAAGTTCTCCCTGGACCTGCGGGGTCCTGATGCCCACCTCTCTCCCTGCCCTCTGGCCTGGTGGGTGCTGAGCCTTCTCCATGACTGCAGCTTACTCAGCCCCTCCTGGACAGGGAGAAGAGGCAGTCCCTGAGGCGTCACCCCCACACTGGGCCTCAAAGTAGGACCCCCAAAACTGAGCCAGGCACTAGAGAGTGGGGGTCTGGGGGCCTGGGCAGGATCCCCATCCCAACATGTCGAGAGAAGCCACTGGGCGGTGCTCAGGGTTGCAGGGCCTGGTGAAATGCCTGGACTCGGGTCATAGGTCCATGGGGCAGCTTGATCCAATGAAGGTGGGAGCCACTGTGGCTGGCCCACCCCACCAGGGGCAGGAGGACGTTCATGAGACAGCGACACACACGCGTCTGTTTCACACTGGGAGGAACTCTGAAGGCAGGGGGCGGGGATCTCCATGCAGACGGAGAACAGCTGAGCAGGAGAGAGGGGGAGAGGAGGAACAGCGTCGGGGTGGAGGGAACAGCATGTGTGCACTCAGAGCGGCCTCCATGGAGCTCTGTGGAGGGGGAGGTTCAGCAGCAAAGGAAGGGACCCCAGAAGCCTTACCTCCCTGGCCTGGGGCCGGCTGCACCGTGAGTGTTCTCTCTCTGGCCCTGGCCCTCTGCCCTGCCTGGCTTGGGCTTCCTCCTGCTCCTCGTACCTTTTCTTCCAAGACACACTCATGGACACTGAGCAAAGAATCATTTCTTCCTGCAAAACATTTTTGTGGAATAAGTAAGTTTATCTGTGGTGAGAGTTGGAAAATTACAGCATGGGAATGGGGGGTGCAAGGAGGCATGCACCCCTTCTGGAGTCTGGCATGGGTGCCATCTCACCAAATTTTAACAAGAGCCATCACTCGGGGAGGGGGAGGCAGCAGGTGGCCTTTACCAGGGCTTAAGGGGACTGACAGGGACGTTTTTTCAGAGAGCAGCTTGCCTTTGGGCCATTTGTCTGGAAGCCCCAATACTCTCTGAAATACACTTGATCTTTGTTTAAGGCAAGGAGACTGCTGTTATGAATTATCAATTACTGTTGGCTTGGGGTGCCCTGGGAGACACGCATAGTGGGGGACAAGGGAGGGGGTCCAAGTCATGGAGGTAGAGGCAGGAATGGATGTGGGGACACTGGCTGACATTGATGGGGATGGTCCTGACACTGTACAGGTGCCCCCCACCCCGCACCGAGGCCCAGACATTGAGGGTCTCCAGGTGGAGCAGTGTCTCCACTCTACAGTGAGATTCTTGGGAAGATAAACTTAGGTACTTCCACTAATCACATATTAACGTGATTTAGAACTGGACATAGAACAGCAGAGTGGTTCCAAATTGGGAAAGGAGTTCGTCAAGGCTGTATATTGTCACCCTGCTTATTTAACTTATATGCAGAGTACATCATGCAAACTGCCGGGTGGGATGAAGCACAAGCTGGAATCAAGATTGCCGGGAGAAATATTAATGACCTCAGATATGCAGATGACACCACCCTTATGGCAGAAAACGAAGAACTAAAGAGCCTCTTGATAAAAGTGAAAGAGGAGAGTGAAAAAGTTGGCTTAAAACTCAACATTCAAAAAACTGAGATCATGGCATCTGGTCCCATCACTTCATGGCAAATAAATGGGGAAACAATGGAAACAGTGACAGACTTTATTTTCTTGGGCTCCAAAATCACTGCAGATGGTGACTGCAGGCATGAAATTAAAAGACACTTGCTCCTTGGAAGAAAAGCTGTGACTAATCTAGACAGCCTATTAAAAAGCAGAGACATTACTTTGCTGACAAAGGTCCATCTAGTCAAAGCTATGGTTTTTCCAGTAGTCATGTATGGATGTGAGAGTTGGACCGTAAAGAAAGCTGAGTGCTGAAGAATTGATGCTTTTGAACTGTGGTGTTGGAGAAGACTCTTGAGAATCCCTTGGACTGCAAGGAGATCCAGTCAGTCCATCCTAAAGGAAATCAGTCCTGAATATTCATTGGAAGGACTGATGATGAAGTTGAAGCTCCAATACTTTGGCCACCTGATATGAAGAACTGACTCATTTGAAAACACCCCGAAAAAAAAAAAAAAGAAAACACCCTGATGCTGGGAAGGATTGAAGGCAGGAGGAGAAGGGGATGACAGAGGATGAGATGGTTGGATGGCATGACTGACTCAATGGACATGAGTTTGAGCAAGCTCCAGGAGTTGGTGATGGACAGGGAAGCCTGGCATGCTGCCGTCCATGGGGTTGCAAAGAGTTGGATATGACTGAGTGACTGAATTGAACTGAGCTGAACTGAACGCGATTTGAGTGCTTTACGGGAGAAAACATTTTATTTGGGCAAATGTCATCTGAGAGTGTCAGGAACTCTGGAAGCAGGTCAAGTTCAGAGTTCGGTCAAGCGGTGCCCCCACGTCTGATCTCCATCAGGGAGGCGGGCTGTGCCCCGTGGTCTGCTTGAGAAAACACCCCAGACAGTGGGACTTTTCTCCTCCTGGTCGTGTGTGTCACAGGACATCACCACTAGGCGGTACCCAAGGTCTTGTCTCTGATGGGGGTGCAAGTGTGCAGACGAGCCTGAGTGTGCAGTGTCTGTGTGAGTGTGATCGTAGGTCTGCGTGTGGATCTGTGTGTTCATGTGTGTGTAAGAATGTCTTACCCTGTGTGTGTGTGAGTCAGCGTTCGTGTGCACTGCTGTGGGTTGGGAGCTGTGACTCCCATGCAAACCCAGGAGCCCTGGTTCTCCAAGTAGCCAGCGTATCATGTGGCATCTTGGGATCCCCCTCCCCTGACTTGGGTGGAAACCAGCCTTGAACAGTGGACACGGTGCCCATGTGCTGCCTGCTGGCCCAGGACCAGCATCTTCTCTCTGACTCTGTGTGGCCCCAGCCCTCTTTGGGGTCTGTGAGCAGCGACCTGGGTGGGCTTTCAGAGGGGCCCAGCCAGTGACCCTGGCCCCAACCCTGGCTGAGAACCCAGAGGCAGAGCCTGAGGGTGGCCCCCAGTGGCTGCGGGCTGCCCAGGGCTCTAGAACCTCTGATCCCACACAACCCTTCTACCACCCGCTCAGTCTCAGGGCTGCCCCTCCCCCAGCATACTAAAACAGGATGTAGTGGAGCCGCTGGTGGGTCCCAGGACAGACCCCAGGCAAGTGAGATGACAAGGCCCTGTCACTGATACGTGTCTTAAACTACCTTCTGATGGGGCTATTTTTAAGCTAAAAATACTCAGACCCACGAAGCTGCGAGGGTGATTGGCAGACACATCTCCTGGTGCTGTTCAAATCCTATAGGGTGCCCATCTGAGGCGGACGTGGCGCCCCAGCCTCCTCCCCAACTCCCGACAACTCTGGGGTCCACCTAGCCTGGGTGGGTGACCCCATCACCAGACGGGGGAGCACCGTATCCTGGGCTGCCACGCACAGGCTCTATAGGACCACTGCCAAGCTTGACCCTGCCCCAGAGCCCTGGCATCTGCTCTTCCCGCTGTCTGGAACGCTCGGTCCCCAGACCACCTGGTCCTTTCCTCAGTGTCGCCGCATCAGAGACCTCCCAAGCTTCAGATGGGGCTGTGACCTCAGGGCGCTGCGGGGCAGCGTGATCCAACAGCATGCTGCCTGGACCTCTGGCCCGGCTCCTCTGATAACAAAGGTGTCAGGCAGGAGATGCAGATACGGGAGCCGCCAGGCAGCTTAATGGGCTGAGCATCCTCTCTGGGGGGCGGGGAGCGGGGGAGCTGTGGGGAAGGGGCCTGTGGTCACCTCCCTCCTTTCTGGGTGGGCACATCCTGGAAGCATCAAGGAGGGCATGAGAGCAGAAGCCACTGTCTCCCAGGGCATCTGGAAAAGAGGCTTCTGGTTTCCCATCAGGTTTGGGTCGCATAGGCCAAGGGGCCCTTCCCTGTCCTGAGGGACCCGCATAATGCATCACGTGAAGGGGAAGGGATACCTGCCCTGCTCTCTGCCAGCGTGCGTCTCACTGCTGACCTCTGGAGGCCCAGGAGCTGCCCATCTGCCCACCCACTTGCCTTTGGGTGTCCTATGGGCATGGGGTAAGGGTGGGTTCTTCCTTGGGTCAGCCCTAGAGCATCGAGCCTGTAGGACCCCCGAGCAGTCTGGTCCAGCTCATGCAGCAGTGAGGTGGGGAGAGGTTGCAGAGAAGGGGTGCGCTCTGTGTCCTCAAGGCCTTTCTGACTGTTGCTGGACACATCCCAAAATTCCCTCTGCCGGTCCCACCCTCCCCGAGACAGACCAGGTCTGGGGATGGTATTTCGGACACTTAATCTAAGTGTCCTGAGTCCTCACCTGGACCCCAGAATGGGGCTACATCTCCTCTGTTGGGCACTGGAGGGGGCACAGTCTCCCCCATCACCCATCAGACAGGCCTCATCCTGCTGAGCCCCAGAGTGGTGACTCGTCCTCTGTCTCCAGGCCTTCACAGAGGGACCCCAGGGGCCATGCTGGGCTGCCCATAAGAACCATCAGTAAAGGCATAGAGGCTATTCTTGGCAGGGGCTCCTCTCCCTGAGTCTCTGATGAGGGGTCTGAGCACCCCCAAACCTCTCCAAGGAGGGTGTAGGGTGCTCAGAGTGCTGGGCCAGCCCACGTCCCCGTGGCACCTCAAGGGGTCATCCCACCGAGGGGCGCAGCAGCTCTGGACAAGGCCCTGCCAGGCTGGAAAAGAACTTCTGACACAGCGATTCCAGGGCCAAGCCCACGTCTGAGTCTGCGGCTCCACACAGACTGGCCGCAGCTCCTGTCATCAGCAAAGCCCTGGAGGGCAGAGGTGTGGCCAGCGAGGGTCACCTCCCTGAGTGAATCTCTTCCTTCGGCCACCGAGTATTCAATTTGCTCAGAGTGGGGGCTGGACGCCTGGCCCTGCAGAAATGGGCTTTACATGGACCATCTGTGCAGGGGTCTCTGTGCCTCCACGTGCTCTGGAGTGGCCTGGAGATGAGACCTGGACTCTTCCCAAGGCAGACACAGGACAACGGGCCCAGCGGCTGGCCTGTCCTTCCACCTGACCTGGCCTGTGGGGCCGCTTGGCAGGGAGACTTCTGGTCCCTGAGCCGCTCTGACAGTTCCTTCCAGTTGGCCCGTTTCATGTGAGACACTCTAGGGGCAGTCTGTCATCAGAGAACACTGCCCAACAACAGCTGGTTCCGAGGGTCTCAGAGGGCCCCCCAGTCTCACCTCCAGGGGGTCCAGGCCCCAAAGTGGCCTGGAAAGTGCCTGGACTCGAGCAGACTGACCACCCCTGCCTTGGCCCCAGATGCTGGTCTTCCAGCCTGAATCTGCCAACTGCCCACACCCTTCAAATGTCTGCACCCCATAACTACTTGCACTCCTGACTGCCTGCACCCCTAACTACCTGGACCCCATGACTACCCACATCATCTGACCACCCACCTGGCAACAAAGCTGCTGCTGCTTCTCTGATCAGGGCAGGAGTTTAGCCTGGGGCAGCGGGGTCAGACTCAAGTCTGTCTCTGTGGTCTTGCAGCCCACTGGCCCCGGGTCCCTGTCCCAGGGGAGATCCCGTGGGCCCGCTAACCAGGAGGGGTGCTCCCCTGGGAGCCTCCAGTCCCAGGACAGCTGGGAGAGGTTGGGATTGGGTTTAGACTCTGAGGTTTCCTCTCCTTTTGGGAGGTTCCTCATGTTCCCCTTCTGACACCGTGTCCACCAGGAGTCCTGTGCCTGCTGGCGTTTTCATTCTCTTTTCCTGGAAGGGCCCTACAGGCTCGTCTCTAACTTGCCACATGTGTGCTGATCCGAGGGCCTGGGCAAGGGTGGGGCTGAAAGTGGAGCAGGGCTCTGGGGGGGGGTGTTCCCACCAACCCCCTGATTCTCTGGTCAGAATCCCCACTTTAGCTCACAGCCCAAGTCCCCTCCCCACCTGTGCTAACCGCCCCCCTCAGAGTGGACATAGACTCTTCCTCAGTTTCCCACAGCACCATGGGTTGCAGCCTGTTTATACCAAGCCTCCAGGGATGTAGGCATCCGCTGACGGCTCTTGGGTGACAGGGACACTGTGCATGCGTCTGCTGTCTCTGCATCATGGCTGCTCTGGCCGTCTCCAGCTCCTCCCCAGCCCAGATCCCCCCATAATGTCCCCCTGGTTTTGGATCAGCTGAGCCCTCACCTCCCTCAGGAATCCCTGTTCCTGGGTGAATGAGCCACCTCCTCTGAAAGGTGATGGGGGATCATGATGCTCGTCCCCTCGTCCCCATCCTGCCCCCCTTGGTCACAAGTCCAGTCCCACCACCTGTCTTCCCATGTGACCTCGGAGGGCAGCAGAACGGCAGGGGCAGGGGCTGCAGGGGCTCCTGGAGGGTGGGAGGACCTTCAGTGGCCGCCTCTTAAGATGATGGAACAAACGGGTTCTCAGGGCTCTCCAGGCCACCCCACACTGGCAGGGACAGGGCATTGAGTGGGTGGGGGTGCTCCCAGGATCCCTGCCCTGCCGTCTCAGCCAGGGACACCGGCGCTCCCGAGGCAGGCTATGCATAGTGAGGAGTGTGGGTATGACTTAGTGGCTGTGGTTCCAGGGTACAGGACAGGGAGGGCGGCCACATCTCTGCGGGGCCAGCCTTCAGGTGAGATGAACCATGTGGATGCCAAGCCCCATCCCTACCTTTCACACCCGGGGCCCTGCTGGCCCCACAGCTTCCAGATCCCAGCCTGGGCTCTGTGTCCAATCAGCCCAGAAGTAGAGCTGACGGGCTAGGGGGACAAGGCAACTTCCTCTTCGCAGAAGGCGCCGACTGCAGACCCTTGTGCCTCCACTGTCCAGGGCAGAGCTGGGCAGAGACACTGCCCAGCTGGCCGGCTCGCTCTGCCTCTCTCCATCCCCTGGAGGAGCCCATGGGCCAGGGGTGTTTTCCAAGTGCCAACCCCCACCTGCCCGCTGTAGGGCAGAAGCCCCATTAGCCAACCCTGGTGGAGCCCTGCTGTGCTGAGTCACCACTGCTAAGATCGACACTGAGCACCTGGACGGGGGTCCTGGGGTGGGACCCTCCACCTCTTCCGTGGCCCCAGCCCAACTAGGCCAGAGTCAGGATAGACCTACGGTGCCTGGGGCAGAGTGCCTCCCCTTAGTCTCTCTGTTCTCCCTCACCAGCTACCCCAGGAGCCCTTTCCAGAGTGGAGGATTGTAGCAGTCATTTACACGTTAGTGAGACTTAGGCCAACCTGCTCTGTCTTCCCAGAGGCTTTGTAGCAGCCACTGTTTACAGCATGCCTGTTAGGCTCTGGCCCTGGCCCTGGCCCATCAACTGGGTGCACCGTGCCTCCCTGAGGCAGGTAGGAATGCCACCATCCTCCCATTTTATTATTATTATTGTTAGGCCATGCCATGTAGCATGTGGGATCCTAGTTCCCCGACCAGGAATTGAACCCGTGGCTGCTGCAATGGAAGTGTCTGGAGTCCTAACCCACCGGACTGCCAAGGAATTCCCATCCTTCTATTTTAAAGATGAAGAAACTGAGGCTCAGATAAAGAAACTTGCCTGGAGTCTTTGAGTGTGGTGGGGACATGACCTCACCCAGGAGGGTCTGAGTGGACCTCTAACCATTAGGAGGAGGAGAATGCTTTAGTGGGAAGGCTAAAGTCCACTTGGAAATGACGTAGGAAACTTGGTTCCTGCTTCGTGCATTCCCAGCATCAGGAGCCAGGGTTTTCGGGCTTTTGGAGGCCTGAAAACTGCTTCTGGGTCTCCAGGCAAGCCTGGGCCAGCTGCAGGCCTGACTCAGCTTCCTGTGTGGGTGCCGACCTGGGAAGGGACAGGCTGTCCTGGCTGCTGCCCCTCCAGCCTCGTCCAGACCCCGCCTGGGGCGTCCTCACGGGCGGGCACTGTGGTTTCTCCCTTCTAGCTGCAACATGTAGTGAGACCATCCAGGCTCCAGTGGGGAGTGTGCAGGGGTGCCCGGAAGCCTCCAGGGTCCCTCCTGCCCCAGGAGGGGGGAGCCTTGCATACCAGCCCCTCCCCCACACCCAACACAACTCCCGCCCTGCACCTGTCCATTCCTGGCCTTTAAATAGCTGTGACTAGGCGCCCTGTTCCTTGCTCCTCGCCAGGGGCAGTGTGCACAGCACAGACTTCCCATGGCCCATGGGCAGGCTGGCCAGCCCTGGGGCACAGCCGGAAAGTAGCCAGAGGACACCCTCATTTGGTCGGTTGGAGAGCCTGGACACCTGGGTTCTCCCTGTCTGTGAACTTGAGGAGGAGAGCAGAGACACAGGGTGTGGGGTGGTGGCTCCTGCAGCAGAGGGCTGGCCAGTCTGCGATGCCTGGGAGATGGCCTGGCCAGCCACCACTTACCCTCCCCGGTCTGGGACCACCTTCTTCCAAGGGGTGAGGCCATTTAAGCCTTTCGTGCACTGCCAGTGGTGATGTGGCTGCAGAGCGCTGGTCAGCAGGTGTGTGCAGCCCCAGCCCCCACCCCAGGGCTGGGAGTGGCTGGGCCAGGTCCATCCTGTCGTGGTGGGAGCTCTCTCCTCAGTTCTGCCCGAGCCCGAGCAGAGCCGCCCAGAGCCATTTCCGCCCAGCACCTCAGTGCTCTGTTCCTGGCTATTTTTAACCTGAGTGTGGTGAGTGCATTTCTTCAAGAAAACCGCTCTCCCGATCAATCCATGCAGTACCCGGCGTGGACAGCAGGCTCACGCACCCGCCGGGCCGCCAGGCTGTAACTGGAGCCCATCAGCTGACCGGGACAGGATAAATCCGGCTCCTCTGACAACTGTTCTGATGGTCTTATCTGGTTACGCACACCGCTCCCCATGCCGCTGTCAGTCCTTAATATAACTCTGACATCGTGCCTGGTGCTGGGACCAGGGCTGGGGCGGAGGGCTCGGGGGCTGGTCCCCCGGCGCCTGGGGAGTGATGGAGGCCTGAGAGGACCCGCTTCCTGGAGTGCGGAGCCAGGACTGGCTCTTGGGGTGAGGGGCTACCCTGTCACTGGCCTGGTGAGGCTGTGGAGGGCATGCAGGCTGGAGCTGGGCTTGGTGAGGGGCCATGATCCCCTCAAGGCTTCTGAGACTGTGGGTGATTTTAAGGACAGAACCAGAGCTTTCATCAGAAACCCAAAGGGTCTGATGTGACTAATGTTGCTGGGAAGGCAGATGCATTCTCATTGGTTCTGAGAACACGTGCATTTTGTGACATCATTTTTTTGAACAGACCCTGAGCCACCCTATGTCCTGGAACTGTGTCCTTGGGGGAGACATTTGTTTAGAGGGACTCCCTCCTGGCCCTGTGGCCACATCCACCAGGTGGACTGGTCTTCTAGAAGCATCCATGTGCATGAGGCCATCTCTCCTCCCAGTCAAGCTGTTCATTTCAACTCCATTCAGATGGGAGAGGAAGAGGGAACTGATGGGGATGAACAAAAACCTGCAGGGCTCAGAAAACATCCCCTTGCACAAGCCTGAAGGGCAGCCCTGGAGGGGACCTGGGGCAGCATAGACTCGGGGTGATGCTGGGGGCTGGCCTGGGGGCTGTGGGTGAGGATGCTGGCCTAGTGTACCTGAGGGGATCCACTTGGGTCCCAGGGCTCAGGGTCTCAGATCCTGTGGTATAGCCTCCCCAGACAGAGTCAGATGAAAATAAAAGGCAGTTTAGGGCAATCTGCTGCTGCTGCTGCTGCTGCTGCTAAGTCACTTCAGTCGTGTCTGACTCTGTGCGACCCCATAGACGGCAGCCCACTAGGCTCCTCTGTCCCGAGGATTCTCCAGGCAAGAATACTGGGATGGGCTGCCATTTCCTTCTCAATCTACTAAACAGCAAACCCCATAAATGCCAGAATTTCTTATGCCATGGGGCTGGCCACTAATTTCAGATGTGCTACGTTAATGTCACATATGGCATAAAATTTTTAGTGGGCATTAATTGAGCCAATGATATAATTATAGCCATAAATTGAGAACTCCTCTAGTCCCCGAAGTTAGGAGTAAATCTGTAAATATTTATTTCATTGTGGCACAGGGAAAGAAACGCTCCAAATGAGTTCATCAATAATCCCGAATTTGCCCCATGCTGTACGACGGGCCTCTGGTGTGGGAGCCCGTCAGACTGGACTTGCTTGTGGACTGGAATGGCCCACCCCGCACAGGTCTGGGGACAGAGCAAGCATTCAAACACGTTTGTTGAGTGACTGATTGAAACATAGATGAAGCGGGAGAGAGAGCCTTGACCCCTGCCAACATTTTGTCCCGGGTTTTCCTGCTCTGAGGGGTAATTGTGGGAGCCTCTGCCCCCTAGACTGAGGCACAGACAAGGGCCAGGAGGGGCCACCCACAGCTGGGCCCTCAGTGACCCCCGTGAGCATTCCTCATAAGAGAGCATGGCCCTTGCATGCTGGGTGATGCCTGGTGGTCCTGGCGAAGGTCAAGCATTCCAAAAATATTTGTGAAGAAAATGAAAGCCTGTGGGCGCGAGACCCCGGGGGCTGTGGTCAGAGGACCCGGAGAGGCAGGCTGACCCCGTGGTCACCAGGTCCGTCCAGGGACACTTGGTTCTGACTGAAGACTCTGAGGCCTCTGTAGAGCCCAAGACTCAAGTGAGGGTTGGGACTGTGCCCAGGGATTCTCAAGTCCACCCCCAGGGAGGTGGGGAAACAGAATGAAGGGCAGAGCAGGCCTTGTGCACTGGGTCCCCCCAGGAGTGGGCACGCACCCCCACTTGGAATGAGATTCTGAGGGCTCACTTGAGGCCACCCAGCCACTTGCAGAGCCTCCTGGGTGTGTCGAACGCCTGCTCCAGGACAGGCCACCCCATGGGACATGAGCCACTCTGGCCACATCTCCAGGCTGAGCAGGAAGGAGGCGCTGCCTGTGGGCCCACCTGTCATGGCAGCTCAAATGCTCTGGGAATCAAAGTCCTAAGATAGCCGTGATGGCCGATCCTGGCACTGGGAGGCTCCCTAATCCCCTCAGGCTGTGGCTGCCCTGTGCCTGCAAGTACCCGAGAATCACCCAGCCACCCAGCGGGCACACCTAGGCCCTCCCCTCCATGGCAGCTGGCCAGGCCCTGTGGGCCCAGCGCATCGGCCACTTCTGGTCTGGAGCAGCCCCTGCCCTCAGGGCCTCCTGGACCACAAGCCTGGATCTCTTCCATCCATCTGTTCACTCTCCATGTGTTTCACAAGCGCCTGCTATATGCCGGCCTCCTAGGTGCTAAGAGACAGTAGTGGGACACCCGTGGTCCCTCTCTGTCCTCCTGGGACCACAGCCACATGACCACATGGATGATGTCACATGACAAGGCCCCGGGACACTTGAGAGATGGGCTGTGCTGATGACCCACGAGTGAGGGAGGCAGCCGAATCTGAGGTGTCAGCGCCTTCCTGGGAGAGGAATCATTTCCCCTGAAGCTTGAGGGGGAGGGGGCTTCCTGAGGAACAGGAGGGGGTACTCCAAGCTTGGCCTCTTTGGAGACGCTGCCCCCCACATTATAGGGGCTCTTTGGAGACCCCTGGAATTCCACTGGGTCTCCTGGTCCCCAGGTTCCCTTCCCTAGAGGCGTCTGCACAGCCAGATGCAGCAAAGTGGGCCTCACCCCAGTTCAAGAACGTCTGGGGATCCCAGCACACAGCAGCCCTGTAGGAAGGTGTCCCTTACAGGTCAGCTAAGTGCCCGGCAGGAGTCAGAGCCGCCAGTCAAGCCCAGGCGGGACACCGGGCTTCCTGGGAGGGTTGGGAGGGGTGCCGGCTGCAAGCCCGTTACTAGTTTCTTCATCACATTTAAGTTTTTCATCAAAACCGTGGCTTTCTGGATTCCACACCATGCACCCATGATGATCTCAACTGTGTACAATATTTTCAATGCAGAAGATAGCATGAATGGCTATGGTAGCTTTTTTGCTTTTATGTAAAATTAATAGATTTAATTTGGGGGGAGCAGTTTTAAGTTTACAGAAAAGTTGAGTGCAAGGTATAGAAATTTCCAGGATATCCCTCCCCTATTATTAAAATCTTATACTGGTGTGATATGTTTGTTATTATTGATGAGCCAATGTGGACAGATTAGTATTAAAGTCTGTAGTTTACATCAGGGCTCACTCTTGTGTTATATATTCTGTGGGTTTGGACAAATGTGTGATGACATGTATCCGCCATTATCAATCACACAGAGTAGCTTTCGCTGCCCTAAAAGCCCTCTGTGCTCCACCTGTTCATTCCTCCCTCCCCCCAGCCCCTTATCTTTTTTACTGGCTCCATAGTTCTGCCATTTCCAGAGTGTCACAGGGCTGTAATCACAAAGTCTGTAGCTTTTTCAGATTGGCTTTTTCCCCTTAGTTTGATTTACTTAAGGTTCTTCCGTGTCTTTTCATGGCTTGACGGTGCAGTTCTTTTCAGGACTGAGTAAGATTCCACTGTCTGGATGCACCACAGGTTTTTATCCATCAACCACTGAAGGACATCGTGGGTTGCTTCTGAGTTTTGGCAACTGTGAATACAGCTGCTATAAACATCCATGTTCAGGATTTTGTGTGGACAAAGGTTTTCGACTCCTTTGGGTAAATACCAAGGAGCACAGTGGAGTGCATAGTTAGAGTATGACAAGTCTTATAAGAAATCATCAACTGTCTTTCAAAGTGGCTGCCCCATTTTGCATCCTCACCAGCCCCGAATTAGAGCTCCTGTCGCTCTACCTCCACGCCAGCACCTGGTGTGTGAGTGTTCTGGATTTTCGCGGTTCTAAGAGTAGGCAGTGATGTTTCATTGGTCAGATTTTGCATTTCTCTGATGATAAACTACGGGAGCATCTCTTCATATGTTTGTTTCCGTGTGCATATCTTCTTGGGTGAAGGGTCTCAAGATCATCAGCCCACTTCCAAATCTGGTTTTTGCTTTCTTATTGAGTGTGAAGAAGTGAAAAAGCATTAGTCACTTCAGTCATATCCAACTCTTTACAAGTGACCCCATGAACTGTAGCCTGCCAGGCTCCTCTGTCCATGGGATTCTCCAGGCAAGAATACTGGAGTGGATTGCCATGCCCTTCTCCAGGGCATCTTCCCGACCCAGGGATCGAACCCAGGTATCCTGCATTGCAGGCAGATTCTTTACCATCTGAACCACCAGGGAAGCCTCTATTGGAAAGCAGATGTGTGTTGATCCTTTATCAGGTGTGTGTTTTGAAAGTATTTTCTCCTGACTGTGGCACATCTTTTCGTTCTCGTCTGTGTCTATCACAGAGCAGAATTTAAAATTTCAGTGAGGCCCAATTCATCAATCTTTTCTTTCACGGACCTCACTTTCGGTTGGTGTCGTATCTGAAGAGTCATCACCAACGTCAGAGTTCCCTTAGTTGGAGACAGTTTTCCTTTAAGAAGCAGAAGTGCTGAATGGTTTGCAGTCCATTTCTCTGGGTTTTATTTAGATTTATTTATTTTTTTTATAAGCTGCAGTGCGCTCTGCTAAATCGCCAAGGGGAAGCCAATTACACACTGAACTGGGCGAGAAATGTTGAACAAAAATGAAGTTTCTGTCTGGCAACTTCCAGCCCAAATTGCGCTGGGACATGAGATGGAAATCTTCAGCAAGAGGATGCCCTTTGCTTGATGTCTTGGTGGAGGGTTCCCACTCAGGTGCCATGCAAGGACACGAAACCAGGCCGAGTGCGTCACCTCTGCTGGGGTCGGGGCTGGTGGGCATGCCTATAAAGAAGGGGCCTCAGAGATGGAGGCTTAGTGAGGCACAATCTGATGAAAGCAGAGTGGCAACTGGTCAGGAAGGACGCACTTGTTGGCCCCAGAATCAAAAGGCATTTTACAGGGTACACCAGAGCCCTGCTGCTGCCAGAACACACCTTGTACATCCAGTGACTTGAAGCACACATGTGTCATCTCACAGTCTTCAGGGTCAGAAGTCCAAGATGAATCTCCTGGGCTAAAATCAAGTGGTCCTTGGGGTGGTCTTTCTGAAGGCCACCCAGGAGGTCATTTCCGGTGCCCAGAGCCCCTCCATCCATCCTCACAGCCAGCGGCTGGCACCTTCAGTCCCTCCTGGCTCCACATCACGTCTCCTCCTACAGCTGTGTTAAACGTCTGTGGTCCAGTGTTCAAATGCACTGGGGGACCCAGGAGAGTCTCCCCATCGTGGTCCTTAGCAGCACTACACGTGCAGAGTCCCTGCTGTCCTGAGGGTCAGGACACCGTGTCTTCAGGGGCTGTGGTTCTGCCTCCCACACAGGGACGCAGTGACCTGGGACGTGCGGGTGGACCGGCCCCACCTGAGTGCTGTGCTCACCACACCTCACTGTGCTTCTCCAAGCCTCAGCCTGGCTTCCGTCAAACCTCGACAGGGCTCTGTGTTGACCCTCCCAGAGGACAGAGTGACAGCCATGCCCCCTCGGAATGCCTTCTAATCAGATCACTTCGCTGGGCCAAAGGTCACTGCGGGGCTGGATTAGGAAGCGACACCGAGGGGAAGCAGACAGAGAGGGAGATGCTGGAGACGGCGGGGTGGGTGGGCTGTCCTGGGACGGAGGCTGAGTCTGTGTGCTCAGCGCCACCCCTCCCCCGCCCCCTGCCCAGCATGCTGGGGAGAAGGTGCAGGCGAGGGGCGCTGTGAGGGTGGCTGTTGCAGGCCTGATTCTCACAAACCATCCGCCCTCAGCAGCCAAGCGTGCCCTCACCCTCCTCCCCACCCTTCCAGAGCTTTCCAGCCGAGGCTTGGGCCTGACTTCTTCTCCCTGGGGCAACCGCTGACCATGCCTGTGTCTGGTATCCCATCCTGCTTCCTGGGGGCTCTGAGCTCAGGGTCAGCTCACTGCCGGCCCTTCCAGGTCAGCCAAGGTGGCTCCGGGGCAGGGAGGGGGCAGAGTAAAGACCGGCACTGTCATCCTGGTTATGGATTAAAGGTATAGGGCACACGGTTACGACCCTCACAGAAACCTGACCCTTTTTTCAGGGTCCCTCTGGTAGTTTTTTTTTTTTTTTTTTTAAGTAATAGACTCTATCTTAAACAGCAGTTTTAGTTCTACGGAAGAATCATGCAGGAAGCACAGAGACTCCCTTATGTTCCCGCCCCCTCCACGTGCAGATGCACCGTCTCCCCCATCACCCACACCCCCCACCAGATGGGGCATTTGTTAGAACTGGTGAACCTGCACTGACACGTCATCACCACTCAGGGTCCACAGTTTACAGCTGGGCAGACTGTTGTACATTCTGTGGGCTTGGACAAATGTCCAATAACATGTGGGCTTCCGTGGCGGCTCAGACGGTAAAGAATCCGCCTGCAATGCAGGAGATGCAAGAGATTTGGATTTGATCCCTGGGTCAGGAAGATTCCCTGGAGAAGGGAATGGCTACCCACTCCAGTATTCTTGCCTGGGAAATCCCATGGACAGAGGAGCCTGGTGGGCTACAGTTCATGGGGTTGCAAAGAGTCAGACACGACTGAGATACTAACACTGTCACTTCACTTTCATGATGACGTGTATCCACCATTATAGCATCACACAGAGTATTTTCACTGCCCTGAAAATCCTCTGCGCTCCACCTGTTCATCCCTCCCTCCCCCTACCCTCTGCCAACCCCTAATCTTTTTACTGTCTCCATAGTTCTGCCTTTTCCAGAGTGTCAGAGAGTTGGAAGAACAAAGTCTGTAGCTTTTTCTGATTGGCTCCTTTTACATAGTTAAATGCACTTAAGGTTCTTCCATGTCTTTTCATTGCTTGTTGGCGTGTTTTAATTAGTGCTGAATAATATACCACTGTCTGGGTACACCACAGTTTATTTATCTGTCACCTGCTGAAGGACATCCTGGCTGCATTCAAGTTTGGCAACTATGAATACAGTTGCTGTCAACCCCTACATGCAAGTTTCTGTGTGCAGAGGGTTTTCCTTTCCTAAAGCCTCTAGTGCTGTGGGATGAACTGCATCCCCTGAAAACCTGTCTGTTGGAGTCCTCACTCTCAGGACCTCAGAAGGTGCCCTTATTTGGGAATAGGGTTGTTGCAGGTGTAATTAGCTCAGACGCGGTCACTGGAGAAGTGTGGCCCTAATCCAAGTGACCTTATGAAAAGGGGTCTTTGGGACAGACACGCTCACAGGGAGGCACCATGTGCAGATGAAGGCCGAGGCCAGGAAGATGCTTCTACAGGCCCAGGAATGCCAAAGATGCCCACAGTCAGCAGAGCTGGAGAGGGGCCAGGGGTAGGGCCTCCCTGGGGAAGAGCCAGCCTTGGGAACAGGACTGGTCCGTGGGGCCTTGTTACAGGGGCCCCTGTACAGTCGCACACACATGTCCTGGGCAGCACACACAGCCTGCATACGTCTCACTCACTTCGGACGCCGGGCTCCAGCTGCTATCACTGGTTTGCAGGTGGGGGCAGGTGGCCCCCATCACCTGCCTCCCAGCCGGCTCCCCACAGCCCCAGCTCAGGTGATGGGGAGCCAGAGAATTTTGTGTCCAAAGAGTCGGAAGCTGACAGTGAGTGCGGGGACCCTGAGCCGCCCACAGCCCTAAGGTCCCTTGGGGATTGAGTCGAGGCAGCACTGCCGGCCCCCACCCCCACCCCAGCCCGGTGGTTTGCAGCTGACGAGGCAGCAGTTATTCCTGCAAGAGAAGCGGCCTTAGCTTTCCTGACTCTTCGATTGTGCAGCCAGGTCTCTGAAACTCCGTTCGTCAGAGCTGCAGGCTGGGGAGGGACTGCGGACAGAGAGGCCGTGGCCAGCCCTGAAATGACCTTGGCTGCGGGAAATGCCCTTTGTGATGTCAAACTTAATTATTTCTGGGAGAAATGTCAGCCAGGCCCTAATGACTTGGAGCTGTGTAGGCAGAGCTGCCGTTTAGCAAGCTCAGTGCTGGGGTCTGGGGTCCAGGGGGCACTGGTCACAGGGTTTGGGTGAGGTGCCCTTGTTCAGACCTGGCACCTCTGTGGGGCGTGTGGGTGTTTGAAGCCCTGGCTCCAGGCCTTGGTGGCCTTGGTGAGTGGGGATGAGTGCAGGAGGGGGAGGTCACTGCCCCGGGGTCAGAGTGCAAAGGGCCCCAGGCCCAGAAATAAGTCATTGTGAAGGCTTCCCTGCTGTGCCCACCTTCTTCCTGGTTCATCACAGCCCCTACCCTAGCCTCCTGTCCTGGACCCACCATTCTCCCCTCTCAATACTCCCTGGGGGTCCCCTGCCCTTAGAATAAAATCAAAGTTCCCATCCTGGCCTGCAACCCCACATGACCCCCATCTTTGCTCTCCCAGCCTCTGCTGTCTTCACGTTGTATTGTTGTTCACGGGGGTCTCTGTAGCCCCCGGGGCTGGATCCTCGAGCCCAGCCCACCACACCCCGGGAGCATCACTTTTGGAATCGTCAGGGATGGCAGAAGGTGCACACGCTGATCTATGAGGACTCTGATGCCCTCCGAGGTGCAGGGCCTGTATTTCAATGACCCCCTGCATCACAAGAGCACCTGCTTCTCCAAGAGCACCTGCCCAGGCCTCTCAGCACATGTAGTCAAGCATTCAGAACATCCTTAGTGACTTTCACCAGTTTTGTTAGAGGTTTACTTTCACAGTGATGATTGCCCTTAACTGAACAACCTCCCCCTCCCAAGCCAGACGCTCCTCTGGGCGGTGCCCACGTTGGCTCAGGCGGGCAAGCATCATCTGTGGTCAGTGTTTTATTTTAGCAAAGAGGAAGTGAAGGCATGGATGGGACTTGCCTGGGGACTCTGGTCCAGAAGGCAGCTGTGGTCTATGGCCATATCACCCCGAACGCGCCCGATCTCAACAGAAGGCAGCTGCGCCAGGACCGACCCTAGGTCTCAGAGGTGGTGCCATTTCCTGCAGCCTTGTCTCAGGCTGCTGCACAGACCAGCAGCCCAGGGGCCCTGGGCTCCCAGGAGGACAGACCTCCTGCTGGGCCCTGCACAGGGTGGGTGGTATGGGTCCCCACCAGGCCTGCCCTGTGGTTGTGGACAATCAAAGCCTCCGTGCCCGCCCCCTGCCCCCCAGCTTCCTGGGAGACAACCAGAGATTAGCTGCCTAAACAATTAAAAATCCTGTTTACTGGCAGCGGGGACTATTTCAGGTTTCACCTTTCAGCCAATCGATGCCCAGTCTGCACTCGGTCAATACCCAGCTCTCTGGTCAGGACACCAGCCGAGGGAGGGCCCACCCATCCAGGGGTCCAAGAGGGGGTGGCAGGGGTGGTGAGCCTGGGGCCCCTCAGTTCTTGTTGGGAGTCGGCATGTGGCCCTGCCCACTGGGCCTTAGCCCCCAGGTCCCCCTCTCGACCTAAAGCAAGAACCGGGTGGTGGGCTTGTAGAGAAGCTGAGTGGGGAATGCAAAGTGCAGGCATTCAGCAGGCGCTCAGCGAATGCTGGCTGTACCCGTCACGAGAGCCTCCGCCTTCCTCTACGCAAGGGGGGGGCATGGTCTGCATGCCCTGGTGGCTCTTGGGCCTGGCCCTTCCCCAGGGCTGTATGGGGAGGGGAGAGGGCTGTCCTGCCACCCGCTGGTCCTGCAGCCCGGCTCAGGGCACATAGCCTCCTCTGCCTCTTTCTCCTCCTTGTCTGGGAGATGCTCACAAGGAGCCGAGGGCAGGTGGAAAGCGTCGTGCCTCTTTGAGGCCCCGCCCAGGGCAGGCCACAACCTCCACACACGTCCTTTCCGTCCCAGGGTCACACTCACACTGGCTGAGCCACTTGTGACCCTGCATATGGGCACCTGGGCTTCGAGCAGCCACCTCCTGGGGACAGTGCCACCTGGAGAGGGTGGGGGGCACCCACTGGACTGGGACTTGGACCCAGGTGAGGCAGTAGGGAGAACAGGGGAGGCTCTGGACCCTCCTTGGAGGTAAAGGTTCTTGAAATTACCTCGTCCCCAAGGTAAGCATCCTCTTTGCCTACCCCACCCCCATTTCTCTGGGCAGTGGGACTGGGAGCCAAGACCCATGGTCACATTCCAAACGTGAACTTCTCCATCTCGTCTTCTCTCTGACCCCCGAGGTGCTCTGGAGCTGGTGGCCCCCGACAATGGGGGCTGGAGTGGTGTGCACAAAGCTGGTTACCAGCACCAAGGGGGTGGACACCCTCCCCATGGCCCCTGGGGCCACCGTCTTTGGAAAGAAACCCCTCCCAGAACACCAGGATACCCCCTAAGACATGGGTGGAGGCCAAAGACAAAACCTGCCGCCCGGCACAGCCCAAAAGGGCTGGGCTTGAGCTGCTGTGGGTGCCTCCAGCCCACCAACCACAGCCGCCTCTTTCCCTACCATCCCTGGTGAAGTTGGGGCCTCAGGGGATGGCCCACATGGTCAGGGGCCTGGCAGGGCTGAGCGTTCAGATCCCTGGGCAGGTGGGGGGGGCTCCCCTGTTCTCAGGCGACGCCACCGCATGAGGAGCTTGAAATAACCGTGCCTGGTGTCTAAGCCCCATTTACGCTGTCACTCAGCGTGGCCCTGGGAGAGAGACATATTTTTAAGGGAACCTCTGACACATTTATTGGTGGGGCTAATTAAAAAGCCCGACCTGACTCGGGGGCTGGGAGAAGCAGCGAGGTTGTCATATTTAATTACACCTATGGAAGGCGTGAGCTCACCATGAGAACTTATCGGAGAAAGGGTGATGCCAGGGGTGGTGGGGTCTTCGGCTGGGGCACAGGGTGAACCCCAACTCCCTCACAGCAACACCAGGCCCCCAGGCTCACCAGGCTGTCACTCCGAGGGAGGACCAGCCTCCTCAGTGGGCCTCCAGCCTTGAGAAGGCTCTTCCTCATCTTTGTCTCAATCCTGAGAGGGGGCCAAGGGAAGTTGTGGGAGCTGGGCCCCAGGGAGGGGGTCTGGGGAAGAAAGTGCGGAGCGAAAAGCCCCTGCAGGGGAGCTGGGTCGGGAGATGGTGTCCAAGGCATCATGGACTGTGCTGTCCCAACATCTGCCATGGGGCCTGTGAAGGTTTGTTGAGCACCTACTGTGTGCTGGTCCCATCCTCAGCAAGTCCGGAACACACCAGGAATCAGCCAGGGCTCTTGGGGCTCTGGGGTCGTCAACCAGAGGACAGGCTGTGATGGGGGTGGTTGAAGGCACCCACGTCACATGCCTTTCAGACTCCGTCCTTCTTGTCTGCTGGACTCTCACTGCTCAGTTGTGGGGTGGGGGTGGGCTGGCCGGCGGGCCTAAAGGGGAAAGTGACTGCAGCAGCTCCCCCAGACCCACATCCCCCAGAGCCCCGCCCCCAGTCCTCTGATCATCCAACCCAGCTTGGCTTCTTGGGAGCGGCTATTCTGGGTTTACCCAACAGGTGCCGGTGGGGCTTGACTCTGCGGTGATGTCAGCTTCCCGAAGTGTGCTGCTTGGCACCTCTGCTCTGACTGGCCAAGTGCCCCCAGCTGGCTCTGCAGGGGGGCTCCAGGCCTCACCCAGGGGCTGGAGAGCGGGCCTGAGTCCCGAGATGGGTGGGTGCCACCCCTTCCAGGAAGTCCTCCCTGCTCCCTCCCCTCTTGTTACCCACACTGCTGCTGATTCTAAGCCAGGCTCTCTGGCATGGAGGCCTGGGCTGTGTCTGAGCTGGCCGTTGGGGTCTGAATCTCCATCATTCCCCATGCTGGGCTCCCTCCCCAGGGGCGGGGTCCAGAGCCCGGACCAGCAGAGCAGGGTGCATGGTGTGGGCCCAGCAAGTGTCTTCCAAGTGAATGTGTGAATGGATGTGCCCCACCTCAGTGCATCTGTCTAAAGGGGGTTTGTGCTACTCCTTGGAAGCCCTGGTTCCTAGGGAGGGGTCCAGTCTCCTGTGAGCACAGCCTTCAGCCTGAGGCCACCTCTGTGCCCGCATCCTTGGTTGAAAGGGCCAGACTCAGAGGCATGGGCCCATAGGCAGCTTCTCCAGCACAGAGCTGAGGAGACCACCCTCGAGTCCCCACCCTCACACCCCCAACCTCTTCCCTGTCCCGCCCTGCCCCTGTCCCTGGCCTCCAGAAAGGAGCCATGGGGGCAGCCAGGCACAGTCCTGCATCTCACTAATTAAAGAAAACCCAGGGAAGGAACCAGAACCGAGGCCGCCGTGAAGGCGGAGGGGTCAGTGGTGGACGGAAGAAAATTTATATTTTTTGGCATTCGCCTGCCTCTGCAATGACATAATCAGAAGGTTTTTTACTGACTGGGCAATAAAATAGCTCATAACTGTGAACGCATGGTGCTTCAGCAAAGCTGGCTGCGGGCTTCGCAGCCTTGGCGAAGGTCACTCCTGGGGCTCAGAGACGCTGCCTCGGGGGTGGCAGGCCCGGGGCTCCCCACACAGGGGCAGGCCCCAGAGGGGGACTGCAGCTAGTCCTGGGTGGAATGCACTGCAGAAACCACTCCCTGCACTGCAGTGGGCATTTGGGTTGACCCCTCCTCAGCCCAGTGGCTGCAGGGATCCTGTCTCATTAGACAGTGACCCCAGCCCAGCACCAGCTAGTTGATTGACAATCTCAAAAACTAGGTGAGGTCAGCTCAGTGCGGAGCCGGGGGTGGGGTGTCATTGTCCGGGAGGAGATGGGGATAATGGCAGATCTTGGGGGAGGAGGGGCGGTGGACCAGGGGGACCTACACCACATCATAAATGGGGGGATGGGAAGGTAACGGGGGCTCCTCACACCCTGGACAGGGCCAGCAGCCCCGGTGGTTCCCAGCTTGGGGCAGGACACAGAACTGACTATCCATCACCTCAGTGACAGAGCCAGATCCAGAGACACCTGGGATCTGCTGTTCTCTTCCCGTCCTGGGGTGGGGGTGGCAGGAAGCACCTGCTGGGAAAATCTCTGCAGCAGACTCCCATACAACCCCACAAACTGTGAGCCTTCAGTCCAGCCAAGCCTGGATATCCATGTGCCACCACCCATAGGGCATCCCTGCCAAGCTATGCCCTTTCCACAGAGCCCGGTGCACTTCGGCATCCTTCTCAACACGGCCAGCAGCCTCAGGGAGATGGAAGGGTCTGAGGACGCAGAGACCAGCTGTACACGTTCTCCCATGGATGCGACTTGAACTGTCCCCTACATTTTACAGTTTAAGATTTGGTTTTGTTTCCATTTTCTGCTCTGCGGGACAGATGACCACCCAGTTATCATCGCACAGTCCCTGAGGCTCAAAAGCCCAGTGTGGTTCCTCTGCTCAGGGTCTCCCTGGACTGAAAGCAGGTGTGGCTGGGGCTGAGGTCACTTCTAGGCTCCTTGAAATTGTGGCAGGATTCATTCCTGCCAGTTCCAAGTTGTCTGTGGCTGTCGGCCAAGGGCTGCCTACAGACTCTTGCCATGTGGCCCCCACAAGGGCAGGCCAAGACCTGGCTGTTGGTTCCTTCTCTGAGGCCAGCAGGACAGCATCTTTCTGATGCTTCTCCTTTTACAGGGCTCACCTGATTAGGCCTGACCCACCCTGCAGAATATTCCTTCTGATAAACTTGCATTTGAAAGAGTAACAGCCTAATCTTGGGAATGAATCCCCATCACAGTGGCTGGTCCTATTCACATGCAAGGGGTGGGGGGACCATGTGGCAAGGATGCTGCCTCCCACAGGCTCATTTTCGAAAGAAATTGGAGAAGTTCTCCAAGAAGGGCTGGCCAGTCAAATACCTGAGACCCCAGGCTGAGAGTCACCAAGAGTCCCAAAGACCACCCTGAGGGGTGCTCAGGCTTGGCTTCCCTGTGACCTCGGGAAAGCTTCCCTGGGATTTGGGATTTCCAGCCCAATTTACCGGAAGAGCATTTCTCAGGGAACCGTAACTCTCAGCAGGTGAGTCCCCTGGACCCTCAGGACTCAAGAGTGTCACCCCTGCCTGACAGGCCTGTTCCAGATCCATGAGGACTGGGATTCAATAATTTATCAGATCACGTAATAAATTCAAGGAGTATCTCCAAGGTTTTGAGAACCCGAATTCGACTTCCTCTGGAGTTTTACGAGCCGGCAAAGCCATCCATCAGGGCTGAGCGAGTTCCATTTGTTAAGTGGACGGCTCCCGTCAGGGCCCTGCTTCTCACCATCAACTCACCTGCTACAGGGAAACTGCTCTGTCAAGAAAGAAAAAGCCAGGGAGCTTCCCTGGTGGTCCAATGGTTAAGAGTCCTCATGTCAATGCAGGGGACACGGGTTCCATCCCCGGTCTGGGAAGATCCCAAATGCTGCAGAGCACCTGAGCCCGTGCGCCACAACTATAGGGCCCATGCGCCCTGGAGACCCTGCTCTGCAACAACAGAAGCCACCAGAGTGAGAAACCCTCGCACCTCAACGAAGAGTGGTCCCCACTTGCCCCAACCAGAGAAAGCCTGTGTGCAGCAGTGAAGACCCAGCGCAGCCAAAAGTAAGTAAAGAAACAAAGAAAGAAGCAAAAGCCCCCTGCCCCCTAACCAGGGACCCTGAGCGTGGCCGTCCCCCGCCCAGCCCGTGAGCTTCTGTCACTACAGAGGCTTAGGAACATTGCCAGGACACAGCCGGTGGGTCTGGCACCTGACACTTAGGGTGAAGAAGGAGAGAGAATTCCACGAGAGAACGTCCCGGCCAATGCCGCCACGTGAGCGCACACACAGTGGGTGCACGCAGTAGTCCTCTTCTGGGGGTTCGGTCAGTGGGAGCCCTGACCCTGGCAGTGTAGGTGGGTCACTCCACCCCCTCTCTAGGCCAGGCTGTGGCCCTTGCCCGCCCCAGGAATGTCTGCCTCCCCCTAAGGCTGGCCCGGGGCTCGTGCGAGGCCAGCCTGCAAGGCCAGGAGGGGGCTGTGTTAATGAGGAGCTGGGCCTGGGGCCGGGGTTGGAGCAGGGCAGATAGGGAAGGCCTGTCACCGTAACCAGCACCATGGGACTAGCTGTCAGCCAGGCTGAGAAGCTCGCCGTTACTGGGGTGCCCCGTGTGACACAGATCTGAGTGGCTCGGGGGTGCTGGGGCCGGGCTGGAACCCCTTTTTTCCAGCAGCCCTGGTGAGTCAAAATGGGCAGTAACAACCTGGGCAAGCAGGCAGGAGCAGGGCCCACCACCCTCACGGAGGACACGCCTCCGGTACAGCACATCCCGGGCACACTGTGACATTTATAAATGTTACACGCAGGGAATGAAAACAAAAAAGTCCCAAATTAAGCAAAAACCCGGAAAGCGCCTACCCATGCGGACCTGAGAAGCCACTGGGTGGCAACTGTGTCACCCCATCAGCAGTGGGATTGGCATGGCGGCCCGCGTGCGGGCAGCTGCTCAGTCCCTGGAGTTAGGCTTTGCTTGTCTTTTTTTAAGCACTTTCATAACAGTCATAGAATGAACATTTAGGGGGCAGTGACAAGGGGCCCAGCTAATTGTGGCTGAGATCTTCTTGGGTCAACACTCCTGGACACCCTTTGTCGCAGGGTTCCTGGGACGGGCAGCCAGTGGCAGGAGGTAACCCCTCCCCCAGAAGCCTTAGCCGATCTGGTGTGAATGGGTGCTAGGGGCTCTGTGGATGTTCTCAGGACCCCTGGGGAGGCCCTGCCTGCATGCGCTGAGCAATGACATCCCTGGACCTCTCCAGGGCAGTGCCAGAGCCCTGCGGTCTACCTGGGGAGGAGAAGTTCTCTGAGCCCTGGAAGAGGGAGGGGCAAGGGACAGGTGCCCCCCAGCCATCACCCTGTGTTTGTCCAGGGTGGCGGGAAGGGACAGTGGGGAGGGAGTGTCCAGGCACCTAACGCGGACTGGAGCCCGTGCACAGGTAGTGACACTCACCCACCTGATGGACATTCTGTCCCCTTGTCCAACATTATCAAGGGGAAACGATTTGGGGGCTAAAAGGGTTTGCAAGTCAGTGGTCTAAATACCTGTTTCTATCAATTCCCACACCTGGTAGGTCTGAAGCCAGCTCCTCTGTCATGTGGAGGACCGGAAACTCTGCTTGGCTCAGAAGCAGGAGGGAGGTGTCAAGTGCAGTGAGAAGGGCTTCCTCAGCAGAGAGCTGGACCAGGGCATTCCTGCCCGACCCACTCTGTGTGTCCACAGCAGCTCAAGCCCCTCGGAGGGGAGAGGCAGTGGTGGGGGGCAGGGGTTGGAAACTGAGTTGGCTCTGCTTGCAAGCACAGGATAGATGATGGGCATGGTCATCTGGGATCCTTCCCCTCCTCCCCAGAGCCCTCCTGTGCACAGCCCACCCCCAATTTCCTGGGTCCCTTGGCCACCAAGGCCATGTCATTCTGGAACTCTCTGAGCCCTCCTGTCTGGCCTACCACAGCCCTCACCAGTGGCTGAAGTGACTGGGACAACTGTGAGATGACCATGATGAGGCAGGAGCCCCCAGAAAGGGCAGGTGGCCCGTGGAAGGAAGGTGGCTAGCTGCCGGTTCCTCTGTGGGGTGCTGGGACCCGCCTGCAGAGCTGTGATCCCTTTGTTTCACAGCTTGTTCTGACAGCTGCATCTGAGCAAGAGCCCCAGGAAAGCTTTCTGCTGTGATGAGCACCCACATTTAAGGCAGGACTTCAAATGCAGCCAGAAATGGCCCCTGGACCTCCCCACCCCTGCCCCATCTTTATGATCAGGGGCTTCCTTCTCCCTGGAAATAGGAGTCTGTCTCTTGACCCAGAAAAACACCTTCCCAAGGGCCACTGGATGTGTGTGAAGGGACCCGACAGCCGCCTTCCATGGCTTCCTGCCCCCCATTCCCTGCAAGACTAGATAGGGATGGAAGCAGATCAGCTCTGCCCTCAGGAGCAATGCTAAGGGCAACCGGGTGGTGAGGACCCCTCTGTGGGTGCATCTGGGAAGAAGGAGTGGAGTACAGGGTCAGGACTTGGGTGTGGGACCCACAGCCACCCAGCCTGGCCCATCTTCCATGGTGTCTACTTACTGATAGCCCATTTTCTTCTAGGACGAGTCTGTGTGAGTCCTCCCCAGGGGGAGGCTTCTGTGTGTGGAGAAGCCCTTGTCACCTCTGGAACACACACTGAGATGGGGGGACAGAGAGGAGAGGGAGGTGGAGTAAGAAGCCAGTCTCTGCCCTCAGGACTGGGGTGACCCCTGAGGGCTCGGAGCTCGGCCTGGACCCCCAACACCCCTCCCTTCCAATGCCGCTTGCCCTTAGGGCCCTCCTTTACCTCTCCCTGGAGCTCTGATCTAGTCGGGGTTCGTGGTGGGACAGGCCCTTCTGACCCAAAGCTGCACTAACCTTTGGGGACCTGCGATGGTGCCGCGGCCAGGTCCCCAAAGCACCTTGCGTCTCCATGACGGTGAGGCTGTCACCATTCTTGGGAGGATGTCTCTGGAAACAAACTGCTCTCTGCTGACATCACGGCAGTGAAACGTCACTTTCTCTACGAGCTGTCAGGTGGTTTTCCCACCGCCGTCGTGGGCATGTATGCACATTTGCTTTGCTGGGCGTGCGTGCTCATGTGCATGCATGTGTGTGTGGGCGCATTGGCCTGTGCGCATGTGGACATTTGAGGGCCTGGTGACTGAGGTCTGGCACCAGGTGACCTCACGGTCCTCCCCCCTACCATGGGCATTTCACACCAGGTTCTGCTTCATGCGCCTCCCTTCCATTCACCCTCTCCTCCAAGCTCTCCCTACAGATGCCGTGAGCCCGTGTGTGCCAGGGTGGTGAGGTGTGGGTGAGCAGAGGCTGGGCTCTGGGACTCATGGTGCACACCGGCCCTGGCCTCAGAAAGGCTCTGAGAAGTCCTGACATGCACTGAGCGCAGACATCCTAGCTACTTTAGGGGCCCCTCTGTGACTCCGGGTCCCCTCTGTGCCCCTCTGGTCCTGCACCCAGGCAGGGGGACAGCTGCATCCACAGGTCTGGGGATGGGATGTGGGCCTCTTTGGGCAGGGTTTTTATCCTGTCTACCCCACAGGGACTATTTCAGCAGCAGACAGGACTGGGCAACATGACATCCCTCCAAAGTCTGCTACTGCGGCCATCCTTAGCCCGAAGGGCAGCAGCTGTGCCCTTCCTCCCCTCCCCACTCCTTCCCCTCTGCCCCTCCCCCTCCTCCCCTCCCCCTTCCCTCTTCCCCTGCCCATTCCTGGCCCCTGCCCAAGTGGAGGCAGGTGCTGGGGTGTTGAGAGAGGTGAAGCTGGGGATACCCTCTCCATCATTCAGATCCCCAGGAGAGCAGGAACGTGGTCTTCACAGCCTGGGGGTTTGCCCGTGTCCAGGTGGTGGGGTCAGTGGGGAGAGGAGGTGTGGCTGGACCCTGAGCTCCACTTATCTTTTTGTTGTTTTTTAATTGGGGTGAAATCCACAAACATAAAATGAGCTATTTTATAGTGAACAATTCCCTGGCATTTAGCACAGTCACCACCACCTCTCTCTGGTTCCAGAACGTTCCCCTCCCTGGGAAGAGGGCTGGGTTCCCATCAGGTGGTTGCTCTCCTGTGCCCTGGCCCCGGAAGCCTCCTTCTGCTCTATCTCTGTGGCTCCTCCTGCCCAAGTGGCTTGTGTCGTTCAGTCAGCATCGCATCTCCCAGGTGTGTGTGTGGTGTGGCCTACGTGGGTTTGTCCATCCATGGGCAGCCGGTTCTGGGTCCCCTTCGGCTACTGTGAGTGCTCCAGTGCGAGTGTCTGCTTAGGTCCCTGTCATCGGGCGAGGTGGGGGCACGATCCGAGGAGCATGGTTGCTGGCTTGATGGTTTAATTTTTGAGGAGCTCCCTGACCATTCTCCATGGCAGCCACACTGTGTTACTGTCTCATCAGCAACACTGGAGGTTCAAATTTCGCTATATCCTCACCAAAAACAGCAACACTTGTTACTTTCCGGTTTGGGGCTCCTGTCGTTTCCAGCCCTCCCAGTGGTGTGAGGCAGTGTCCTGCTGCGGTCACTCTTCTGGTGACCGGTGATGCTGACCATCTTCCGCAGGAGGACGTCAATGGCTCAGGGGCTCTGATGGGTAAGCTAGGCTCATCTTAGTGGAGAAGCTTTTGCAGAGGATGTGTTTGCTGTTGTCTGAAAGTACAGTGAAATTTTAAAATAAAATCTAGGTTTTATTTTGTTCTGTTTAAAGATTCGGGGAAGAGCGAGTGAGCAGGAGCAGGGTCTCGTCAGAGGGAACACGGTTGACTGAGGATTGATGCTTGGAATGGCTCTGGACGCCTCCTGGGGAGGTAGGTTCCCAGACACGGGTGAGGGTCTTCCCCCCTCTAACTGTGTCTTCAAGGGCACTGGCTCGACCTTGTCCCCCGCCACTCCAAATAAGACCCCAGCCTCACCTCCACCCCAAAGCTGAATGCACACTGACCTGTGTCCAGCCATCTGCCCCACTCCCCCCCACATGCTGCCTAGTGGTCGAGGTGTCGATTGACCCCTGAATGGGTCATTCATTCATCCATCCATCTGTTCCGCTGGTGAGGGAGACTGCTGTCTGGGGGGGCCTCCCTGGCTGGGCCTCGGCCAGGGGCTCTGTCCACACCAGCCTCACCACTGCCCAGGAGCGGCCATGGCCCCACTTCACAGACCAGGAAGCTGAGACTTGGAGGTCAGAGTGGTCTCTCTTTGCCCCATCCTGCCCAGGCACCCAAGGGTCTCTCAGTGAGGCTGCAATCAGGCTCCGGCAGCTCTGGTGGGCTCTCCTGGGTTCAGCACCCCCTCTTTTTCCAGGCTGGCAGATGGAGGGACGCAAACAAGGGCTGCCTGCCCAGCCCCTGGCCCTGAGGCCCCTCACCCCACACCCCTAGCCCCAGCTCCGCCCCACACCCCTACTCCAGCCCCACGCCCCCAGGGACAGAGCTTCAGGAAACACTCTCAGGCAGCAGCCACTGCTCCCGGGGGCCGCTCAAGCTCCATTACTGTCCTCGTGCTTCCAGGAAATCACTGCTTTCCAGCAGCTGCTACCCACCACTCCCCTCCTCGCCCAGCTCCAGGGGTGAGGGGCAAGGGACCCAGAAACTGACCCTGCCTCTAGTTACCCGGATTCCAGGAGCTCCTCACCAGGAGATGCCCCCCCAGACCAATCCCAGGGACCCCTCTGAGATGTACAACGGGCTCTGAGAAGGAAACCCCCCATCCCCTCACGGCCACTCAGGTGCCTCCTGCCTCACCGGGCATGGGAGGAGGCAGTGGGAGGTTGTGGAGGAAGGGGGGTGGGGGAGGGGAGGGAGTGGGATTCCAAGTCGCTGGGGTAGAGGCCCCTCCCACCAGGCAGAGGCCCCGCCCACTCTTTCTTCTCCTCCCACCTTCCGGGGAGAAGCACCCTACTCCCCAGGGACTGTTCACCTCCTCTCGTCAGCAGGTCTTGTGGACAAACTCAAGGTCTGGCCACAACCTGAGTGCCTCTCCCTGCTGGACCTCAGCCTCGCTGGGGAGCATCCATCCTGGTAGCCTGGGTCTCCTGGCAGCTCAACCCTGACCCCTGCAGCACTCTCATGTGAGCACCAGCCTCTGCCCAGCCCCGCCACGGGTCCCTTCACCCTCACCACTGTCCTCTGCCCTCCTGATGCCCTCTGCGTGGGTGCTCCCACCTAGACACTTCTCATATCCACGGGCTCCTGTCCATCACCCAAAGAGGCCTCCCCTGACCTCTGATTTACGAGCCCATCCATTCCCCAAACTGCTTCCTCTGTGCATCCTAGAACCCCCACTTCCTGCTCCATCTTCTCTCCTACCTGCCTCTCAGCACAGCAGCTGCTGCTCACAGGCGGCTACTGAAACTAAAGTTAATTAAATGACATCAAATCTAAGACTCAGCTCTGCAGCCACACCAGCCCCGCTACAAGATCTCGGCAGCCACACATGGTCCCATGGGTGAGCACAACACGTCCGGCCTCGGCAGAATTTCCATTGGACATGCACGGCCAGCCCAGGTGGCCACAGCGGGTGAGCCGCACATCCTTGTAGGGGAACGAATGAGGGTGGGAGGTGGGCCTCCGGACTCTCTAGCCACTGTTTATCCATCCTCACATGGAAAATGCCGTCGTGTCATCTGCTGCCTTCCTGAAGACCACTAGGAGGGAGGCCTTCCACGTGTCTTCCATGCTTGGCACCCAAGGCAGGCTGGGTCTGTCTTTACTGCCCCAGCGAGGGGCCTCTGGAAGGCCCAGGGCCGCAGAGCAACCAGACTGCAGGGCAGTCTGCAGAGCACTGCCCAGCTCTGCCCCCTGCTGTGTGTCCCCGGGCAAGTCAGCTCCCGCTCTGAGCCCTGTCCCTGCCCAGCAGAGTGGGGACAACAGAATGCCTGCCTCTTGGGGGTGCTTTGAAGATTAGGAGATAATCCCCAGAGAAGCTTCTGGAACAGCCGTGGATGCTGGGATGTGGTTAAGTGAACAGAATGCTCTACCATCTGGGGGCCCCTGGGACCGGCTACCCACATGTAGCCCTTCTCCTGGGAGGGGAGCCCGTGCTCTGTCCCGGTAGGGCCAGCTGCCACGAGGAGGTGATTAGGGTTGGTTAGGTGACTAGCAGCGCCTGCTCCACACCCTCTCCTGCTCTCACTGCTTGAAGCATCACTCACAGGGCCGCCTTGGGGATAGGCCTGCCTCACCCCACACCCAGTCAGGCCCAGTCAGGAGTCCCTGGCTGCCTGATGCTCCTGCTCAACCTCTGTGATCCCCCACCCCCACCCTGCTCTGAGCTAACAGAGGGCCCTTGGCTGGGCCCTCCCTAGGAGTGAGGTCCCCCTGCCCTGCCCCTGCTTCTCCCTAGCCCTGCTCTTGCTACAGGTTCCTCTGCGGCACTGTTGGGGTATGCAGCCACGTCTTCCCTGCCCGGGCCGCTCCATGGATCCCCAGGTGATCCACAAAGAACATCCTCACCACACCCTGGGCCCAAGACTGGACTGGGCGCTCCGAGTCCTGGCCTGGGGTATCATGGGGGATGGGCACAGGGGAGCCTACTTTGAGGGGCACAGACACCCCCACGTCCCTGGCTGGGCCAGGCCTGCCAGGTGCAGGGGACATGGGTTTTCACAGGCAGGGTCCTCTTGCTGCCCATGCCCTGGTCAGGACTCCAGGGACAGTGATGCTGACTGCCCCTCCCCCTCCCGTGTGAATCCTACACCTGATCTTTGGGGAAGTGGGTCCACCCCGTTAATGCCGTCTGCTCTCCTGGTCCTGGGGGATGCCAGGATGCGCGGAGACCTGCCCGGCCCACACATGGCAGGGGACAGTTGGCCTCTGTGTTGGGCCCTGAGAGGATGGTGCCTGCAGGCTGTGCCCGGCACACAGCCAGCTCACTGTGCCCAGGGTGGGGGTGCTGGCACGTAACGGTGTGTGGACGGACCTGGGGTGCCCCGCTCACATGCACCCTTGGCTGCAGCCTGGGATGCAGTGTGCAAGCACATCGCCTGCTCGCTGTCCAAGGTGACCTGTCGTCTCATGGGGTTGGCCTACGAGCCTCTGGAAACCCAGCAGCTCCCTTACCACCTGATGTGGGTCCCAACTCTGGGCAACAGGGTCAAGTGGAGGGGGCACAGGTGGGTACAGCCCCCTGGAGTCCAGGATGGGAGGAGGTGGCAGGCCTGCTGCCCGCCTGTGCCCTGGGGCCGCTGGGGTCTCCCCAGGGCACCCCTTGGGGCGGGCTGTGTGGTTGCCCGCTGCCGCCAGGCGCCTCTGCACTGGGCTGGGCTAAAAATAGCAGGGGGGATGGCAGGGCAGGGACCGCCGGTGGGAGGCCCGTGGGGAGGGGCCGGTAGGGGCGGCGGCCGGCAGCCTGGGCCCGGGACCGGCAGTCAATGGCGCTGGCGCTCCCACCCTGCTCCCGGTGGCCGGCCAGCCGCGGCCCAGCTGACAGGCTATTTTTTCCCCTGCTTGACTAAATATGGTCAGAGAGCACAGCCCGAGGGGCCACTTGGCCGGGGCGCGTGTTTGGGATGCTTGGCTGGGTATATAAGGACTGCAAAGGTGAGGCCGGCTCCTGATCCGAGGGGGGGGCCCACGCCCGGTCTGGCCCCTCGGGTCAGCCCTCCCCTCCCCTCCCCTTCCCTCCCCTCCCCCTGCCCGTGTGGGTCTCGCGTGCGGCCGGCTTTGCCTGCGTGAGCCTGCACACCCGCCAGACCGGCCCCTTTTGTTCACCTGACCTCTACCTTGCGCTGACCCCGGCCCGGGGTGCGGAAGCGTCCTGCAGACACAGCCCAGGCAGGGCGGCTCAAGGTGTGCGGGCTGAGAGGTCGCTCCCTAACTCCGCAGAGCCTGCCACCCTGCGCCTCCCTTCTCTCTCTCTCTCTCAAGATCTCCCTCCCTGCTAAGTCTTCGCTGCTGCAGGAGGGCTGGGGGAAGGGCAAGGGTGCGGAGAGGGGGTGCCTGGTGTCTTCTTTCTCTCCGTTCCCCCCACCCCCGCCCCCCAAGTGCGGACGAGTCGGGAGCCGGGCCTCCCCCACCCCTGCGCTCGCGATTGGCTCGGGGAGAAGGATGGGCTGCCGCGGCTGCAGCACCATCTCTCTGGGAGCCGCACGGGGCGCACCGTACCCGGGAGCCGCGACCCTGCGCCCACGGCCGCCGTCGCCAGCCCGGCCGGAGGGGCTCCGCGGTGAGTCCCACTCAGCCCGCCCGGCCCCCTGCAAACTTGCCGGCGGCCGCGGTGGGGGTGTGCCCGCGGCGAGGGGGAGCCATGGTGCCGGCGCCGCGTGGCTCCAGCCGGGGGTGCTTCGGAGTTTTCTCTTGGCTCGTGGCATCGTCCGCATTTGGAAAACTGCAGAGCCAGCAGACAGCAGGGCCGGGAGGGCGCGTCCAACCGCGATGCGAGAACTTTGACATGCGGGCGTTTTGCAAGGAAGCGGTGCCTGCAGTCACTGCCGGGGTGCAGAGGGTCGAGGTGCTGCGGTGGGGGCCGCGGGGTCTGGGGGGAAGGCGTGACTGACCTGCAACAAAGCGTGGCTCAGGTGGGAATGTGGCGAAACTTCCCTCGGAACTTGCGGCCGTGGAGATGCTGGGGGCAGGGGTCGCGGAGCCAGGCCTGTGGTGAGGTTGCCCCAGGAGGGGACTCTGGACTTTGGCGGCTCTCATAGCCAGGGTCAGGGTAGGGAGGGTCCCTGTGCTGGGCGTGTACAGCAGGGGCACGCGTGGGCGGAGACGGGGCTGGAGGGGAGCAGCCGGTGGTCTCTGGGAGAGAGAGAGACCTCCACCTGGCTGGGGGCTGGGAGCATTCACAGCTGAAGGGCTGGACTTGGCACTGGGCTGGGCCAGCCCACTGCCCTCCGTGGTCCCCTTGGAGGTGGCTGGTGGTCCTTTTCTGTTGAGACAGGTAACTTCTTGAAAAGTGGCTGTGGTTCATTTCTCAGTGGATAGAAGCTCGCCAGGGCTCTGGCTGGACCTAGGGTGACTCTCCTGACCCTTGGGACCCCCAGCTTTCCCCTGACCTCCAGACACCATCCGTACGAATGCCTGGGAATGGGGGTCGGAGAGGCGATCCTAGACCTGAGCCTTGGCCACACCTCCCAGTCTCTGAGGCCTCATTTGTCAGAGGGTAGCCTAGAAACTTGGACTTCAGACTCCAGGCATCATTTGGGCTTCTCTCAAGGGCGCCCTCCACCCTCGAGGGGCTTAAAGAGAAGTGGGAGCTGGAGCAGCGGTCTGGGCTGTCCTTTTCTATCCTCGGTTCCCTGAGGATGACAAATGGCAGCAGCGCACAGAAGTGGGACGTTGTTCCTCCGTGTCTTTCTGCCGGGTAGCTCTCTGCTTTTAGTGGGGTGCCCCTCGGAGCCCTGATCACACCCCCACCCCCATGAACTCCAGTTCTGCTGTGCCCAGTGCTGCTGCCAAGCTCAGGGACTTGAGAAATCGCGCAGATTCTTCTTCAGGATGCAGGCTCTGCAGACACAGTCCTGCCCCGGGTAGCAGCAGCACTGGAGCCCTCTCTGCACCCATCCACATGGGGATGGCCAGGCTGCCCCATGGGGAAGGGCGGGCGGGGTAACCCTGGACCTTGCCTTGCTAATGAAGGGAGAATTAGAAGTCCACTCAGGTCCAGGGCCTTGTCCTCAGGTCGGGATCAGTTCCTGGCCGCACAAGACCTGGGCCCAATGGGCAGACTCTGTGTGTCTGCACCTGGCCTGTCTCCCCACCCCAAGTGAGTGTTCAGCAGTCAGTGACACCCTCCTTCCAAGTTCTGCTTTTCACCCATGGGCCTTACCTGGCCACAGCGGGGCCTGTGTCCCATGCTGCTCCTTTGTCCTCCCAGTGCCGGCTTGGGATGGGGTAGCTCCCCTTCCTGCATGGGGACTGGCCCCAAGGTCCCATTACTCTGCCTCAGACTCTCATGGTTTTCTGACTCCTGGCTTTGTGGTGGCCATGGAAGGTGGTGGGGAGGAGGGGCCTCTGCTCTCCATCACAGAGAAATTTTGAAATGCTGTGGAAAACAATATCGATACAATTAAGTATTCCAAAGTGCTTAGCTGGCCGCTTGCTAAGTTTACTTAAACCCTGTTTAACGGGTTCATTAGAAGCGGTGAGCACTGGGGAAATTCATTAACAGGAAGGCGGCCCCTGCGTTTGACTGTAAATTGGTATTGATCAGGCCTGGCGGAGGCTGGGCGCAGGCCACAAAGAGCCAGGTGAGGGCCGGCCACCCTGGGCGCCCGTGGGAGCCACCCGCCGCCGGCACAAGCGGCGCTTTAGGTGGTGATGCGCCAGGAGTGGGAGGAGGGGAGAGGACGGGTGAAGAAGAGAGCGAGGGACGAGGAAGGGTGTCGGCCGAGGTGGCGGTCAGCGCAGGGAGGCCGAGCCGGCGCCAGTCCCTCACCGGGCTGGGCGTCTGCTCTGTGGCCAGGCCCAGGTGCCGAGGGAGCTGGCCACAGCCCGGGCCCCTTCCTAGCAGCTTCCAGTCACCCTCTGGGGATGCAAGGTCCACCTGCAACTGTCTTTCTCATGCACATCTTCAGAGACGGGGCCTGAGCCCTGCCCTCGGGCCCTGGCTCTTGGGAGGCCGAATCACCAGGGACCCGCCCAGGAAGCCGCCCAGCTGCTGCCCAGGTAAGGCCTGCCTGCTTCTCGGTCATCTGTGCCTGCGGCCAGGCGTTCTGGCTCTCTGCTGGCTCTGACTACCCTGCTCCCTGGCCGCCCGTGGTGGCGTCCTCCCGAGTGCTGTCCCTTCATGCAGTCCCCCGCCACGCGCACTTGGCCAGGATGGCGGTGCTTAGGTGGAGGGGAGGTGCCGGCAGGAGGAGGGAGTGGCTTATCCTTCCTGGGCCACGGGTGGGAGGTGGCATCCTGGGTCCTTTCTTGTGTCACTGATGCAAAACTAAACAGATGTGTGGTGATCGAGGGAGTCCTGAGACTTTAGAGATATGTTGTCTACATCTGCCCTTCCTGACTGTGTGTGTGTGTGTGAGAGAGAGAGAGAGAGTGTGTGAGAGAGAGCAGGGCAGAAAGGGGAGGGCTGGGCCAGGGGGGCCGTGGGGATGCAGGGTGGGGTGTGCTGACTCCAGGGTCCAGGGCAGCTTCTCAGGGGGCCCTTCCCGCACCCACAGCCATGCCCGCTGGACTACCTGCTTGGGAAACATACTTCTTTATGTGCCCATATGGACCTGCTAAGCTATGGAATGTAAAGAAGTATGTATTTCAGGTCGGGAACTCTCTCGCTGGAGGAAGGGGGCAGCACGCCCACGGGGCCGCCCAGGGGACAGACAGACAGGCAGCTGTGGCCGGCCGGGCCTCTGTGGCAGGCTGCCTGGTCGTCGGTGGCCGGCCTGTCCCCGGCCGGTATTGTTCTGTCACTTTGCCTGTGTCAGCAGGTGGAAGCGTTCACCAGACATTAAATATTCAACGTGCTGACTGCGGCAGAGGGGAGGCGGCCTGTGGCAGGCATGGGGTCCGCTGGGGGGCATGTAGGGGCTGGGGGTGCGGGGGCACTGGTGGCTCTGGGGCGTCACTTGTTGCCACCCTGGAAGGTGCCTTTGCCAGCAGAAGGGGCTGTTTGTGAGATACAGGCAGGAAACTGCTCAGAGGAGAAGCAGAGTAACCAGGAAGGATGGGCCAGCTGCCTAGGAGGGAAGGGGTTGGGTGGCCACGTGCAAGGGGCTTTTTGAGGGAGAGACACTTGGTCTTTGCTGTCAGGCCGTCTGTGAGGCAACGGTGAGAGCACCATGCGGCTCAGCCTCCCTAGCTCCAGGCCACACTCTAAGACACCCTGAGACACCCTCTGAGACACCCTGGGCCCAGCATTTCTGGGGCACCTGTGATGCATAAGACAGGAGACCAGGGCCTAAGCCAGGCAACTTGAGCCCCTCGTCCCACTCTGCCCCCCAGACCCCACACTGCTCTCTGATTTTCAGCGACTCTGGCTGAAAGCGCTTTGCTGTGTGAAGGACGGTGGGGTCACGCTGGCCAGTGTGGTGGGGGCCAGGACCCAACCCACCTGTCCTGCACCAGCCAGGTCCCAGGCAGGACAGGGGCTGGAGTGATGTCCTCTGGGTCCCATGGCTGGACCGTGAGCCCCCAGGCACTAGGGGCATGCTGTGTCCAGTTCTGAAGGTTGTCTCTGCAGTGCAGAAACTTCTCTGGCGAGGCAAAGGGCAGCAGGCTCTGGGGGCAGGTGGTTGGGCCGGGCTGCTGTGGGAGGAGGGGTGTCCCTGTCAGTTTCTGGCTCTTGGAGTGGTGGCGTCTGCAGCCTGCCCAGGGCACGTCCTCCACGGCCTCGGGGCTATTTTTCCAAAGCGTGCGTCACCTCTGTCTTTCCTGCCCTCCCTGGCACTGCTGCCCAGGCCCATGGCAGGTGCCCCTGCCCCTCCTGCACCCTGACCTTTGGCAGGAGTTTGGCCCTTGGGTGGGGCATGGAGCAGGGAGGAGGAGTGAGCTGGCCTCCTTCTCCAGCTGCTGTAAAGGTCTGAGGGCAGCCTGGTTTGTGAGCCGGTCAGGCTCCTCAAGGAGCTGGATACAAGGAGGCATGGGCAGTTCTAAGCTCACCTGTGGCCACCACCTCCCGGGGAGCTGACTGCATTTGAGGGTTCAGGGTCCCTTCCCAGTTTTCAAGTCTCCTCACTTCTGACTCTGCTGGCACCCACTATGGGAGGTGGGACTGTCTTTGGGCACTGCCTTCCTTCTGGCCTCCAGGCCAGAAGAAAGATGTCCTTGCCAGAAGGGGTCAGTGCCCCGAATCCTGGGAAGGTCATCTCTGCCTGTGGCTTCCAGCTCCGGCCGCAGGGAGGGAAGCAGCCGGGTGCGGCCCCTGAGGCTGGCCGCAGACACACGCTCTCTTCCCCTCCATGCGTCCCGCTGCACATTAAGCCTTTATTGCAGGATGTGGTGTTTAAATAAAAGCATTAGTGTTTTGGAATTAGGTTTGACTGAGCAGTAAAACTAGAGAGTTTGCAGGCAGAGAGAGCCTTGGCCTTCTCAGCTGTAAATTGTGGTGGGTCTCTTACCTGCAGAATTAGAAAGGGGTACCAGAGGGCCCTCCCTGTGAAAGCTCCTTGCCCAGTCCTGCTGCCCTCAGCCACGGTGATAAGGCTGGATTTTCTGTATAAGCTCCATCTCTTCGTTTTCCAGGGGAGGAGCTGGGGATGGACCCTCAAGCAAGGCTGGCATTCTTCCGGGTGGAGTCTTTGGGCCTTTCTGTACGAAGGATGGGGGAGACCTGTGGGAGCAATGCCTGTGCTCTGTCCAGAGGGGCTTTTGCTGGACAGTGCCCCCCAACCCTGACACGCTGCCACAGGGGCTCTGGGGCTCCAGTGAGGGGAGAGGAGCCTGGAGTAAGCCAAGAGGGTGAGAGCAGGACAGCCCACACTCAGGGGCTCACCCGCCAACCTGGGGATACCGATGGCCCTGTGTGGCTGCAGGGAGAGGTCCAGGTTGGGTGGGGTGGCCAATGCCCCTTTCCCAGAGCTCAGAGAGTGCAGGTCCCCGGGGAGGCATCTGAGAATGCAGAATCTGGCCCACAGCAGTCCTAGGGTGGTCCAGGTTCTGCTGGTGGAAACAGTAGGTCCAAGGATTGTAGGGCTCATCAATTCATGGGGAAATTAATTGAAATTTTCTATGCTATGGCAAACTAACTCTAGCCATGCTCCAACTGAAGCTTCCACACCAGACAAGAGCAGCTCTGAATCAGGGTCAGGTTCTGCATGGGTGTGCTCAAGTGTGCTCAGGTGGGCTCAGGTGTGCTGTGCATGGAGGGCAAGTTGTCTTTCCTTTCTGCAGCCAGGTGCCACATACCTTGAGGCACAGTTTCCAAAGAGGGGCTGTGTGGCTCTGTTTGAGGGTTCATCAAGAGCAAGAAACTAGATTGCACAAGGCTTTCAGGAGGGGCTGAGGTGGCCATGGGAAAGCCTCTGTGAGCAGGTATCAGAGATCTCTCTTAAAACTGACAGTCCCACGTGAAAAATGTCCACTGAAGAAGAAATTGCTTGTGAGGTGATGAGACTGACCTGCAGAACAAACACCTGAGCTGCCACAGCCCCGGGTCCATGAAAGTGAACACTGCTTGAATTGCAACCCTCGCCCTTAAATGTCCCAAATAAGAAATGAGGGAATCCGAGTAATCTGGGGATGAGCGCCAGGTGGGAAAGATGGCCCTGGAGCCCTTTGGCGGCAGGGGGGCGGGGCCAGCGGGTCAGTAGGTGTGGCTAGAGGCGGGGCCAGTCCGTTGCATTAATTGCTGCCACCTTAGCATAAAGGGTAACCGTGGTCCTGTCTGAGCGGTGCTGACTCAGCCCAGCTCAGCTGGCTGCACGTCCGACTGCAGAGGGCCTCTCGCCTCACTGCAGCTCTGTTCCCTGCCTCTGATGCCCACTGCTCCTTAGGGTCTCCGGGCTTGGAGCCCCCGGGGCTTTCTGAGGGGCCTCGGCCTTGCCTACGGTCCTCGGCCTGTCAGCAGCTGGCGTGGGGACGAGAAGAGGCAGATATGACTCTCGGAAAGGGAAGGGGCCCCCACACAGCCTCAGAAACTGGTGCTGCTCGCTCCGGCCCATGTCCAGCTCCGGCCTCTCTCAGCTGGCCCCACAAGGCCAGGTCCCAGGCATTCACAGCTGGAGTTGCTCCGGGCTGTGTTCCTGGCTCCCCCTTTAGTGCCCAAGTACCAAGTCTCTCTGACCAGGGAGGCCCAGCCCGCCGGCAGTGAGGGCTGTTGGGGGTGGGGGAGCAGTGCAGCCGCTGCAGAGCTGCTCCCCAGGGCGCTGCATTGCGGAGGCGCGGCTACGGGCTGCATGCAGGGCCGCGCGTCTCAAGGGCAGGGACGAGAGGGCCACCGCTGCAGCCGCCGCTGCTCCTTAGGTGGGGAGACGCAGGCAGCGGGTCTGGCAAAGGCACCAGCTCCCTGGGCTGACCCACCTGAGTCTTTGGGAGCCCCACTAAGTCTCAGGCCAGCTCTGCTTCCAGGGCTAAGTGGGTGGTCCAACCAGGTGCCGGTGGGGGCCAGAGAGACTGGGCTCAGAGGCACCCCCAGGCCCCTGTATCTAGCCCAGGCAGAGAACAAAAGCGAAAAGGCCACTGTACAAAAGTTGCAGGAGGGTCACTGGCTTCTTCCCCTCCAGGGTGACACCAAAGGACCTGGTGGTTGAGAGTCTGGGGACTCCCAGAGGGTCAAGCCTCTAGCGTGGGGAGGGAGCCAGCAAGGACGGCCGGGGCCAGAGGCAGGTATGAGCGTGATCCAGTGCAGGAGGACATGTGGGATGGAGGTGGAGTGACCCAGGTATTTTTAACAGCAGGGCGGTGAGGGCAGCTGTCCCTAGAACTTCACGGGTGCCCGTGGGGACTTGGGAGGCTGAAGGACACCCAGGACAGACACGCAGCTCTGGGCCCGTCCCCCTGGCAGGCCTGCACGCCATGGGTCATGCCCACATATGGCGACCAGGCTGCGTGTCCCCCCAGCCGCCCGTCCACCATGGCTGGTATAAATAGTTAGTCCACATTCTCAGCTGTCCTATTGGAGAGGCTGAACTTGGATGAACCCGGGATGGCCCCCTTGCGCCCCGCCCACCACTGGAGTGCCCGGGACCGCAGCTGCAGTGGCGACGACAGGACGGGCGGTGAGGCTCTGGGCTCTGCCCCGCCCCCGTGTTGTGTTCCCTGCTCCCTGCCGGCCCCCTTGGTGGGTGTCAAATCCAGCGGCACCTGGAGAACTCTGTCAGCCACATCCAAGGGCTGAAGAGGGCCAGGAGCTCAGCCGGGGCTGGAGCTTTGTGTCCGGGGTGAGGGGAGGTGGGAGGCTGGGGGACTTGTGCTGGGGTCCCCCAAGGCCCCGCTCGTGCTTTGGGTCCCCCGAGGCCCCGCACCCTGTGGTCTTTCCTCATCATCTCCGGCCATTCCCTCCTGTGCTGGACATGGCAACATGCCCCAGAGGCCTCGCAGCCAGCAGCCTGTCACTGTCCCCAGGGACCTTGCCTCCCTCTATTCTAACCAAGAAGTGAAATCTCTAACATTGGAATTTCACCCCCCCTACCAAGGCTGGTGGAGCAGATGTCCTTGGGTGAAGGAACAGGGCCTGTTGAGTCCCCCTCAAAGTGTAGGTGCCAGTCCTGTGGCTTGGGGTGCATTTCCGTGCCTCCCAATCCTGAAGGCCTGGCCAAGCTGGAGGGAGGACGAAACACACAGGCTTTGGTGTGGGTGGTATCCCTGGCCTGTGGGTGGCCGCAGTGGCCCTCCCACTAGTCCATCTGGAGTTGACGAGGCTAGTCCCGTGCTCTGAGCCCTGCGGTGCCGGATCTGGCTATACGGGCGGATGGGCTTCGTGGATTCCGGGAGTCCCCGTGGTGCCCACTGGCCTTTTCTTATCTCCGGACACATCAGCCATTAATTCACTCCAAAGCTGCCACCCCTCCCCAGACCTCAGGGCTCACCCATCTGGTCTCAGGCTAGCAGCTCTCTCTCCTGAAATCACACCAGCTTTTACTCTGGTCCGTCTCTGAGATAACAAGACACAAAAATCTGTCTTAGCGTTTTTGCAAAGAACAGCAAAACCCTCGTGCATCCCCTTCCGTCGCTGCCTCCCGTCACCCCGTCCCCCTGCTCTTTGGGTCTGTTTGAGGCGAAATTTATCTCTAGGAGGGACCATCAATTTGCTCTGCTCTTTTTGACAAGTTTATTAAAAACCCGGGAAACTCTGTATTAAACTTTTATCAGTGTTGAGAAATAATACATTTTTTTTTTTTGAATAGACGAAAAGTTACAGAGCTGGGTTGAATGGGTCTTGATCAGCATCCGGCTGGGTCAGTGCTGGCGATAATGAGAAACAGGGCTGTTTTGGGGATGTGGTTCCCTTTTGCCTCTGAATCGTGGGTCTCCCTTGAGATCCCCCTGCACAGTCGCAGCAGCCCGAACAGAACCCCGGGAAGGCTCCTTTGGCCAGGCCACTCGAACTCCCAGGATCATCATTCTTTGCTATCGATTTTAATAATTAACCAAAATCTGAAATTAAAAATTAATTTAGTGGTGAATCCTAATGTTAATAGGTAGTGCTGGCACTGAGGAAATATTAGGTTATTGATGTTTAAATTTTTAAAACTCCATACTGAAAAATACAAAACGGATCCAGATACAAGTGGGTGGCACCTCCCAGGTCAGGACGGGAAGGAAGTTGGCAGGGAGGAGCTGGCCCCTGCCTGAGGGTGTGAAGATGGAGCTGGAGGGGAGGGGGCTTGGTCTTGGGGTTTCCGTCTCTGTGATGACCCAAGGAGGGTGCAGCTTCAACCCCATGAAGTGGGCTCTGAGGGCAGCATCTTTGATCTCAGGTGGGTCTGGTCGGTTGATCATCCATGAGCAGGATTTGGTGCCACATCTTAACTGAGGACATTGGCCAGAGTGTCGGCTGTGACGTCCCTGGGGTGTTCTCTGCCCACAGTGGACGCTGTTTGCTGAGGTCCTGGGTCAGAGATTGTGGAGCAGCATGGGTGAAGTGGTGCCTCGCTGCCCTTGAGGGGCAAGTGGCTGGGGCACCCCTGGGGCTATGACAGTGGTGACCAGGCATGAAGTGACAGTGACTGGGATCCAGCACCCCCATGTAGGGAAATGGAGGCTCAGAGCGGCCAAGGAAGCCCCGGGAGCTCCAGCTTGATGTGTATGGTCCAGAGCCCAGGGTCGCTCTCTGCTCCACCAAAGGTCAGACCTGGGGACTGCTGGGGCTGCTGGGCGCCAAGGTGGAATTCACTTGGTAAGACTGTGCTTTCTCGGTCTGGGGCCTTATCCGGTGCAGGGGGGCTTCCTGGATAAGGTGGTCACCACAGCTCTAGGCCTGAGGGTGTTCAGGAGCAGCAGCAGCAGCCCCACAGCCTTCTGGCCCTGGTGTCAGCGTGTCACCGCCCCACTGGGCAAGGCTGACCAGTGTGGCCCAGAGCCTGCTGCAGGCGCGAGTCTCAGCGCACACACAGAGTGCTGGCCTTTGTCCACATCGCTGTTTGCTCCAATTAGAGCTAATTGGACACAGATCACATTTTTCATAGCATCTAATTTTCTATTGATTTTAACGGGGCTACTGGTGTTTTCGGCAGCGGTTCCCCGCATCTCGTATCAGTTGCTGCTTAAAAATGCTGAGTGTACTTCCCCATGTGGGGTGATTCCATCAGCAGATGTTTTAAAACCTATTTAATTGTTTGGTTCATAAAATGCACAAACTGTATTAGCTGCAGCCTTGTTCCTTCACACACTGGTAAAAAGAGAGGCAGAGGGCGGGTGCAGCTCCCGCTTCTCTGGCAAATGGCAAAGTCACCAGAACCCAGGCTATCCCCGTGCCAGGCTATGCCCTGGGCCAGAGGCATTGCTCACATAAATGCAGAGTCTGTGACATGACTGCAAGTCACCAAAGGACTTGGCAGCAGCCCCACCTGCTTCCTTGGGAGGCCTCGGGGCTTAGCCCCCTTGTGCTTCCCTCTAACCTTGGGGTCAGAGGCCCTGGAGCAGCAGGGCGGCCGCATGGGGAGGGGGCTGTGGTATGCCTGAGGTCATTTGGGGGAGGCGAGTGCAGGGCCTGAGAAGAGGAGTGGGGACCTCCGAGGTAGAGGGGGGACTTGTTGGGTATCTGGTCTCTGAGCCATGGATGTGTTTAAGAACTTGGGGCTTGTAGTCCATTAGTATCTGGACTTTTCTAGATAGAAAAGAAGGAAGGTGGGACCCCCGCTGGTAGGTGGGACCCCAGGATGCAGTGAAGAGGTGCAGGAATGTCTGTCAAAGTGAGCTGAAACAGCCAGCCGGGCACATGGGCTGCAGGGGCTCCTCACAGTGGACCCTGCTGTGGGCACTGCCCTGCGTGCCCTTCAGATGCACGATCAAGTGTGGTAATCACTTATTCAGCAAAGGCTTGCTGGAACATTCCCTGAACAAGGGCATGTGGGGTGTGAGGGGAGTAAGAGGCTAGACATCCACGGCCCCCAGGAGAGTGGCCCTTGGGGAGGAGAGATGGGTGGGCTGTGTCTGGGAGCAGGCGATGCCACTCAAGTCCCCATGCCCTGCTCTCTGGGACCCCACAGGGTTGCAGGTGGTGGCATCCTGGGTGCTCACAACCTGAGGGCTTCTGAGCAGCTCAGGGCAAGCTCACTTAACCAACCCAGCCACAGAGCCATCAGCCATTGTCCAAGGTCAGGCAAGGTTCTGCAGCCAACACCCTTGCCGTGGTGCCCATGGGTGAAATGCTTGCTGTGCTCCTTGGTGAAAGAGAGTCTGCCAGATCCCTGTAGGAAAGAGCTGGGGTCTGGACCAAGCCCCTGCCCTGGCTGCTGTCTTCTGCTTTGGCTTCCAAATGGCCTTGAGCAGGGAGCTGGCCAGGCTGAAGGGGGACCGAAATGTGCAAGGGGCGTGTCAGGAATAGAGCGTTTGATGCAGAAGCAAAGGCCTGTCATTTGGGGAAATTCCAGCCTCAGGGATGCGTGGAGAGAAACGAGGAGAAGAGGTGGGCTGCAGGGAGGTGCCAGCGCAGATCACACCTTGGGGGATCACCCACCTGGTGCTGAGATCTGGGTTCTTGCCTGACGATGGACTGGGCATCAGTAATGGGGTGCCTGGCTCTCTTCGTTGGTCCCCTTGTGCCAGCCGGGGCAAGGAGCCCACAGGACAGTTCTGTTGCTTGTTAAATCTCCGGCTTCATTAGGAATATCGACAGGGGTGATAAACGCAGCCGGGTTACTTCCTCTGCATGGTGTCTTCACCGGGGATGGGGCTACTGCTCTGGGGAGTCTCATATCTGCCCCTGTGCCCTGTGCTCCTGGAGTTTAATGAAGAAGGGGGTTTGCAGAGCTGAGTCCTGTCAGCCCCACTGCCTCCAGGGCTGAGCTCTGATAAAGGCTGACAATCTAGTCACAGGTGTGAGTCTAGGAGGGCCTGGCACCCATCCCTGGGCTCTCCCTGGACTTTGGGGAGGTGGTCTTGAGGTGAAAGGCCAGAGCCATCCACAGAGGGGTCCCGGCCAGGCTCAGCTCTCAGGAAGGGGCGCCGAGACAGGGATAGGGGAAGGCAGCAGCCTGCGTGTTGGGGGCCGGGGTCTTGGGGGTCCTGGAGTGGCCCTGGAGGGAGGGCATGGTGCTCTGCATCCCATCTCCACTGCCTGAGCATCTGTGGCCATGGCGTCAGGAGACAGGGGCAGACAGGGTCCCAGAGAAGAGCAGCGGGTGGAGTGGGGGCAGCAGGCATGTGTGGTCACATCTCCTGGCCAGGCTGGTCTGTGCTCAGAGGGAGGGCCACACACAGGACGTTGTGCCCCCCATACTCCCACCCTGCCATTGCCCCTGATGGGTCAAGTGCTGGCAGGAAAACTAATTTTCTAAAAAGGAATCTGCTCCCTTTGAATCACTGAGGGTGATCAGGCAAATTCGGCCCAGGCTGGCCGTGCTAACCTCACGCTGACCAGGGGGCCCACCCTCACACACCTGACAGGCTGCCAGTCCACAGTTTGGGAGCCCGGGCCCCAGAGAAGGTCCTCATGTGGGTCTCTGTCTTGCTTCTCCCCCTACAGGCACACAGGTCTGGCTTCCCCGGAAATCTCGGGCCCTGGCCACCTGCAGCCAGGTCAACTGGGCTCATGGTCAGCTGGGGCCCAAGGTGGGATCTGGGGCCTGTCCTGCCTTGGCTGCAGCTAAGGCTGTGATGGTGGCCAATACCCCTTCTGGCCGGCCCCCAGGATGTACACCCATGAGGGCAGGTCCCGATGGTGGTTGCTGGGCCCCAGGGCCTAGGTAGTAGTGGCGCCAAGGGCCTTGGACATAAGGTAGGATGGCTGGAGAAATCAGTGAATGACAGTGGTGGGAAGAGTGGGAGGCAGACGCTGGAGGCGTGGGCGTCAGCTGCAGCAGCAGGACCTTCCGCCTCCCTCCACCCTCCATCTCCACCCCTGCCTCCTCCAGTCGACCCAGTGGGCGGGCAAGCACTATGTGTGTGTGTGTGTGTGTGTGTGTGTGTGTGTGTGGTGTATGTGTGGTATGTGTGTGTATGTGGTGTGTTTGTGGTATGTGTCCTTGAGTTTGTGAACTTATGTGTGTTTCTGACTGTGAATGTGTGTGAATGGTGTGTAAAGATGAATTTGTGAGTGTGTATGTGTATGTGTCTATATCTGGGCAAGTCTGTGTCCGACTGTGTGTGTCTGGCGTGTGTGTCTGTGTCTGGTCATGTGACTGACCCTCAGCCCCCGACCCTCGCTCCCCCATGCCTATCCACCCCAGCCCAACAGAGCTCAGGGGCCCCCCGGCCCATGTGGTCTCAGGGAAGGGTAGGGGCGCAGAGCCTGGACACCCCGTGGCCCCATCTCATCCAGACGTCACCCAGAAGCCGCCTTCATCGTCGACGCTGCTGTTTCCCACGGACCTGGGACCGAATGCTTTGCTAAAGCTGGTAAAATGGAACCAAATCAACTGTTCGATGGATTTGGTCCCCTTCAACCAGCTGTAGCTGCGCATTGATGGCACCTCGGCCCTGCGGGAGGACACACGGCCACATGGAGGCCACTCAGGCCAGCTCGGCCAGGGGACCCAGATGCCCCTCCTCGAGGTGGGTTCCTCGGGGACACCCTGCCCTGGCGAGCAACGAGGCAGCAGAACTTGGCTGCCCCACCCCCACTGTCCTTTCCAATTTACTGTGAAAATAAATGTCTGCTTTCACACCGTAGCATCACCGAGCGCATGTGTCCAGGAGCCGGTGCCACGTGGGGTCTGGCACCCACGTCATGCCCACTCAGCCTTGCTCTGCTTTCCCCTTCAGAGCAGCCTTGGTCCAGGAGGTCATCGAGGGCTGCATGGTTTCCTTAGGGGTGCTGAGGGTGGTGATTGGGGGCAGGCCCACTGAGTCCCTGCTCCCACATGTCCTGGGCTACCCTGGGTCCTGGGATAGCTGGCTGCTTGATCAGTCGGCTCCTGACAGAGCCCATCCCAGAAACCTCCCCCACACTGAGGAGCCCCACTCCCCGTGTCTTGTCTCCTTCCTGCTGAAGCAGCTATCAGTTTGGTGTGGAGTCCTGCACCCACTGAGGACTCAGGTACCCGCCCCTCAACCTCAGGAAGGGAAAACTCTGGGCTTGCAGCCTGCCAACCCTGCTTCCCCACAAAGCTGGCTGTTGCCCCAGAAGCTGATCTGCTAGCTTTCAGTGGATTGGATCCACTTCATGTCTGTCTCCCATGGGGGTCAGAGCTGCCAGAGCCCAGGAAAGGAGCACCCAGCCTCGGGAGGGGGGCTTCTGTGAAGATGCTGAGCCCAGACCAGGGACCAGTTTGCTGGCTGGGCTCCCGTTCCGTGTGCCTGGCCAAGATGGTCCTCCAGGTGAGGGTGGAGGTGCCTCCAGAGCCCTGCCCAGAAGTTGGGGATGGGTGGACCCAGCACCTCACCTTCCGGGTTCTGGGAGAACCTGTGATCCAGGAGCTTTGGAGGCTCTTGAAGAAGGAAAGTGACACATTGGAGCCTGGACGCAGCATCACCGCTGCCCCCTACAAAGGCTTAGCTGAGATGATGAGAGGACTTCTCTTTCATCCTGAATCTCGAGTTTATAGAGGGGACACTGCCCCCCCCACCTCCTGACTCTGTTTCTCTCACATAGTATCCCTTGGCTCCAGTGGATCGACTTCTGTGTTGAGTAGACGTTTGGGTCTCAGTAGCTGAGGGCCTATAACTTTTGGATGGAAGCCTGGTCCTCACTTTTGTCCTGGACATTTCTTTCTTACAAGATAGCCCTGAAATGCCCCTCACATTACAGCAAAGAAAAGGAAATTCTTGTTTGAAAGAGATTCGTCTTTCTCTCTCTCCTTGATGACATGGATGTGTCCTAGTAACTGACCCTAGATGGTGGAGGATGAGAGGGATGATGGTAGGAAAGGTGGCTGATCTTTCCTATGAGGACGGGTGGGGTCGGGGGGCTTTGCTGAGGGTCCACCGACTGGAAAGCCCCTCCCTGTCTTTTTAACAGCCTCTGCAGAAGGAACCTACTTCCAGGTTTGTGTGACAGAGGTGGGGGCTCAACCTGCTTTGTCATCTCCCTCTACTTGCCAGTTCTGGGGAAGCCCTCTCACTACCAGACTTTCAAATAAACACAACAGTCGGGCCAAGTGTCAGCAGAGTCCCTGTGTGTGACTTCCTGTCACGTCTCTGGTCTGGTCACACCCAAGGGAGAAAGGAGAGGGGCAGAGCGGGTGGGAGGAACAGAGAACCAACAGACACCCTGGCGGCTACTCGTGAGCCAGGCCTGGGTCACTTGACTGCTTGGGGGTGGTAGGAGGCTCCCCACCAGAATCGCCCAGGCTCTTCAGAGAAAAACCAGGGAGGTGTTAGCACCATGGGAGAAGGACACGGGCAGACGGAGCCAGGCTCCCTGCACCTGGAGCTACCCTCACTGCGATGAGGGCTGTGGGTGCGGGAGGGCTGGCTGATGGCCGCTGATCACTTCCACAGTTCAGCGGTCTAGGTGCAGTGGTGGGGGGCTCAGCCTTCTATGTATAGTGGTGGGGGGCTGTCAAGTTCTTTTCTGGGCTTTGACTTTATTTCTAAAAATAAGTAAAAGTAGAAATGTTACAATGCAGATGTCAACAACAAGAAGCACATGTTTTGTAGGCTTAATATAACTGAAACCCGGATGGGTATCATCCGGGCCGTTGAAGGGCTGGTTTCAGCAGATGCTTAGTGTTTTCCAGGACTGTTGTGTCCACAGTGAGAGGCTCACAGGAGGACATAGACTGGTCCCCAGGGCATGTGCCTCCGAGGGTGGTCAAACATCAGGAGACAACGGGCCCTTTCCAGGAGGTGGGTGGGAGTGTGGGGCCCTGACAGGCACCCAGGGTGGGAGGGGGGTTCCCAGCTTGTGGGTGAAGTCTGTCTACTGGGAGATGGCCAGGTCATGTGCTCCCAGTCAAGATCGGAGTGAAAAGCAAATGATACCCAACAGACCCCTGGCGAAGCTGAACCGTAGTTCTCAGCTCTCCTGCCAGAAACGGCTTTCTCAGGGGAGCAGGGCTAGAGCCTATGGAGGCCTTTTTTTGGCATCTTCTAGCACCAACCAGGGACACAGTCACTGACGGGACTACTTGCCCTGCTGCTGCTGCTGCTGCTAAGTCGCTTCAGTTGTGTCCGACTCTGTGTGACCCCATAGACGGCAGCCCACCAGGCTCCCCCGTCCCTGGGATTCTCCAGGCAAGAACACTGGAGAGGGTTGCCATTTCCTTCTCCAATGCATGAAAGTGAAAAGTGAAAGTGAAGTCCCTCAGTCATGTCCGACTCTTAGCGACCCCATGGACTGCAGCCTACTAGGCTTCTCCATCCATGGGATTTTCCAGACAAGAGTACTGGAGTGGGGTGCCATAGTCACAGCTTTAAATGTAAGCCCATCATCGCTCCAGAGACGCCAATGATGATGTGTATGAATCTGCTCATCCCTCGCTTTGGCTAAGTGCCCCAGTCCTGCATAAAAATATCAGATCAATAGCCACACATTCACTCTTCCCGAATGAACCAAATGCAGCTTCCATGACCTGCTTCTCCCTGGGTGGGCCTTCTGCTTCTCCTGTCCTGCCCTCCTGTGGGTGTTGGGGCCTGACCCAGGCAGTGTCAGCTGCAGTAACTCCCTGGGACAGCCCCTGCCCAACCCCTCTGGTGTCTCTCCGGAGGGCCTCAGGGGCTGGGCTGAAGAGGAGGGGTTCTGTGTACCCCAGAACTTGGAAAATCCTGGAGAGCAGCTTTGGGGGCAATGAACTTTCTGCAGTCCTCTGGGCTTGTCCCTGTCTTTGAAGGTTTTATAGTGGTTCCATTTCCAAGGTAACTCTTTCCACCTGGCGTATCCCCTTCTGGCCCCCTTCCTCCTGAGCTTGGCAGAGGGGCTTTGGGGGTGGGCAGAAGGCCACATTCTTCCAGCTGGTTTGCTCATCAGGGGAAGAGGAGCAAGGCTGGGGGGGTCACAGCTCTGCTTGAAGACCCACTGAGGATGGGGTGGACACTTCAGTCCATCAGGGAGGGGAGAGGGGCTCTGGCCAGCACGGAGGGGAAGGGGGCCCGGTGGGGACCCCAGGTCCAGCCCAGACCTTCCTGTGCCCCCACATTCCCAGATATACCAGAGACACAAAGGTGAGCTGAAGTCGTTGGCAGAGGTGGCAGGGCCGGTGGGTGACTGGCTTCTGCTGAGAAAAACCAGGGCCAGGAACACCCGATCATTGTCTTGAAACTGAAGGACTTTGGGTCCCTGCTCAGGTTTGTCAGGGATGCTTCTCTGTTAGCAGGTCTGCTCGGGCAGTGGAGCTCAGCATTGCCTCAGAGATTTAATTCCTGGAGCCAAGAATGAGGGAAGTTGCTGCAAGGAGCAGGTTTCCCCCATCCTCCTAACTCCATCATGACTCAGACAGATTGGAGTCTGAGAGTCAGAGTGAGCTTGTATGGGTGGGGCTGCCACCCCCTGCCCACCTTGCCCACTCTGGCAGTTGCAAGTAGGACCCCTGTCCATGTGGCCATTGTCTCCTCAGACAAGAGAAGCTGGGAGGGAAGCCGGGGGTCAGCAGAGCAGGGGCAAGGGCCAAGACCACCGGGAGGCGAGGAGAGGCCTCTTACGTGAACCTAAAGGCAGAGTCAGCCACTTCACTGGAGGACGGCCTGTGAGCCCACCAGCCATTCTCAGGGAAGGCCGTGTGCTGCCCTGCAACTGCCAGGCCCATGTGCAGAGGCCTCCACGAAGTCCTGTTCTGGGACCTTATGGGAGATCCCCAAGCCTACTCTCATCTAAGCTGGGGCTGCCCTGCTTTCCTCTTCATGGCGAGGGTGAGGAACCAAAGATGGCATGCCTGGGATTCACAGCCCACCAGGGAAACACCACCATCGGCATCCTTGCCCTGATGTGTGGTGTCTGGGGGCAGAGAGAGCTGGGGAAACCCTGGGATCCAGGACATGCTTCCAGGAATATCCAGAGTCTCTCACTCCGGGAAGGTGCCCTAGTCTCCCTGTGAGCCTCCCTCCTGTTCTCCTTCTATGTCAGCAGAGTACCCCTACTAAGACCCTTCCCCAACCCTCATCCATCCCTGTGGTCCCTCCCCCATCCACAGCACTGAACTTCTGGCCACTCTCAATGAAGGACATGTCAGCTCTGGATTTGGCACAATTTTCAGGCATTCCTATTTTAATAATAACAACAACAAAAATAGCACCTGCACATCATGTGCATCGTCACCCCCAAACGGAAGGTCCTCCTGACCGACCAGAAGTTCCCTACTTGGGAAGAGGCTATTGGGGGATTGGACAGAGCACAGAGGAAGGCTGGGGGACAGAAAGTTCCAGGACTGGCCAGTGGTTCATGGAGGGACCTTGGGTAGTAATTTGCCTTCTTCACGTGAGGAAAACCTGCCCAAGCAGGCCAGTGGATCAGGCATGGGGATTTGGGCATAGTGCTTCCTTAAACAGTAGAGAAACCAGTGGAGAGCATTTTCAGAACTTGCCTGTGGACAGCTCCCTGCCAAGCTCACCGCCTGCCCCAAGGCGAGCCCTAGGCTGGTGGGCAGGAGACATGTGGGGATGCCCATGGGTGCATCCTGGGGAGCTGGGCTTGCAGGCGCCCAGCCCCACCCCATGCCCTCCCCTCTGTGTGTCTCTGAGCCCCAGGTACTGATGCCAGAGGAAGAACCCTTGAGCTGGAAGACGAGAGCCATTAATCTGAGTCTCAGCAACTTAATTAAAATGCTTGCTCGCTAATGGTTCCAGGCGCAACTCGGAATGAGGGTGTTAACACAGAGACTCACTATATTTGGGGACTCCCTAGCCTGAAAACAGGCCTGCCAAGCTTCTACTATACCCTCAACAGACCTAGTGCCGACACACGAATTATTCATGAGGCACTGTATTAATTGTATTGATCTATCAATAATTAATAATGACATGCTAATAACCACTTCTGTGGCTAGTCTGTGCTGCTTACTCAAGCCCTTCCCACGATGTCCACCCTGGGATGAGGACCATACAGCTTCGGGGGACCAGAGCCTAGCCAAAGAGCAGCGGAGAGCAGTGGGCACATTGCCTGACTATACCCCACCCTGCCAGAGGGAAGTGCAGAAAAAGTGGCACCAAATGGCATGGTGACACGGGTCCCTCCCCAGGTGTGTCCAGGAGGGAGGCCAAGGGCATCGTCAGGTGTGTCCCTCAGCTGACCAGTTGCTTGTGTGTATGTGCTAAGTCGCCTCATTCATGTCTGACTCTTTTGTGACCCCATGGAGTATAGCCCGCCAGGCTCCTCTGTCCATGGGATTCTCCATGCAAGAATACTGGAGTGGGTTGCCATGCCCTCCTCCAGGGGATCTTCCCCACCGAGGGATGGAACCTGCATCTCTTAGGTCTCCTGCAGTGGCAGGTGGGGGTCTTTACCGGTTGGTCAGGTATTCCCAACTGTTGGCTGGAGCTCTGTGCTGCCAGGGTAGGCCCATGGGGGTCAAGTGTGTGGGCTCCGGGCCAGCCTGGCTCCAGTCTCAGCTGTTCTCCTCATGTCAGCAGGCCCGGGTGGGTCTCTTCACCCCTGAAGCTCCACTTGGCCTTGAGGAGGGACCTCCTGCTGGGGGAGGCTTGTTTTAAAAATAAAATAAAAACAAGTCAGTGCTCTGCCCCTTGTCCCTTTTGCAGGGCCAGGAGGGAATGATGTTTGGCAGCTGATGTTTGGCGAACCCCACGGAGGCTGGTGCCAGGAGCCCTCCTGCCTCTGGGTTCCCAGTCCCTCTTCATGGGGGCACTTTCACCCAGATCACTGTTATTAGCCCCATTTTAAAGATTGGAAAGGACATTCTGGCAAGTTAAGGGCCTCATCCAAGGTCACAGCCCATGGAACACCTGAACTGGGCTTCAAATACAGGCAGAAGTTTCCAGAACCACAGAGCAAAGCCACTAGGTGCCCCTCCTCCCATCCAACAGTTGGAGAGGTGGCACCCTGAGCCTTGTAGACAGCCCCCTTCCCCAGCACAGTCCTGCAGCCCCTCCCCTGCTTTCTCTCTGCTGCTTTTTTCACTTTCTTTCTCTCTGTCTCTCTCCCCCATGTAATAATGATGGTTCCAGGATGATTATCTGGAGGGCCCCCGAGCATAGCAAGCCTGTCCCTTATAGGGGCCTGTGGGGTCTCCCAGATACACTGGGACCCTCGGCTGCTCCACACCTACCCACACGGGCTCTTGTCCTCGGCTTTTTGAGGGCTGGCTCCTTGGGGTGCGTGACTCAGAACGGAGCTGTCACAGTGAATAAAGGCGTGGATCTTGCTTTTGTGCCCTTTTGGCAACTTACCCCGGAAGAGGCCTCTCCTGAGCAGAGCAGACCCTCGGCATCGCGGGGAGATCCCAGCGGGGCCCACTTCCCAGTGCTCTCTGTGGGAGGGGTGGTCATCAAGGACAGGGGATGATGGGAGGACGTAGGATGGGGCTTCTAGTGAACTGTGAGTTCCTCTTGGAGGCTAGCTCTCATCCCTGCCAGAAAGTGGGGTTTGCCTCCAGCAGGGGGCCAGGGAAGGCTCCCAGGCAGTGTCTGTCCCCCCAGGGCTGGCTGTGCTACCGTAGGGCTTCCCTGAGCCTCAAGTCATGCTGACAACTTGGGGACACAGGCCTGGCTGGCAAGGTCCCTCTTGGACAGCATCTCCCCACATGGGTCAGCAACCAAGCAGGGAATGGGGATTGAGCAGATGGGGTTTGCGGTTGGCAGGGGGCATTGGGGTCTTTAATGCCCATGGGTTCAGGAGCAGGAGGCCTTCTAGGAGAAGCAAAGGTGCAGAGAAGGTGTGACCTGGCTGGGGGCAGCACCCCAGCAGCCTGGCACGGGGCCTGCTGGGTGATCGCAGCCAAGTGACCACATGTCCCAACGTCAGTGTCCTGGGCCAGCCGTGCACCCTCATGACCACCCAAGGGTCAAAGGGAAGACTTTGCTCAGCTCCTGGTGGGGAGAGCCAGGCGAACAGGCAAGAAAGCCTGGCCCCTAGTGGACCCTGGACCCAGAGGCCTGTGGGTGCCTCTCGAGGGCAGCCACCCTTCCCAGGCCTGCCCTCCTTTTCTGTGTGTTCCTGCCTGATCTTGGCCTTGAGGGAGGAGCTCCAGGTGGGGGAGGCCCTGCAGGCTTGCACAGCAATGGGAACCTGGTGAACGAATCTGGAGTCTTGGTGCAGCCACACCAAGGCCCCAGTAGCAGCCGCATAGATTGTGGGGGTCTTCGAGCACCAAACCCCACATCAGGGAACCTGCGGTCCCTAGAGGCTGTATGGTCCTGTTGCGAGAGGGGTTTGCTTTAAAGCGAGTTTGATCAAGAAGTTGTTCCTAAGGCTTTGGAGAAACTGCTCTGCGGACAACTTGGGGGAGGGGCAAGTGGCTGGGGCGAGAGGGGCAACTGGCATTTTTCTCACCGTCTGGGTGTTAAACCAGCGGCAATGGCTGCTTTCACTCAAAAACAAGCATTGGAAAGCTTCGGAACACAACATTCAGAGAGCAGGGCGGTGAGGACCCCAGGTCCTAAGAAACCAGGTTTGAGCAGCTGCCCCCCTCCCCATGCACAGTACCCTTCCTTGCAAAGCCCCCAACAGGGCAGAGGACTCCCAGTTTGACTCACCCCCTCCCCACTGCCCCCTCCTCTGGGAGGACTTCACGAGGGCCTGTAGGTCTCTCACTTCACTTCTATTTGCTCCTCCCGTCAAGCTGTTTAGAAAGAAAGCACTTAGCACTCCCCGCACCCCCACCCTGTCCCTGAGTCTGCAGCCCAGCCTAACTGTTACATGTGAGTTTCCGTGACTGAGACCCATAGACTCAGGCTGCTCGGAATATATTCGTCCAGGAACCTGGGTATGTGTGTGCTAGGTGACAGCAGACAACCCCTTGCTGCCGAGAGGTGCTTGTCACTGCCTCTCTGGTCTGAGGGGGAAATGGACAAACAGCAAAACCAGTCAACTGTGCCCTCCCTCGACCACTGGGGCCACTGCCAGGCTGGACGCCCGCGCTAGCATCTCCCGCTGAAGTCCCTCACTCCGTGTGCACACTGATGGGGATGCCTTGAGGGGAGATGTCAATCTTTGTTCAGCTGCTTGGACAGGTACCACCCACATCACAATTTTCCTTGAAGTTGTCTGATTTAAGCACCTGAACTGGTGTTTGACCAAAGAATTGGGCACCAAGGCCCAGCCGATGAAGCTGTGAAGTCACCTCCTCCCTCCCCAGTGTGATGGGGGTCTTCCCAACCCCACTGCCAGAAGGCGGGGAGGCCTGGTATTTCTGGGATTAAGTCACATCTTCCACCCGCTCTCCCAAAGGAGGCCTGTGATGCAGTGGCAAGAGTCTCGGAAGGATTCATGGCTTCTGGCTCCAGGGAGCCTACAGGCCTGGGTACTGTCAAGCTCTGTGCTCATCTTCATCCTAACCCACTCAGGAAACACCTGAGAAGATTCTGTGCTGTGCTCAACAGAGACCAGTAGAGGCAGGGCGCATGGGGTGGGAGGGGTCAAGGCAGTCACTCCTTACCTGCTTTGGGTGAGTTATCAGGGAGGACTTCCGAGATGTGAATCATGAGACCCACATGATGGGTAGGAGTTCTGAGCAGGTGACTTCTCCCAAGTTGTCCCCAGGCCTGCTGGCCACCTGGGCCTTGAGTGCCCTCTGGGAATAGGGATAGGTGTGCACCCGTGTTCTGAGTACCAGCAACATGCTTCTGCAGGTCGCAGCCACACCAACTCCAGGGCTTGCAGTCACGGTGAATTCACCCCACATGCCCCGCCCTCACCTGGACACACATGGCTGAGCTGAACACATAACATGTGAGCAGAACCCCCCTCAGACCCAACCTGCAATGCAAGGTCCACCTGCCCTACAGTCAGGTGTGACATGGCTGTACAAACACAGACCACATGCCCAAAACACACAGGCCACTCACACACATCCCCTGTAGGTGACAGGTCACCACACAGACAAGGCGGGTGGCTCTCCCATCAGAGTCAGCTCTGGGCATGTCTAGGAGCAGTGCACGTGGCCAGCAGACATCCAGAATATTCCTAGCCCAAGGTGGCAGCAGATGGCCCTGCCCAGAGCCATGTGTCCTTCCTGCTAGCCACACTCCTCAGCCCAGATCAGCCTGACTTTTCCACAGCTGAATGGGTTGGAGCCTAGGGACTGAGGGCCTGTGTGACCTGGGCAAGTTGCTGCATCTGGGCCTCAGTTTCATCTGTAAAGCGTGATGACTGAGAAGCAATGCATTGGGGCACATTGCGGAGGGAGAGCGTTTAGACCCAGACCCACGGGGAGAGGCGCCCAAGGCTGGAAGCGCTTCAGGGACCCCGCCCTGGGGCTGCCACCCAAGCAGGACTGGACACCCCCCAGGGCTCATCCTGCAGCCGACACTTCCTGGGCTGCCCGGGCGCTGCCTTGAGGCTACAGGAGCACAAGTGGATGACGCATCACTGCCGCTCCAGGATTCCACAGATGTGTGAACTATGTGTTCCTGAGGGCGAGTGTGGAAACCTAATTTGGAGGCTTCATGCTGCTTATACTCTCTAAAGAAAGCCGCTCCAAGAGAGTATCTGATGAGTGCCTCCCTGAGTGGAAAGCTGCCTGGAAGCACTGGTTCTGGGACGGGGGTGGACAAGTGTCGGTAGAGAGGAGGGTTTCCTGAGTGAGTTCACCCGGGAGCACATGGCACCAATGTCAAATGGCCCCTCCTGCCAGCCTGCAGCCCATCTCTGGGACACCATGAGCTGAGGCTCTGACCACACAGCTAATGTAGCGACTATGGGACCGACGGTCCTTGGGACCCATTGTAGGAAGAGCAGCTTCCAGTAAACTTCATCCCAGGACTGGGAGACTGGCGGGCAGAAGTGGGACCCCCTCTCAAGGAACACTTGGTGGACACACTGCCCAGAGCCAGCCCCTGGTTAGGCTGCCACAGTTGGGAACACTGGCATCTTTGTCTGGGTCCCTGAAGCGGGCACTGGACAGAGGTTTGGAGTAGGTACATAGTCTGTATGGAGGTGATGCAAGCAAAGCCTCAAGGAGCTGGGAGGAGAGAGCAGGAGGAGGAGAGGCCATGAGGGAAAGCTGATGAGGGGTGACTGCCTTGAGCCTTGGGGCTCAGTTCTACCGAGGACCCTGATGTTGCCCCAAGTGAAGGACCTGAGTGTGGGACACTGGGTGTCTACCACCAGCCTCTTGGGGATGGGGCCTCTCTCCTGGAGGCTCTCCACCTGCCCCACGCACTGTCCACTCAGGCCACAGATGTTCTCTGTGGGTGGCAGATTCCAAAGCTGTCCAAGGTGGCCCCGGGACCATCCACAGCCCCCCACCTCCCTTTGTGAGCTTGCTTTCAGCACCAAGGAGAGCAGCCGCCAGGCCATGCTGGCCCCACACCAAGGTCTGTGTTCTCTGGGACAGTGACGCCTGGGTTGGCAGCAGGCTGAGGTCAGGTTTGTACACCACACAAAGGCAGAATTTTACATGGTTTTCTGCTGGGGCAGAAAGTGCTGCAATTGTCAAGAGTGATGGCTTCTCAGGCAGCGGTTTGTGCGGGACAAGGTTTCCTTTTTCATCTGGGACATGAATAACCAACTTCCTACCATTCTGCCTGGCCTTTTACTATTAATATTATATAAGTTTCAGGTACATGGTGCTAGGGCTCAACATCAGTATACACTACACAGTGGTCACCCCCACAAGGCCAGCTGCAACCCACCCCTAAAGCCCTCCCTGCTGGTAATCTGCTCCCTGTATCTATCAGTTTGCTTTTGTTTCATTTTGCATTTTTAGATTCCACATGTGAGTGAAATCATACGGCATTTGTCTTTCTCTGTCTGACGTATTTCACTTAGTGTAATACCTTCAAGGTCCATCTGTGTTGTCACAAATGGCAGGGTTTCATTCTTTTTATGGCTGAGTAATATTCCTTTGTGCGTGTACCATATCTTCTTTATCCATTCATCCATTAATAGACCCTTACATTGCTTCCATGTCTTGGGCATTCCCTATCCATCCATTTATCCATCTATCCATCTGCACATCTCCTTGCCTACCGGATTAGACAGGGCTGACACAGGCCTGCAGGTGCATGGGGCCCTTATCTCAGCAGAGCTGGTGTGAAAGTCTTACAGGGACCCAGATATTGGGGGGTGATTCTGGTCAAACCAGCAGGAAATGGCAGTGCTAAGCCCTGAAACCAAATCTGGGGTGCTCAGGCTGACCAGTCCCTGGGCACACAGGCCCTAAACTCCAAATCCTGCATGGCCAGGGCCTTTGCACATGTGTGCATGTGTGCAAGTATGCACGCATGTGCACAGAGGTCAGAGCGCAATGGAAGTTGTGTTGAATACAAAGTGTTGCACACATGACATGTGTGAACATGTCATACACACACTCATGCGTGTGTGTACACACAAGCACAACCCAAAGCACACCCACAGCCGCCACCCTTCCTCTGCCCCTGGGAAGAACTTTCAGAGACAACAGGTGAAAATGCGCAGTCCCAGCCCTGGGAGACTTGGAGCCCATTTTTGTCCCAAGTCCTTGCCTGGTTGATGGTGAAGAGTGGGGCTCAGTGACTGGTTGGAGCCTGTGTTTGCAGTGCTGGGCCTGGCATGGTGAATGTGCCAGGCAGGCAGCCGAGCAAGGGCTCGGGCCAGCGCGGGGCCAGGTCACAGAGATGGGCTGCAGGAAAGGGAGGGGCGGGCCAGGCTGTGCCAGCCACGGGGGAGGCGCCTCCGCTGCAGGTCCATTAACAGCATGGATGGAGGCTCCGGGCTGGAGCCAGAGATGACTTAAGAGAACACCAGAGGGATGGGATGTGGTCCAGGAGAACACAGCCTCGTGCCAGGTGAATAATTCAGCAGGCTGGCTGAGACAGGAGGCGGGCAAGGCTGCTCCAAGCAGCCAGTGAAGGGCAGGCAGGACGAGGGTTGGCAGTGGGTTCCGGGTCATCCCCACACCCGTGGAGAGAATAGTGGGGAAGCAGAGGTATGGAGGGCTCCCCACCCGGTCCCCAATTTGTGCCTGAGCTGATGCTTGGCCTCACCAGGGAGAGGCTTGCAGGAGGGCACTGCCTAGCCACACGGGGCTCGGGACTCCTGCTGGACCTCCCATTGAAGAGCAGGAATCCAGGGTCAACACAAGGTCAGGGCAAAGGTCTGGAATGTGGGTGTCAATTTGGGGTCATCGATATCTGGGTGACCTTGAAGCCTTGGAACTGGCTGAGGTCACTGGGAGTGTGGACAGCGGGGAGAGGAAGCCTGAGTCCTGCAGCCCCAGGAAGGGAAGGAAAGAGGGGAGGCTGGGATGGGGAGTGTGAGAGAGAAGTTGGGGGATACAGTGTGTGCAGTAAGTGCTCAATAAACACAAAGTCCTTGGTGGCTCAGACAGTAAAGAATCTACCTGCAATGCAGGAGACCTGGTTTCGATACCTGGGTTGGGAAGATCCCCTGGAGAAGAAAATGGCTACCCACTCCAGTATTCTTGCCTGGAGAATTCCAAGCACAGAGGAGCCTGGTGGGCTACAGTCCATGGGTTTGCAAAGAGTCGGACATGACTGAGCAACTAACACTTAAACTGTTTTCAGTAAGTTATTGGCTTAAAGCTCCCTGGTCAAGAGACTGTGGGACTCACCTGCCCGAGTCCAGATGGACAGATAGCAAGCTGGTACCCAGGGTCAGTGTGGTGCTGTCACTTCGGCCATGTGCCCACGTTGCTGTGGTTCCCCTCCTCCGCTTCCTTGTGTGAGGCTCGGGTCACACAAGCTTCTAGGAGTGTGGGGGCTAGCTATGCCAGGACCCACGCAAGCCATTACCCACCTCCTGCATCCTCTTCCATCAAGGGTGAGGAAGGGTCTCCCATGGACATCCACACGGAGCCATATTTACCATGACCAGAGGGCAGATGTTGCAGGCCCATTGTTCAGGAAAAAGTACTGAGGCCCCCACAGGTGGAGTCCCAGCACACAGTAGGACAAAACCCTGCCCTGATGGCTCCCAGTGCCCAAATCTGATGGAGATGAGCCCCTGAAGTCACCTCCGTGCAACAAGGACAATGAGCCTCCAACCACCAAGAGGGGAAACATGTCAGGACAAGTGGCTGGCCTGGGACATAGATCAGCTGCATCTAGCTGGGGACACCATTCTCCATGAGCCCCCTGTGGCCTGGGGAAGGAAGGATTGGCTGTGGGGGGTGCTTTGCTCATGTCAACATGCCCACAGTTGCTGGGGGCTCTGGCTATGTCAGCCTTGGTGCTGGTCAGGCCTGGGTATTGGAGGGTGTGCTGGGCCTCGCCTGGACAGCCTCAAGGGAGGCCAGGCCTGATGAACATCAAGGCTACTTTAGCCAGCTCAGACTGCTGCAGCAAAATACCACATACTGGGTAGTTTACACTACAGAAATTCACTTTCTCAGGGGTCTGGAGGCTGGGAGTCCAAGATCAGGGCCAGCACAGTTTGGTTCTCGGCTCCCTCTCTGGCTGGTGGACAGCTCCCTTCCTGCTGGGTCCTCACAGGGCCTGCTCTTGGTGTGCATGCAGACAGAGTACTCACCTTATGGACCACTAATCCTGCCACGAGGGCCAAATCCTCATGACCTAATGTAACCCTAACTGCCTCCCACAGCCCTGGCTTCAAACACCATCACATTGGAGGCAAGGCTTTAACACATGCATTTGGGGGAATTTTAGGAGGATGTACACTCAGTCCAGGACATGCAGAAATCCTCAACAGATACTGAGAAATCAAATGAAGCAAGAGTAATAAATACGTCATAAGTAAGTGAATGTCAGCTGAGACTGAAACTCCAATATCTGGGCTGCCTGATGCAAAGAGCCAACTCATTGGAAAAGACCCTGATGCTGGGAAATTGGAGGGTAGGAGGAGAAGGGGGTGACTGAGGATGAGATGGTTGGATGGCATCACTGACTCAACGGACATGAGCTTGAGCAAACTCCAGGATATAATGAGGGACAGGAAAGCCTGGAGTGCTGCTGTCCATGGGGTCTCAAAGAATCGGACACAACCTAGCAACTGAACAATAGCAACAACAAAATGGACTTAGCCCTGCAGTGTGTGGCTGGCTCGGTGCTCAGTACAACTCAGGGAGCAGTGAGGACCAGGCCTGAGCTGCCCTGTGCCTGGTGGGGGAGGCAGAGTGCAGCCAGAAGCTGGGTCAAGCCAGCTTGATGCAACATATTCCTTTTCTGCATCAAAGTCCGACCAACATCTTCATCACCAGCACCAGCTGCCCACCCTCCCCCCTCCACCATGGGGAAAGGAGGGCGGGGCTGGACTCAGTCTGAGCTGGGGACCACCAGGCCACACATGGAGTTAGGAGCAGAGGGCTGGAGCCCATTCTGGCCCCTACCTCCCATTCTCTGGGCCACTCTGGCTGCTTGGGACGGCAGAGACCGAGTCAGATCCAAATTTCCCGCCCCACACACCAGCTCCAGGGGGTGAATAATTGATGGCAGAGCCGATGAGCTCAGAGCTGGTGGCGGGGGCGATCTGGCCGAACAGCAGTGACTCAGCGGGAAGGAGGAAATGGGAAGCAGGCGTATCACACACACACCCAGCCCCGCGGTCACGGGCAAGAAGGGGGACGTGAGACATGTGGGCCATGACAGCTTAATGACCTTTGGTTAAAGCAGCCCCTGAACAAGTTAGTTCAGGGACGCTCTGTGCTGAGACCACTCCATCAGCTGGGCTGGGAGGGGTGAAGACAGGCAGGGGTCTCAGCCCTGCTGGGGTCTGAGGACAAGGCCTCTACACCCCCTCCCACTGTGCTCGCTTCCCTCGAGCTGTGGAGCTGTGCCTGCGGCGGCAGCAGCATGGCCAGGTGGGAGGGGCAGAGGCCAAGTAGGAGGGGCCCTGAGTGGGAAGGTGGGGCCACTCGGGCCAGCCCTCAGCCCCCGCCCTCCAGCATCTCCCATCAAGCCCCCATCTGGGCCCCTCCTGTGAGAGCTGGCTTCTCAGAGACGGTCAGCCATTCTCTGCCAGAGCTGCCCACACCAGGGATGTGGGAGGAGGGTGCCCTGCAGCCCACCCGTCCTCCAGGGGCCAATTGAGGGATGGCTCACAGCAGTGTCAGGATCAAGCCCCAGGCTGGGGACCCAGCATCGGTGGCCGATGTCCAGGTGAACAGGCTGCCGTTGGAGACTGGCCATTGGGAATCACATGGCCTGTATTTGTCAAAATGCTTCTCTGAATCACTCTGTGGCCTGATGCACAGTTGGACTGGGCAGCCTGGAACATTTAAATTTTTCACCCTTGGGAATTGCAGGGGAAGTCCCCTCTGAAAGTTCTCCCTCACATCTGTTTGAGCAGCTTTATAACATTCAAATTGCCGCTCATGCCTGTTGGGCACAATTTCATTAACAAGGAATAGAGTGCTTGTGGGTGACACCCTCCTCTTCCTGTGAGGACCAAGCTGCTTGACTTTTGCCCAGGTAGGCGGCAGTATCTGAGATTCCAAAGGGAGAGAAAGATGCTGCTGGTTGGAGAGACAGATAGGTGGGGGGCGGGGGTGGTTTCTGATGAAGAAAAACCCCTTGCTGGAGAACAAAGGGTAAAAATAGCAGCTCAGCTAAATGGACCACACTCCCAGCCAATGATGCCAGCACTTCCTGCCCGCTGCTCTCCGAGGACCCACGCACTGACCCTGCGCCGGGAAGCGCTGGGCTGGGGGCCAACGGAGCACTCTCAGAGCTGAGAGAGGCCCAGATTTAACTGGTGTTATTCATTAGCTGTTTTACTCAACTGGCTGGCCAGGCCCCAACACAGCCCTGGCTGCCTCCAGGGTTGCAGAGATGTGGGACTATGGGCAAACATCCCCCAGGGCCGGGCAGTGTGCACCTCACAACCCCCCAACAGCATCCTTCTCCTTACACTTTGGCGACATGTCCCAGAGACTCGTACTCCTGAAGCTCACCATCCCTCCGCAGGCCCCATCCAAGGAAGCTGGCTGTCAGCTCTCACTTTCTGACAATTTAGAACCCAGACAGATGGATGACAGGCAGATAAAGAAAATTTGTTACAGCTTCAAATGTCAAAAATCCCCGTGCGTTAATTGCGGGCCCAGGTGTGTCCCCCACTGTGGGTGATGGAGGCTTTGGTCTGGGGAACCTCTCAATTACACACCTGTCACGAGCAGATTCTCTGAGCTGTGGGCCAGCTGGAACCCCAGCTCATTCCAGCTCAATGGCCACACACGGAGGAGTGTGAGGGCCACTGTGTGTCCACCACGGGCAGGCTAATTTTAGGTTATGTGATTTCCTCTTTAAATAGCATCCGAGGTGACTAGCAATGTGCGTGCATGCTCAGTTGCTTCAGTCACTCTGACTCTCGGCGACCCCATGGACTGTAGCACACCAGGCTCCTCTGTCCATGGGATTCTCCAGGCAAGAATGCTTGAGTGGGTAGCCATTCCCTCCTCCAGGGGACCTTCCCAACCCAAGGATCAAACCCACATCTCCAACCCACGTCTCCTATGGCTCCTGCATTGCAGATGGGTTCTTTACCCACTGAGCCATCTGGGAAACCCGCCCTTCTCCATATTAGGAGCATAAGCCATTTTAAAAGTCTCCTCTAGGTATGTCCAGTGGAGCCACAAGCCCATGCCAAATGAAGGAAGAAATACGGGTGAGGGCAGCTGGAGGGGCCGGAGGGCTGAGCGGCTTCCAGCCCAGAGGCCTCAGCTTTCCCCCCGAGGGGTCATCCAAGGACCAGGAGTTTTAGGAGTGGAGCGCCCGCCCTCCGCATCCCCTGTCTGGCCAGGCGGCAACATTACAGTCATCGGCTGCAAGGATGCTAAACATAAAACGCTTGCTTTCCGGGAAAACTGCTGACGCGCGGGGCTCTCTGGCAGAGAGAGAGCTTGAGGGAGCCGGGCCTCCCGGATCTGCTTGACACGTGATGGCTTAGACCGTGATCAATTTTCAATCCCTGAAACGAAAATAGTCTTGATTTATGAAATTCCACAAGTTGATTCTTCCCTATGTCACCCGGCATTAGAAACAATGGCGTTCTCCCAGGCAGGCCTGTCGGGCACAAGGGTGACCTCAGACAGGTCCATCTGAGACCCACCCAGCACCAACTGTGCCCCGTGCCTCGCACCTCCAGACATAGCAGAAGCAACTCAAGTGTTCACATCTCCTAAGGAGCCCAACCATACCCACACAGGCTGTATCTGCAGGACCCTGTTCCTATGTTTCCATGGCTTTCACAGGCTCCCCTCTCTGAGACCTTGTTTGCACTTGCTGGGGTCAGCAGTCGTTCTGAAACTGACCCTGACCTCAGGGGTCACCACCCAGAAGATGAAAGATGATGAATTAACGGAAGACAACCCTTTCCAAGTCCACCCACCAGGAAAACTTTGTATTCATGGGGGTTGATGAAGATCTATCAACTTCAGCCCATTTAAAAACCATATAATTATATTCTGTCTGCAATTTCTGGTCACTAATGCAAGACCCTCAGCTAATTATGTAAGTAAAGTACTTGAAGCATCGTTTAGAAGCCTTGAGTCACCACATACCCCAGTCTGCCAGACAGATAAAGTAGTGGGCACACAGATGAATCATTTTATTATTCTGGGATGATGAAACAAGCACCACTGAGGAAAAGACTGATGTATTTGACCTTGTGAAAATTTAAAACGCCTGTATGGTTAGAGATACCATAAACCAAAATTAAAAGCAAATGGCAAACCAAGAATAAGTGTTTCAATCCATGTTACAGATGGACAGTCAACAGTGTTCTGAAAATGTAGCTGAAGTATTGGAGCACTGGCACATCCACAGAAAATGGGCAGAAGACTTGAACAGGCATTTCACCAACTACACCAAGAAACTCACGTCAAATGCCTGACTTTGCCTGAATCAAAGATACACAGTGAAAGAGCCACTGACATTCAATTCCTCTTCTGCCAAACTGGCAAATGATGATTTACATTGTCAAGCCAATTCTGGCCAAAGGACAGAGAAAAGGCATTCTTATGCTCTGCCAGACTGGTTCCAAATAGGAAAAGGAGTACGTCAAGGCTGTATATTGTCACCCTGCTTATTTAACTTACATGCAGAGTACACCATGGGAAATGCTGGGCTGGGAGAAGAACAAGCTGGAATCAAGATTGCTGGGAGAAATATCAATAACCTCAGATATGCAGATGACACCACCCTTATGGCAGAAAGTGAAGAGGAACTAAAAAGCCTCTTGATGAAAGCGAAAGTAGAGAGTGAAAAAGTTGGCTTAAAGCTCCACGTTCAGAAAACGAAGATCATGGCATCCGGTCCCATCACTTCATGGGAAATAGATGGGGAAACAGTGGAAACAGTGTCAGACTTTATTTCTGGGGGCTTCAAAATCACTGCAGGTGGTGATTGCAGCCATGAAATTAAAAGACGCTTACTCCTTGGAAGGAAAGTTATGACCAACCTAGATAGCATATTAAAAAGCAGAGACATTACTTTGCCAACAAAGGTCCGTCTAGTCAAGGCTATGGTTTTTCCAGTGGTCATGTATGGATGTGAGAGTTGGACTGTGAAGAAAACTGAGTACCAAAGAATTGATGGTTTTGAACTGTGGTGTTGGAGAGTCCCTTGAACTGCAAGGAGATCCAACCAGTCTATTCTAAAGGAGGTCAGCCCTTGGTATTCATTGGAAGGACTGATGCTAAAGCTGAAACTCCAGTACTTTGGCCACCTCATGCGAAGAGTTGACTCATTGAAAAAGACCCTGATGCTGGGAGGGATTGTGGGCAGGAGGAGAAGGGGATGACAGAGGATGAGATGGCTGGATGGCATCACCGACTCGATGGACATGAGTTTGGGTAAACTCCAGGAGTTGGTGATGGACAGGGAGGCCTGGTGTGCTGTAATTCATGGGGTCGCAAAGAGTTGGACACGACTGAGTGACTGAACTGAACTGAACTGAACTGAAGGTCTGCCAGGAGGAATAGAAATGGGTGTGTCGTTTTTGAAAAGTGCAAAGACAGACCAAAATCCCAGTAAAATTCATGGAAATATGTCCGTAGGAAATAAGTTTCTGCCAGAAGATTTTCATGCAAGGATAGTCATCCTACATAATCCCCAAAGCTGGAAACAGTCCGTGTAAGTTAGGTAAATTATGGTGGAACAGGAGGTAGCCACCAAGAAAGCTGTAGAAGAATATTTACGGGCATGGAATTGTATCCATTGTACACTGTGAAGTGGAGTGAAGGGGCTGAGAAATCTGGGTGGCAACATGTGCGCACTGTCTTATAGGAAAGGAATGAGTAAATAAATAGATGGTCAAGGGCACGTTGACCCTGGTCACTGCTCTCAGGTGACCAAGCAACTGTCGGGAACTTTCTCACTACCAACCAGGAGAAATGACAAGACGATGGGTTTCCTAGCTCCACTGCTGACTAATCAGCTTTCCGTTCCCATCGATTTTGTTCTATAAATCACTTCCAATTGAATTATCTGGAATCATAATGCAAAGAGGCACGCACTTGAACGAGACCGGCAAACACAGACGAGGAAGACGGGCCCCTCCTCTCAACCGATTCAGTGAGTCGATTACTGTAATAACAGAAGAGGAAGCGGCAGGGCGGCCGGGGCAGGCCCACTGTCATAATATTTTCCTTGCAATTAAAACAGAATTTTTAAAAGGTAACGTGAGTGGTGGAGAGGAAAAATCAGTGCCTGCCTTTCAGAGGTGAATAAAGGCGGACCGTGGGAAACAGGACCTGCATTCCAGCTCTCTGCTCACCAGCAGTGGCAGCCGGGCAAGCTGCTTAACCTCAAGGCTTTATCTTGACCTGTAACATCAGGGTGGGGGGGATGAGCCTGTCTGCCCTGCAGAGGGGTTGTCACAGGGTTAGACTCCTCTTCGGAAGTATCTGATAAGTGTGTGTGGCTATTGTCAGGTGTGTTAAGGTACGTCAGGTATTTAAGCACGACACAACTCCTTTCCACTGGAATTTTGCTTGGCTAAACTTACAGAAATCCAGTTAAGGCTCACGCATACCCTGAACCCATCAGCTCTGCACAGACTGCCCAGGCAGTACCATTCACGACAGCCCCAAGCTGGAGACAGCCCAGTGTCTATGTGCCATTTTAAAAAGATATTTTTATTTATATATTTGGCTGCTCTGGATCCTAGTTGCGGCATGCAGGACCTTAGCTGTGGCATGTGGGATCTAGTCCCCGACCAGCGATCAAACCTGGGTGGCGTGCCCTGGGAGCTCTGAGTCCCGGTCACTGGATCACCAGGGAAGTCCCTCTACATGCTGTTTATTGGATAAACTGTTGCGTGTTCGTACAATGGCACACAACACAACAACACAAAGAAAGAGGCTACCACTGAATGAGACAACCAGGATGAGTCTTGCAAATATAATCTACATGAAAGAAGCCAGCCACACACACACATACTGAATGACTCCACTGAAGTAAAAGACAGGAAGCTAGAAAAGAGGACACAGCCTCTCAAGAAAGTGAGCCTAGAATTGTCGTTTGACCCAGCATCTCTGCCTCTGGGTATTTACCGGAAGGAATAAAGGTAGGATCTTGAGGAGATGTTCACAGAGTTCTTCATAACAGCATCACCAAAAGGCAGAAACAACCCAGGGCCAGTGGCACCCTCTGCTTTCTGTTTAGGGGGACGTCGAGCCCAGGCCTGGAGGAGCCGAGGCCTTGATGATTTGAGGCAAGGCTCAGATCGGCTCACTCGGCAGCTGAGTCCAGGGGACATGGTCAAGGACACCCCCTCCCAAGAGGATCCGAGGGGACACCTGAGGCCTCAGGTGCCCGGATACACAGGGATGGGAGAAGCAAGCCTGCTGGGGGATCCTGTAACTTCCTTTTCTGCTGTAACGAAGACTGGGACTACCAGGCATGGAAGAACCACACCTGCCTGGACACACAGCCAAGAGCGAGAATCTGGCTCAGAGGCAGTGCTCCTAAAGTCACCAGCAAGGTCACCTTCCTCCATGAAGCTGATTCACTCCCCTCCCTCCTGGGAAAGCTGAGTCCCTCACGCACCCAAGGTTCTCACTCAGCAGGACCGGCAGCCGGCCAGACGTCCCTCCCCTCCTGCCTGCAGACACTGGCAAAGATACCCGCTGTCCTGTGGCTGCTGGAGTTGGGGTAGCTGGGCAGACCCAGGGCCTGGGGGCCCAGGGCTGCTGATGTGCTCTGAGCTCAGAGCATGGAGAAGCCAGTTCCTGTCCCTCGTGTCTACCTGTTCCTTCCGCGTGGAGCCCTTCCTCCAAGGGCAGGTTTCTTGCACAGCCGCAGCTTTCTAGGGGCCCAAAAGGGCAGGAGAGGGTGGTGACCGGGCACCTCTGCCAGCCTGCCTGTGTTCCTGGTGGCTCCAAGGTCCCGAAGCAGCTGGCTGACTTATCACCTTCTGGGCGTCATCACCTTCTCAGACATGCATCCCAGGGAGGCGCTGCCCAAGGGTTCTATCAAAACACAGAGGAAGAACAAGTAGGAAACACAGGTGAGGGGTGGAGACCATGGCGGCGTCCAGCTCTGTGTGACCGGTAAGCAGCCACCCTCCGTGCCCACAGGGTTTTCACTGCACCTGCTGCCCAAGGGAGGTGCCAGGAGAGTGGGTGTCAGACCGCCCTGCTTCACATCTGTCTTCTAGTGCTGTTGCTCACCCACAACGGCTGGAGAAGGCTGCCACCACCTCCCAGCTTTCACAAGGCGGGAGGGCCTCAGGGGACACGGGACAGCGTCGCTGGGACAAAGCTGCAGCCAGCTCGGCAGACCCAGGGCTGGAGGACCCATGTCCCATCAGGGACCCCTCACTGTGGCCCAGCTCTGGAGGGTTCCACGGCCCCACCCTGCTCACCACTGGGCTCCCTGCTTCTCGTCTCAGGCTGGCTGTGCTGGCTTTCTCAGTTCTGGCCCTGACCAGAACACCATGAACACAGAACTCTGGGTATGCAGGTTCCCTACTGGTGCCCAGTGGATCAGGCTGCCATGTACCTCCCCCGACACACACATTCACCGCCAGGGCCACCAGACTCCTACCCCTACCTGGGTCAATCTCACCACCGGCCCCACAGCCACCCAGGAGCCCAAGAGTTTGGTGGGCCAGGCTCAGGTCGACTCCCCACTGGCCCTGCTGTGGGCCTCCAGCCCACTGTCCCCTGGCCTGCCTGGAGAACTCATGGCCCCTCAAAGACTGGAGAGCTTCCCAAAGAAAGAGTCACTACTTGTCAGATGTCTCCACTGCAGCTGCTGATGGCAGGTATCCACCACGTGACATCCTCTTCCTGAGCACGGGGTGGGGTGGAGGCTGAATGAGTCTGGGACACGGTACCCCAGGAGGTGACTTTGATGGAAGGGTGAGGAGGCCACTGCCCGTGAGCAGTTAGTAACCAGCAAAGCAGAGCTCTCTTTGGAAATGCCCCCTGCTGGAAACACCCCAGGAGAAGTCTGCTGCCTTGCAGGGGGATCATTTGTCACCCAGATTGGCCCTCCTGCCTAAGCCCTCCAGGACCCGCCTCCTCTGACAGGTGGTGAGTGGGGTCCAGGACACCCCCCAGGCCCCAAGAGCCTCTGCATGGTCCAGCCAACGGCAAGAGGGAGAGGAAGCTCCTGGTTGGAACACCCTTCTGGGAACCCAGGGCAGGGCCTTGTTTCTGGGTGGAGACCAGGCTCTCCCCTGGGCCCTAGCTGGTAAGCTGAGCCCCCTCTGCAAAGGAGGGGTCAATGGGACATCCACTATGCCCACTGTGCTGGGGACTGAGGCCCAGACTGACCCCTCTGTGGCAGAGACCATGGGCTTCACACCACTGTGTAGTCAGCACTGTGTCCAGCACCACACCCACCTCATGTAGATGCACACACAAACACAGAGACACAGACACACACATAGACATAGACACACACACACACAGAGACACACAAACATAGACATACACATAGACATAGACACACACACAGACACACACAGATGTACAGACAACCGTAAACACACACAGACACATATAGATACACACACAGAGACACAGACACGTAGATACAGACACACACACAGTTACACATAGACACACACACAGAGACGACACGCATAGACACTCACAGACACATATAGATACACACACAGACACACACACACACATAGATACACACACAGATACACACACAGACACACAGAGACACACACACAGATACACAGAGACACACACACAGAGACACACAAAGACACACAGAAACATATAGACACATACAGAGCCATGCATAGACGCACACATAGACACACACACACACACAGACATACACAGTGCACACTCTTCTGCCACCCAGAGACTCACAGCCTCCAGCGTCACTCACCACTAGGTGGCCCATTAAACCTTCAGGTTTTGTTTGTTAAACTCGTGCATCTAGATTATTACGATTGAATAAAAATAGAATAGAGCCTCATTTGTAATTTTACATGAAACAGTTAAAATTAATTTTAATAAATCTTTGATTTACCCTGAAATAGCCCCCAAATTATCATTTCAACATATAATCAACATCAGGGGTTATTAATGAAGTATTTTACTTTCTTTTTTTTCTGCTGAGTCTTCAAAGTTCCCAGATGTTTTATGCTTACAGTGCATCTAAGTTCAGAACCTAAATCCTTACCAGAAATCATTGCTTATACTTAAATTTCATAAGATCTATAGCCAAAAAGGACACTCATTTACCTCAGTTGTTTTAAACATACTTAAAGCTTTCAAAAACTGCACAAGTATCAGTTTAAATTTTTAAAGGTAACAAAATCAGCTTAATGTGCTAGGTGGCTGGGACTGGGTATCAGAGGCAGTGTCTCCAGCCCCCACCTTCAGGCAGCCCACCTGGGTTAACAGCCGTGAGATGAATGACGTTACCGGTGTTCTAAAGGACAAGCAAGGTGGGGCAGGAGCAGATGCATGCCCTGCCGGCATAGAACCAATAGCAGAAAAGTCTCAGTTACCAGGCACTAGCTGGGTGACCTGGGGGGCCAACCCCACCCCTGCAGAGAGATGCCAGCTCAGATCCCAGGCCAAGGGATTGAAAGCCCTTGGAGCAGGCACAAAGAGGAGAAAGGACAGCAAGGGGACCTGGGGAGGGAGGGTGCCTGAGTAGCAGCTGAGATGCTGGTTTGTGGGCGGAGAGTGGTCCCTAACAATACCTTCATCCTAACCCTAAATCTGTGAACCTTGCTTGGCAAAGGGGTATGAGCTGTGAGATGGGAGATGAGCCTGGTAGTCTCTGGGGTTGAGAGCAGTGAGGCTGGAGGCTCAGAGCCAGAGGAGACGTGCGATGGAAGCAGAGGTGGGAGCAATGTGGGGAAAGGGCCATGAACCGTGGGATGTGGCGCATCTGAAAGCCAGAACAGGAAAAAGCCTCCGGGAGGAGCTCCATCCTGCAGACACCAGAGGCAAGGAGGCCAGGACTCTGGCCCCAGAGCTGCAAGGTGCTGGCCATGTGCTACTCTCGGTCAGCTCAGGGACATGTCACGGTAGCCAAGACTCGCCACCTCCCTGGGAGGAGCTGGGTGCTGCCAGCACCATGAGGTTGCCAGAAGCCATGGCTGCTTTAGAAGGTTTGATCCATGCTTCTTAAATATTAGTGCATGATGGGACAGTGACCCCAAGGCCACACGCTTCTGGGCAGCTTGTAGTCTTGTCCCCTGAGCTCTCCTACAGCCCCACTTACTGCCCCACTGCACATATGGACAGACTGAGGCCCATGGCGCAGCCCACGTGCCAGCCTCGTGGGCATGGACCACGGAGAAGCCCAGATGGGGCAATATTGTAACGTGCCTAGGGTTAGGGTCAGGCTGGTCAGGTCTGTCCTTGGTTCCCTGGACGGACCTACTGTGCTGTGTAAAACTTCCCAAGGCTTCCCCCCTGGAGCATTTAGGAGTTTCCGTGGGATGATGGGGCTCACCTCTGTGTACTGGAGTGACACCCACTCATGGGGACAGATGTCGCAGTCAGAGACAGAGGGAGCTGAGACAAGGAGCCACGTTTCCTCTTCGACCAGAGAAGAGGAAGAGGGTGGCATGAATATTCAGATCAGTGATGTCTATGAACCTGAATAGCATCACTTGTGCCAGCAGGGTGGTGCAGGGAGGCACTCAGAGAGATCTGTACCTGACCCCACCCTGGGGGACTTCCAGCCTTACACAAGCTGGTTGTTTTTTTTTTTTTTTTTTTTCTGTTCTAAAGATTTAATTGCTACTGTGGAAAATTCTGAAAGAGACGGGAATACCAGACCACCTGACCTGCCTCTTGAGAAACCTATATGCAGGTCAGGAAGCAACAGTTAGAACTGGACATGGAACAACAGACTGGTTCCAAATAGGAAAAGGAGTACGTCAAGGCTGTATATTGTCACCCTGCTTATTTAACTTACATGCAGAGTACACCATGGGAAACACTGGGCTGGAGGAAGCACAAGCTGGAATCAAGATTGCCGGGAGAAATATCAATAACCTCAGATATGCAGATGACACCACCCTTATGGCAGAAAGTGAAGAGGAACTAAAAAGCCTCTTGATGAAAGTGAAAGTGGAGAGTGAAAAAGTTGGCTTAAAGCTCCACATTCAGAAAACGAAGATCATGGCATCCTGTCCCATCACTCATGGGAAATAGATGGGGAAACAGTGGAAACAGTGTCAGACTTTGTTTTTTGGGGGGCTCCAAAATCACTGCAGATGGTGACTGCAGCCATGAAATTAAAAGACGCTTACTCCTTGGAAGGAAAGTTATGACCAACCTAGATAGCATATTAAAAAGCAGAGACATTACTTTGCCAACAAAGGTCTGTCTAGTCAAGGCTATGGTTTTTCCTGTGGTCATGTATGGATGTGAGAGTTGGACTATGAAGAAAGCTGAGCACCTAAGAATTGATGCTTTTGAATTGTGGTGTTGGAGAAGACTCTTGAGAGTCCCTTGGACTGCAAGGAGATCCAACCAGTCTATTCTAAAGGAGATCAGCCCTGAGATTTCTTTGGAAGGAATGATGCTAAAGCTGAAGCTCCAATACTTTGGCCACCTCATGTGAAGAGTTGACTCATTGGAAATGAGTCTGATGCTGGGAGGGATTGGGGGCAGGAGGAGAAGGGGACAACAGAGGATGAGATGGCTGGATGGCATCACTGACTCAATGGATGTGAGTCTGGGTGAACTCCGGGAGTTGGTGATGGACAGGGAGGCCTGGCGTGCTGCGATTCAGGGGGTCGCAAAGAGTCGGACACGACTGAGCGACTGAACTGAACTGAACTGAACTGAACCCACTTTTGGTGTTTACCTGACTTCCAAGTGCTTTGAAAAGGAGCTTACCCTGGGAGGTGGGGGAGGGCCTGGCTCCTGTGCAACTCTCAGTCAGTCCGGGCAGTTGCGGAGCTTTGTGCTTTCTGGAAAGAGTCCATGTGCCTGAACTCACAGCTTCGCCCTGTACCCGTCACAGAGGGCCGAGCCGCTTCTCTGACACACTGGCTCATGTCCACAAGGACAGTCTGTGACACAGTGGTCCCACTGCCCGAGGGTCAGGAGAGGGTGCTATCAGAGGTTGCCGGGAGCCAGGCAGTCAGGAAATTTCTTTCTCAAACTGCCACAGGGCAGAAACTTGCCTCCCTTTCTGGCCTGGTTATTTTCCAGAACTGAAACTTTCCTCTCAGGGGGCAGGAAGGACATGAAGCCACTGGCAGCTCAACCAGAAACATTTCCGACCGACCAGAAGTCACAACTGCCCAGAGTGGAGCCAGGACATGACTCAGCAGAACAAGGGGGTTGGGGGCAGGGCCGGAGGCAGCCTGGGGACCGCGGGGCACCCCCAGGTCTATAGAAGCTGGGAGGCCTGGCCACCCCCTACTTTTCAAACCATGTGCTCTCTGGCCACACGTTAGGGGCCCTGATGGGTACAGAACAGTATGGAGGAGGTGGTTCAGGTGAGCAAAGACCCAGGACAGGGCCAAAGGCAGGAGAGGGGCTGAGGAGGTCACTACTCCTGTTCCCATCTCCTGCTCCCATGGTGGGAGCATCTGGGAGTGACAGGAGGGTACGCCAGTGAAGGCTTCTCCCACTTGCCATGCGGGTGGACAGCTCTGTGTGCCTGAACTCTGCCCAGCTCCCCCTAGATGACCCCTGAACCAGACCCAAGCAGAAAGGAAGTCACGTGTCAGGCTGAGCCTGTGTCCGGGAATCCTGCTCTGCCCTCAGGGCATGGGGTAGGATGGGGGTGGAGGCCCTCCCGGAAAGTGATGTTCAGGTGGGCACCCTCGGGACTCAGCAGGTACAAGGTTCACCTGCCCCTCCTTCCCTGACCACCTGGGCCCCTGCACTGCCCCCTCCAAGGCCACTTGGGATGGAGCTCCCAGATCTTGGGTCTGCTGGTCATGGCAGCATAACCATGCTGACTGATGTACTTTTGACCTGAGCTCAGCCCCAGAAGTACTGGGAACAGACCCTCCCCACTTCTAGACAACTTCTGCAGTTCTGTATTTGGATATCTCTACGGGAAGTTCTTTGTTATTATCTAAGTAGTCACTATCCAAAAAGGGAAATGTCCATTCAAACCACACTTTGCCAGTTTTACCAGAAAGACCAGATAAAGCCGGAAATTGCATGAAAGGATGGAGCGAGGCTTCCCTCAAGACAGAGGAAGTGGGCATCACACCCTCCAGTGTTCAGAGGGGCCATACTGTTCCCACTCTCAAGTGTCAGCAAGGGACGAGTGGGGATGACACAGACTGTGTCCCCAAGTCCCCCAGTCCCTGTGGCCACCGGGAGTTGCAGGTTGGCCTGAACAGAAGCCGAAGCCAATCAAGTCCACGCAGGTCAGCGGAGCCCTGGGTGTGCTCCCAGAATCCATTGTGGGGAGGCCCCCCTTTCACTTTACTCCCCAGAAGTGAGGGTGAAGAAAATGTAAATGCAAATCCCCATTTCACAAGCTCAGTTATCATAATAAACCATCTCCCTCCCTGGTGGCTCAGATGGTAAAGAATCTGCCTGCAATACAGGAGACCCAGGTTCGATCCCTGGGTCAGGAAGATCCCCTGAAGAAGGGAATGGCAACCCACTCCAATACTCTTGCCTGGAGAATCCCCTGGACAGAGGAGTCTGGTGGGCTACAGTCCGTGGGGTTGCAAAGAATCAGACATAACTATGCAATTAACACTTTTTTTCCACATCAAGGCAACTGCCTATGAGGTAGAAGAGAAGCTGAGAAAGTGCCTTAAGAGGGGGACCCTCAGCCTGGGGTCACTGTCTGGGGTGGACACTGCGAGCTCGTGCAGGGGCAGCAGCTGGGCCCCGAGAGCAAGCACTCTCCTTGACCGTCACCCTAGGAAGAACTCTGCTCCACGGGCCTGCAGGCTGAAATTTCCACTGTTTTCCATCCTTCGGTTATTATGTTGCCCTGAACAAGACAGAACACGTAGGACAGGGAAAAGCCCTCCCCGAGGCCGCCTTCCTGCCCTGTAGGACCGCAGCTGCCGGGATCCATTTCCTGCTTGGGAGAGCAGTGTCAAGGACAGGAGTGGGGCCGGCTGCCCACAGGCTGGCCCAAAGGCCACCCAGGGTCAGAAGACAAACAGGTGGGTCTCCATGACATGGGAGCAACCTCACCTGCAGGAGGTGGTGGAGCTCCACTGGAAGTTCCTTGCTGCCCCCTGGGCTGGGTCCCCACAGCCCACACTTCATACCCCCAGGGCTTTGCACAATGAGGCAGCTCATGTGCCAGGGTGGGGGCTGGGGCCGGGCTGGTGGGGCATGGGTACAGCTCAGAGCTGGGCCCAGGGTGTGGGATGAGGAGCCCGGGGGAGGATGGGATGGCAGGTGACTCAGTGAGCAGTAAGCGGCCCTGCTCCCTACAGCCTGGTCTTTTCTGGGTGCCCTCCTCTCCTTGCTCAAGTCAGCTCGGGGCCCACTGAGGCCTCAGACCAGGGGCAGGGTTCTCTGGATAGAAGGACACGTGGGGAGAGGTCAGAGGCCTTCACATGGGGTTCTCGATGCCTCCTCCTCCTCTGTGCCCCTCTCTTCTGTTGGCAGCTCCCTCCCAGGCCCCTCCCAGCTGGGGGGCCCAGGGGGCCCAGGCCCCACATACGTGCCACCTAATTTCCACAAATGAGGGCCCATTTCTCGCATCCAGGCCTCACTGTTCCTGAAACCCAGAGCACCACCAACACCACCATTGACCACATATCACTCACCACAGTTTGCCAGAGCCGGGGGGAGTCTGCTTAGGAGTGAGACCCAGAAGGCAAGGACACCCCCAGACAGTGCTCCTGTCACTGTAAGCAGAGCCTGGACAGAAGGCAATTAACACCTCCCAGGCCATGTAGAAACATAATTAATGAAGGTTATGAGGAAAATATTTATTGAACACTTGGTTTTTTCCATTTCCCTGATTTGAGACAACCGGCTATGAGTCACTTGTCATCCGTATTTGAGTTAATCAGACTGGGCAGCCCCCACCTCGCTCAGCCAACTGTGGAGCCTGCCCTCTGGGGCCCTGGCCTGCACAGCTGTCGCACACCGGCTCCATCCCATGGACAGGCACAGTTGTCTATGCTTCACCCACTGGTGAGCACTCGGTTGCTCCCATCTCTTGCAGTTGTGAACAGTGCTGCTGTGAATGTGAGTGTACAAATATCTTCTCCAATCTCTGCTTTCAGTTCTCTTGGGGATAATATCCCCGGGAGAATTGCAGGATCATATGGTAATTCTGTTTTAAGAGGTTTTTTTTGCACAATTGCCAGCCTGTTTTTCACAGCTGCACCATTTTACATTCCCACCAGTGATGCATGCCCTCGGACTTTTTGAAAAGCCCCCAGAGGGTAGAGAAGGAGGCGGGTGTGCTCTTGAGAAAAGCTGACATGAATTCCCTGGAAATGCTGTCCTGGGGCCTCCCCCTGCGGCCCTGACCCACACGGGAGCCTGGGTCCCAAGTTGCTTGCAAACACGCAAGGGACAGGAGCAGGAAACAGTCTGAACCAAGTTCACAGCTGGTGGTGGGGGTGGGGGGCTTCCAGGGGCAGAGAATGGCTTGGCCTAGTGGGGGGAGGAGGGCTGACTCAGGGCTGCATCCTCAGAGCAGCCTAGGCACCCTCAGCCCAGCACAGGGGAGCAGCCAGAAAAAGGGTCCTTCCAGAGCAAAGGAGGGATGGGGAGGCGGGGGAGACGGGCTGTGGGTATGAGGACCAAAGGCTGGAAGGAGCCCAGCTCCTACCTCAGTGGGTGGTGTGTGGACTGACTGTGCCCACAGCTGGACCTCGCCTGTGACTGAGGCCTGCATGGGAGGAGCTGGGGCCATCCAGGGAGCTGGCACTGCCTTGGGGAGACACCCCCACCTCGAAAACATGGTGTCCGGGGCCTGGGCGGAGCCCTCCTGCACCGACTCCTTTCCCCTGTGGCTTCCTGAGTGCTGAGCTGGAGGTGCCTGGGCCCCCTCTGAGGACCCAGCACTCCCAGTAGATGAGGGTGGGGGTGTCTAGGAAGTCAGCACCCCTTGCCCCCACCACCCAGGGCTGACAGTGGGTGTCCTTCACTACCTTTTGCTAAAACAGGTGCTAGGCCGCAGGGGTGTAGCCAGCGGGTACCTCACTCTGCGGCATCTGGGCAGCATGGACGTTGTCTGGTGACGAGGACCTCGCTCCCCATGTGACACTGGAAGTGGCCGTCACCAGCCAGGACCAGAGAGACCATGGACGCAGGAACATACCACCATGCTCAAGCCAAGAGCAAATGGTTCTCTTTTAAAAATATCCTGTAACAGAGCTTCCCTCGTGGTTCAATGGTTAAGAGTCCATGTTGCAAAGCAGAGGACGCCGGTTCAGTCCCTGGTCTGGGAAGATCCCACACGTGGCAGAGCAGCTAAGCCCGTGAGCCACAACTACTGAAGCCTGTGCGCCCTAAGAGCCGGTGCTCTGCAACGAGAGAAGCCACCGCTGAGAGGCCCGCGCACCACAACTAGAGAAAAGCCCACGCGAAGCAACAAAGACCCACCACAGCCAATAAATACATGTCTTAAACATCCTTTGATATTGTTATAATGTCAATCTTGCAATAAATAAAATTCCTGTGACAAACAGAGGAGGCAGAGGGAGCGATAGACACAGAGACCCAGAGAGCTGAGGCGGGAATAAAGCCTGGGGGGCAGGGGCAGAAAGTCAGTGAGGCTGGGGAGGGAGCAAAAGGAGTTGGGCCTCAGAAGGGACCTGGGACATCCTGGCCCAGGGTCTGGGGTCCCCGGGAGCCCTGGCAGTTGGACGCTGGGAAGGACAGGGCAGGACAATGCACAGGGTGTAGACAGTGAGCAGAAGTGGCAGTGGATAATCTTGATGAAACGCAGGGGCCCGTGTGCACTGGTGCCCGGCACGGCCCCTGAGCTGGCACCTCACAAAGACACACCGGCCTGGCCCAGGGACCCATGGGGACAGCGGCAGAGATGACGGGCCAGGTGCAGAACAGGGAACAGGAAGAGAGAGTGACTCAAGAAATGGTTCTGAGAAGTGGGTGTGGGCAGAGGGGCTCAGGTGTCTCGAGCAGATTCACTGAGTGAGATGAGGACTAGGGGAGGGAGCAGGTGAGGGCCCCAGGAGGGGGTCCTGGGCCATGACCCTGTCTGGGGAACAATGGGAGAGGCCCACGAGGATGCCTCCCAGGACCACAGGGCTCGTGGGGAGAAGCTGGAGGAAGCCTGGTGGGGAAACGGGGTTGGAGCAGGGGGACAGAGGGAAGAAGCCCTGGTAGCGCCAGGGCCTGAGGCAGAGAGGTACGACAGAGGACACCCAGTGGTGAGGCCTTGTAGGGCGGGGGACGCGTTCCCCAGAGATGCTGCCAGAGGGGCCTCGCCGGAACCAGGTGAGTGGTTGGGGGCTGGGGGGCTGGATGGAGCTGAGGGCAGCAGGGGCAGTGTCGGGGAGGGGTCTGCAGAGGAGGAGGATGGGGTGACCCAGCCACAGTCGCCGAGGTGTTCAGGTTCAGAGGTGACCTCATTAGCCCAGCCAGGAGCAGCTGGAAGGGTTAGGGGGGTTGAGAGGCGTGGCTGCAGAGGGGGGTCCGGCAGGCCTGGCCTCCACCTGAGCGGAGGGGGAGGCTGCAGCGGGGGAAGACAGGTGGGAGGCAGGGGTGCCTCTGCAGGCCTTGCTGAGCCTGGAGGAGACCCATAGGGCCCCCGGGGCCCCCAGAGCCACAAGTCGCCCCACTTCCTGCTGTGGATCAGGCCATCTGGGATCCAGAAATTGACCAGGCTCTTCGAATCCCCTGAGGGGCTCCGTGTTCCTGGGGTTTAATAGAACATTCAGGCCTCTCAGTGAGCCAGAAAATCGCATTTGTACCCTGGAAGGAGAAAACGTTCTCCTAGGTGGGAGAGGGCCAGCTCCTCTGCAGGGCATTGGCCACGGGCCACACAGCTGCCGAGGGTTGGACAGACCTCACCACTAAGGGGCTTTAGATGTCGTTCACTCTCCCTGAGAACTGACTTGAACCCGCCTGCCCACTGGATGGGCCGTTCAGATCTGAGCAAGTCGGTACAAGCCGAACAGGGTCCAGGTGGCTGCCAGGCTTCCTGGGCCCCACAGACGGCAGACACCTCCCCGGAAGGAAGCTCAGGACCAGGAGGCATCCCCCTTGTATGCCCAGGGCACTGTCTCCTGATTCCACACCCCCCAGTAGCCCTTTCAGTGGCCTCAGCCAGGCCCCAGGAGCTTGGAGAGGGCCGGGCTGGTCACTCTACCCCCAAGTGAGGCTCCTCAGGGACCCCACACACCTCAGGCAAACCCCAGAGTCCCATCTGGTTGCCAGGAGGATCACACTCACAGGTCCAAGGGTCTCCTCCCTGATGGCAGTCAGACCCTTCTCTCCTCCAGTGCACCTTGGCCCCTCCAAGGAGTCAGACCCCACCAGGGCCTGGCAGACCTGCTGTGGCATCCACAGCACCCGCCCGGCTCTCCACCTCCACCAGCAGACTCATCTGCCCCTGCTGTCCCAGAGCCACGGTTGGCCCTCCTTTCTGGCGGCTGCAGAGCCATGTCACGTCCTCTTCAAGGCCACAACCCACGGACTTGTCAGGACCCTGGAGGCAGTCCTCCCGGAGGGGGCGTCTCCCACCCAGCAACCCCCCAGCACCCTGAGAATGGCTGCAGGGCATTGGCTACTGCACTGTCTCAGCTCCATCGCTAAGCTGGAGCCCAGGGTGGTGGGCTTCTCAGGGGGTAATTGGTCTCTCATCTTCTGGTGATGGGAGGGGTGACTGTCAGGCCTTGGCACCTGTCAGTCAGATGCAGCAGGGCAATCTAGGATATCTGGCTGCAGCTGATCCTCTGATGGTTGGAAAGGTCCTAGATTGGGGAGGAAGATGTGTCAAGGGCTCAGGCCACTATTTGCCCTGGCTTGGCCAGTCCTGGTGACTCAGTGAGCAGTTGGCAGGAAGTGGCCATCTCTGGTCATGGTTCTGGGACTCTGATAAGACCATCCTGAGCAGAGAGGACACTGGGGGCCTTGTAACAGAACCCAGAAATACGTCAGCTTCCAGGGGTAAAGAAGAGGGAAGACAGGAGGTGTGGTTCTGGAGGACTTCCTGGAGGAGGTGAGATAGAGATTTGCATAGTCAACAAAGAAGGAAATTTAAAGAACATTAAAAGGGGAGAGGAATGGGGGTTGAGGAACAGCTCATGAGGCGTTTGTGGAATAAGCAGTGGACACGATGGGTAGAGCCCTGGGAGGGTGAGGCAGCGGGCAGGCAGGACAGGGAGCCAAGAGCAGGCAGGACTGTGGGGGACACAGGACAAGGCCACTGGACAAGAGAAGGATAGGGAAGGAAAGGCACAGGGGAATCCAGAGGCTGAGAGCAGGATGACACATCCTGATCCACTGAAAAAGCAGAGGCTCCAGTCCCTTGGTGGCCTAACTCTGTCCCTCCATCCCTGGGCTATCGCTCCTTTTTGTTGGTGGTCATGAGTGGCAGGACATTTGCTCCCAGGAGGTAGAAGCTTGGCGGTGTAGATGCCAAGGGCAGGGTCTCACAGCACGGAGAGGTCCCAGCCCCTCAGTTTGCTGAGATTCTCAATCAGATGCAACAAGAAGAGAGGCTGCCAAGAGCAGTTAGTAACTGAATGTTTGCATTTCACGTCTTTAACACAAAACCTCCTCCGTGCAACATACTCTTCCTCGTCACCAGGCAGTTACAGGATTAAAGATTAACACCGGGTATTACAGGTGGGCGGGCTGGCATGCAAGCCAGGTGGGAGGCTTGGCGGGTTTCTCTCCACGTGTCAGTGGACCCTGCGGTGCAGGCATAGCTGTGGTTGAAGCTGACGTAATGACTCACCTGAAGCAAGGGCTTTCGAGAATGAGAGGTCTCTGCCAAGTGGACCTTCTGACCCCTCATCCACCCCCAGACTGGCAGGCAGGCACTGGGCAGGCCCGGGCGGCTCCCATGTCCTCCGCCTGTCAAGACATTTGCCTCTTTATGGAGGCGGATGCAGAAAGATCGCACACGTGGGTTCACAATGAAATTCAAATGGTTTTTACAGGCAGATGCCAGGCAGCCGAGGCCCGGGGTCTGGACAACACTGGGCTCTGCTGGCGCCGGGGGCCCGGCATGTCTCTTCCGGAGCTTCCAGCAGCCCCTGTGTCCTGGAGCTGCTGGCATGGAGGTGCCTTCTCCCCATTCTGCTGCCGGCCTTCCCTAGAATGGAGGGTGCCCGGGGTTTCCTCAGATGTCAGGGCTCAGAGGGAGGGCAGGGAGTCCAGACTCCATCTTCTTCTGCCCAAAACCTAATCTCTCACCCAGGTTCTCTAAGCTATATCCAGCTGGTGGCTTCTAAAGAGAACTGGACACCATGGCATCTGCCAGCCCAGACGCCTATCACCAGCAGAATAAGCCAGACCCAAGAAAATGCTTGTGAACAGGGATCTCTGTTCCCATCACCACTGCTAGAAGGGCCAAAGCACGTTCCTCCATGTGATTTATCTGCGCATTCATAAGCCTAGGGAGAGCCTCCCTGTCTGCCAGCATTTTGGGAGAATGCCCAGGACCTGTGCAAGGAAATCAGATTCTCTGGCAGCTGCTTTCAAAGGCCACAGATACTCTAAAAAAGACAGAGTTGGAACTGAAACTCTGACTTGGGAGAGTCACCTTGCTGGGGACTCACAAAGAGCGAGGAAGAGCAGGGGTGTTGTGGCCCCGAGTCAGCCCTTCTCAATTTGTCCATACCAGCCAGCAGGCATCTGCGCTGAGCTGGACAGCAGCCCAGCCCAGCAAGGCCAACATCTCAGTTCACATCAGAGGTCAGTAAAGCAGGGCGACTGGAACACAGAGATCCTGCCATGATGATGGCAGCTCACTTGGAGGGCCTGGGCATGCCCAGCAGGCGCTGAGCCCTGTTGAGGGGGACAGGAGGCTGACAAAGGGCCCCGGGAGAGGTCAGCAAGCGGCCACACAGACTCCAAAGCTGTCTGCTCTGTTCCAAAGGTGCTCTCCCTGCCTAAGCTGGAATAACAACTTTGAGGAGATAAAACACTTTTTACCATCCATGGACTCTTGCTACCAAAGATCCTTCCAGAGACCTGTGCCCTCCCCTCACCAAAGAAACTTAATCCCCATGAAGCTCTGCCTTTCAGGATGTTTGGACAACTCTGGGTTGACTCTTTTCCCCTGACCACATGATCGTCTTCATGGGTAAGCCAGGTACGCACTGTTGGCCCACACCTGAACCGCACTGAATAATAACCCTCGCCTGGACGCATCATCTAACAGATCACAACAGCTCATGCAGGCTTGCTCTGTCACACAGCCAATGCTCTTAACCTTCAGCAAAACTGTTTTTCATGCAACACAGTTAAATCAGCCCACTTTGTTTCAACATGTTCTCATCATTTCTGAGACATGGTGTCAGTTGTCACTAGATGGAAATGAACAACTTAGGAATCAAAAAGGAAGAACAGAAGACAGTTTTTAATGATTCGAATTATATTATGCAAAGTTCCCCCAAACACAAGTGACCACAAAACGCTCTACTAACGTAGGATTTTGTGTTCTGCAAATAAAATGTGCTAGCTGTGCCAGTTCATTTTTGGGTACCACGCCTAGTGTTCCCTTTTCCAGGCCAAAACCCCCGATGCCAAGACTCTTGGGGTGGGGAGGAGGGGCTTCCTGTTTGGCCATGAACCCATTCCATGACCCAGAGAAAATTTCTGTCTTTTTCTTCCGATCTTAGGAGATGACACACTTAGGAGGAGACACACTTCCCCGAAGTGAGATGTCCAGCTGAAGCCAGCTGAAGTCCATAGAGAGAGGCGAGTGTCCACACCAGCACCCCAATTTCAGTTCCTTGTCGAGGGGTGGTGCTCCAAACACAATGCCAGAGGACAATGATTGACCATAAAAATGTGAAAATCTATGCAGTTCCTAGAGCTGCCCAGATAGCAGTGGAACCTGGTTTGTGCTTTCTTTCACTTTTAATGACTTCCTCTGCAGACAAAGCCCCACCAGGACAGAACTTACCAAGTTCAGAAAGTCCCAGGGCATTCTACCAGGCTACCCTTATTCTCAAAAGTTGCTGGGCTCTGTGGGCGACCTTTTGGGCCTCCTCCAGCCCCTCCTAATTCTTCCAGGGGAAGATAGGGTCACCTGACCCCCCAGTGCTGGTGGCCAGGATCTGAGCTAGATCTTGGACCCCTTGACACCCCAGGCAGCTGCTGCCCTGTGGCAGGCTGCATGGCACAGGGTCCCAGGGCAAGCAGGTGCTCCCAGGGCCTTTGGGGTGCCTGAGCTCAGGCTAACCTTGTCCTTCACCATCTCCCTGATTTCAATCAAACACATGTCCATTGAGTCAGTGAGGCCATCCAACCATCTCATTCTCTGTCATCCCCTTTTCCTCATGCTCTCAATCTTTCCTAGCATCAGGGTCTTTTCCAAAGAGTCAGCTCTGTGGCCCAAGTATTGGAACTTCAGTATCAGTCCTTCCAATGAATATTCAGGGTTGATTTCCTTAGGATTGATGGGTCTGATCTCCTTGCTGTCCAAGGAACTGTCGGGAGTCTTCTCCAGCACCACAGTTCGAAAGCATCAATTCTTCTTCACTCAGCCTTCTTCATGGTTCAAATCTCACATCCACACATGACTCCTGGCCATGATCTAATACCATTTTCTGTCTTTATCTATTTTTTTATGGTAACCTCTTCATGGTAATGACACATATTTATCTTTTTAAAAATAAATTCACTCTTTTAGTAAAATACATGTCTTGTTCAAAGAAAAAAAATGTGTAAATAATGGTTTCAAGGAATAAAATCTACAATGAAGTTTGGAAACACTGAATCTGATCCTGCCTCTGACATCTGAAAGGCTTTCATAGCATCCCCATGAGAAGAGGGGCTAGTTCTGCTCACACACCTCCTGTGATGGGGAGCTCACTACATACAAAAGGCAGGCAGCCCTATTTAGCTTTCCAGGGCAGTGCTGAGCCCAGGTCTACAGGGCAACTCGACTCTCCATCCTCACGGGGACATCTCTGTATAGTGGGCACTCGTTTACACCCGCAGCCTGCTCTGCCAGGTAAAACAGCCAACTGGGCAGCAGTTCCACTTCCTCTTGGAGGGAACCTTGCCACCCAGGAACAACAGTTGGTGGTTTTTTCTCTTAAAGAGCAGCACCAGGAATGGAGGCCAGTGTTCCAGGAGGAGCTGGACCTTTCCCCGGCTTCCAGGAGTGGAGGCTAGGAGGCAGCCACTAGCCCTGGGGACATCACCAGGAACTCCCAGGACCACTAGAGAGTAGGCAAAAGCTGGGCTCTGAAGGAAGAGCATTTCACAAATAACTGTGTGACTGGGGCCTTCCCCTATAAGCCCCAGCACCTCTTCCTCTGGCTCCGACTGCCCCCTTCCACCTCCCCCACAGGAAGAGGCCAGCCTCTCATACATCCTTTGTGGTTCCGTGGGCCTTACTACCCTAGGGTCACAGTTTGATCATTACTCTGTTATCCAACTTATCTCAGGATTCAAACACAGACACACGCATGGTTCACTTCTGTAAGTTTCTTTTTAAAATAGATGTAAAGGAAAATAAAAAGGAAAAATTGTGGAATGTTATTGTGATCAGCTACTAATATGTCCCTTCCTGGAAAGTCTTATGAGTCCTTACATGGGCCAACTTCTTGCCCTGTTTTGTTTCATTCAATGTTTTCAACAGCCCTTTAAGGAAGCTTCATCATCACTCTTTGGTAAAACAACGTAGTAACTGAAAGAGTTTCCACTGTGGCTCAGTGGTAAAAAAAAAAAAAAAAATTTGCCTGCAATGGAGGAGAGGCAGGCAGGAGAGGAGGTTTAGACGAGGGTTGGACCCCTGGGTAGGGAAAATCCCTTGGAGGAGGAAATGGCAATCCACTCCAGTATTCTTGCCTGGGAAAATCCCAATCCATGGGGTCCCAAAAGAGTTGGACGTCTGACCGGCCAACTAAACAAGTCATCACTCCCGCTTTACTGATGATGAAACAGGCTCTGAGAGATTAAGCACTGTGTTCAAGGTTAGGAACATGGGAGGATCTGAAAACGCTCTCAGGCTGAGGGCAAAGGGTGTAGTGCTCCGCCCACGCCTGACATCTACTGACGTCAAAAAAAGGATCCTTTTACTGAAAAGGCAACGTGCGAAAAACAGTGGATTCCCCAAGGGAGGTGCCGACCTCACCTTACCGGCGTGACCTGGCCCACGTCCTCGGCACTTCCCCAAACACGCAATCCCAAACTCTCAGGGGCGCCAGGCGCACCCGAAGGGCCACGCACGGGTAGACGTCCCGACCTGGACCAAGGCCAGACCGAGGCCGGCAGTGGCCGCGGTACGGGAGCCTCCGCCCCGGCCCCCACCTACCACAGGAGGCCTTTCCGAAGCGGTAGGGCGGGAAACTCACTCCCTCCTACGTCCTGTCCCACGGTCTCGTCCCACCAGCCCCGATTCAGTTCCGAGTCAGTTTGAAACTGAGTCGCCGCGTGACCTGGGCAGCAGACTTCACCGCTTGGCTCTCGGTTTCCCGGCCTGTGGCTCCGAGATGAGGGTCTCCCGGAGTTGGGACAGATTAGTCAGCGGAGGCGTCCGACCAGAGTCGGCTCCAAGGGCACGCGGGGCTCCGGTGCGGCGGCGACGAGGGTGTAGGAAAGGCGTCCAGGCCCCCGCCCCTCTGCCAGCGCTCCTTGCCTCCTGGGATCTCGCGCCCCCTCCTCCCTGCTCCAGCCCCGGGCTCCTCCCCTCGCCTCTCCAGCCCCGCCCGCTCCGCCGCCGCTGCGCGATTGGCCAGCTGTCACCTCAGTGGGCGGGCCCCGGGGAGCGAGGGGCCGGGCCCAGCCTACTCGGCGCTGCCATTGGCCAGAGTAGGTGAGGCCTCCGCGGCGGGCGGGCCTGGAGAGGATGAATGAAGAGGGAGTGGGCGCCGAGCGGCCGGCAGAGCGTGGTGAGCAGCGCGGCGGCCCGGACCTCTGGACTGTAAGTGCGCTGGGCAGCGAGGGCCGCGGACGTTCAGGGCGCCTTCATGGGCGCGCCGCCTGGGTGCGCCGGGCCGCGACCTGCTGACATCAGGGGCGCGGCAGGTGCCCGCAGACACTGGGCTGGGGCTAGGGGATCGAGGTGGCGCCGGCGCTGGCGCGGCTGGAATGCCAGGCAGCGCGGGACGCTGGGCCCCGGCAGTGCGCCCCGCCGCCCGCCTGCCCCTTGGGACCGGCTGCAAAACTGACCCCCTCTCGCTGCCAGTTCCTCGGGCAGGGCGCCTCTGCGGAGGCGAGCGGAAGGGAAGGGGACAGGTGGTGGTTGGGTTTCGGGCGGGGATGGAGGGAGGGCCGGGAGTGGTGGCCGGGGCAGGTGGCCCGTGCGCACGCAGCTCAGGCCACGCGGATGGCGCCAGTATAGACGCGCCTCTCGGAGAGGCTGGGCCCCCACCTGCGGCGGATGCTGCTACTGCTGAGTCAAGGAGGAAATCGTCATGAACCGAAGTTTCTCGCGGGTGGCCTCGCTTTGTTCGCGCCACCGCGCTCCAGACACCTCGGGGAGGGGAGCGCGGGCGGAGCCGGCTCCGCGGGCTGGGCGGGGTGGGTGCGAGGGACTGGTCCCAGCCTGTGCGATGCCCGGCGCTCCGCTGTCCCCGCCCCACCACGCGAGGTCCCCTGAACCCTGCACAGAGCCGGGGCTTGGGTACAGGGGTCCGGGAGCTGAGGGAGGAGGGACGAGTGTACAGCCCATGCTCTGCGCCCAGTGGGCAGCTTGGCCAGAGGCCTGGAAACCGAGGCAGAGGCTGGGATTCCAAGCCCGAGGAGCAAGCCTGGGCATTGCCCAACCTGGTGGGAAGAACCCGGCCAGGTATTGGGGCCTGGCCTCAGGGAAAGAGGCCCGTGGGTCCCCCTCCCCTTCCCCCATGTGCCCGGCTGGGGGCCCCCTCTGCTGGGTCAGACTTGGTGTGGGGCCTGTTTCTCTCAGGACCACATGAGTTTTCCACAGTGAAGTAACCAAGTTCCTAGTGACCGCTTTTCATGGTGCTTTTGGGAACTTGAGTTTGTTCTGTCTGATCAGAAACCGGCTCCAAGGAGGAGGTGGGGTGAACCGTGATCACGGTGGTGCTGTTTGGTTTTTTTTGTGCAGCCTGGAGTGTGTGGACTTCAGGGGAGAGAAGACACTGGGTTCAGCCAGGTCGGAGGAGCTCTAATACCAGCAGCAATCTAACGACAGCAGGCTGAGCTCTTGGGTCACTGAGCACTTAGCACAGCAGGCCTTGTGCTGCAGGCTTTGAGTATCAACTCATGGAAACCTCCCTCCACTCACATGGGAGCTACTGTTGCTCCCACTTCCCAGATGAGTAAACCGAGGCACTGAGCTGCAAGATGACTTGCCCAAAGTCACACTGGAGAATGTGGTAGAGAGGTTTGAGTCCATGTTTGTGTGATTCTGGACATTCTACAGCTCTGTACCTGGGGAAGAAGGAAACCCAGGAAAGCTAGGCCTGACGCAGGGCAAGGTCCCCAAAGGTGGGCGGCACCTTAGGGGACAGGAGCATTTGGCTGGACAGCCCAGGCCCATGGGGGCAGGGAGGAGGCTTTCCCAGGTGCTGCCAGAGGGCAAGGAGGGAGAGGCGTCCTGGTGGGATCCCCACCTGCACCCTGACCATCCTGCATCAGGACTCATCTCTCAGTCCTGCTGGGCGAGGTTGGCAGACACTGCCTGGAAATTTTTCACAGGGCTGCTACCTACCCAATGGCTATGACCTAACTCTGCTTCCCTGGGCGTGGCCTCTGTGGCCAGTGTCCCAGCCAAGTCCCTTCCCACTGCCATGGTGAGGCAGCTGGGAGATGGGAAGTCAGGCAGGACAACCGTGTGAGGGAGGTCTTGGGGCTGGTGTCTGGTCCTAGCCTCTGGTCTGGTTTGAGTGCCCAATTCCCAATGACTCAGCATGGAGAGCCTGACCCTTGCTGGGTCATGGATGGACCTTGGGCTGGTTGTGGCTTGGGCTCTGGATTATGTCTGGTTTCCAAACAGTTAAGGTCTCCCCTGCTCACTGTGAAGTCCAAGTTAACTCCAGGGCTCAGTGCTGTCTCCTCCATGCCCTCCATCATACTCATCTCCATGAGTGCGAATCCAGCCCAGGTCAGCACTGCTGAGCCATACAAATTCGCAGCTTCATGAACTCTTGCTCTGGAGTGAGTTTCTGCTACTTATGGTCAATTTGAGCCTCCCCACAGGCTACAGGCAGGTGCTGGCACAGACCCAGGTCCCCACCATCCTGATGGCACAGCAGGCCCAGTGGGGGTGCCCAGAGGACTCACCCTGGCCAAATTCCTGCTTTCTCCATTGCTTCCTCTGACTGGAGTGTGGACAGAGACCATGAAAATATTACCCCCTCACCCCGAGCCTTCTGCCCTCAGGTGCAGCAGAGAGCCCACTCCCTGCACCTGGAGGGGTATATACGATAGTCATCGGGACACTCAGCCACTTTTGTTCCTGGGCATTCAGCTGCTGTGTGGCCTTAGCATGGTCATGGTGAGCATGGGTGCCCACATCTGGGCAGGACCCCCGTCTTCACCATGGACAGGCCTGCTGGGACCCTGCCCCAAGACAAGGCCCGCCAGCTCGGGCCTCTGATGACCTGGGTTCACAGAGATTCGGTGGAGCCAAGTCCTGCTGTGGGGGAGGGGGGCCATCCCAGCTATGGACGTGCTGGACCCAGGATGTGTCGCCCGTGGGCTGGTCATGAGGACCCTTCCTCGGCTGGCCCAGGTCAGCCCTCAGCCCGCTGATGTCCATGATGGCCACGGCACAGCCCCCTTCCCACCAGAATTAGCCTCTTGGACCACGTCTCTGGGGGTGGAGGACGCACTCACAAACCACGTGCCTCTTATAAAAACTGCTCAGTCATGTGTGGCCACTGAGGCTGCCTCAGGTCCAAGTACCAGGCTGGCCTGGATCTGTTTGTCAGTGTCCAGAGTCACAGGCTCACGGACTGTGGGCTTCCAACATGTCCTCTCCTCCCATGTGGCCGGGGGCCACGTGAACATCCTCACCACGGGGCCGCCTTTCCCCAGTGGCTTTTTTACCCAGCAAGCCTTGGGGATACCTGAGGAATCCCCCCTCTACCCAGAAGACAGGGGTCTTGGGATTGCTGGGCTGAGGATGGTGCTCCCTTCCCACCTGGGCTTGCTCAGGCCCAACCTCTTGGCAAATGCATGGGGCTGGTACTTGGACCCGTAGGCCTAAGAGGCCACCTGGGAGTGGCAATGTCCAGCCTGTGCCAAGGCAGGCCCATCATGTGGACGGAACCTGCTCTCAGCACCCCCAGAGCCATGACAGCCTCTGCAGGTCTGTTCACCCCACCCTCCCACAGCCCGGGCTCGGGCTGTAGACTCAGGATAGGAGCAGGAATGTCCATGCTGAGACAGCAGGACACTCCCTGCTGGACAGGCCCTCCCAGGTCTCTTTCAGACAGTCCTTCATTGTCAGCTTCCATGCAAAGCAGCCGACTCCCTGCCCACTCACCTGTGTGTGGTCACCAGGTTTGCAAATTAGGGTGTGCCGATGCTGTAGTGGCTGCCCCAGGTCCCGCCGCCCGGGAGTCTGCTCTACAAATAGCTTTGAGACATGAAAGTCCCCTCCTCTTCCCCACCCAATCAGAGGAGGAGAGAGCAGGAGGAGTTTAGGAGGCGAGGGGAAATGGCTGCCTGCAGAGCCCCCGGGGTCATGGGGAATGGAAGGAGCAGGGTGGGGAGGCTGGGAGACCGCCAAGCGGGCCATGGTACAGGAGCTCCATGGGGCTGCTGTGTCGGTGCAGGGCAGTCACCACCGTGTGGTTGTGGCTGGTGGCCTTGGAGCAGTCAAGTCGGGATGTCTGCTGGCTGGAGCACAAGGAGGAAGGAGAAATGAAACTTGTGATTCTTCCCTGGTTGCCAAGTTCTCAGTGGCATCAGGATGGAGCCTGGAAGCACCCCACACGTGTGGATGGGCCCCACCTGCCCACCCCAGCCTCAGGTCTCCCTGGGGCATTTGTTTCAGCTGCAGCCAGTCTATCCCATGAGGAGCCAGGCTGAGGAGTCTCAGGGGCCCAGGCACCACCACCTGAGGCTTAACATATTACTCTGGGTAATCCTGCATCCTTCCTACCTGCTGGGCTTTGCAGACAGACTTCAACTGGGAGGAGTAAATGCCTGGGGCAGGCCTGAGGAAGAAGTGGGCAGGGCCAAGCAGGTGAATGTGAAAACCACCAAGGTCAGTCCTTTACTGACCCCAGATCTCAATTTCCATAGGCAGGGCCACAGTGAGCCACCCACATGGGGCTGCGGGCGACTGTGAAGATGCAGGAGTGGACCTGGGGAGAAGGAGCAGGAGGGGACCCGGAGTCCTTGGCACAGGCATCTCAGGATGCAGCCGATGTCCAGGTGTTGCAAGAAACCTTATCCTGCTAAGATAGCTGTGCATGAACACATAAGTACTTGCACACGCATGCACCTGAGTGCACTCTCTCACTTCTCTCGCAGAAGCCGCAGAAGCCCCAGGTGCGGAGCTGCTGGCCGGAGGCCCCAGGGAGCATATTGTTCTCCTGCTAATCCTCTTGCCTAATCCTTAAGGCTCTGACTCCCCCCAAGGAACAGGGAGAGGCTCTGGCAAGAGGGGAGACTCCCCCCACCCCATCCCCTCCTCCTGCTTCCGACCTGCTGCCCCCTGGCCAGGAGCAGGCCTGGGTGGGACAAGGAGCAGACATGGATGGGACAAGATTCCCCTGCAAGAGCAGGCTCCCTGGGGAGAGCTGTGTGTTCCACGTGGCCAAGGAGGACAGTCGCTCTCTTCCCTGCACATGGAGGGGATTCTCTCTGCGTCTAGGGCCAGGAGGGTGGTCAAAACCTTCATCAGAGTTGTTCCCAGCCTCAGACGTCTTTCCACGAGAACCAGGGCAGTAGAGCAGCAGAGTGGGCCTGCCTGGGTGGTTAGCAGGTACCCCAGGGCCACCAGTCCCCTGCTGCCCCCCACTTTGGGGTCACGTGGCTGGAGGACTCTGGAGACTCTGTCCTGGGGCCGTGGTCCAGCACAGGGCTGAGAGGAGCCCTCCTGACTCGGGGGTGAGAGTTACATCCCTAACCTGGGGGCACCCACGGTAGGGATTTCACATGTGCAGGAGATAGCTCAATGTGCCGGGCCCAGGGGACAGGCATGGATGAAGATGGTGGCAGTGTCCTGTCAGGTGCCCCTTCCCCACAGCTGGGCTCCCGGGCCTCTGTCAACTCCAAGCTGTGAGTCTCTCGGCAGCCTGTGCTGTTTGGATTTGCAGCTGGGACAGTTTACTACTGATTCTTAAGTGGTGGCCTGGAGTGTGGGGGACTGTGAACACTCGTGAACGGGACGGTGTCCTGGGGATCCTCACCCCCATTGCCCAGCACAGACCTTGCACAGCAGGTGTTGACTCAGAATTACCTGATGCGTGATTCAGGGTTCTCCGGAGAAGCCCAGTTGATAGGAGACAGATCGCTATAAAAAGAGACAAATTAGAAGAGCTCAGCCCATATAATTTTGCAAGATCTGCAGTTGCAAGCCAAGATCCGGCAGAGATGAAGTCATGGTTCCGTCTGAAAGCCACAGTCTTGAGACCCAGAAAGAACGATGAAGTGAAGGCAGGAAAATGCCCACGTCCCAGTTCAAAGGCAGCCCTGCTGGGCAGAAAGGGGAAGGGTCAGCCTTTCTGTTCTGTTCAGTCCTTCAACTGCCCGGATAAGGCCCACTGTCCTTAATCCACTGATTTAGATGCTCACTGATTACAGAAATGCCCTCACAGCCACACCTGCAATGTTTGTCCAGCGTCTGGGGGGTGAGCCCTGGGACCCACCAGACTGACAGGTAGAATCTGCCGTCACGCTGCTCTTGGCTCTGAGATCATGCACAAGGCACCAGTTTTAGCTGCAGGCTCAGCAGAAGTAGGGGGAGCACGAGATGTCTAGAGTTAGATGGCTGCAGGCTCTCAGGTGAGGGTACCTTTGCCCTGGACCTGGGGTGCTGGCCAGAGCAGGCCTGGCCCTCCTGTGGTTCAGCCTCCACCCATTGTCCCCGTCGTGTCCCTCACCTCCCATCTCCTGCTCGAGTCTTCCTTCACCGTCCAGCTGCAGTCACTCGACCCCTCAACCATCAGCCAAGCCTGAAAGTTCAGGTCTCAGAAGAGATGCCACGCCGCAGGTCAGGCCTCAGCAGCAGGTGGGAAGCGGATATGCTTTTCTGTTAAAACAATCTCCAAGTAGATGGAAACCTAGGCCACAAGCACAGGGCCCAGGAGAGGAATTGGAGGCATGGCCCAACTTCCTCCCCAAGCCCTGCAGCGTTATCCAGTCCTCGAGGGACCCAGCTGGCCTCTAAGTGGTGCTGCCACTGGACTCTGCCACCGGCTCACCCTCCCGCTCGCTTTTTGGCCTGAGACAGAGAAACAAAAGACAGTGGTCTTGGGGCTTGGCCTGGCCAACCATATGGAGGACAGCTGTGAAGTCATCTTCTCCTAGCTGAGCCTCGAGGGGTCGGGGGGCAGGGGTCACCTCTGACCATTGCAGAAGTAGGTCCAGGAAGGAAATCACCCTGAGTGGCCTGGGCTGCACCCCAGGCCCTAGCAGTGTTGTCTCAGGGAGCTGATGACCAGGAGCCCGAGACAGAGCAGCTGGCCATGCCCACCGCCCCTCACTCACACCTGAGTCTACATCCTGGACTCATTGCTGTGCCTGAAACGCCCTCATGCCAGTGCTGGCAGCTCCTGCAGACCCGATTCTCAGCAGACCTGTGGGTGAGATCAAGTCCTTGAGCTGCGCACATAGCAAAGTGTCCTTTAAGCACAGGGCAGGTGTCAGCATGACGGTCTGTGTTCACTTCTGGAGCCGGCTCCTAACCCACACACACCCAGCACACGTCACCCGAGATCTTGATACAAACTCAGGAATATCCTCCTGAGGACCTGGGTACACAGGGCCCTCCTCAAGGCTGAGATCCTCATGTCACGGGATCCATGTGCCTGCCAACGGAGGGGACACCAGGCGCCACTGGCTCCACATCATGGCTATCTCTGTCTGCCCCCTCTCCACACACAGACACCCCAGTGCCTCTGTCACACCAAGGCCCACCCACCCAGTTTCTGATCCAAACACCGCCGGTGAGGGTGGACGTCTCCAACTGGCTCACAACACACGGAGCAGAATCGGGCCTCAGTTACGGTTTGGTTGGATGCCGTCAGAGGCTGCCTAAACGGAGAGGGCTGGCGTCGAGGTCTGCACTCGGGCTGTTGTGTCCTGGCCATCACAGCCACTCCTGACGGACCTGGCCAGGAGGCACCAGGGCTGTGTACCGAGTGATGCTGTGGTCCCATTTGTTTCTCATGTCATACGGGTGGTGGCCACTGCTGGTCACCTGGTTATATGTCTAAAATGGGATTTTCTGTCTGCGAATTGAAGAGCAAGCGATGTGCCTGAGGATAGACTGACTTTCTGTGTTTGTGTCAGAGACCAGAGCTCATGGCTCAGATAAACTTCATGCTGAGCTGAAACTGTCTGCACCACCCACACTGGCCTTCCAGTCTCGTCAAATGGGCTGTTTTCAAACAGGAAGGACTGTTTCTTAGTGACCATTGCTAGTCATGAAAGATGAGCAGCCTGGCTGCCTCCTAAACCCTGCTGGGGCCCGATCCTGTCCTGGCCCCTCCATTTCTCCTGCTAGGGGGTCAGCGGGAGAGTTAAACAAGCTGGGGGAGGGGTAAACAAGTCTGCAATTTTGCAGATCCTCCTGGGAACACCCACCCATCGATGATAACTCCTTGGCTCGGTACTGCCCTCCATCCCCATGGACCACTGGACCAGCCTCTCCGAGCAGCCAATCCCCTAGGCCTGCTTGGGGCAACTCACTCTGGGTCTATCCTAGCCCAGGTTGGGGGTCCAGGGCCCTGTTGGTTATGTGTGTGCATTCACGTGTTTGAGCGTGAAAAGTGCAGACAGTGGTATGTGCTCAGGTGCACACACAGACGTGTTGGTGCATGTGTGTGCACCTGCCTGTGTACACACGTTGAGACAAAACACTGGAGGGACGAGCCCCACAGCACCAACACACGCTGGCCTCTGGGCAATGATTAGCCTCTTCTGTTTTTCTCTGAGTTTCTGTGTTGGGAGAGTGTCAGAGCCACGGGGCTGGGGGTGGGGAGGCAGAGCTGTCCTGTCCCAGGGGTCACGCTTGTCACCAGCCACGCTCTTCCACAGTGGCCCGGGCTCCTGTGTGAACCGTGGGCAAAGCTGCGTCGGGAGCTGGTCTGCGGGTGCAGATATATTGATTTCTGTCCCCTAGGAGCCTTGATGATCCTTCCCCTTCTGCAGGCACCTTCCTTGTAGTTCTCATGACTGAGCCTGGCGTGCCAGGGTGCGTAGCTCTATAAACATAGCTCCGGGCGTCGTCATGGCCCCAGGGATGACTGAGGGGGAATTTTTTCTGTCCACGCTCGGCCTTGAGATCTAGATGCTGATTGCCTGGCAGTGCCAGTTTCCAAAATAAACAGTAGACTGCATGAGTCAATGACACACAGTTGGTCACGGTTCTTTGAATGAAATGTCGTCAAGGACACGGGTGACTCTCACACGTGGTCTCATCCTAACCGGCCCCGGCTGGCTGTGTGACCTCGAGGAAATTGCTGACCTCTCTGGGTCCACTTTCCTTTCCTGGAAGATGGGCCGTGGCCAGGTGTGCACCAACGACAGGGACACAGCCTGGGTGTGGAGCTCAGACACCAGAAAGTGGGATGTTGCTGTTTCGTGCCCACGGCCTGGCCCCAAGGGAGGCTGGAGAAAAGGCCAGAGTGAGGCTAAAATTAGCCAACACGAAGCCTCTGAGGAGGAGGCCGAGGTCTGTAGGAAAGATGGGGCACCCCAGCCTCAGTGCACCTGCCTCATGGGAGGCGGTGCTCCCAGTCCCCTCCCAACGCAGAACTGCCTCCGGGCCCGGGGTGTGGTCCCACCACAGCCACTTCCCTCACCGTGGGCTGCTTCCCAGTTTGCAAGATTAACACAGAATAAGCCATTCTTTTGTTTTAAAACAGTCAGTCCTGGGAATTCCCCTGTGGTCCAGTGGTTGGTGGTGGTGGTTTTGTTGTTAAGTCAGGTCCAACTCCTCCAACCTCATGGACTGTAGCCTGCCAGGCTCTTCTGTCCGTGGGATTATCCAGGCAAGAATACTGGAGTATTTCCATTTCCTCTGAGATTCCACACTGCAGGGGGCCCAGGTTCAATCCCTGCTTGGGAAACTAAGATCCTGTAAGCCAGGCAGCTCTCATGGCCAAAAACCAGCCCACGGACACCCCAAAACTGCCATCCCAAGGACTGAAGGATCTGTTTGTGGTCACTGCCTGAAAAGCCCTCTTTGCTCTCAAGCAGCAGGGCCCAGGCAAGGCGCAACTGCACTGAGGCACGCCTGGTGTCCCTCCCTGACCCCATCCCTGGCCCGAGAGAGTGTTAGTGGGAACAGCCCTCTGCCCTTACCGCTGGACATACATCCTGTTCTGAGTGCCTGTGGCCTCCTGGAAGCCAGGATTCCTTGGGGGATGCGTGAGGGTCCTATAACAGAGGACCACCAACAGGAGACTTACAAGGACAGAACTTTGTTCCTCCAGGTCTGGAGGCCAGAGTCTGGGTGTGGGAAGGGTTGCCATTCGTCTGGAGACTCCGGGGTGGGGCCTTCTCGCCTCTTCAGCTCCTGGTCCCCTCACCCCCACTGGCGTCCTGGGCTTGTGGCTGCATCACTGCATCTCTGCCTCCTTGTCGATGGCTTCTCTCCTGAGGACACAGTCACAGGATTTGGGGCCATCCCCAAGCCAGGTTGTGCGTGCGTGCCCAGTTGTGTCTGACTCTTTGTGACCTCAGGGACTGGAGCCTGCCAGGCTCCTCTGCCCATGGGATTTCCCAAGCAAGAATACTGGAGTGGGTTGCCCGTGCCCTCCTCCAGGAGATCTTCCTGACCCAGGGATCAAACCCGTGTCTCCTGAATTACAGGCGGATTTCAGGATGGCCGCATCTCAAATCAAAGATCACGTCTGCAAAGACGCTTTTTCCAGATAAGGTCACATTCGGAGTGGCGGGGGACATTCCTTTTCTGGGGGACCACCATTCTCACTCCCAAAGCGGCTCCATCACCAGGTGCCTGAAGGGCTTGGTCCACAGATCTGATCTGAGATGAGTCTGGGGCAGCCTCAGGCCTCTGGGCAGCGGCCCCTCCCCTGGCATTTTCATGGCGGCAGGGGTGTAGGTGCAAGCGAGGTGGGAAAATCAGCTTCTTTCCTCTTAGGATGCAGGGTGCTTATTGCCGTGTGGGTTCCCAGGCAACCTTGGGGCAGACAGAGGGCCTGTTGACCTGGCCTAGGGACCGCCCTCTCTCAAAGTTTGGGGGTGTTGGGGTGACAGGAGCCCCTGGGAGCCTCAAGATGAGTGATTTCATGGCCCTGACTGAACTCCTTTTGGGCAGGGGCCAGGGGTCAGAGGGAGGCCCAGAGAGGGCAGGCTGGGAGTTTGCAGAAAGATGCAGGGTTGGCATGACCTCCCTTAACCTGCCTGTGGGGCCGCAGACCACGGTGGTTTCAGCATCTTGAGAGACTGGCCACAGGCGAGGCCCAGTGCCAGCTGACCCTCCTATCCAGTGCCACCCCAGGGGTCTGAGGCACCTGCCCTTATCCCTTCCTCACTTCCCACTCTCCACACTCTGGACTCGGATGGTTTTCCCTTTTGTGCGAGAGTGTGAAGCCAGCTGGGTGTGAGTTCAGAGTAGGGGGCAGTCAGCTGTCCCAGGCGGAACACACAGCTCAAGCTGGTGAGCCAAGGCCACGGGGAAGGTGTAGGTCGGGGAGACTCAGGTGTTCACACAATGTCCAACTCGGTCCTGCTGTATCTCGGCTCTGCTCTCTGCTATGTGGCCTTGTTCAGGCTGGGGGTGCCCTGAGTGTGTGGGTCTGGATCCCAGGAGGGGGCTGGTCAGGGAGGCCACCCCCACCAGGCTGGACACCAGGCAGGCAGAGTGCAAGGCCTGGGGGAGGGTTCTCCTGGAGCTGGAAACACTAACCAACAATTCTTCCCGCAGATTGATCCAGCCGCTGGAATCTCGCGTGTCCGTTCCCACTGCCGTCACTGCCACACCCTCAGCGGAGATGCCCCAGCACTCGACGGGAGACAAGCCCCTCGTCTCAAAGCCACAGCTGGTCTTCCCCGGCCCAGCCTCGGGCACCGACAGCGAGTGTGACCGCACACCCCCCAGCAGGCGGGTGTCCCTCAGTGCGCCCCTGAGCCAGCCGCTGTGCCAGCCCGAGAAGTGTGGGCCCCGGGCGGCCCAGGAGGTGTGCTACGTGGCAGCTGGACAGCCCGGGGAGGCCTGTGGCTGGCGGGCCTTCGCCCCCACGTGCCTGCAGGCCTTCAACACGCCGCAGGGCTTCCTGCTGTTCCTGTGCGTGGCCTCCTTCCTGCAGGGCATGACGGTGAACGGCTTCATCAACACCGTCATCACATCCATCGAGCGGCGCTACGACCTTCACAGCTACCAGAGCGGCCTCATTGCCAGCTCCTACGACGTGGCCGCCTGCCTCTGCCTCACCTTCGTCAGCTACTTCGGAGGCCACGGCCACAAGCCCCGCTGGTTGGGCTGGGGCGTGCTGGTCATGGGCGCCGGCTCGCTGGTCTTCGCACTGCCGCACTTCACCGCCGGCCGCTATGAGGTGCAGATGGACGAGGTCGTGGGGACCTGCTGGGCCAACCACAGCTCAACGTGCAAGGACGGCGCCTCCGGCCTGTCCAGCTACCGGCTGGTCTTCATGCTGGGCCAATTCCTGCATGGCATGGGTGCCACACCGCTCTACACACTGGGCGTCACCTACCTGGATGAGAACGTCAAGTCCAGCTACTCACCGGTCTACATTGGTGAGTGGGCGGGCGTGCTGGCGGTGAGGCCCACCGGGCGTCTGCTCGTGGCCCAGCCCCATCCAAGCCCCTTATGTGCATTTCCTCATTGGCCACATGTGGTCACATCTGGCCTCAGGGGCTCCTAGGCGAGGTGGCAGGTGAGCACGGGACTGAATTTCACCTGATGCCTCAGGTGATGGAGGTGGTGCTGGCCAAGCTCAGCCTGACCCCCATACATCTTGAGGGTTCCAAAGCATGTGGACTCTGGTGGTCCAGTGGTTAGTACTCTGCACCTTCACTGCAGGAGGCCCAGGTTTGATCCCTGGTTGGGGAACTAAGATCCCGTGAGTTGGACTCAGCCGGTGGCCGGGTTACAGAGCTGGGCACTGCCATGCCTCCCGTGGGGGATGGCCTCGAGCCTCATGCCGCCCCCGAGACCCTCTTGTTTATTTGGGTGAGATTTCTGAGCTCTCAGCCTCATGCTGCCCACTTCTCTGAGTGCATCCTGCATGGTCTACTCTCCCAGGGCAGGGCCGGGCTCAGTGGAGAGCCCCCACCTGCGCTCCGGCCAGGCCAGGCTCGCTCGCTGTCCTGCTTCCTATTCCACCATCATGCAGCAGTTGCCATTCTGAGGTCTGAGGTGGGGGGAGCATTTGGGACCTAGGTGAGCCCACAGCCCCCCATGGGTGCCGCCCTCATCTTGCAAAATGAGGGTCTTGGGATCTTTTGAGGGAGAAATAGTCTGGGGCCATCTGCGAGGCTTTGAGAGGAATGTTTTAAAATCACCTTGAAAGGTTGTTGCCGGCCGATATCAGACACAGTGGAGACTGTACAAGGAACACCCGGGTTAAGGGGGATCCCCCCCAGGGCTGGGGTGGAGGGCAGTGATGCAGGGGGCTTCTCTCAGGTAGGCAGGTGGGGCGGGGGGTCCTGACGGCTCTGCTCCTTTCCAGCCACCTTCTACACCGCGGCCATCCTCGGCCCCGCAGCTGGCTACCTGGTGGGCGGCGCCCTGCTGAACATTTACACCGATATCAGCCAACAGTGAGTGACCTGGGCCCTACGCCTGTGGTCTAGACCACAGGGAAAGCGCCACTGTTGGTGCAGGGGGATGGTGGCCCTGGGCAGGGGTCCAGGCTGGCCCTGCTCTGATGGACCTGGGGGTCTGGGGGCCACTTGGAGAGTGTGGTCTGGGGGAGGGGACAATGTAGATGGACAGCCTCCCAGAGCCAAGAGAGATCAGCTGCGACTGCTCCTGTGCTCTTTGCCGAGGCCAGGGCACCAGCCACACCCCCTCTGCACTGCTTTGGGAGGAAGGGTGTGCCTTGCCCTGCTCTTGCTGGGACAGCCTGGCCCCCGCCAGCTGCCAGTCCTCACGGCCTTGTTGGGAGGCAGCCTGGCAGGCCCCAGAGGAAGGGACCTGAGGAGGCCGCACAGCATCTGCCAGTCGGTTACCACAGTGCATCCCCACCCCACGTCTTTCCTAATGCCCTGGTCCACTGCTGGTCCCAGACCTGGTGTGGGGGGTCATCAGGGCAGAGCCTTTGACCTCTGCCTCTCACTGACCAGCAAGCAGAAGGGTGCCTGGTGTGTGTGCTCTGGGTGCTGTGAGCACAACACTGACCCCAAGTGTCTCTTGCCGCAGGACGCAGCTGACCACTGAGAGCCCACTGTGGGTGGGTGCCTGGTGGGTCGGCTTCCTGGGCGCTGGGGCCGCTGCCTTCCTTGTCGCGATCCCCATCCTTGGCTACCCACGGCAGCTGCCAGGTGGGTGCTTCCCGCCCCTGGTGAGTGGGGGACAGGACATCCTGTCCCCTGCTCTTCCTCCTCCCTTCATCCACTGGCTGATGCTGCCCTCCTTAAGGGCGGCCCGACCTGTGAGCTCCCTCCATGCCTGCCACCTCTACCTGCTCAGGGACCCAAGGGAGAGGCTTGTTTCAGTGGGAGAGGTGCTCTCCTTTCAGTTCCTTCCCTCTGGTTCCCTGTTGAGCCCTGCAGACTCTCTCCCACCCGCCTTCCCTGCCAGTCTCTCACCACAGTGCATCTAGTGTCTGTCCAGGAGCCTTGTCTACCAGGAGCCTTGTCTCCCACACCCAGGAGAGGCATTGGGGCCTTGGGTCTCTGCCACTCACCAACACCCATCCTTTCAGGGTCCCAGCGCTATGTGGTCATGAGAGCATCTGAAACATACCAGCTGAAGGACAGTAGCCACAAGGTGACCAGCAACCCTGACTTCGGGAAAACCATCAGTGACCTGCCTCTGTAAGGACCTTGGGGGCCTCTCATCTGTGCCTGTGTGTCCTGCAGACCCTTTAGGGTCTTCCACATGCTAGGTCTTCACCCTCAGCTAGGAGAGTCCTGTGACCCCTCCAGGGCCATGTGGGAAGCCCACACCCCCTATACATCCCATGACCCAGCAACCTTCAGGTCTTGGCTCCAAAACTTAGGCATAGAGATTAAGAAGCAGCAGATAGAACCTCCTGGCATGGAGCCACTGAGGGCCAGTTCTGACACCCCACAGTGCCTGCCCCCCACTGCCCAGGCCTGTGGACCCAGGGACCCGCACACAGGAGCACGTTCATACTCCTGCATGGCAGGTTCTGGGGGCCGTGCCTGGTACCTCCTCGTGGTCACTACGTGAACCCCTGATGCTAGGGTGAGTTGCCCCGCAGACGAGTCCACAGTCCTCAGGGAAGCTACTGACCCCACCCCCAGGAGTCACCCCTCCGCCTGTCCTCTGATCGTTTCACTGGGCATCACCTGCATGTGCCCTCAGGGCTCCATGGAAGGAACCATCCAGCCTCCACCTCCCCTTGGGCAGTGATGTCCTGTTTATGCCACGTGTGCCCCGGCCTCACTTTGCCGACGTCACCGTGTCGGGACAAACAGAGCCAAGGCTGCTGGGATCTCAGAGGGACCGCATTGGGAGGGGGCTCCTGGTGGGCCAGGACTCCTCATCAGGGCATTCTGTGAGGGGCTCTCCCAGGCAGGGGGAGGAGGCCCTCAAATCACCTGCCTGAATTCAGCCTCACTGAGCGCCCACCTGCCCCGCAGCTTCCCGAACCCATGAGTGTCCCCTTTTGGGGGTGGGTACTGTCAGTGGTGGAAATGAGTCCCCGATGTCTGTCCTCAACACAGGGAGGATGACATGGGGTCAGGGAAGCCCTGGGCTTCTTGCTGCCTGGTTAGACTCCCAAGAAGAGCCACCCACTCAGGAGTTGCCCCTGAGACTGGCAGAGCCGGCCCAGGGCCACACTGGCTGGGGACACGCTCGTCCTGTCTCCTAACACCACAGTGGAGCTGGGTGAAGGGCCACCCACTCCTTCCGAGCAGCGCCAGCACCACGGGTGTTAACAGCCTGATCCTCATAGCCCCAGGGACAAAGTGCAGAGATAAGGAGATTTCTGCTCAGGCTTGGCTCCCTGAACTGGCTGCTGCTGATAAAAGGAATCCAGGAACATGGCCCTCTGTCAAGGTCGTGACTAGTTCTCTGAGCCAAAGTTCAATACAGTAATTTCAGTTGAGGAACCTACAGACAGGGATTAAAAAATGAGGAAGTTCATGTATTTCTTGGAAGAGTCACCTGGCCTGAGCCTCGCTGAGCATCCCCACAGCCTGAGCAGGTCTGGGCAGGTCCGGGAAGGGACTGGCCACACCCAGGGCTTCCCCGTCACCACACACACAAACACAAACACACACACAGACACACACACAAACACTCACACACGCATACATAGGCACACATGCACGCACACAGGCACACTCACACACACACAGTCTAGTCACAGACAGCCTCACCAAGATAGCATTTCCTCTGCATCTTATTTCCTCCATGTACGTGGGACTCGGACAGTTGACCAGAAAGAAGCCTGGTCATAAGTCCTCTAGTCTGGAAGTCAGTTCTAAAATGGAATCAGGTCCCTGTCTGCATCAGGAGGGAGACAGGCCGCTCTGAGGTTAACCTGAGCAGCTCCGGGGTGGGGTGACTTCATTAGTGTCGATCCCTTCCCCCGGGGGTTGTGACCGCACTGCGAGCTCCTACCAGGCAGGATCCAATTTATTGTTGGCCTGTGCCCTCAAAATGAAGAGCATTTCAGTGTCAGGTGTGAGCACTGCTTTGACAGGTGCGCTGACAGCTGGGTCTGGCGGAGTTTCCCTCCTGGGAGGGTCACGCTCTTGTCTGAGGGACTGGTTCTCCGGGTGGGTCTCCCTCCTAGGAGTGTGACCCAGAGTGTCTCAGGGTGTGGGACTTCCCTCCTGGGAGGCTGAGCCGCAATGTCTGAGGGGCTGGCTCTGCGGGCAGGAGGCTCATGAGGCCTCAGCTGCAGACACAGAGAATATGAGCAAAGGCGGCCGTCCTCAGCCGCTGTGACAGGCTCTGTCAACATAGCCATTTGTCACCAGACTTTGCCTCCTCGTGGGCACCTGAGAAGACCCATGGCTCCAAGAGAAACTGCCCACAGCCCACATCGCTTTCTCAAGCCCCTGGTGTCACTCCATTAGCCACTGTCCCCCAAGTGCCCACCAAGAGGAGTTGGGAACCAGTCAAGCCCACCAGGGGCTCCTTGGAGGGGTGTCTGGCTCCAAACCATGGGTCTTCCCACCACCCCTGGTGGTGCTTGAGTCAGGCCCCCGCAGGCCCCGAGCCCCTCTCCTGGCGGCCACCCAGTCCTGGATGACGAAGGCCGCCTGTCCCAGGCCTCTCTGCTGGTCCTCCCAGCTGCCCCCGGGGCTGATTCAGTAGCATTGCGATCCCTCGGAGTCTCTCTCCACACTGGAGCCAGACTCTGTGACCCCCGCCTTTCCCAGCAAGCCATGGGCTCCAGACCCCGGCACCAGCGCTCGCCTGCCCCATGCTTGGTTTCTCTGGAGTAAATGTGGGGTGCCCCTGCTCTCCTGCACCCCGCCCACGCCTCCCTCAGAACCAGAGCTCTTTGTGTCCTGGTGGAAGGGGCTCTGACTCTGGCCCACTCTGATTCTCAGTCTCTTCTCTCTGGTCTCCATTCCCCTCCCCGCAGCTCCATCTGGCTCCTCCTAAAGAACCCCACGTTCATCCTGCTCTGCCTGGCCGGGGCCACCGAGGCCACGCTCATCGCTGGCATGTCCACGTTCGGGCCCAAGTTCCTCGAGTCGCAGTTCAGCCTCAGCGCCTCAGAAGCCGCCACCTTGTTTGGTGAGAACACTCCTTGAGTCTTAGGGGAACGGGTCCTCTGCTTTTTCATCAGTTTTCAGAGGGGCCTTTGATAATCTCTTCCAGAAAACCCCAGGCAGTGCCACCCACATGGGCCACACATCCTGGGTGCGTGGTCCTGCCCAGGCAGGGGCCCAGAGCAGACATCCAGGCTCCTACAAGAGAGCTCTGATCACACGAAGCCCTGCTCCCCGATGGGGAGGAAGGTCATTACTGGGGGCTGGCCGGTCTCTCCATGGGCCCCAGGGAGCCTGGGCTTTTGTGTCCCTGGTTGTGGTGGAAGGTGTTTGGGTGGCAGATCCCACTAGACTCCCTTGGGCCTGGCCGTCCCTGGGAGCCAGGTGATGAGTGTCCTGGGGGTCTCCCTCCTCCCAGCCCTGTTCATGGCATAGCCCTGTGTTTGGGGGCAACCACGGCCTCACAGAGGGCATGCTGGGCATGAGGTATGTGGGGTCCATCCTGGCCAGGCCCCACCCACAGGGCTCCCTTCCCTGCATAGGTGGATGATGTCAGATTGGGGCCCTAGACACCCCTCCTTGCTGGCCTCATGGCTGAGCCTGTCTGCCCACATCCCCACCCAAGCAGCTGTCTCCCCTTCCCCACAGCAGCCAACAATCCCTTCTTAGAACAGCATGTCCCTGGGGTCCCCAGAGCTGGTCTCAATCTGGGGAGAGGGGCTCACTGAGCCCAGGGGCTTTGAGGTCTCCTCCACCCCGTCCTGTCTGCACCCCATCTCTGGGTGACCTGGAAGCCACATGCCAATGAAGCCACGCACGCCATGTGCTCAGTCACCTCAGTTGTGTCCACCTCTCTGTGACCCTATGGACTGCAGCCCACCTGGCTCCCAGGGATTGAACTCAGGTCTCCCACATTGCCGGCAGATTCTTTACCATCTGAGCCACCAGGGAAGCCCTACTTGGTACCAAATGGCAGCAGCCACCAGCTTCTCCAAATACCTACTTGTGGTCAGACTCTGACTGCATGGGCCCAGTAGTGTGTTTGTCCTGGCCTCCCCAGCGGATGGGGCTGGGGGCCAGTGACCTGTCCTCTTCCCTGTCTGTTCTGCCCCTGCCTCCCTGGGCCTCTGAGTGGCTGGGCTGGCAGCCTCCCCAGGCCCCGGGGTCCCTGAGAGCACTGGTCAGAGTCCCCACATGAGGCGCAGAGCCCAGCACTGCCACGAAAATGGAGCCCCATGACTGTGCACCTCCATCTCCCCATCTGCAAAGCGGAGATGAGACCCAGCTGGCCCCACCCCCAAGGCCCCCAGGATGGCCCTGAGCCCTTTCCTCTCCTTAGGGTACCTGGTAGTGCCAGCAGGAGGTGGAGGCACATTCCTGGGTGGATTCTTTGTGAACAAATTCAAGCTCCGAGGCTCTGGGATCATCAAGTTCTGCCTGCTGTGCACCCTGGTCAGCCTGCTGGCCTCCCTCATCTTCCTCATGCACTGCCCCGGGGTGCCCATGGCGGGTGTGACCGCTGGCTACAATGGGAGGTAAGGGCCAGGCAGCACCGGGGTGAGGGGAGACCCCTGCTTGTGCTGGGGGGACCAGGGGTCCCTGAAACGGAGGTGGGGTCTGGCACTTGGGGTGCAGTCACTGGGTGGTTATAACAGCAAGGGGACTTCCCAGGTGGCGCTAGTGGTAAAGAATCTACCTGCCAATGCAGGAGACATAAGAGACATGGTTTTGATCCCTGGGTCGTGAAGATTCCCCTGGAGAAGGGAATGGCAACCCTCTCTAGTATTCTTGCCTGGAGAATCCCACAGACAAAGGAGCCTGGTGAGCTATGGTCCATGGGGTTACAAAGAGTTGGACATGACTGAAGTGACTTAGCAAATAAGCAAGCATAACAGCAAGGATGATGACTTCATTGGGGTCCGGTGGCTGGTCCCCGAGCCTCTGTCTGTAAAATGGGACAGCGGCAGCCCCAGCTGTGGAGCAAACTCAGAGAGTTCAGAACCCCTCAGCTGTGGGCCGGTGAGGACCAGACCCCAGCCTGGCCTCCCCTCCACCGTCACTCTCTTCTGCCCGCAGCCTCCTGCCTGAAGGCCACGTGGAGCTGATGGCTGCCTGCAACCTCCACTGCGGCTGCCAGCCGGAGCATTACAGCCCCGTGTGCGGCTCCGATGGCCTCATGTACTACTCACCATGCTACGCGGGTTGCTTGGAGATGGCCGTGTCCAGCCCGGGCGGCCAGAAGGTAAGAGTGGCTGCTCAGCATGTGGCCGGTGCCCGGTCGCGGGGCGGGGGTTGGGGCCCCGCCGCTTCCTCCTGTAATCAGCGCTGTTGTTGCGCTCCTCAGGTGTACCGAGACTGTAGCTGTGTCCCTCAGAATTTTTCCTCTGGTTTTGGCCATGCTACCGCAGGGAAATGCACTTCAACTTGTCAGAGAAAGCCCCTCCTTCTGGTTTTCATATTCGTTGTAATTGTCTTTACCTTCCTCAGCAGCATTCCTGCACTAACAGCAACTTTACGGTAAGCCCGGGGCGGGGTTCGCTCTGGTCCAGAACCTTCCCTTTGCAGCTAAGCTGGAGCTCTGCGGATCCCTGAGGGGTGTGTGCCGGGCCCCGAAGAGCTCTGGCAGGAAAGAGCTGACTGCCTCTGGCTGTGCTTGCCACCTGGGGAGGTGGTGATGCAGCCCGGGGCTCAGCCAGGACCCAGAGCCACCATGGGGGTGTTATGTGTCAGGCAACCAAGCTTCCCCAGGCATTGACTGGTGTTGGTTTTTCATTGCAGGTGCGTCTGTGATCAGCAGAGATCCTTTGCACTGGGAATCCAGTGGATCGTGGTTAGAACTCTAGGTACTGTGCTGTATAAGGAAGCCAAGCACAGTTGTGTGGTGTGTTCACTGCACAAGAGCAGGCGCCAGGCTCAAGAGCCTCCCAGCAGGAGGCTATGTCACCCCAGGGAAGGATGCCATTCCTTAAGAGTCCACTAGAGGGACCCCTGGCCATTTATTTGCCCTGAGGCTACCGTTGTTCGGTCACTTAATCTTAGCAAATCTGACTCTTTGCTACCCCATAGACTGCAGCATACCAGGCTTCCCTGTCCTTCACTATCCCCCAGAGTTTGCCCAAACTCATGTCCACTGAGTGGGTGATGCCATCCAACCATCTCTTCCTCCATTGCCCCTCAATGCCCCTCTTCCTCCTCCTGCCCTCAATCTTTCCTAGCATCAGGGTCTTTTCTAAACAGCCCAGAGTGTGCCCTTTCCTCAGCAACACAGACTTCACCAGAGTCAAAGGTCATGGGGCATCTTGGTTGCAGAGGCAAGTCCCCAGAGAAAGGAGCACTTAAGTTCCCATGCACCCCCTGAGAACACCTTCCCGAGGGCCCATGCTGTGTGGGTCACTGGCACTGCACCCCTGCCCCTGCTCCCCAGATGTGCCCAGGCACTGAGTGCACCTCTCCTCACAGGCAGCATCCCGGGGCCCATTGCCTTCGGCTGGGTGATCGACAAGGCGTGTCTGCTCTGGCAAGACCAGTGTGGCCAGCAGGGCTCCTGCTTTGTGTACCAGAATTCGGCCATGAGCTGGTACCTGCTCATCGCAGGGCTGGGGTACAAGGTGAGCAGGGCAGCGTCCCCCCAGGGGCACTGTGGGGGAGGGGTGGGAGCCCTAGAGTCCATTCCAAAGAGCCAAGAGCCTTCTCCCACTAGTTTGGGGGTCTGGGCAGCCCCTGGGTCCTTCCAACAGCTTCATCCCCCACTGGAAGGGGTGCCCTGGGTATCACCCCTGCTTCTGGTTCCCAGAAGGGGATCCTTCCCTGTTCCAAGTGGTCACTGTTGGGACGTGATGACCTGATGCCAGTGGAAGCAATGGTGGGACAGCAAGTCCAGGGCTTGTGTCCAGCCCACCCCTATCCCCCTGCCCTCTGGAGCCCTCACCATCCCCCACCCACTCACCATCACCCCCACCACCCCTGTGGCTTGCCCTGGGGCTCTAGTCAGCTGAGGCTTTGGAGAAATGAAAAAACACTCCCCTGAGCAAGAGTCAGGCAGGCCTTCCCACTCTGGGCTGGTGGGCTGGGAGGGTCCACAAGCTGAGTTTCTCCGTCTGCCTCTCTGGTGGGCCTTGAGTTACATCCCACTTCTCAGTCTGACCCTCTGCTTTCAACTCTTACAAGAACCTTTCTGCTGTATCTCTCCACACAAGCTCTGCAGGGAGAAGCTTAGTATTTTCATTTTGAATTTACCCCCATTGGAGGAAAAGGTGCAAGACTTCCCAAATAAAGCAGAATCCTAGGGCCGGTCTATAACAATGTCTTGGTTTTCTTCTTCGGGTGGAGGGTAGACTCGGGATGTCATACTGGCAGGGCCGCCTCTTTAGGGAGAGCCGCAAAGACAGGATTCTCAGTCACCTTTGGGTTTATCTCCCTGAAGATTAGCTTAAAAATAGCCAAGTGTGAGAAGGGATTTGTGCAGCCCTGGACAAGTAGGTCAATTCAAAGAGTCACGCCCACACAGGGAGCTGGCCCTCGCTTCCCTTTTTCCCTGTGTTGTGTGATCCCTCAGCCAGAGCAGCCAGCTGGTACCTGGACCACTGTCTGCCCAGATAGCACCCCCACAACTTCAGCACTGGGGTGGGATCAGCTCCCAAAGTCAGTGCTAATTTTAGTGGGGGAGAGGGGAGTGGCCAGGTGCTCCTGTTGGGTCACAAGGTCACTAGAGGAAATAGCCTCTTGTCACTGCAGTTTCAGGTCCATCCACCCAGGCAGTGCCCCTGGGAAAACCCAGCTTTCACACCTTAAACACACACACATACTGAGGCCAGCATGCCTGCCCACAATTCCATCTGCCAGATGGCCTATGACTCCAGCATCATCACGGGGTGATCTAGGCAGTGGCTGCAGTGAAGTGACCACCGATGCTGACCACCTCTTTCTTAGGTTCAGGGGCAGCTATGACAAAAGACCCCACACTGGGGCTTAGATAGAAATTAATTCTTTCTGTTCTGGAAGCCAAGTGTCCAAAATCAAGGTGTCTGTAGTATCCATTCCATCTGGGGTTTCCGAAGGGCTCTGTCGGCTGCCTCCCCCTCCTTACTTCCCCCTGCCAGTGGCTCCTCCATCCTTGGGTCTCCTAGGCTTCTGGGGGCAGCAGCCCGTCTCTACCTCCATCTTGGCTGCTCCCTGAGTGTCTGTGTCAGCCCCCCTTCTCTACATGGACACCAGTCACTGGACCTCATGCAGAATGACTGCAACACCCCTAACTTAATTATGCCCACAAAAATCCTATTTTCAGATTGAGTCCTGCTCACAGGTTCTAGGAGTCAGGACATATCTTTTGGGGTACACTGTTCAGCCCACAGCAAGCACCCCCCTCTTCACCCAGTGCCCTTGTTTTCAAGTCAAATCTTATTTTTCATTCCCCCACTAAAAATATTGGTATCCAAGCTGGGTCTGGCTGTGCAGGACAGATGGATCCTCTGGCCAGATCAGGGCCTGGCTCTCCAGGATGCTGTGAGGAAGCCAGGGCCAGACCGGGGCTCAGAAGCGGGAGTACCTGGGACCTCTAGGTGGGCAGCTTTGCCAAGGTCCAGTGGCTCCTTTCTCTCCAGGTCCTGGGCTCCATCTTCTTTGCCATTGCCTGCTTTCTGTACAAGAGCCCACCGGGGTCTTCTGATGGCCTGGAGGCTTCTCTGCCCAGCCAGTCCTCAGCCTCTGACAACCCCTCAGACCTTCAGGAAGCCCCCTCAGCTCTCCAGATCCAGAGTGACATCTGACAGCCCACCTGCCCACCCAGGGCACGGACTTGCCACATAGCACTTCCTGGAAACACTGTCTCATTGCTCCCTGGAAGCGGGGACCCCTCCCCGATTGAGGCCCAGCATTGAAGACCTGCAAAAATCTGCCGATGGGTCCTGGGGGACTGAGCTGATGACCACGTGTTGAAGCCTCAAGGGCACCGAGGAGGAAGAATGCAAGATGCATCCAAGTGGAAGCCCCTGACCCAGCCCCCCTGGACCTTGCCAGATGGAGCAGGGTGACCGGCTCTTGGCTTGGAAGGAGCAGCTGGCTTCCCGACTGGATGAAGCACCATCTCTCTTTGGTCCCTCACTCTCCGCTCTTGCCCACGGACTTAGCCAGATGGCATCCCTGGGAGCCTCAGGGTCCCTTGGAAACATGAACAGCTGTGCTTGTAAAGCCACCTGTGCCCTCCTATGTGACTGCGTCTGTCATTGCACAGAATGCAAAACCACCTGTGGACTCCAGGGAGCTGCTTCCGTGTCCCCTCTTCTTCCAGTGGAGACGCTGAGCTCCCATCATGGTCTTAGATACCCGGGGCTCCTCACAGCGCTCACAGTGATGCTGGCCTGGTTGAGGCCACTCGGAGGAAGGGACAGGGACCCCACACTGTGGACACGCTGGTGCTTTGGAGCTCCTGGGTGGGTCCATGGCATTTTTCAGGCAGCCTTCCTTGATGTCCCACGGTTCTCCTGATAAAGAGGAGACCCGGGGGCTGTGTCCTGGGGGAACTTCTAACTCATGTATTCTTGTAAACCTGCTGTCACCTCCTGTCCTCAGGCTCACAGCCCTACAGCGGGATGGGAGCAACGTAAGAATGTAGCTACGGACCCATATTCTGCATAAGCACTTATTTATAGAATTTGTTTTTACTTGACCATTTGCTGAGCACTTGTGAATTCTACCCAGAGGGCATTGGGACTTGTGTGGAATGTTTACTGTCCGTGTCCTCTGTTAAAACCGTATGTGTGTAAATATATTTTGATATTTAAAGCATATATTCCTGCCCAGTGTGTTTTATTACCATAAATCTGCAAAGTTCAGCAGTTTTGCAAATTGTCCAAGTGGGCTTTTGTGAGTTCATGTCCTTATGGGTTGCCCTAGGGCGAGCAGTCGAGTGATTGAGGTCCCTCCCACCCCTCAAAGTGGTGACCCCTTCCCCATGTGACCTGAGTCCCCTTCCTTCAGGGCCCAGTGCCCAAGTTGGGGGCAGGGGGCTTGGCCCTCAGCCAGGGTCCCGCTTCCCACCACTGTCATGCAGCAGTGATTCAGTCGGGGTGACTGGATACCGTGGCCGGCACTTGTGTGTGTGGACACGCGCATGCACACCTGTCAGACCCAGCCCAGGGTTACTCTTTCCCTGAATGTCCAGATGTGACAGAGCAGTGACCAGGGCGGGCTGTGACCCTGTCTGCTTCATCTCCTGAAGGTGGGAGGTGGCGATCGCCATTCTCACTGGATGCTTCTTGGAAGAGGCAGAACAGGAGGCATCTGCTTCCCGGCTCTGCCCGTCCCGGCGCCTGCTGGTGCTCCGGTGTCTCGTTACACAGGGCACGTCGGCCCCTCTGCCTCCTCTGGGGACCCATCAGTGTGTACAGCATCACTGGTTAAATCTGAGGGTAGTGGCGTCAGCTCTGGGCGTGAGCTATGAGCCAGCCCTCGGCCCCGTTTTTCCCGGCTGGGAGCCCAGAGGACCTGCAGTTGCAACCATGGGCCCCAGAGGGCAGCACAGATGCGTCCTGGGCCACAGGCTTCCTGGAACCCAGTCTCTCTTGGCCCCCTCGCTCTACTGAACCCCAGTCCTGTCCCCCGCCAGTGGCCCCTCCCCCAAGAATTCAGGTGGAAACCAAACAGGGTCTCTCCCTTCCACTCCCCTGGGAGACGTGTCTGAGACATGAGGTGGACGCCCATCTTCTTGGAATCCTGATCCTCCGTTTGCTGAGGACTTGCAGGGCCCAGGTTTAAGCAGGAAACAAAGGCTGGTGCACTAACTGATCACCTGCCCCACACCAGGCCTGGGGCACACTCCCTTGGGCAGCGGGACCCCTGGTGCCCGGCAGAGCCAATGCTTCTAGATTGTATGCCCTCTGTCTCTGTTCCTGGAGATGGGGTGTCTTGTGTATGCATTCACTGAGCCAGTGCATGCTTATTAAAAATCACATTTCAGAAAAAGTAGCTTTAGTGAAATATAACTGACATGCATGTAATTCATCCATTTGAGGAGAACGGCTCAGGGGACAGACTGGGATGTCTTGCAGAGTACACAAAACAGTCCCTCCTGGTCCACAGTGCCCATCAGTGTTTAAGCGACACAAACAAGTGGAATTTGAGATGAAAGGCAGAAAAGCCCCTAGATTAGGAGCTGGAATAAAGCATCAGAACATCAAACACACCCAGGGAGCTCTGGGAATGCACTGGCGCCCACAGTAATTACGTATCACAAGTCGGGTCTGGCAGGCTGGGTGGCAGCAATGGACTGGGGGGAAGACGTGGCCTGGGGGACGGGTAAAGGCAGACACAGGGCCAGGCTCTCGGACCACAGCTCCTCTGGGGATGGTGATTCAGCTTGCATGGGGACCTCTCTGAAGGCGAGACCACTGTCCACGACAGAAGCCCGCCTCTTCCAGTGACCCGAGGCTGGGAGGAAGGAGTGAATACCGTAGAGGAATAGGCACCAGAACCAGGGGGCTTTTCAGGGCAGAAGGAGCAGCCACACAGACACTTGGTCATATCTAAAGTGAGTCCTGGGAAATGAGTTCCAAATCTGATCCTGTAGTTGGAGTCTGGCTCTGGCAGGGAGATCTGACCTTGGGAGACTTGTGGCAACCCCACCTCAGTGATCCCACTGTAAGTAGGGCCCATATGGGGGCCCACCTCACAGGGCGAGATGAGGATGGATCCATTCTATGCAGAGCCCCCAGGATGTCCCTGGACCCAGTGGACCATCCTGGTCACTCTTGGACCCTCAGTGCCCCTTGTGATCTGAGGCTGAGGGCCGGTGGGCCCTGAAGGACTGGCCATTTGAGGGTGGAGGTGGCAAGGCTCTCCCCTGCTATGCCAGCTCCTGGGGGCACAAAGATGAGCTGAAGAGCAATTGCTCTGAATGATAATTTGCACTTAGATTTATTCTAATCAGTAGCACATTAGCCAGGCACATGTGATAACCGTCTAATGACTGTTATATGTATAATCCATTTTATTCTCAGCTGGCTCCCACGGTAATTACATTCTGCTGTGTTTAATTCATAACTTGATCATTTATTCCAAGTCAAGCTGGATTGGTCCACAGGCTCAAGGGAAGTGCCACTCGCTGAGGAGTTCAGCCTCTGCTCTGGCCATGCAGGAAGCTGGTGAAGCCACCAACATCTCCCCAGCTCTCGTGGGGCCTCTGGGCCAGCAGCTCCCACTCTGAGCCAGCCAGAGCCCGCAGTGGGTGGTGATGATGGTGATGGAATCAGCAAAGGCTGAAATAATATCAGACACTTTCTATTTAATGTAATAGCTGCGCAGGACGTGTGCACAGCTCACACCCGGCATACCCGAAAGGCAGGGGCCAACAGCTCAGTGTGAGTCTAACAGGCCTTGGAGGACCTGTGGGTTCAGTTCTGATGTCCAGAGTATTTGACTTCACCTTTCCATGTCTCAGTTTCCCCACTTTTGACACAGGGATGAGACCACAGTACCCATTTCACTGGGACCCATGAAGACTGGAGATCCAGATTATAGTAAATGCAGTCAGAGTTTTTTTTAATAATTAAAGCAATTCTCATCCTTGCTGCTCAGGCAAGGAAACTGAGGTCCTCCCACAAAACAGTACCGAAGTGGGTGTATAAATGCACGAAGGTGGAGGCCTTCTGAGAAGCTGGCTGTCAGCCGGGGAGGCTAAGGAGCCTATACCCACCACAGGCTGGAGGCCCAGGAGGCTGGCAGTCAAGCTCATTCTGGGTCTGACAGCCTGAGAACCAGGGGAGCTGATGGGTGTGAGTCCCAGCCACTCCACGTGAGTGCCCCGTGGCCAGTTTGGTTGACACAGAACGTAAAGCATCACACACACCTGCCAGGCCTCTCTGCCTCTTCTGAGAACTCAGGTGTTCCCAGATGTCTGTCCACCATCCAAAGGGCCTTTTTCAGGCTTTCAGTCCCCGATACTTCCACCAGAGTCCTGTGGGGAACTTGCTTTTAAGGGCAGAGTCCACCACCCTCGCACGCGCTGGTTTAGAATCTCGGGAGGCTCTTCTACCTGCATTTAAAGAGCAGGGCTGGCACCACACTCAAGCCAGCAGTGTTTGCTGGGTCCATGCCTGGCCTCTCCCTTCATCCCCTATCTCACAGGCACATCTCCTTGGCATGTAGTGTTGTCCACACTTCTGGGAGTCCTTCATTCCCCTAAAGCAGCATGAAGTCTTCCACAATTAATCCCAGCCGCCCTCACCCCCTGCCCACCGGGCATTGCCGCACCTGGAGGTCCCTAATTAGGAGCCTAATTAGCCCCACGGCCGTTTTCTCATCACAATGGCCCATCGTGAGTCTGCTTTGCAGCTAATGACTGAGTCTTCCTGACAAGAATGGCAATTCCTTCCGGTATTTTCCTCCCACCTTCCCCAGAAAACTGCCAAGGGCAGCATGCATAAGCCACCCAGGGTCCCACAGCACTGTCCAGGTCAGGGCTGGCCGCTGGTCAGGCCATGGACATGAGGGCAGGTGTCGGGTGACCACCATCCTGTCTTAGCTGGGATGTGAGGGCCTTTGGAGGGAGGGGAGCTACTGAGGGAGGGTGGGAACAGGGGAGTGTGCAGGCAGGTGGGGGCAGGACAGAAAAGGGGGCCTGGCTGCTGTGTCCTATGCCTCCCCAGCCTGGATCCCCAGGAAGAGCTCCTGAGTCCACTTTGTACTTGGCCCTTCCACTCTATCTGCGTGTCTGAGCAGGAAGTCTTTTGTCTTAAGGAGGAGAAAGTGAACGCAGGAAGCTGTCAGAGCTGGCATGGGCTCACTTGCCTCCAGCAGGAGCTTCACTGAGGCTGTGGTGAACGTCCTGGTTTTTCTCTGGAGGATGAGCTGCCTGCTGGCCCTCTTGGGAAGGAAATGCACTGGTTTCCAATGCCCAGAGACAGAAGAGTCAAATATAGACAATGACCATGCAGGAAGCTGCGGCCCTCATTCCAGGAACACCAGGTGCACTCGCTTCAAAGGAAGGTTTGACAGGGAATGCGTGGATCAGCCTGTTCTGGCCCATGGAAGCAGCAGAGCTTAGGCTCTGGGGGTCCTGGCAGTCTAATAGGGGAGGAGGGCTCCTTGCAGGGCAGGCTGCTCCAGGTCTCCTATTCCCAGAAACCCCCTCCTCTCCCCAGCTCTCTGCCTTGCCCCCCAAGCTGCAGTTGTGGGTGATCCACAGAGCAGCAGCTGGGCCTCTCTGTCCGGCCACCTTTGGTCTCTGATGACAAAACCTGCCCAGAGCGCAAAAACTGAATCAGACCAGAGCCGTGTGGTGGATGATGCCTCCAGGCAGTGGGCTTCCCCAGGGGTCATTCCCAGGGCAGCCTTCCCCGCTGAGCTGTTTCAGGGGAGGCCTGAGTGTCTCAAGAGGAATTCGGCCCCAGGAGGAGCCTCCCAGGCTCAGGGGGACAGAGGACATCTGAACAGCTCTTCACTGAGATGTGTCACCTCCAGCACCAGCTCAAATGAACCTCCTTCCTCCACCGCCCTTGCACTCCACTCCCGCAGTGGAGAAGTGCCCTAGACACGCCTTCTGGTTACCAAGGACAACCTTGACTGTCTGATGACCAGGCTGAGACTGGACTTTATGAAGCTTCAGAATGAAGAAAATTCCCACCTCCAAGGGCAGAGGTGGGGAACACGGTGCCCAGTCCACCAGCTTCAGGAAGGGGGCAGAATGAGGACTGAAAACCAAGCCCTGAGCCCCGCAGCTCAGACCCCACACATAGCCCCTCCTAGCTGCCATCACTCTGCAGTCAGATCTTTGCTGTTTTCTTCTCTTAAAAAGCTACTGTGATAAGATATAAAGGAAAGAGAGGGTACATGAAGCCTTAGTAGTCATGTACCCTTTAGTCTGAATTAGCATCAACTTCTTCACCAAGGGCAGATTTGGATGATGCAGGGGGAGGTGAGAGGGAGGCAGGACACACAGGCCAAGAGCAAAGGCAGGTGGAGGGAGGGCGACCTGCAAGAAAAGCCTCCCAAACAGGACCAGGCACCTCTAAATAAAAATGCCTTCATTTCTGTTGTAATTTGGGCCCAGCCTGGTTCAACCTCACGATGCTCCAGAGGTCATGGAGACAGCTAGAGCCTAGACAGCCACGTGGGACGGTGTGCTTCAGTGCACTTGGCTGTGCATTTATAATACAGACACTTTGGGTTCACCACTCATTTCACACTGGGAGCAACTGGAGAGGTAGCGAGGTTCCTCAATGGACTGATTCTGAGGTTTAGTCTCATCATTGAAAGGGAAACACCCACTGATTTCCAGCTCAGAGTCTTTGCAAGTGGAGCATCGCGACTCAACACACACCTTTTCGTTTAAGCCAGACTCGGTTTTGTTAACTTTGTTGTGAAACTGCCAAACACACAGAAGCGAAGCGAGCACAGAGTGCCCATCCCCTGCTTCCACCTTCCGGGCCCAGAGGCACTCTGGTTTTGTCCACTGTCAACCTAGGGTCTCCACCGAATTATTGTTATTTTAACACGAATTTGACAAAGTCAAAAATCCCTCATCCATCTGTCCATCCATAGGCAGGTGAAGAATAGGGTGAAATGTTGACCTCGGGGTAATTCCCCAAGGCTTTTATTTTCAAGGATATCCCACAATACAGCCGACACCCCCACCCCCTAAACCCGAATGACAGAGCCAGGTACCCATCGCCCCCACCCCTGGGTGGGAAGGGAGTGGACTTGGGCTGCTTGAGAATTTTCAGACTCAGAAGACGCCGGGCGGGGTTTCTGGATTATTTTGAAAGAAGTAGCACTGGGGCCCTGGAATTATGTTTTCTCAAAAACTTGTTTTTCATAAGTAACTGACTGTGTAGGCAAATCAGTCTGTGGCGGTGACGTGCTGGCATGAAGCTAATCATTAGCTGCCACAGGAAGGAGGCGATCATCCCCACCGGCTCCCATCAGACAGGAGCAGCCCAGGAGCTGACGTCTTCATTACCCAGCCTTGAAATTTCCAGAGAAGATGGCAATTCATGCGTGGCCCAATCGTCCTCCTCCCACTGATTTCAGAAAAATGAAGCCCTGGGCTTCCTCTCGACGCTTTGTGGCCATTTCTCCATCCTCACACATAAAAGAGTCAGCCATCAAGTGGATGCGGAATCCTTGAGTGATGTCTGAAGGGCCCATGGCAGGCTCAGCACGTCCATTTTTGCTCAAGCACCCACGGTTTCGATTCTTGAGTGTGGGGGGTGGATGGAAACGCAAGTCAAGCCAGCTTGAGAAAAAGTGGGGTGGGTGGGCACATTCCAGGTATGGCAGGATCAAGCATTAGAATGATGCCATCAGGGCTCAGGGCCTCTTCCCATCCCCAGCTCTGCTGGAACCAGCCTGGCAACCAGTGGCAGGGGCCTGCCTCTCTCAACGAGCAGGAAGGACTCTAGGCGTACAACTTGTGTCCCCAGGGCAGCGGGGATGGGCACTCTGATTAGCAGGGATGGAGAGGAAAGGACCAGCCCCTCCCCAAGGCCATGCAGGATGGGCTCTCAGGAACACAGACCCCTGGGATCCAGCAGGAGCGCCAGTCTGGGGCGTGGGGGGTGGGGGGTGGCACTGTGGGTCTGGACGAGCAAAGCCAACAGATGTCCCCTCCTGGGTCCATGCCCGCTGTCACCAGCAGAGCAGCGCCATTCAGCCTGTTGTGGAGAGTAACAAACGGGCAACAGATTGCCCGTGTGGAGGATGAGCCTGTTCCACCAACATGGCATTCGAAACCAAGATAATAGAAAACAGAATCAGATTCAAGGGTCGTGACAGGTGTCCACAGCAAGGTTATCCACTTGGTGGCATCCAGCAGCCTCGACCTTTTTTTAAAAGAAAAATATTATAACATATCAGCTCTCTTAGCTGTTGCAGCAGTGATATATGGGTGTGTATTTAATATTCAATCTATGGCTCTGTGTGTGTGTGTGTGTGTGTATGTGTGTGTGCAGGGGGCGGGGAGGGAGAAGGCAGATTCAAGGCGACGGTGTGTGTGAAGCGCCTAGAACAATGCCCGCAGCAGATCCCCGCTTTGATGTCGGCAGCGCGGGCAGCGTATCTGCACGGCGAGCACGCGTGTATTTATGGACCCGAGAGAGGCTGCGATTTCAGCAGATCGCGTTTGCTCTGCATGCATAATCTGATTATATTTTAACTGCTCATTTACACGAGAACACATTTCCCTCAAACGTGCTAATGCTCTTTTTTTTCCCCTCAATGATATTTTTAAAAACCAGATTGCTGGGCGGTACAACTGCGCTGAGAGAGCTTTCTGAAATGAAAACAAGCGGCTCTCCACGTGTGGACGTGATGCTGCCTGCCCCAGAATTACACTCTGAGGGGAACAGACCATGTATCTGCAGAGCCTTCAGCCCTGCCCCAGGAAAGGGCTTTCCCGGGACTGGGCCCCAGAGAAGGCTGGCCCTGGCCCTCACCCTCGCCTGGTCATCCTCCCAGAGCCACAAGGACAGCCCTGAGCAGGGACGAGAGTGAACAGCCCATCACTGCTGCCCCTGGAGAAGGGGGGCTTCACGAACACCTGCGATCACTGCAGCCCCCCCAGGCTGTGGTTCTTGGTTACAGCAGCCCCTGGACCCTCCTGGGGCCCACAGCAGGGCTCCTCAACTGTCCATGATTAATAGGTCCAGAGGAAGTCCCTCTGAGCCCCCAGGGTTCAGCACTGGCCAGCCTTGCCCACTCCATCCCCCACTGGTCTGCTTATCCTGTAGGAATCAGGGGCCCATCCAGGACCTCAAAGCACATCCCCAGGAGCTGCAGACTCTACCTCACCTCAGAAATGACCTTAGGGGGCTCTTGTGGGGCAAGGGAGTCCCAGGAAGGTGAGAGGCAGGCAGTGGCAGCCAGAGGAGGACCCGGGCCTGACGGGAGAGGGCGCCCCTCTCCACCCTGCCCACCTGCAGGCCAGAACTTACTCCCAAGACACGCCTACCTGCAGGGCGAAGGGGAGAGGGGGTGACCCCACTGGGGTCACTAGAGTCTCAGACGTGCCCTGGAGACTGCACCCTGGAACCTACAAGCCACCAGGCCTGCTGCCGGTGCTTCCACAGGATTCTCTCCAAGGCTCCTTCCCCAGAGCTGGGGCCACCCGGGCAAGTGGGTCATCTGCCTTGTCTGGCACCTGATTGTTTCCTAAGAGTGCCCGGAGTCACCGCGACGCTCCGAGGCAAGAATGACTAAGGAGACTCGGGTTTTATTTTAGAACTCATATGAAGTCATTAGGAAATGGGAGACATGTTTTTCTATTTAAGTACTTTTAGGCAACTGGAACTCCTGAGTATAGACAAAGGCACAGGTTTCAGGTCTCTGGAAGAAGACCTGGAACTGTCAGAAGTCGTGTTTATGCAAGCACCACCCTCCCTGGGAGATACCCTCACAGAAGGAAGGCCCATGGGGTGGGGGGCAGGGGCCTGTGGGGTGGGGTCCCAGCAGCTGTGACCCTTTCTCTTTCAGCTTAAGTCACAAGTGTGTTCACAAGCACCTCTGGGAAAGCTAACCAGAAATTGGTAAATTTATAAGAGACATAAACTCAGCTTCCCAGGAAGAGAGCTGACAAAACACTGCTTTTCTCTGCAAGCTGAGCAGATGGAACTGTTTGTCCTTCTGCATTGGATGCGCTGTTGTCTTTCACACAAGAGAAAGTCTCAAAAAGAAAATGCCTTTGTGGGAGGGGGTACTCAGGGACCCTCTTTATAACCTGACCCAAGTGTGGAGGCAGAGGAGGATGAATGGGGAAGGCAGGGGACTCAGGGTCGGGGGATAACTCTGTCAGTTTCAAACCTGGTTGCCAGAAGTCAGGCTGCAACTTCAAAGAAAATTCTAAAAAGCATCCTTTGTGTTGATCAGCCTGAAATGCATGCCACAGCAAAGCCTTCACAGGAGTAATTTTTAGGAACCTGGGCTGCATGGAAGCTTGTTTTGGAGATCAGATTTTCTCTTTCTCCTTAGATGATCTGACGTGCCCTTTTTTCCTCCAAAATGTCATCTCTCCTGACATGTCTCTTTGCTGAAGTCTTCCACGCCCCAGGTGGGGTCCGCAGTTGCCAGGCCCTTCTCGGCTGCAAGCGTTAGTGGCTATTGCGTGTACAAGTGCACTGCTCAATAAATCTAGAAAAGTGCACAGTGAGATGGTTTCGATTGTTAGGAGAAGGGGCCGTGCTGCTGCTGGGGGTGAAATGACAGTTGTGTGAGGTGTCCCCACGGCCTGAACCCCTCTCCCAGCCATCTCCCTGCCTGCTTCAGAGGGTGGAGCCCAGAGGGACTAGCCCCCAACCTGCAGCTGGGAACTCAGCCTTCCTCATGCATCCTCCACAGGGACCCTGAATGAAAGCCATGCCCGCACTCTCAGGGGCCCAGGAGCTCAGCCCCTCCTCTTCCTCATCTAGCCCACTGGCGGTAAAGCCGGAGTTTGTGGAGCAGTCACCTCCACGTGGAGCACCTGAAACACGGTGCTCATAGTGACCTGGTGACGCCGGGTCCACTGAGGCTTGGTCGGTTTATAGACCTGGAGCCCATGGTCAGCAGGGTACACTCCTGGCAGCCACACCCTCCCCATCATCTGGCTCTTCCTTGTGACCACAGCTCAAATTTCCAGAAAGCCAGCCAGGGCCCAAGGGTTAAGGCACAACTGGAAACATGAGGGATAAGGATGTGAGAGCCAAGGCTCGTGCCCAGCCTGGAAGGAGACCTGCCACTCCCGCTCCACCCACTAGCTCTCACACAAGTGTTGCTCTATCTTTAACATCCTCCTTGGAATGCTCTGCGTTTTGACATGTGCACTTTCCAGGCTGTGGGTGGGAAGTCAACAGCCAAACACTACAAATTACACAGACTACATATCCTTAGGGTCTTTAGATAAATGTATACTACTCCCCACCCACCTGTAGCCTCATAGGAAACCTAATAATAACCTTAATAACAATAAAGTGTTTGTTTTGCCACCACGTCACTGAGTTTGGGGTCCTTTGTTACGCAGCAATAGGTAAATAGATAGCTGATACAGGTATTGCTGTGAACCTATATTTTTATTTTATTTTAGGAAGAAGCCTTCTTGTAATAAGAGCTGCCCAAGGGCCATATGAGGGCCAGAGGAAAGACAGGATGGGACTCCAGGACTCCAAGGACTGAATTCTTGTAGCCAGGAAAGTAAAGTCCTTGTCACACCCTCTGCCCCTCATCCTGGCTGCCACTCTCCTAAGATGGTTAGATAATCCTGCCTCCTCGATAGCTTCAGGCCCAGGGGTGCAACCCAAAGGGGTCTGTCTTGGGTTCCATAGCTACATCCTCTTGCATTTGGAAGCCTGTTGGGGAAAGACCATAGGTGTTGCCAGTCTTGCTGTTCATCATCTAATCTCTTTCACTAGTTCATCAAAAGTCCACTGAGCACCCACTACATCCAGGTACCTTTCAGAGCTTGGGAGAAGTTAGCAAAGCAAACAAACCAGGAACCCCCACACACCTGCCCATGGCAGTGGTCATCCAGGCATCTTCCCTCCAGTGTCTCAGACTTGACCTTCACACTGAAGCTCAGGTGACCGCCCAGCTCAACAGCCAGGACCCTACCCTGCCTACAACACGCTGGGCTCCCCAGGAAGCTGGAGACACCCAGGTGCTGCTGCCCTCTTGGCCGACACACCAGCTTCCCCAAGAAACTCAGACACCTGCCAGAGCATCTCAGCCCTGGGAGACTCGGACAAGCAAGCTCCTTGCGGACACACAGCATGTGGAGTGTCGGGGGGAGGCCGGCAAGGCTCAGAGGGAGTTAGGCCCGGTCAAGGGTGTGGTCCAGTCACTGACGGACGCAGCAGACCAGCCCCGCCCTCCGTGCGCACCTCACCAAAGCTTTTCCTAAAGGGTCCCAGCTGTTCAGGAAGCGCATGTCCAGGGAAATCATAAGCGAAAGAGGCAAACAGTTTGGACTCAGAAGGTTCCGGCTGCCGGGCCATCTGGACAGGCTCCCCGCTTCACAGAAAGAGGATTTTAAGCCTCCGGGGACTCCGGACAAGGTCCTGCAACCCATGTGGTTCAGCGAGGCGGCCCAGGTGACATTTCCTCTGTGATTTCAAGCAAACGCCTTGTCATAATATTTGTGCTAAGTTGCCTTTTATGATTTTTTAAGCTTCTAGGCTGGCTCGAAAAGAAATCTTTGCAAAGAAGCCCAGCTTAGCAGAAAGGTCAGGGATGTGAAAACCAAACAGTGAGCTTAAGCAGCCGAATGAGAGCGCATTTCCATCAGGAATGTCCTGAGTGGCAACAGCTACTGGCCAGCAAAGTGGTCATTGGCTGCTGCCTTCCTCTGGGGGGAGAGGCGGGGATCTCAAGAGAGGTGACCCAATACCACTGTCCACGGCAAGACTCCATGTCCCCATGGGTTCAGGATGACCTCCGGGGGCCAACACAGGCTGACACGGCACTACTTTCTGTGGCGAGGACACTCAACTCCCAACCCTAGGACCTGTTCACTGAACCTATGGGCTCGCCTTCCAGAGAGCAAACCTGGGCTAACCTGGAGAAGTTAAAGCAACTTTTGTTTTCCCAGGTATTTCAGCTTCACACCCTCTGAAATCCTCACACAGTCCGCACAAAAGCATTCACTCCACAGGTGTCCACTGAGCGCCTGCTGTTTGCAGCACCAACAGCATCCAGAACAATGGGGACCCAGGAGCACCGATTTGAACTGTGTACCCATTTCACAGATGACTAAACAGAGGCATGGGGAAGCTAAAACACTCACCCAGATATTAAGCAGCAGGTTGAAACCACTCCTGTTGCCTCTGAGCTCACTGTGCTGGCCTCCAGCAAAGGGACATTTGTGTTCCCTGCGAGGGTACATTTTTAAGCACGTATCTTATGTGCTAAGACTCCGTGATAGGAACATCAGGGTTCAGTGGAGCGGAGGAGCTCAGAGCCAGCTGGGAACCGGAGACTAAGCACTGAGCCTGAGTTTCTCCCCCCACTGGTCTGAAGTCTGGGCTGCTCGGCCTCACCCCCTTTCCTCAGTGCTCCCTTTCCCTCAGGTCCCTCTGGTATCTGTTCCTTATTCCCAGCCCAGCCAGGTCCCTCTACATCCTGCCGGGCTGGACCCTGAGGATGACATCTGATGGTCCACGTTCAGGTGATGATGACAGGCCTGGACCCTACCACCTGCACCCACAGTGGCACACGGCCACCCCAGGGTGCACAGAGGCAGGTGGTACTTTATCCTCTGCTTTCTGATCGCCTCAGTCATCCCCTCCCCCAGTTACTTGTGCTAGAGTAGAGCCCCCTGGGAGCCCAGCTTCTGGCATCCCCCCACCTCAGCAGGAAGCCCACTGTTTGGGCGGGCTGGAAGCGACCCGGGGGCAGTTCCCTTGGGGAAGTGGGCATAGGAAGCTGGGGAGACCCGGAAAAGGGGGGCGAGCTGCCTGAGGAGGGTGCCTGGAAAAAGCCAATATTCCTGGCGCACCTCACTGGAATCCCAGTTCCCTGGGGCACTCCTTCCAGCCCAGATGGTCCCTGAGAGTGAGCGGGGGTGATCAGCCAGCCCTGCCCCGTTGCGGGGCGGGGACAGTGGCTGGGGCCGCCTTCTCTCCCCTCCAGCGCCCCCCACGGCTGGGCGCGCCCGTCGCCGCCGGCTCAGTGGAGGCGCAGAGCTCCGGAGGGCGCTGGCGCTGCGGGAGGTGCGCGGAGCGAGGTGCGCGGAGAGCGCGAGCGAGAAGAGAGCGCGCCGGGCGTGCGCTCCGCTCAGCTCCACAGGCTTTCCTCGCGCAGCCCAAGCCCTAGCCGGCCGGGCGCTCTCCGTGAGAACCGGTTCTGCCGCCCGGGGACCGGAGGAACCGTGGGATCGGGCATTCGGAGAAAGCTGGGAAAGCGCGGAGCCCGGAGGGAAGCTGCAGCCCCCAGTGAGTGCGAGCGCCGAGCGCGCCAGGCTGGCACGGACCGGGTTGGTGCTCCCCGGCTCGACGGCACACCCCCTCGGCCTCTCACGCCCACCCCTCGGGCTCCCTCTATTCTGTCCCTGCCTAAGACTCACCCACTCTCCCCCTGGCTTCCAGCCGCGGACCCGGGGAAGCGCAGCAGCACCCGGCCCCGCGCGCCCGACATGCGTCTCAACAGCTCGGCGCCCGGTCCCTGGGTCGGCCGGACCGGCGACCCGTTCACGCAGCCGCCGTCGGTGCTGGAGAGGGCGCTCCTGGCTCCGGGCTTGGGCAATGGCTCTGGCAACCTGTCGGAGTCCGTACCAGCGGCGCCCAGCAGCGACCTGGATGTGAACACGGACATTTATTCCAAGGTGCTGGTGACCATCGTGTACCTGGCGCTCTTCGTGGTGGGCACGGTGGGCAACTCCGTGACTGCCTTCACGCTGGCGCGCAAGAAATCGCTGCAGAACCTGCAGAGCACGGTGCACTACCATCTGGGCAGCCTGGCACTGTCCGACCTGCTCATCTTGCTGCTGGCCATGCCCGTGGAGCTGTACAACTTCATCTGGGTGCACCACCCCTGGGCCTTCGGTGACGCCGTGTGCCGCGGCTACTACTTCCTTCGCGACGCCTGCACCTACGCCACCGCCCTCAACGTGGCCAGCCTGAGCGTGGAACGCTACCTGGCCATCTGCCACCCCTTCAAGGCCAAGACCCTCATGTCCCGCAGCCGCACCAAGAAGTTCATCAGTGCCGTCTGGCTGGCTTCCGGCCTCCTGGCCGTGCCTATGCTCTTCACCATGGGCCAGCAGAACCGCAGCGCCGACGGCCAGCACCCGGGCGGCCTGGTGTGCACACCCATCGTGGGCACCGCCACAGTCAAGGTCGTCATCCAGGTGAGCAGCCTCTTCTGGGGGGCAGGGGCAGGAGTCAGAGGCCACCAGACCGGGATCTCCCCTGGGAGCAAGGGTCCAAGGCGGACCCTCAGGGAAGCCTCAGTGCCTCATCCCAGAAGTAGTTTCCTGTCTGTGTGTCCTCTGGGTACAGGAAGTTGGAGAAAATTTCATGTCCCAAAGAAACTGTGTTCCTATGAAGCTGGGAATGAGTCGGGATGGGGGAGGAGCAGGGGACTCGAGAGCAGCCTGATCCCCGGCTTCTTCCCACCTTTCACTCCAGGGCTGCCAGGCCTCAGCCCTACTTATTTCATCGCCTCCTTCCACCAAAGGGGCTGGAAGCCCAGATTACCGACCTCCCTCGAGCAGAGGCTCTGTGGATGGGCCTCAGCTGTCCCCAGAGCCCCTGAGGTGTAAGGCAAATGTGTGTGCTGGTGTCCTCCTCTTTCCAGAGAGGGTCCCTTCCATCAGCTTCTCGAAAGGCTTTGTGCTTCCCACAGGTGTGGTCCCTCTCCTCTACAACAGAACCCCTATCCCAGACTGCTCCCCCAGTGTCTTCTGGCCTGATGCTGTCTTGGGCCGGTTCCTTAGTTTAGCCTCAGTTTTCCCATCTGTGAAATGGGGCAATCACAGCCCTGGTCTCAGAAGGTACAGGATTCAAGAGAGAGGGTATGGGAAGCCCTTGTCTGGCTCCTGGTGGGTAGAAGTAGTCAGAGGTGCTGTCCCTGGTGGTGGTGGTGATGTTGTTTCTGCTGGAAAATCCTAAGGTATCAGGCCTGGTGGCAGATTGGAGGGCCTGCAGTCGGGTGACCAATGCCCTTGGAGGGTCTGGTGAAGCATGTGGGGACCCAGGTTGGAGACCTCCCTGGACATTGGCTCAGCCAGGCAGGGGGATTCCAGCCCCAGGGAGAAGGCTTCTCAGGCAGGGCCCTGGCCTGGGAGCAGGGTGTCCCCCAGAGCAAGTCAGGGAAGAGATACCACCTGGAATGGCATGGTGGCCTCAGGATGTGGGTAGCCATGAAAGGGCGGGGGCTCCCTCCACCCCAGAGTGGGATGGGAAAGGAGGGTCTGGGCTGAGCCAGGTTGGGGTGGGAGTCCAGAGAGACTGGCTGTCCTGTCTGGCTATCCTTTCACACCCAAGTCATCAATAGCTTCTCAGCAGAACCCATGCTGCTGCCTCTGAGTATGACAGGGGTGCCAGGCTCAAGGAGCTGGCATGCTTGGGGGTGGGGAAAGTGCCATCTGCACGTCTATCCTGGGCTGCAACTGGCCCTCCACAGGCTACTACCGAGATGGAGCCAGTGGGCAGAATTAAGCTCCAGACTCCTCGCCTGCCCTGGCTCCAGGTATTCCTGTGCAGAGGGGCCCCCCGGCAGCCACGTGTAGCAGGAAGATGAGTCACAGGCTGCAGGCAGGAGCAACCAGGGTGCGTGTGGTGACAGAGTGGGAATTACCTTCCGGCTTCCTCTGGGGTCTTGTGGGCTGTGCTGGGGCTGGGGAGTTGGGACACAGCAGCCACGACACCTGGCTGTGAAGGTGGGGCAGGTCAGTCATGCCCACCCAGGAGATGCTCCCCTGAGACCCCTGCCCCCTTGGACCCCTGTGGGCTGGGCCAGGAGCAGCTGGGGGTCAGACCATTAAGAAAACACAGCCACAGAGGGAACCCCCCTCAAGCACCCTCACCCCCTGTTAGTGCCACATGGTCAGATACCCCAGGAACTTGGCTTGGCTTCCCAAAGGGCCCTCCCTGAATCCTTTTGGTGGGAGGCTGCCATGCTGATGTGGCCTGGGCTGTGTCCTGGTCACTTGTCCACTAGGCAAGTGTCTGTGGAGCTGGCTCTACAGAAGGACCGCATCTGTGGCCGCAGCTGTAGCACTGCTGAGCGTTTACTCAGCACTTGCTGGCTCCGGAGTTTCCATTTTTCTTTAATGGCCTCGGCCATATGCTCAAGAAAGACTGATGGGCCAGTTATTAGAGGCGCACTTATTTCTGACACCGACCACTCCTGCGAGGCTCCGGGCTCCTGTGTGCTGCTCCATGTGCCTGAAGGAACATTCCTCATGGAGAAGCTCAGCCCTGGCCTTGCCCCCTCCCCCCTTGTCCCTCTGCGCCATCCACTGTCCCAGGAGAGGTTCCCAGGGGATTTTATGTTCCCCACATGGGCTTCTGGGCCACTTGGCAAATCCGGGCCAATGTCCACTGTTTTAAACAGTGACATCTATGCAGAGAGGGGGTGGGCACCTGTATCCATGTGTCTCCCTCTCATGGGCTATGTTGGGAAGTGTGGAGAGGTGGGCCAATCAAAACAACCACTCTTTCCAAAACTGGGGCCCCCTCCCAGCCCGAGTGTCTCCCACCAGTTGTGTCAGCCCTCCACCCCGTGAGGTTCCATCCTGGACACTTGCAATCAGAAGTAGCGTTTAGAAATGAGGTGCTTCGATGATGAGATTTCTGAGCAACTTGGAGCTGTCATTGCTGGAGTTTTCTGAGTGTGTGGTTGGAGTGGACAAGGTGAGAGGAGCTCATGGTGAGGACAGGGCTTCCCGGGCCAGCAAAGGCCCTGGATCCTGGGCCCCTGGTCAACAGGGAAGCCTGGGAGGTGGAGCCTGAGGAGCCTGCCCCGTTGCCCTGGGACAGTCCAGCACCTCCCCAGGGCCCCAGAGGGGACTGGATTCAATCCTGCAGGGTAGTGGTATCTCCCTCCCCACTGCCACATCTCCATCCCCTAGTAAATCCTGTCTCCCCAATGCTGGGGAGGGGTAGGGGGAGGTGGATGTCCCCCTCCTGGGGCCTGCTGCTCTAGGAACAGGGATGGCGGGTGTCTAGGAGGTGCCCCAGCTCAGAGCAGCCCCTCTGCATGCACGGTGCCCTTGGGGGGAGAATTAGGGGTCACAGGGCATGTGTACCTTTGTTAGAGATCCACTCCCCGCTCACAAGGCCACATTAAAACAGCCTCCCCTGGAATCACCCTTCAGACCTGCATCAGCATGGGAAGGGCTCTGGGTCATCACTTCATTGTTACCGTTTTCCAGGACCTGTGGCCCTGACAGCAGCTGTGAGGCTGGGGGCGATGGGGGTGGTGATGGGGTACCCCTGTAATCTGCCTTCGCAGTTGGCCTCTTTCACATTCAGTGCCAGCAGCATTGCTCCTCATGATGGGCTGGGCCCAGCTTCAGAAGGGGCAGCCGGCCCTGGGTGTGGCTTGTACGGGAGGGGCTCATGTCCATGGGCACATCGACTCTGGGCAGCCTCCTGAGCACCGAGGCCATTAAAGTCTGACGTGATCTGTGGAGGCAGAGGCCGCCAAGACCTGTCTCCACAAAGTGGAAGAAAATTGGTTCCAATAAAATCAGGCCATGGATCATTTTCTCGGTGTTTCTATCCTGTGCCACCAGCTGCGCTGTGCCCTCTCCCCCTGCCCCCATCCATCCACCTGTTCGCTCCTCTTTCATCCATCAATCTCCCATTCCTCCACCTGCAGCCAGCTCACCTCGGTGATGCTGACACTTGTGGCTGAAGTTTGGCGAGTCACGGGGCCCCAGGAGAGTGATGCTATGTTAGGGAAACAGGCACCCAAGATTGGTGCCTCCTGCTGGACTCACTGCCCAGAATTCAGCTCCTCCCCCAGAAACATCTGCCCAGCACTCACAACATGCCGGGTCATGGAAGTTCAGGGCAGGCCAAGGGGCTCTCCTGTATTAAGGGGATTGAAGACGTAGCCCCTGAGCACCAGGCTGGGTTTCCCATCAGACCCAGGTGCAGAAAGGATGCTGCTGCTGAGACAGTAGGGGTGCAGTCCTGGGTTCACTAGTGATGTCCCAGCATGCAGTGGGACTTCTTGGTTTGGCGACTGTGCTATGGTTCTGTACAAGGACAGAGTCTGGGGCAGCGAGTGGGGCAGGGACCCCCATGAGCAGTCATCCCAGGAGACACCCACGCAGCTTGGGTGTCCTGCTTGGGGACTGCAGCCCATCCCTCGTGTCCAGAGTCTCAGCTCAGGGGGACCAGGACTCTAGCCGTGAGCTTTGGTGCCAGCATGGTACACTCGCCTATTGGCCCCAGCAGGACAGTTGTGCTGGGTGGGGCAGGGCCTGTGAGGGGAGGAGGGTGTCAACCTACTCAGGTGGTTGGAGGCCTCCATCCCACCACCAGAGAAGCAGCCAGGCTTCCATCTGGTTATCTAATGGCTTGTGTTTCAAGAGGGAGAGGAATCACAAGCCTTTGTTCCTTTTTTTCTGTTCCAGTGAAACACACTTAATGTGAAATTTACCACTTTCTCCGGCTTTAAAGGACCACCACCCCACCAGTGCGGACTTCCCCACTGTCCCTGAGGGAGAATGCGTCCCCACTGGACACCAGCTGCCCCTGCCCCCAGCCCCGACTGTGTGTCTAGGGTTTGGCTGCTCCAGGCCCCTGTCAGATGGGATTTCCAGCCTGCCTTAATCTCTAAGATGTGGTGAAGATGTGGTGGTCACGAGTGAATGCACCGTGCCAAGGAAGGAAGCCAGTCTCAAAAGGTTCCAACTGTATGATTCCAGTCATGTGACTTTCTGGAAGGAAAGTGACGGGCACAGGGCAGGGAGGGATATTGGCAGTAGGTAATGCATGTTCTGTGTCTTGTGGGTGCTGCCAGCTCTGTGATGGAGCATTATCAAAACTCACAGGGCTTAGATAAAGGATGATTTCCTTGAATAGACACTGTCTCCATGAGTCCCTCAGAGGTTAAAGGCCAAGTCCATGGCCTCACCCTGTGAAGGCAGTTTGGGTGCCAGGTCCTCTTGGGGGCTGGGGGGTGCCTTTGGGCAGGAAAGTACCAAAGGGTCTGAGGGTCATTTCTGGGGAACTCAAATTCCCCAGGCAGCTGCTCGTCCTACCCGCCCCCCATCACCCCAGGAGCCAGGCAGATGCTCAGCCCTCTGGGGGGGACCATGGTACCAAGCTCACAGCTGTGGGGGCTGCCTGCTCCCCAAGATCCCTGCTCTAACCTGGCAGTGCCCTGGCATTGAACCTGGCCACCACCATCCCCAGTGACAGGGCAGCCCCCCAAAGGAAGCAGCCAGGCTCCTTGGGCCCTGAGAGAGAATCGAGGCCCAGAGAGGGTGGGGGCGTCCAAGCCAGGCCCACACCTGCCCTGTCTTTCTGCTCCCACAAGGGGCCCAGATGGACTGCCGGTGTGCTATGACCCCTGCCCCCTTTGGGGATGTCACATACATGCACCTGTGGGGGTGGCTCCATCCCCCATGGCTAGAGCCAGAGGGGGAGAGGGCCAGGGAGCCAGGTGGAGCTGGGCCAGTGCACCCAAGCTGCTAGGGAGGGGGTCTTTTGGGATTCTTGTCTTTGGCAGCCCAGGATCTAAGGTTAAGTGCCAACTTCTCCACTGACCAGCTGCAGGGCCAGGCTACAGATGTGACTTTCTGTGGCTCGGTTTCCTCAATTACCAGCTGGAGGTGGCAATTACTCTGTGGTCCAGGAGCAATGGGGCTGAGGCACCCCATGCAGCACAGGTGGCTTCAAGGAGAGACAGGTTCTCTGATTTGCACCTTTAGGGGCAACAAGAGCCTCCTGCCCCCAAGAAGGCTCCCCTGCCCAGAGCTGGGAGCTGATCCCACGGTCACACCCAGTCCCAACTCGGGGTCTGTATGCACACATCAGGATCCTGCAGGAGATCCCAGAAACTCCCGAGCCTGGCGTTGTTCTCATACCTGTAGGGTCAGGGGCCAGACTGAGCATCTGTCCAGCTCCCCCGAAAAGCCTTCACTGCCCGAGGGCCCCTGAGCCAGGAATCTGCAGCACCATGTGCTTGAAGAATCCCCATCTGTCTTCTGTGATGACACCTCCCCCTTCACCCCCTTCCACACCCCCTCACCCAGCACCACATGCCAAACACAGAGGGTCCTATGGGGAATCTCCCCAAAAGGTGTGCATCTCAGCAGAGAAGACAGAGAAGTGGCAACACAAATAAGTGCAAGTGAACAGGAGAGGCAGTAGGGCTGTGATCTTAGGTAAGGGCGGGTATTACAGCATCTGGGGAAGAAGGTTCCAGAGCTGGAACAGCAGGTACATGGCACCTGCTGGGGTGACACGGCCAGAGCAGGGGAGCCCAGGGCAGGGCAGCAAGTGACGAGTGATCATGGAGGACACAATTCAGTTCAGTTCAGTCGCTCAGTCCTGTCCGACTCTTTGTGACCCCATGGACCGCAACACGCCAGGCCTCCCTGTCCATCACCAACTCCTAGAGTTTACCCAAACTCATGTCCACTGAGTCGGTGATGCCATCCAACCATCTCATCCTCTGTCATCCCCTTCTCCTCCTGCCTTCAATCTTTCCCAACATCAGGGTTTTTCCAAATGAATCAGTTCTTCACATCAAGTGGCCAAAGTACTGGAGTTTCAACTTCAGCCTCAATCCTTCTGATGAATATTCAGGACTAATTCCCTTTAGGATGGACTGGTTGGATCTCCTTGCAGTCCAAGGGACTCTCAAGTGTCTTCTCCAACACCACAGTTCAAAAGAATCATTTCTTCGGTGCTCAGCTTTCTTCACAGTCCAACTCTCACATCCATACATGACTACTGGAAAAACCATAGCTTTGAGGACACAGGACATCCTTTATCCTGGGAAAATGGGCCCCTCAGAGACTCTGAGCAAGAGGCCATGTGGCTTACACTTCAGACAACCGTTCTCCCTGCCTCTTTGACACAGTGGGGACTCAGGAGGATGGTTAGGAAGTCCACGTGCATGATCAAGATGACCCAGACCAGGCCGCTTTCGGAGAAGGTGGAAAAATGATCAGATACTAGATCTATTTGTCTTCTTTCTTAGGCTTAAGTTTATATCCAGGCTTCCCTGGTGACTCAGATGGTAAAGAATCCACCTGCAATGCGGGAGACCTGGGTTCATTCCCTGGGTTGGGAAGATCCCCTGGAGAAGGGAATGGCAACCAATTCCAGTATTCTTGCCTGGAGAATTCCATGGACCAAGGAGCCTGGTGGGCTGCAGTCCATGGGGTTGTAAAGAGTTGGACAGGACTGAGCAACTAACACTAAAGTTTACACCCAGTAAAAATCATTTGCCTTTGTTTACATCCATGACTTCTGACAAATACAGAGAAGCCTGTAACCACTGGCTCCAAAGATAGAGCCCAGTTCTGTCACACAAAGGAGTCTCTGCAACCCACTGCCCTCAACCTCCCCTCTGATGCCAGGTAAATTGAGCCTGTGAGTCTGGCTTTCTTAGAGCAGGCAATGCCTGAGGTTCACTCGCGCCATCGCCTGTGTCAGTAGCATGTTCCTTTTGTGTGTGGAGGAGTACTCTACTGCACAGATGCTCCACCACGTGCTCGCCGCTCACTGTTGGAAGAACTTTTGGGTGGTCTCTGGTTTTGAGCGATTATGAATAAACCTGCTGCAAATATTCATGTGCAGGCCAATGTGTGAACACATGCTTTCATTTTTCTCATGTAGGCATGAGAGTCAGATTTCTGGGTCACACAGGAAGTGTGTTTAACTTTGGAAGAAGCTGCCAGACCTTCCACAGTGGATGTGCCATGTTGACCATCCACTAGCAACGTGGTGGAAAGACAGTTCTCTGCGTCCTGGCCGGCACCCGGCACTGTCGGTGTCTGGTTTATTTGTTTTTCTGCTTTTCATTTATCCATTTTGTAGGTGTGTAGTGGTATCTTGCTGGGGCTTTAACTTGCATTTCCTTGATGATTCATGATATTAAGCATCTTTTCCAGCAGTTATGTGACATCTGTGTATCTTCTTTGGAAAAGTGTCTGTTCCTGTAGTTTGCTTATTAAAAAAAAAAAAAATATATATATATATATATATATATATATATATATATATAGGCTGTGCTGACTCTTAGGTGTGGCATGCAGAATCTTTAGTTGTGAACTCTTAGCTGTGGCATGTGGGATCTAGTTCCCTGACCAGGGATTGAACCTGCCCGCTCTGCATTGGGAGCACAGAATCTTAGCCACTCGATCACCTGGGAAGTCCCTGGCTATTTTTAAATTGGGTTGTTTTCTTTTTTAAGATGTTTATTTATTTATTTGGTTGCACTGGGTCTTGGTTTCGGCATGTGGAATCTTTTGATGTGATGCTAGGGCTTAGTTGCTCCACTGCATATGGGATCTTGGTTTCCCAACCAGGGATTGAATCTGCATCCCCCCACCTAGGAAGGTGGATTCTTAACTACTGGACCACCAGGGAAGTCCTGGGTTGTTTGTTTTCTTATCATTGACCTTTGAGAGTTTTAAATATATATTCTGCATCTAAGTCTTTTGTGAGATGTGATTTGCAAATATTTTCTCCCCTTCTGTGGCTTGTCTTTGAATTTTCCTAATGTTGCAGGTCACAGAGCAAAAGGTTGGAATTTTGATAAAACCTAACTTATCAAAATTTTTAGTGGCTTATGCAAGGTCACAAAGCTGTTTTTCTTTTTTTTTTTTAATCTTCTGGAATCTGTATAGTTCTGTGTTTTACACTTTTAGGCTTATGATCCATTTTGAGTTAATTTCTCTATAGAATGTGAGATATAGGTAATTTTTGTATATACTTACCCAAATGATCAATACCATTTGTGAAAGGATGATCTTTTCTCCTTTGGAGTTTTCTTGTACCTTAATAAAACTCATCTGACCTTGTGTTTGGGGCTAAATCCAGACCGTCATGTGTCCCTTCAGTCTTTGTGCCTGTTCCACCCCCAGTCCCACATTCCCGTCACCACAGCTTTATAGGAAGTCTTTCAAGTAGCACAAGTGCGCCAACCTTGTTCTTTTCCAAAAGCGTTTTGGCTACTCTAGTTCCTCTGCTTTTTAACATAAATTTTAGAATCAGACTTTCAGTATCTACAAAAAAGCCTGCAGGGGTTCCAGTTGGGATTGTGTTCCTCTATACTAATAGATCTACGTGGGGAGACTTGACATCTTAATACTGAGCCTTCCGATCCATATGCAAGGTGCATCACTGTATTTATTTAGGTCTTTGATTTTTTTCAATGGTAGTAGATTTCAGCATACAGATCCTACACATATTTTGTTATGTTTATATCTAATTATTCATGTTTGGGGAATTATATATATGTGTGTGTGTGTGTGTGTGTGTGTGTGTGTGTGTACTTAAAAAATTTTTCTATTTCCTATTTTTTGCAGCTAGGATATATAAATGTGATTGATTTTTAGTTATTGGCCTTATATCTTACAACCATGGTAAGTATACTTATTAATTCTAGAAATCCCTCTGTACTTTCCCTGGGATTTTTTATGTCAACAGAGATGTTGTTTAAGAATAGAGGAAGTTTTATTTCATCCCTTCCAAATCTTTAATTTCCTTTTCTTGCCTTATTGGTCTAGCTACAACTTCTAGTATGATATTTAATAGGGATGGAGGAGAAAGTTTCCCTGCCTTGCTACTGATCTTAGAGAGGAAGTCTTTAGTATTTATAATTAAGTTTGAGGTCTTCCCTGGTGGCTCAGATGGTAAATAATCCACCTGCAATGAAGCAGACCTGAGTTCAATTTCTGGGTCAGAAAGGTCCCCTAGAGAAGGGAATGGCTACCCACTCCAGTATTCTTTCCTAGAGAATTCCATGGACAGAGAAGCCTGGTGGGCTACAGTCCATGGAGTTACAAAGAGTCAGACACAACTAAGAGACTAATATGAGAGTTTTAGTTTAAATTTTTAGTAATTTTTTTTTTTTAATCAGGTGAAGAAAGTTGCCTTCTATGCCTTGTTTGCTGAGAGTTTTATCACAAATGGCTGTTGGGTTTGTCTAATCCTTTGCTTCATGTGTAGGCTTGGTTTACACCTCATCAGTGAAAGCCTCCTACACTGGGAGGACTTGTGACTGGACTCAGTCTCTTTTGAGGATGTTGTCCGTTTGATTTTTGGCTTGGTTAGGGTGGGTCTAGACTTTAGGGCATGGTCCTTATTCCTAAGGTGTGGACTTGCTGGCATCTCAGTGGGATGCTTAGTGTGTGAGGAAGACTTCTCTCCCTTCCAGCTCAGCCAGGATACCAGCCACCCTCCCATAAGCCCATCAAGGTCACAGTGTGTGCACACAGCCCAGCCAGCCCAGAACCTACGAGAGACCCCCGTGGGCTTCTGAGGACCCCACCATGCAGGTCCCCCTCCCAGCACCCGAATCTGCAGATTAAAGCCACTCCTGCAGCCCCAAGCTCTGAGTTCTGCCTCATCAACTGGAGTAGCCAAGCTCTGCTCAGACCCCAGCTCCTGCTGTCACAACGAGGAAAGTGTCCCCAAATAGAGCACTGGGTGACAGCAGACCCCACCTTGTTACTTTCCTGCTCTCTGGAGCCATGGTTGTGCACTGTGGTTTGTCTTGTGTCTGAAAACAATCGCCTGACAAATTGTGTACAATTTTGTAGTTGTTTATGACAGGCGAGCTTGTCTAGTGCCCCAAGTAGAAATCATCTGTGGATTTTAAACATTGCCTACTTTCAAAAATATCTCAGGCAGCTTATGATAAAAGACTTAGTTCAAAGGGATTATTAAAACAATGTAGCAAAAGAATACATAAAAAGAAACATTGTTATCCTAGAAACATAAAGTGGAAGACAGCCCCAGTGTTTGAGTAAATTTCGTACTGAGGCTTATGAAAAAGTGCAACATTATTTGGACTTAAACATTTTTAGCTCTTTGTCTTAAAAGGTGGGTTTATTGTAAATTTCAATAACTCTCTGAGGACACATCTAAAGGTTAAGAGCATTCTTTAGTGAGTGACTCAAAGAGAGTTCCTCTGTTTGAAGAAACACGCCACTTCCAATGTCCTGAAGTTCAGAGAGTCCTCGGGTTGTTTGGAATCGTCCCTGTTCAGAAATTATGAAGTTGTGAGAGCTCACAGCAGGCCGTGGGGTACTGTCACCTGGAGCATCGTTTCCTAGTTGTTTGGCAGGACTGCAAACCTCCAGCTCCCAAGGGTTGGGAGGGAGTGAAAGTGCATCTGGATCGTGTCACTGGGGAGCCCTGTCTGTCCAGTCATCCAGGACACACTGGCTTGGAGCCCATATCGAACACTTGCTCTTTTGTGACTCAGTCCACTTCAGGCTCTGTGCCCAGCAGGATATGCATGGTCGGAAGCGCTGTCCAGGGTCACTATTTATTGCCGGGGACAAGGGAGAAGCAGTTACATCTGTGCTGACCCATCTCCCAGGCTCTGCTGATCTGGACAGACCAGCTGCTCCTGTTGCCGCCAGCCCCACCTGGGGACCCTTAAGAGGAAGGTGTGTCAGGCGGGGGCAGAGATCTCTCTATCCCCAGGACCCCCAGGCAGTCCTGGGGGCCCCCTCTGGACTGTCATCAATGTGGTGAACCCCGTGACATCATCCCTTTGTTCTTCCCACCCCAGGGGTGGGCCTGGGGCAGGTAGGCCCAAGTTGAAGTTGAGCACCCCCTGGTGATCTCCCAGTGGTCTGCCTATCTCCCCGGACAGCAGGTCAGGAGCTCAGGCACCAGCATCCAGGGAAGGAGGTCAGATGGAGAGCCCCATGAGCAAGGGATCAGGCAGCTGAGTCATGGCATGGCCCTTGCTGATGCCCTATGGCTTCAGCTGGAGGCAGAAGGGAGTGCGGCTGGCCTGAAGGCCCCTCTGTCCCCACAGGCTGCTGCAATGCCTGGTACCAAATTCTCCCCAGCCCCACTGCCCACTCTGCTGAGGTGGACCTGAGCACCCCCAGGAGACATCTTCTCTGCCTAGGGCTGCCCAGGGTTTGGGGAGGAGGGACAGATGGGGCACCTGCCACACCCAGGCCAGGGCTCAGTGGGGCTCAAGTCTCACGGGGCCCCAGAGGACAGTGGGCTCCTGGCGTGCTCAGAGGCCCAGAAGATTGGGAAAAAACACCAGCCAGCCACAGCGAGCTGGCAAGCAGACAGTGTACCCCAGCCAAGGCGAGCTGCTCTGCAACAGTAAGGCGCCTCTGAGCCCCCACCCTGTCACACTCGCCTGCAGACTCAACACAGATAATTGCAGGGCACCTAGACAGGGTTAACACCCGCTAAACTTCCTGCAATTCATTTTCCTGACAGCTTGTTTAAGAGACGCTGTCTTGTGTATTAAAAATACCTACTTTTATGTCAGAGCTGGAGAGCAGCTAGAAGGCGCTCAGAAAGCTTCCAGTTAAAACCACACAGGGCAGATCTTCACGTTTTGAAAAAGCTCTAACCCCAAACACTTTCTATGCATCTGCCTGTCACGGAAGCTGCGAGAACCTCACGGTCTCGTGAGCTGATGGTCCTGGGTTTGCAGCAACAGACCACAGAAATCCATTCTCCCAGAACTGGGAGGCTGGGCTCCCAAATCAGAGTGTGGGCAGAGCAGGCTCCCTCAGGGGTTCCCAGGGAGAGTCCTCCTGCTTCTTCCACTTCTGTGGTCCAGGCGTCCTGGGCTCATGGCACCTCTCTGCCATCTCTGCTTTCATCTACTCATGACTTCTCCCCTGTGTCCACGTCACTCCTCTCTGGCTCTTTCTAAGGACATATGTCACTGGATTTAGGGCCACCCCTATCCAAAGTAATCTCATCTTGAGATCCTTAACTGCATCCATGGAGACTCTTTTTCCAAATAAGGTCCCATTCACAGGATCCAGGGGTTAGGATGGGGGGCCACCAATAACCCCACTAGACCCCACTTGCAAGGGCAGAGACAGAAAGTGGGATCAGGGCCAACTCTCCTGGACAGAGGGCTGGCCCCTGTGTGCTGCCTGCCCAGGTCGTCTCAGCTCAGACCCGTGAGGGGCACCTGGGTGAATGCTGGAGCAGGAAGGGCTGAACGCAGACCTCACAGACCTCCAGTGCAAGTGCCCAGCACAGTCCCAAGACCAGCCAGGATGGTGTCTCAGCAGAGGAGATGCTCTCTGACCTCCCTGCAAGGACATGGCCCTGGGTGGGGTGGGGCTGGGGGAGGAAGAGGACACAGTTCAGGCAGGCCACAAATCCTCTTTCATAGATATTCTCATTTGACCCCCATGGTGACCCTGTGAGGTTGGGACCACGAACACATGGGTTCTGTCACTGCTTTCTCCCTACGCCCCGCAGGCCTGGAATGAACAGGGCCTCCGAGGATGAGCCTCAGGATCGTCTACCAGGCTTGGCCAGTTGTTTTACCTGTTAACACCTTGTCAGGTAGCTCCACCTGTTCACACCTTGTCAGGTAGCTCCACCTGTTCACACCTTGTCAGGTAGCTCCACCTGTTCACACCTTATCAGGTGGCTCCTTGGCTGAAAACTCTCACTGCCTGCTGGAGCGTGCTAACTTGTCCCAGCTTGGTCCTGTCTGACACTGTGATGAACCAAAGTTGAGCTCAGTTTGACTTGATGACCACGCACGAGCCTACAGTGAGGGACAGGTGCCTGTGACAGTCAAGGGGGTCAAATGTAGGGAGCCAGCCATGGCAAAGAGGTCATGGTGAGGTCTGTGGCTCCAGGGTCCATCCTTTCTGCTCCAAGCATGAAAACTTTAATACCTCTCTGGGGCCTCTGAACCTGGGTCAGAATCCATGCTGTCTCCACATGGCCATGTGAAGCCCAAGGGGACACATGTGCGGAACAAGCCTGGGTTTACTCCTGGGACTCAGCAGCCGAGATGGCTCTGCTGTGCGGGGTGGCCGGGAAGGGCAGGTGTGGATGCTGGGTCCCTGATCAGGAGGCTGTGCTGGCCCAAGGGTGAGCCAGAAAGGGGGTGCGGCAGTGAGGCCAGACTGTGGACAGTTTCCCAGCACCCTCCAACCCAGTGTCTGGGCACCCTCCCTACCCGCTAGGCTCCCTGACCTGGGCACAGGGGGGTTCCCAGTGGCTCTGCCTCAAGGCCCCCCATCCCTGCTCCATTCCCTGGGACCCTAGTGGTCCCCTGAAGAGCCAAGAGCTCCCCTCCCTGTCTTGCCCCTGGGCTTGACCAGACAGAGAATGAAAGGAGCTGCCAGACAGTGGCCCAAGGGACGAGGTCACCAGCACCCCAATGACAAGGAGTGTCTGGTTGACATTTAAATCATTTGAGCCAATTCCAGCCCTTTCTAGGGGTGTTAATGGAGTCCTTCCCTGATCTTTTTCACTAAATCTCAAAAGGGATGGGGCACCCCCGGGTCAACTTCCCCCACACTCTCAGAAACTATGAGCTGGGGTCATGGTGCAAGAACTATTTAGAATCCAGCACCAGCATGCCAGGACAGAAATAGATCTCCAGGGAGGCTCCGGTGTCCAAGAGCCAGTGGCTCAGGCCCCAGCTGCCTCGGGACTTCCACTGCTATTACCAATAAATTAAACTTGTTTTTGTTTCTCCTGCCCTGGAGAAATAGCCGCTGTCAGAGCATGGAATCCAGAAGGGCAGGCTCTCAATGAAGGAACGCCCGAAGGGGCCCCATGTGACCCTCTCCTCTACACTTTTTGCCCCTCTGGGAAATGGAGTTGGTCACCCCAGTTACTCACATGTGGGTCCCAGGAGCTCCTGACTGTCCCATGCAGTGTGGCCCCTGGAAGACAGGAACCCTCCACAGACATCATGGGGTTAGTCAGTTCACAGATCTGAGGTCAAGTGGCTCCATATCCACAAGCAGTGAGGGTGCCCACAACCCAGGGGGTCTGCTCATCCATTACTACCACAGGAGAGATGGGTGCTGAATGATGCTTGTGACCCTCATCACTTCTGACAGCATTTGGGTATCACATTGTTGCCTCTAGGGTTGCTTTGGAAACCAGATGCTGTGGTGCAGCCGATCGATCCCCTGGCTCCATCAAGAGGATGAAGGGGTGGGCGCTGGTGTTTGTGAGCACTATCAGGAAGGAGAGGGCTTAGTGTCACCCAGGCTCATTGGTCACACAGGCGCTGGGTGTTCCTGGAGTCCCAGAGAGAGACTGTCTCGTTCCAACCAGAAGAGTTATCTCCTGAAGCCAGGTCAGGTCATGTCGAGCCCCCACAAGAGCCCACGCAGGCCCCTTCAGCCCGGAGTCAGGTGCAGGGCCTCTGTGCACACATGTCCCCATCTCCCCAAAGACTTGTCACCTAGGGCTCTCTCTCTCTCTCTCTCTGCAGCTCCCTCTGCCCTCTGCTGCACCCAGCATGGCACCTGAGCCTGTGGGCACAGTCCCTGAATCTCCATGAGTCTGGAGCAGCAAGGCTGGGAGGGCAAGGGGATCACAGGGACCCCAGCCCGGAGTTTGCCGGGAACAGGTGGGTTCAAGTGCCGGAGTGCGGCAAGGCGCAAACAGCTTGTCTCTGCCCCTGAACATAAACACAGCTGTCACCACCTGGAACACAGTTTTCTTCCCTGTGATAGGGCCCATCCAGCAAGCAGGTTGGAGCCAGCTTCTTTCCACAAGCCTGCCGGCACTCAGCAAAGCAGCTCTGGGCAGCAGCTCCAAGCCCCTGGCTAGCAACCAGGTGACTCCAGCAGGCTGCACAGATGGGGCAGCTGGACAGAATTTCTACAAGGACGTGTCCAGGGCAGCTGGAGGGTGCACCTCGGCTGGAAGAGGTGGACCCTGGACCAGTCATCGTATCTGGTTGAAAGCTCAAATGGCTCCTGGATGTTAGGAATCCAGGCAAATAGCCTGGGCAGACCTTGGTCAGCAGGAGCTTCCTGAGGGCCAGCAGGGAACTGAGGCACTGCCCAGGGACCTGCCCTGTTTCCTCTGAGTTTCCCCGGGTCCTTCCTGGAGTCTGGGGGGAAATGTTGACTCACACTGGCCAGGCTTCGCTCCTGCTTGAGAGCAGACAAAGCGGGCCACAGGACAGAGCAGCTGGGTGCCACACCCTTGGCCCCCCAGTGCTGGGACCAACTCGGGGCCAACCCTGCCCCAAGCGCCCTACACTTCTCACCCTCTGTCAGAGCAGACAGTGCCAGGCCAGTCAGAGTTCTAGGATTGCCCAAACTCTATGGCTCATTCAGGCCCCAAACAGCGCCATTTGGGCTCTTTACAGCCCTCCCAGGACTCCCTGTGAGGACAAGGAAGACTGACATTGACTTTCAAGCAATGTCAGCTTCCCAAAGCAGGGAGGGCTTCCTGGAGGGAGGGCTTCCTGGAGGAAGGACCAAGAGGCTTTCAGGTCTGGGGAAGTGGGTGATTGCTCCCCCCAGATTTTCTGAGCATCTGAGTTTTGACCCAGTAGGACAGAGTCTCGGGCTCCTTGACTGTGATGTCCTCACCTCTCGCCACTGTTCAGCAGGGCCCCAGGGCTGTCTCATCCATGAAGCTCTCCACCCCGTAATCTCACAGCTTCTGTGCCAACCTTGGGCTCCACTCCTCCCTGAGTAACGAAGGCAGAGTCCAATAAGGCATCCCTGACTCCCCGACATCTGGCTTGGTTGGCAAACTGCCAGCTTTCCTCTGGGGGCAGACAGACAGACGGATGCTCAAGGCAGGAGTACGCAAAGCTTCCATTCAACCCCAGCTTTGCTCCTGCGGGTTTTTACGTTTGGTTCTAAAAACGGCAGAGGGCTCATTTCTCAACTTCCCCTTTGCAAAGCTGTTTCTATTCCAGTGAAAATTGAATGCATTGGTGGTTTTAATTGCTGGCCAGTCCCTGGACCTGTTTCCACTTGGGCTGGACCAGAGCTCTGCAGAAGGTAGGTGTGCACAGTGAAAGTTTATTTCTGTGTGCGTGTCTCGCTCACAAAGAGAAAGAAGAGAAGAACCATCCACGAAGGGCGAGCATGCCGACTGGAAGGCGGGGCTTTCTCTGCCAAGCAGATTGCAAGGCAGTCGTGTTTGTGAGACAAACACCTGTTCCTCATTCAGAACAGAGGCATGTCCCCCAGGCCCACCTGGACAGGCCAGCAGATGCTTGGGCCGGGCACTGGCAGCTGTACCCACAGTCCCCACAGCAGGGCCCGGGGCTCAGGATGCAGATGCCTCTCAGCAGAGAAGAACTTTGGGTAGATTTTATTCTGAGGGCACTGGGGACTGGAATTGGAGAGGGGGCCTGTCTCCCATCTCCTAACTGCAGTAACAGAGATGCTATCTGGTCATCATCCTTCCATGCCTGGGAGCTCTTAGCCAGCAGGGAGCTCTCCATGGCCTTTCCCAGGCTGCAGTCCATGGACTCCTCCAGGCCAGTTTCTCTGCTCTGCCCACCGCCCCAGGATGGCCCAGTCAGGAAGCATTAGGTCCCTGGAGACACAGGCATGGCAGGCAAGGGGCTCAGGAGAAGTCCAGCCTCAGCACCTCTCACCGGAATCTGAGCCATCTGGAGCTGGTCCCGCTGGGAGGTGGGGGCTGGGCTGTGGCCCACATAGGGGACATCTCTGAGTCAGGGGTGACTTGGGTCACATGGGGCCTGTGGCATGGCCAGGACCTGCAGCGAATCACCTCAAAGGTGGCCTCTGTGGCACCATCAGCTCCAGCCCCACGGAGGACACGTGTTCTGCCCCTGGAGCTTCGGACTGTGTCCAAGGTCCCTGCCCAGGCACAGCCACTGGCAGCACCATTCAGTGGGTCTGTGACCCACCTCAGCAGCCAGGGTGGAGCTCAGGGTGATGAGTTTGGGGATGGGCAGAGATGATGGCCCAGAGGACCAGGCATCCCAGCTTCCCCACCCAAAGCCCCCACTCATCCAGACCTCTGTGTCCTGGCCCCCTGGACACAAGCTGCCCCAGCGGGCACCTAAAGGCCTCAGACCTCACCCCGGGCCTCGGCCAGGACGTTGAGCCCTCATGCCTCAGTTTTCTCAGCCTCTAAGTTTGTGCCCACTTTAAATACAACTGGATGTGTCCTGAGGAAGGTGACCACAGGAGTGGGGGCACCCAAGGTCCCCCAGTGGGGACTGGGGACCAAGGGGACCTGGTCACTGTTTATACATGTCTAAATTCTGCCCAGAGGCAGTGTGAACTTCTTACCATCTCCATGTAAATCTCTGGAAAACTCTGCCTTTTCCAGAATGTCATACAAAGAGTTGGAATCATAGTCCATAGGCTTTTCAAATCAGCTTCTTCCACTTAAAAATGCTCTTAAGTTTATTCCATGTCTTTTCATGGCTCAATAGTGCCTTTGTTTTTAGCGCTGAATAATATTCCATGGTCTGGATGCACCCTGGTTTTTATTTATTCACCTGCTGAAGGTTATCTTGGTTGCTTCCAAGTTTTGGCAATGTGAATACAGCTGCTATAAACCTCAGTGTGCAGGCTTTTGTGTAGATATACGTTTTCAGCTCCTTTGGATAAATACCAAGGAGCACAATTGCTGGATTGTATGGTGAGAGTATGTTTAGTTATATAAGAAACTACAAACTCTTCCAAAGTGGCTGTAATACCATGTGGCATCCCCACCAGCACAGAATGAGAGTTCCTGGGGCTCTGTATCCTCTCCAGCATGTGGTATCCTCATTTTTATTTTAGCCATTCACATTGTATCTCCATTTGCATTGTATCTCTCTTGGCATTATATCTCTAGTTCACATTGTATCTATCACCATTCACATTGTATCTATCTCCATTCACATTGTATCTCCTTGTCTTGGTTTGCCTTTCCATAATGACTTAGCAGGGATTCCCTGGTGGCTCAGAGGAAAGAATCCTCCTACCAATGCAGGAGAGGAGGGTTCCAACCCTGAGTCAGGAAGATCCCCTAGAGAAGGAAATGGCAACCCACTCCAGTATTCTTGCATGGAGAATCCCATGGACAGAGGAGCCTGGTGGGCTACAGCCCATGGGGTCTCAAGAGCCAGATATGACTTAACAACTAATCCACCACCACTACCATCAAAGACTTAGGTTGTTAAGAACCTTGATTTCTTATGCTTATTTTGTCATCTGTGGGTTTTTTGTTTTTTTTGATGAGGTGCCTGTTCAGAGCTTTTGCCAATTTTTAAATTCCTGTTGTTGAGTCAAGAGAGTTCTTTTGTATTATAGAGGTTTTCTCCTACGTTTTTATTGTGCCAGGTTGAACCGATGACATCATAGGAAGTCCTGAAGCCAGTGGTCAGTCCTCCAACTTTGTTCTTCAATGTTATGTCTGCTGTTCTGGTCTTTCACCTCCTCTCCACTTAAACCTTAGAATAAGTTCATTGATATCTACAAAATAACTTCTTGAGGTTTTGATGGTGTTGAGTTGAATCTGTAGATGAAGAGAATTGAAACAGTAACAGTATTGTCTTCTTGTCCATGAACATGGACTCTCTCCATTGATTTAGGTGTTCTCTGATTTGTAATTTTTCTTCTGTAGATCCTGTACACATGCAATTAGATTTATAACTAAAGTATTTCATTTTGGGTGCTACTGGCAAGCAGCGGCTGGCCAGGATGGCCTGCACGCACATCTCCACCCACACTTGCTTACGGGGTGATGGGACCTCTCTTTGCCTTGGTTCCCCATCTGGACCATGGTGAGGATGCAGGGAACTGCCATCTGTGAGTCACTGAGTGGTGCCTGGCATGGAGCCCCCGTGTCAGGGTTTGGAGATAAAGGCCACTTGCTGGCCCCCTGCTCTTCAAGCAAATTTCCAAATTTTCTTGAACCAGCTTTAGCAGTTAAGACAGTTTAAAACAGGAAGTCTACCTTGAGCCTAACCCAAACCCACTTTGCTTTGGTTCAATGTCCACATTACTGGGCCTTTGACCTGCTGGGCAAATGCACCTGTTTTTACCTCACAAGCAGGAGGGTGCACGGGGCCCATCACTGGGCTGGTCAGCCTTGGGCTGGCCAGGCCCTGCAGCTGCCAAAGAAGGCCCGAGTATGGACCCCAGGCTCCCTCTGACTGTCCAGCTCACAGACCGGCTGTCCCATCCATCTGTCCGTGCCTGTGGCTACAGGGGACAGAACCCCAGAGCTCCCCATCCCGTGTCAGAGATGGACGAGGAGCCAGGAGTGCACACATGCCGGGGGAGGGCCACAGCCTTGTCCCACTCCCACCACTGGGCCAAGGCCAAGGGAGCCCTGGGTCTTGGCCAGAGCCCCATGCGGAGACCTTTAATTTAGGAAAGTAGGTCAATCAACAGGGCAAGGGTGCCCCCACCCCATTCCCTGGTGCAGCTTCTCTTCCCCTGCCTGTCGGGGTCATGGTAAGGCGGCCCCAGGCCTGCAGACCCTGCTGATGTCTAGGTGATAGTGATCTCTGGTGACTGTGCGGGCATCTGTCAGACTTGTCATGTTGCTGCGAGAGGCCTGGGGCCCCAAGCGGGCTGTGGCCTGGGAGCCACGACCCGCCTGGGTATCCAGCATCATGAATATTCATGCAGGTAATCGACTTGCAAATCCCAAGTAATTTACATGTCATAAACAGAGTGTGGATGTCTTTTCAGGATAAGATCTGTCAGGGAAAATGAATCTTGATTAGCAGTTATAACAGGGAAACAGTCTCCATGTCCACGTCTGAGTCCTTGTCCTCGCGAGGCTGCTGGGAGGCACCTTGTGCGACCACCCTTCAAAGTCTCAGCTCTGGGGATAAACGTTAGGACAAATCTAGGGAGAAGGAGGCGGTAGGTTCCCTCGTGAGCTGCCCCTGACCCACACTCCTCTCAGGGGGCCATGAACTGTGTCTTGGGCAGGGACCCCCCAGGCTCCCCACTAGAGTCAGTCTGTGTCCGTCCCAGTATTCTGAGTGGGGAGGACAAGTTCTAGAAAGTGTGACTGCTGTTGACCAGCTCAGGGCCTCTTACCCAATCATGTGGCAGGTGGTCCGGGCCTTGAGAGGGTGGTCCACCACCCTTTGATGGAGGCTCTTGACTCGGGTCTCAGGTAATGACAAAGATTCTGAGAGGGGTAAGCAGACCTCCCACAGGGATCAGGACTGTGACAAAGCTGTGACTGGCATGTGTCAGGCACTGTGACAGCCCAGACATGGTTGCCCCCCACTCCCCGCATCACTAATGAAGTTCTGAGAGCTGACTCTGACCCCTCCACCCCCCATGGCCACCCTCAGGGCTGAGTGCTGTCCCCACTGTCCCCATTTATGGAGAAGGAGACTGAGGCTGGGGATGGGGGGGAGGGGAGCCGCTCACCTCTGCCTCTTCTCCTGGGTGTTCCCACCCTTCCCAGCACCCTGTCCTCGGTAGCAACTTGGCATAACTCCAGTTCATTTCTGGGGCTGGGTGGGTGATGGAGCAGGAAAGCAAGATTTCCTGGGGCGCTCCTTGTGGCTCCTCCTCCCTCCTTGGAAATTTTGGTGCATCTGGACACGTCCTGGGGTGCGGAGAAGGCCAAGGTCTGCTTCTGGAAGCCATGGCCCCAAACTCAGGCTACCCTGGGGTCCCTGCAGCTCCTCCAGTGTCCCCCTGAGGGGCTGCCTGCCCACTGTTCCTGCTGGGTGGCTTTATCTTTTAGCACAATTTTGCTCATGACTCCCTTTAAATGAATGACTAACTTGACCTTGTGCAGGTTCTGACACATCCCATTTTAGGGGTTTGAAGGCTGCACTTCTCTCTCCCCTGCGGGCCAGAGGTGGGACCCAGGGAGGGGGTGCAGGCATCACGGGCTGTGGGATGGACGTTTCTGGAAACTGCTCTTCAGTGCTTCTCATAAGAGCCTCGAGCTGCCCTTTGCAATACAGTGTCCAGTCTGAATCCCAGGGACTTTTGGTGAAAACTACATACTCGTGACTCCAGAGAGCTCGTAGGAAGCAGAAACATCAGCACCTCACTAGTGCTTTTTATTCTGGTTGCTTGTTGAAACGGTAATATTTTGAATAAATTAAGTTAAATAAAAAATCCATTAATGAAATTATTTCCACCTGTTTCTACTTTGTTAATATAGCCATTAGAAAATTGTAAATCATTTATGGCTGGCACAAGCCAGGCTGTTCCACTGGGCTGTTCAGCCACAGACGCTGCCCCCAGCGGGGAGGAAGTGGCCTGTCCATGCATGTGGGAATCTTGTGTGTACTTGGGGCCATTCTCCAGAGTCTGCCCAGGCCTTCCCAACCCACGGCCACTAGGGCCCCCACCCACCCCATGTGGAGATGGTTCATCCCTCCCTTTGCCAGCTGTTCTGGACTGAAAGTGTCCCCCCAGATTCCTATGTTGAATCACTGGCCCTAGTCATGGGGTGATGACTTTGTGGGGTGATGGGGTCTTGAGGGTACAGCCCCTCATGATGGGATTAGTGCCCTTATAAGAGGCCAGAGGATCCCCATCCTCTTTCTGCTGCAGGAGAACACAGAAGGCAGCCTCCCCCAAGCCCATCTACACTGGCACCTGGTCTCCCCCTCTGGCCCCCAGACCTGTGAGAGATTGATTCTACCATTTCTAGGCCACACCGTTAGGGTGGCCGGGGCAGGGGAGGGGTGGGGGGAGTGCGTATTCATCTGTTCAGTGTGTGAGCGGCTGGGAGCACTGTGCTCATTCCTGGGCAGCCAGCTGGGGGTGGGGTGGGGGGAGAAGCAACGCAGTGACACACACCATGCCCCAGGGAACAGTTCACTCTTGACCTCTCTGTCCTCTGGGGCTGTGCCACTGCCCACCTGGCCTGCTGGGAGCTATGCGGAGGCCTGTCTCTGCTTGGTGCTCCACACAGGCCCCGCCAACTGGGGCCGGCCCCATTCACAGTTATGCAAATTGCTGTAATTGCAGGCAGGAGGTGGGGCCTCTGGAAGCCTGTCTGCTCCGCCGTGCCAGGATGCCACGGTTCAGCTGGATCTCGCTTCTGCATCAAAACCCAGTGTCAGCGGCTTGACACACCCCCAGTCTAACAAATGAACTGACTTTGCTTTTGTGACAAGTGCAGTGCTGGGAGGGGGAATTTAGTTCCTTGCATGGGTGGAGAAAAGATGCAGATAAAGCAGCCCCAGGAAGAGATGCCCACTGCAGGGAGAAGCACCCCGTGGGCTGTCGGCCCCCACTCTCCTCCACAGTTCGAGGATGGGATGGAGGCCATGCCGCCTCCCCAGGTGGCAGCCACCCTGCCCATCGCTCCCTGGGGTGGTCACCCCAGGAAGCTGTCTCCATTTGCTCTGATGGACAAGGCTGGAAGCTTCTACCAGACTCCAGGTACTGATCTTGACCATGTCCTTTTTTTTTTTTTTTTCGTTGAAAGATAATTGCTTTACAGAATTTTGTTGCTTTCTGTCAAACCTCAACATGAATCAGCCATAGGTATACATATATCACCTCCCTTTTGAAGCTCCCTCAATCTCCCTCCCCATCCCACCCCTCTAGGTTGATACAGAACCCGTATTTGAGTTTCCTGAGCCATACATCCAATTCCCATTGGCTATCTATTTTACATATGGTAATATAAGTTTCCATGTTACTCTTTCCTTACAGAAATCTCTCCTTCCCTCTCCCCATGTCCATTCTATTCTCTATGTCTGTTTCTCCATTGCTGCCTTGTAAATAAATTCCTCAGAACCATTTTTTTAGATTCTGTATATGTGCATTAGAGTATGATATTTATCTTTCTCTTTCTGACTCACTTCACTCTGTATAATAGGTTCTAGGTTCATTCACCTCATCAGAACTGACTCAAATACGTTCCTTTTTATGGCTGAGTAATGTTCCATTGTGTATACGTACCACAACTTTATCCACTCATCTGTTGATGGGCATCTAGGTTGCTTCCATGTTCTAGCTATTGTAAACAGTGCTTCAGTGAACAACAGGATACATGTCTTTTTCAACCCTGGTTTCCTCAGGGTATATGCCTAGGAGTGGGATTGCTGGATCATATGGTGGTTTTATTCCTAGTTTTTTTTTTTAAAGGAATCTCCATATCATCTTCCATAGTGGCTGTATCAATTTACATTCCCACCAACAGTGCAAGAGCGTTCCCTCTTCTCCACGCTCTCTCCAGGATTTATTGTTTGTAGACTTTTTGATGATGGCTACGACTGAAGCGACTTAGCAGCAGCAGCAGCATTCTGACCAGTGTGAGGTGATATCTCATTTAGGTTTTGATTTGCATTTCTCTAATAATGAGCAATGTTGAGCATCTTTTCATTGTTTGTTAGCCATCTGTATGTCTTCTTTGCAGAAATATCTGTTTAAGTCTTTTTCCACTTTTTGATTGGGTTGTTTGTTATCTTGGCATTGGGTTGTATGAGCTGCTTGTATATTTTGGAAATTAATCCTTTGTCAGTTCTTTCATTTGTTAATATTTTCTCCCATTCCAAGGTTTGTCTTTTCACCTTGCTTATAGTTTTCTTTGCTGTGCAAAAGCTTTTAAGTTTAATCAGGTCCCACTTGTTTACTTTTGTTTTTATTTCCAATACTGTAGGAGGTGGGTCATAGAAGATCTTGCTTTGATTTATATCATTGAGTGTTCTATTTATGTTTTCCTCTAAGAGTTTTATAGTTTCTGGTCTTACTTTCAGGTCTTTAATCCATTCTGAGTTTATCTTTGTGTTAGGAAGTGTTCTAATTTTATTCTTTTACATGTAGCTGTCCAGTTTCCCCAGCACCATTTATTGAAGAGGCTGTCTTTGCCCCATTGCATATTCTTGCGTCCTCTGTCAAAAATAAGGTACCCATAGGTGCGTGGGATTATTCCTGTTTTTGTTCCATTGGCCTATATTTCTGTTTTTGTGCCAGTACCATACTCTCTTGATGACTGTAGCTTTGTAGTATAATCTGAAGTTAGGAAGGTTGATTCCTCCCGCTCCGTTCTTCTTTGTCAAGACTGGTTTGGTATTTGGGGTCTTTTGTGTTTCCATATGAATTGTGAAATTTTTTGTTCTAGTTCTGTGAAAAATGCCATCAGTTATTTGATAGGGATCACATTGAATCTGTAGATTACATTTGGTTGTATAGTCATTTTCACAGTATTGATTCTTCCTACCCAGGAACTTGGAATATGTCTCCATCTGTTTATGTCACCTTTGATTTCTTTCATCAATGTCTTATGATTTTCTGTGTACAGTTCTTTTGTCTCCTTAGGTAAGTTCATTCCTAGATATTTAATTTTTTTTGTTGCAATGGTGAATGGGATTGATTCCTTAATTTCTCTTTCTGATTTTTCATTGTTAGTATATAGAAATGCAAGTGATTTCTGTGTTGATTTTGTATCCTGCAGCTTTGCTAAATTCACTGATTAGCTCTAGTAATTTTCTGATGCCATCTTTAGGGTTTGCTATGTACAGTATCATGTCATCTGCAAACAGTGAGAGATTTACTTCTTCTTTTCTGATCTGGATTCCTTTTATTTCTTTTTCTTTTCTGATTGCTGTAACTAGGACTTCCAGAACTATGTTGAATAATAGTGGTGAAAGTGGACACCCTTCAGTTCAGTTCAGTCGCTCAGTTGTGTCTGACTCTTTGCAATCCCATGAACCGCAGCACACCAGGCCTCCCTGTCCATCACCAACTCCTGGAGTTCACCCAAACCCATGTCTATCAAGTCGATGATGCCATCCAACCATCTCATCCTCTGTTATCCCCTTCTCCTCCTGCCCTCAATCTTTCCCAGCATCAGGGTCTTTTCCAATGAGTCAGCTCTTCGCATCAGGTGGCCAAAGTATTGGAGTTTCAGCTTCAACATCAGTCCTTCCAATGAACACCCAGGACTGATCTAATCTTAGGGGCAATGCTTTCAGTTTCTCACCATTGAGAATAATGTTTGCTGTAGGCTTATCATAGATGGCCTTTACTATGTTGAGGTAGATTCCTTCTATGACAATTTTTTAAAGAGTTTTAATTATAAATGGGTGCTGAATTTTGTCAAAGGCTTTACTGCATCTATTGAGATTACCATATGGTTTTTATCTTTCAATTTGTTAATATGGTATATCACATTGATTGATTTGTGTATACTGAAGAATCCTTGCATTCCTGGAATAAACCCAACTTGATCACCATGTATGAGCTTTTTGATGTGGTGCTGAATTCTGTTTGCTAACATTTTGTTGAGGATTTTGCAATCTATGTTCATCAGTGATATTGGCCTGTAGTTTTCTTTTTTTGTGTTGTCTTTGTCTATTTTTGGTATCAGGGTAATGGTGGCCTTGTAGAATGAGTTTTGAAGTGTTCTCCTCTGCAATTTTTTGAAAGGGTTTTAGAAGGATAGGCATTAGCTCTTCTCTAAATGTTTGATAGAATTCTCCTGTGAAGCCATCTTGTCCTGGGCTTTTGTTTTTTGGGAGATTTTTATCACAGCTTCAATTTCAGTGCTTGTAATTGGTTTGTTCATAATTTCTATTTCTTCCTGGTTCAGTCTTGGAAGATTGAACTTTTCTAAGAATCTGTCCATTTCTTCCAGGTTATCCATTTTATTGCCATATAGTTGTTCATAATAATCTCTTGTAATCCTTTGTATTTCTGCATTGTCTATTGTCACCTCTTTTCATTTCTAATTTTGTTGATTTGATTCTTCTCCCTTTTTTTCCTTGATGAGTCTGGCTAAAAGTTTGTCAATTTGTTTATCTTCTCAAAGAACCAGCTTTTAGTTTTATTAATCTTTACTATTGTTTCTTTCATTTCTTTTTCATTTATTTCTGCTCGGATCTTTATGATTTCTTTCCTTCTACTAATTTTGGGGTTTTTTGTTTTTCTTCTTTTTCCAGTTGTTTTAGGTGTAAAGTTAGGTTGTCTATTCGATGTTTTTCTTGTTTCTTGAGGTAGGATTGTATTACTATAAACTTCCCTCTTAGAAATGCTTTTGCTGTGTCTCATAGGTTTTGAGTTGTCATGTTTTCATTGTCATTTGTTTCTAGAAATTTTTTGATTTCCCTTTTGATTTCTTCAGTAACCTGTTGGTTATTTAGAAACATGTTGTTTAATCTCCATGTGTTTGTGTTTCTTACAGGTTTTTTTTTTTTTTCTTGTAATTGATATCTAGTCTCATAGCATTGTGGTCAGAGAAGATGCTTGATATGATGTCAATTTTCTTAAATTTACTGAGATTTGATTTGTGACCCAAGATGCGGTCTATCCTGGAGAATGTTCCATGTGCACTTGAGAAGAAGGTGTATTCTTCTGCATTTGGATGGAATGTCCTAAAGATTTCAATGAGATCCATCTCATCTAATGTATTATCTAATGTATTTGATCTAATGTATCATTTAAGACTTGTGCTTCCTCGTTAATTTTCTGTTTTAATGATCTGTTCATTGGTGTGAGTGGGGTGTTAAAGTCTCCTACTATTATTGTGTTACTATCAATTTCTCCTTTTATGTCTGTTAGTGTTTGTCTTATGTATTGAGGTGCTCCTATGTTGGGTGCATAGATATTTACAATTGTTATATCATCCTCTTGGATTGATCCCTTGATCATTATGTAGTCTCCTTCCTTATCTCTTGTAATCATCTTTATTTTAAGGTCTATTTTATCTGATATGAGGATTGCTACTCCAGCTTTCTTTTATTTCCCATTTGCGTGGAATATATTTTGCCATCCTCTCACTTTCAGTCTATACGTGTCTTAAGGTCTCAAGTGGGTTTCTTGCAGACAGCATATATATGGGTCTTGTCTTTGTATCCATTCAGCTAGTCTGTGTCTTTTGGTTGGAGCATTTAATCCATTTACATTTAAAGTAATTATTGATATATATGTTCTTATTGCATTTTCTTAATTGTTTGGGGTTGATTTTGTAGATCTTTTTTCCCTGTCTTGTATTTCTTGACTACATAAGTCTATTTAACATTTGTTGTAAAGCTGGTTTGGTGGTATTGAATTCTCTTAACTTTTGCTTGTCTGAAAAGCTTTTGATTTCTCCATCAATTTTGAATTAAATCCTTGCTAGGTACAGTAATCTTGGTTGTAGATTTTTACCTTTCAGTACTTTAAGTATATCCTGCCATTCCCTTCTGGCCTGCAGAGTTTCTGCTGAAAGATCAGCTATTAAGCGTATGGGATTTCCCTTGTATGTTACTTGTAGCTTCTCCCTTGCCGCTTTTAATATTCTTTCATTATGTTTATTCTTTGTTAGTTTGATTAGTATGTGTCTTGGTGTGTTTCTCCTTGGGTTTATCCTGTATGGGGCTCTTTGTGCCTCTTGGATTGACTGACTATTTCCTTTTCCATGTTGGGGAAATTTTCAACTATAATCTCTTCAAAAATTTTCTCATACCATTTCTTTTTCTCTTCTTCTTCTGGGACTCCTGTTATTGGAAAGTTGGTGCATTTGATATTGTCCCAGAGATCTCTGAAACTATTGTGTTTTGTTTTTTTTTTTTTTCATTCTTTTTACTTTATTCTGCTCTTCAGAAGTTATTTCCACCATTTTGTCTTCCAGCTCACTGATTCATCCTTCTGCTTCAGATATTCTGCTATTGATTCCTTCTAGAGTATTTTTAATTTCAGTAATTGTGTTGTCTCTGCATGTTTATTTTTTAATTCTTCTAGGTCTTTGTTAATTGATTCTTGCATTTTCTCCATTTTGCTTTCAAGGTTTTTGATCATGTTTGCTATCATTATTCTGAATTCTTTTTCAAGTAGTTTGTCTATTTCCTCTTCATTTATTTGGACTTACGTTTTTCTAGTTTGTTCCTTCATTTATGTAGTATTTCTCTGCCTTTTCATTTTTCTTTTTCAACTTATTGTGTTTAAGGTCTCCTTTTCCCAGGCTTCAAGGTTGAATTCTTTCTTCCTTTTGGTTTCTCCCCTCTAAGTTTGGTCCAGTGGTTTGTGTAAGCTTTATATAGGGTGAGATTTGTGCTGAGTTTTTGTTTGTTTGCTTGTTTGTTTTTCCTCTAATGGGGAAGGCTGAGTGAGGTGGTAATCCTATCTGTTGATGATTGGGTTTGTATTTTTGTTTTGCTTGTTGTTTTGATGAGGCGTCCTACACAGGGTGCTATTGGTGGTTGGGTGATGCCTGGTCTTATATTACAGTGATTTCCTTTGTGTGAGTTCTCACTACTTGATACCCCTTAGGGTTAGTTCTCTGGTAGTCTAGGGTCTTGGAGTCAGTGCTCCCCCTCCAAAGGCTCAGGGCTTGATCCCTGTTCAGGAACAAAGATTCCACAAGTGGTTTGTTATGGCATTAAGTGAGATTAAAACAGATATGCAAAAACAGGAAACCAAAGATGAACCCCAGACAAATTGCAGTTACAAAATCAGGCAAATAACAATTAAAATAATGGAATATACACATATACATATACACCCATGAGCAAAGTCAAAACAGTCCAATAAAAATAAAGTACAATAGATTGACCCGGTGAACAAAAGACATCAAAAATTACATTTACCAGTTAAGAACAAAACTAACTACACATGGACATCACCAGATGGTCAACACCAAAATCAGATTGATTATATTCTTTGCAGCCAAAGATGGAGAAGCTCTATACGGTCAGCAAAAACAAGACCAGGAGCCGACTGTGGCTCAGATCATGAACTCCTTATTGCCAAATTCAGACTGAAATTGAAGAAAGTAGGGAAAACCACTAGACCATACAGGTATGACCTAAATCAAATCTCTTATGATTATACAGTGGAAGTGAGAAATAGATTTAAGGGCCTAGATCTGATAAATAGAGTGCCTGATGAACTATGGAATGAAGTTCATGACATTGTACAGGAGACAGGGATCAAGACCATCCCCATGGAAAAGAACTGCAGAAAAGCAAAATGGCTGTCTGGGGAGGCCTTACAAATAGCTGTGAAAAGAAGAGAAGCGAAAAGCAAAGGAGCAAAGGAAAGATATAAGCATCTGAATGCAGAGTTCCAAAGAATAGCAAGAAGAGATAAGAAAGCCTCCTTCAGTGATCAATGCAAAGAAATAGAGGAAAACAACAGAATGGGAAAGACTAGAGATCTCTTCAAGAAAATTAGAGATACCAAGGGAACATTTCATGCAAAGATGGGCACAATAAAGGACAGAAATGGTATGGACCTAACAGAAGCAGAAGATATTAAGAAGAGGTGGCAAGAATACACAGAAGAACTGTACGAAAAAGATCTTCATGACCCAGATAATCATGATGGTGTGATCACTGACCTAGAGCCAGACATCCTGGAATGTGAAGTCAAATGGGCCTTAGAAAGCATCACTATGAGCAAAGCTAATGGAGGTGATGGAATTCCAGTTGAGCTATTTCAAATCCTGAAAGATGATGCTGTGAAAGTGCTGCACTCAATATGCCAGCAAATTTGGAAAACTCAGCAGTGGCCACAGGACTGGAAAAGGTCAGTTTTCATTCCAATCCCAAAAAAAAGCAATGCCAAAGAATGCTCAAACTACTGCACAATTGCACTCATCTCACACGCTAGTAAAGTAATGCTCAAAATTCTCCAAGCCAGGCTTCAGCAATATGTGAACCGTGAACTTCCTGATGTTCAAGCTGGTTTTAGAAAAGGCAGAGGAACCAGAGATCAAATTGCCAACATCCGCTGGATCGTGGAAAAAGCCAGAGAGTTCCAGAAAAACATCTATTTCTGCTTTATTGACTATGCCAAAGCCTTTGACTGTGTGGATCACAATAAACTGTGGAAAATTCTGAAAGAGATGGGAATAGCAGACCACCTGATCTGCCTCTTGAGAAATTTGTATGCAGGTCAGGAAGCAACAGTTAGAACTGGACATGGAACAACAGACTGGTTCCAAATAGAAAAAGGAGTACATCAAGCCTGTATATTGTCACCCTGCTTATTTAACTTACGTGCAGAGTACACCATGGGAAACGCTGGGCTGGAGGAAGCACAAGCTGGAATCAAGATTGCTGGGAGAAATATCAATAACCTCAGATATGCAGATGACACCACCCTTATGGCAGAAAGTGAAGAGGAACTCAAAAGCCTCTTGATGAAAGTGAAAGTGGAGAGTGAAAAAGTTGGCTTAAAGCTCAACATTCAGAAAACGAAGATCATGGCATCTGGTCCCATCACTTCATGGGAAATAGGTGGGGAAACAGTGGAAACAGTGTCAGACTTTATTTTGGGGGGCTCCAAAATCACTGCAGATGGTGACTGCAGCCATGAAATTAAAAGACGCTTACTCCTTGGAAGCAAAGTTATGACCAACCTGGACAGCATGTTCAAAAACAGAGACATTACTTTGCCAACAAAGGTCTGTCTAGTCAAGGCTATGGTTTTTCCAGTGGCCATGTATGGATGCGAGAGTTGGACTGTGAAGAAGGCTGAGCACTGAAGAATTGATGCTTTTGAACTGTGGTGTTGGAGAAGACTCTTGAGAGTCCCTTGGACTGCAAGGAGATCCAACCAGTCCATTCTGAAGGAGATCAGCCCTGGGATTTCTTTGGAAGGAATGATGCTAAAGCTGAAACTCCAATACTTTGGCCACCTCATGCAAAGAGCTGACTCATTGGAAAAGACTCTGATGCTGGGAGGGATTGGGGGCAGGAGGAGAAGGGGACGACAGAGGATGAGATGGCTGGATGGCATCACTGAGTCGATGGACGTGAGTCTGAGTGAACTGCGGGAGTTGGTGATGGACAGGGAGGCCTGGCGTGCTGCGATTCATGGGGTCACAAAGAGTCGGACATGACTGAGTGACTGAACTGAACTAAAGCACAAACTGGAAAACAAAACTAAAGCAAGGTGCCAAGTGGGGAATAAAGCAATGAAAACAAAACTAACAAATATGTTGAGAGGAAAGGAAAGAAAGAAAAGAAAGAAAGAATAGATATGCAAAGTTAAATAGAGGTAGATGAAGAAGATTTATATACATTGAAGATTAACTAGAAGGGGAAAAGAATAGTAGGAAAGGCAAACAAAAGAATAAATGTATAAAAATATATAATAGGTTTAAGAAAATTAAAATCATAAAATAGAGAAAAGAAAAAAAAAACAGAAGAAGAAAGTGAAAAGGAAAAAAAAGGCCATGTCCTTTTGCTGTCCTCACATGGGTGGGCGGGCAGGGTCTCCCTGGGGCCTCTAAGCTAATCATGGGGCTCCACCCTTATGACCTCATCACCTCCCAACACATCGCCTTGGGGGTTGGGATTCAGCGGTTGGACTGGGGGACACATGTTCAGTCCAAAGCAGTTACCCTCTGTGTAGGGCTGCAACCTGGGGGTGGGAGGTGGGGTGGGTGCTCTGAGGCACTGCCCAAGGACTCCAGGCCTGGTCTCTGCTCTCCACTATTTGTAATTTTGTGAGGGACAGAGAGTGAAATGGTTAAACAATGACAAGAAAGTGGAACAGGACACAAGTCTGCCTGGGAGGGGAGGCTGTCCCCATCCTGCCCACAAACAGGTGTAAGGTGCCAATGGGAAGCACACGGCCTGGCCCAGCCCCTGACCCCCTACAGCCCAGGGTCCTCACGCCAAGCCAAGACAGTACCTCTGCCGTCCCCTTCAAGGCTGCTGTCCCGTTCCCCCATTAATTAATGTGAGGGTGAACCGAGGGTAAATGATGTAAAATAAATGAATGCACAGGCAAGAGAGGGCTGTTTGCTCCATTGTGGGCCATGAGGCTGAGGCTGCAGACCACTCCCCAGGGGTCAGGGGACACATGTCCAGGGAGCCGAGGCTCCAGTCAAACCCCATTTCTGGCTCAGAGCTTCCTTCAAAGGCATCTGGTCTAAACACCAAATTTGGACTCCATGTTCAACCGCCCTCTTGATCAGAGTCTAATTTTCAGAACCTGCTGAATATCACCCAGATTGTTCTCCTCCCTCCACAGAAACCAGAGAGTGGTGACTGTTGAGGCCCATGTTGGCTGAGGGGAAGTTTGTTTAGAAACATGTCCCCTTGGCAGTGACATGGATTGGGGAGTGTGGGGTCTGCTCAGGATCTGGGGTGCAGCAGCTGGACACCTGGAACCTGATGGTCTTCTCAGAGGCCACTTGTGGGGAGGCCAAGGCCTCAGTCATGAGGCATTTCTGTCACTGGAGTCACCACCTGGGTCTTCCTGAGCCAACGTCACCAAACCACATCGGTCCCCTCACCCACGCACAGTCAAGCCAGTCCAGTGACAAGGAAAGTGTAGTGTTTACTGTTGGCACCAAACCCAGAGTCCAGGGCAGCTGGGGCTGAAAAAGCCTGAACTCTCTGATGGGTTTCAGGGGAGCATTTTAAAGGCTGTCTGAGAGGAGGGGTGGGCATCACAGGGTGTGTGATCAGCTCCTGTACAGTTCTCTGATTGGTTGTGCGGAGGTGCTGGAGCGGGGCCACTGGGGTTCAGGTTATCAGTCCTCCAGCTCCAGGAGGCTTGGGGGCTACGAGTGCGAGATCCTCAAGTAGTTGCCATCTTCATCTGCTTTCAGCATCTGTGCCACAACTCGGAAATGTGCATCAGATACTATTATCTGGTGCTTCAGAGATGAGCTAAAACAGAAGATGTGAGGGGGTTGCCTCAAGAAGGCTTCCCTGGTGGCTCAGCAGTAAAGAATCCACCTGCCAATGCAGGAGACAAGGGTTCAATCACAGAATAGGAAAGATCCCCTGGAAGAAGAAATGGCAACCCACTCCAGTATTCTTGCCTGGAGAATCCCATGGAAAGAGGAGTCTGGCAGGCTGCAGTCCATAGGGTCACAAAGAGTCAGACATGACTGAGCAACTAACCCTTTCATGAAGAGCTCAGAGTGTCCTGCTTGGTTGCACCAAAGGGCTAAACAGGACCAGACATGGAAGACAGCTGTGCACACATGCAGCTCACACACATATATACCCACATAGACACACATAGACATGCATAGACATACAGACACGCATGCACAATACACCCACTGAAGTGTGACTGGTGTCTGGGGGCTCGAGGGAGGACAACTCAGACACCGTCGCAGCATGGACCCCTTGCAGGATGCCAGGTGCTCATCTCGACCTGAGCTCACCTGCATGGGCCCCTCTTGCCATCCCCTCTCGAGGTTAATTTCACAGTCACTTAAGCTCATTCAGCAGCCAGCTCTCCTCTGTCAAGCTTTAATTACATGTTGCTGGTTTTTCAAGTCAGACCCACAGGTTAGATTTGCTGGTTCATAGGAAATACAGGCAAAAGAGCCCCACCCTTCTGCCCACCCCCCTTTCTGTGTAGTGTGACTGGAAGGATGGGACATCACAGGTGGTATCCAGTTACCTTTATGAAACCAGTCCCCTCCTGGCCAGCCAGCTGCTGGCAACCTGTCCCTAGGAACAGAGTCTACAAAGAAATTTAAAAAACAGTCCCCAAGTTCTGGGGTCAGACAGTCCAGTCAAATGACACAAATGATCCCTGTCCAACATTCCCACCGCATCCCCCTGTCTCCACAGGACTTCTTGTCAGTACTTGGGGGGTAAGGGCCTGTGAAAGGTTGAGGAGGGGAACTTCAGATAAACAAAGGAGGGTGCTGGAACATTCCAGAAGAGACACAGAGCCTGTCCCTGCTCCTCCATCCATGGCCCCTGGGCTGGGAGGGAGCCAGCTGCCCAGGTGCATCTCCAGGTAATAGTCTGAGTTACAGCCACCTCGAGTTACTGTGAGGAAAGAAAGGGCTGATGAGCCTTGAGTGGGGCATCAGTAAGCCTCTCACAGTCCCTGTGAGCTGCTGACCTGCCTCTCAAGAGAGCGAAGCTCCCCTGGGCACCAATCAGCACCCACTCTGACCCCGGCCCTCAGGATCAGACTGTCAATAGTGCTCCAGGCACCCAGGGCCTGGGTCACGCAGGGTCCTTCTGCAGCTGGGGACCGGCCTGGGCTGCCTCCATCCCCTGGTCCTCCAGGTGGACCAACCACCCTGTGTTTATAGGCAGGAGGCAGGTCCAGTCTGAGAAGGGCACGTGCTTGGGTTGCCTGGCCCAGCCCCAGCCTGGGTGGCTCTGTTCTTTGCTCTGCTTCTAGAAATAGAAATCACCCTTCAGGACCCCCACACACACATGCAAAGGGCGGAGAGCCACGCATGCCTGGGCCACCCACAACACGCAAAAGCCAAGCCTGTTCCCTGTTGCAGAGGGCCCTGCATGGCCATGAGGAGTATAGTGCGGTGGACCCCATGTGGTCACGCAGCCAGGAGTCTCTTGGGGGTGGAGGAAGAGTGGTCTTCATCAGATACGGGTGTGGGAGAAGGAACTTCAGGATGCCGGCCAGCCCCACCCCCCCCCCAGGTGTTCCCTCTCACTTCACTGATGGAAGTGAAGTGATCCTAGAGTGCAGGGCAGCCAGGCCCACCCGCACTGGTGGGGGCTGAGTGGAGTGGGAGTGCAGGACCCCACCGTCACTTCTAAGGCACCCTCCCTCCTCATCACAGCCATCCAGGTGGGAGCCCCAGGCGGCCTGGCTGAGGGAACCCCTGCGTCATTTCCCAGGGTCAAGACCAGAGCACAGGGTGCCCCCCATGCCCAGGGGTTGGTCAGCTTGGGAGAAAACTAGAGCCAAACACTGGTTGAGTGGGGTCTAGGGGGACGTGGATGGCCGCTCTCAGGCCCCCTCCCTGACACCAGCCACTCGGCTCCAAGTCCACCATAATCAGATTGCCCTAAGCAAGGACAGAGCTCTAATTCTATTGAGAGGAGCCGAGACTCAGAGTTCAGGGCCTGATGTCCACGGGGAGCACAGTGACCACACGTCAGTGGACAGTAATTTGAAATTGGGAAGGAACAGGATATTTGCTGAGCTGCCCACACAATTACATGACCAGAAAACACTAAAAATTGTGGAGCTGGAGAATCAGCTGCCAGTGAACTCAAGGTAGGGCCACTCCCACTGGCCCTGGAGGTGGAGGACAGGGTGAGGGACAGTCATACTGCAGTGGGGACACCACTCCTTCCTGGTAATCCCTTTCTGGAATACATGGACACCAGCTTGGACCCCGGTCTCAACAGCACAGTGGTGCCCAGTCCTACAGGACTCACTCTCCAGCACAGCTGGGGAGTTTGCTCATTTCCCCAGAAATCCACTCCCCACATCCACTGGCCCTGCTGCTGCTGCTGCTGCTAAGTCGCTTCAGTAGAGTCCGACTCTGTGTGACCCCATAGACGGCAGCCCACCAGGCTCCCCATCCCTGGGATTCTCCAGGCAAGAACACTGGAGTGGGTTGCCATTTCCTTCTCCAATGCATGAAAGTGAAAAGTGAAAGTGAAGTCGCTCAGTCGTGTCTGACTCTAGCGACCCCATGAACTGCAGCCTACCAGGCTCCTCCGTCCATGGGATTTTCCAGGCAAAAGTACTGGAGTGGGGTGCCATTGCCTTCTCTGCCACTGGTCCTAGAGGCTCTCAGTTAAGACCAGGCCCCCAGGTTTTCCTGGCTTGGAGCCGAGAGCATTCTCTGATGGCTAAGTTCCTTCAATGTGCACACAGAACCTCCAAAACAGGTGTAGAGTTGGCACCACTGGTGATCCTGAGTCAAGTTGTGGTCCCACACAGCAGGAAAACACAAACAGGAGGCTTGGCAATGACCACAGGAGCTCGTGTGTGGATAGTGGGGTAACAGCAGTCAGTTTTTACTGCCTGGGAGCTGCCCTGCAAGGCAGGCTTTGTTGCCATTGTGGTGTGAAGTATGGGTCGGGATAAGACCATGATTCCATGTAGATACCCAGGTGACCACCAAGGTACCTTCCTGCCCACATGCACAGAGGTAGGGGCCAGGCCCAGGGTTAGGCCTCCATCCCCTGCCCTGTGCCTGTCCCAGTCAAGGACTTTTCCAGCCCTGTTGGTAGCTAATCAGCAGACATCCCACTGGTCTGAATATTCTCATGGGCTTTTTAGCCAAGAGGTGTTTGAAAACATGGCAAACAAGCCTCCAGCCCACAGATGGTTTTGAAGCAGTTTTGAGAGGGGCTGGAATCACTGGAATGTGACTTGCCACCCCAGCTTCCACACCCAGAGTGATGAATGAGCCCCCACCAGCTCACAGCCAAGTCCAGGCCCCAGCACCTCGCCTGTGTGCTGCTGAGGGTAGGAGTCCCATCCTCTCTCCTTGAGGAGGAGCACGGCTGACCCAGCAAGGGTGGAGGGGCAGGGGTGGTAAGAGGCCATTTCCCTAATCCAATTGAGGGTCTCCTGGAGCCGGGCTGGTGCCAGCACTGCAGCGCAGCCAGAGCAGACAGGATGTGACTACCCAGGAGGGGCGGGGGGTGGGGGAGGAGGTAGCATATCTCCATGGCTCCAGCACTCAAGAGGACAAAGACTCACACAGACAGAGCTGCTGCCTGTGTAGGCAGTGGGGCAGTTGGTGAGGCTCCTGTAGAGGTTTACAGGCTGCTCACCTGCCCCTCATCAGAGGTCACAAAGAGTCTAGGAGCAGTGAGGACAGTGTGGAGTGTTCCTGATGGCCCCTGCCCCAAGCTGGCCCTACTCCCCCGACCCAGGCCCTCCCCAGCCCAATCTCTTTATCTCTCCCCACCAGGCCAGCGGCCAGTGGGCACTGTCCATGGTGCTGAACCCCGAGGCTCTCTGGGGCTCGAGCATTCTGTTTACTCTGAGTCGCTGGTGACCCTGGTCCACCCTCTCCCAGAAATTCCAAGCCAGAAGATGAGCATGAGAACCAGAGTGGAGCAGAGGGGAGACCAAAGAAAGAGAGAGTGATGGATGGAGGTTCAGTCCTGAAAGGAGTCATGGCCTTTGCACTAGAAAGTGTGCTCAAATTTCTGCAGTTACCCAAAGTGTCCCCTCTGGGAATCTGGGGTGGGGCGTGCCCCCCTCCCCGAGGCTTTACAGATGAGAATGAGGTCCCTCCACTTGCCCACAACCAGTGGGTGCTCTGTTCACTTACTCTCTGCTCACAGACCAGCCCCACGATGGAGGTGAGCGCCGGGATGCAGGTCAGACTGGGTCTGGGCTTTGTCTTCTGTAAAATGAGAGTAGCAGTAGCTTCTCCATGCATACTCCACAAGGTGACCCGTGCACAGCACTAAGCGTGGGTCTGGCTGGTGGAATGCATCTGTCAAGGGTTATGATGTGTATCATCTAGAAAGTGGAAGTTAGATGGACTTAGAATGTCCTCTTTTATACTGAGCCAAATTCTGGTACTGGAACCATCTAACGCTGAGGGACTGCACTGTGAGGAACAAGACCAGTGGCCGAGCAGTCAAGCTAAGCCCAAGGTGCACCCAATCTATGGAGCCCCCTCTCCAAGATGTCCTTTCAGGCACTAAGATGAGTAACTTGGTGCCTGAGCAGCACAGGCAATTCTGGGGGAGGCTCAGACGCTCTGCTCTGCGGTCAGCACTGACCTGACCCACAGAGCAGCGGGCCTCGATGTTGGTCTGTCTTCTCTCCCAGACTTTTGTCTGCTGTGGACCGTGCACCCTCTTGGAGGGGTTCCAGCAGTGTCTGGAGTATCTGGGGGCCACTGAGATGAGGGATGATAGAGGGCAGTCACCCCAGATGGTGTCGGCCCCAGGAGATTCTGGGTTGTGTCACCTGGAAGGACCTTTCTGCCATCCCAGACCCAGTGTCCTGCCCCTGATGTGAGAGTGGATGTGCTGAGATCAGTCCCCTCCACCTACAACACTCCACCCCAGGGAGGCAAGAGGGGTGTGTGGTTGGCGTGTCGCCATGGGTACAGGACCTGGGCAGCTGCCACACATTCATTCAATTCATTGATTTCATTTAAGGTCAAGAGGACATGTCCGGAGCCCCCAGCTCCCAGCCCTCTCCCTGGGTTGGCCTCTGTTAGGCTTCTCTCCAGGGAGCCGCCTGGTGTTGAGCTGGCCTCTTACTCCACAGAGAAGCCAGCTGCTCTGTTCCTGCTCTCCTCACTAAACCATGACGTTGGCCCTCCCTCTCGGTCATTCTCTGTCTTGACAGTGCCCTGTGGTGTGGATACATCATAACTCATCAAGCAGCCCAGGCAGTGGATGTTGAAGATGTTCTGGGTTCTTGCTTTCTGAGCAAGGCTGTGCTGAGTGATGGTGACAGACAGGGACCCTGGAGTGACTTACATCACTGTTCTGCCTTTGGCAGTGGCCAAGGAGAGGGGAGGGCTTCCCACTAGGGGAGGTGCTAGTGGTAAAGAATCTGCCTGCAATGCAGAAGACATGGGTTTGACCTGTGAGTTTGGCTCAGATGGTGAAGCGTTTGCCTACAATGTGGGAGACCCAGGTTTGATCCCTGGGTCAGGAAGACCCCCTGGAGAAGGAAATGGCAACCCATTCTAGTACCTTTGCCTGGAAAATCCCATGGGCACAGGAGCCTGGTAGGCTACAGTCCTTGGGGTCACGAAGAGTCGACACACGACTGAGCGACTTCACTTTCACTTTTTCCTGAAGGAAGGCAAAGCAACCCACGCCAGTATTCTTGCCTGGAGAATCCCATGGACAGAGGAGCCTGGCGGACTGCGGTCCGTAGGATTGCACAAGTAGGATACAATAAAGCAACTTAACAAGGATGCATGCACAAGGGGAGGGGACTTTCAGCATTTGCTGGGTGAGGAGGGTTTGTTCCCCGAGGTTAGAAGGAGGTGGTCCCTAAACCCTGGGCCTGACTGGGCTGGTCGCCTGCTGGAAGTGACCTCTGCCCAGTCAAAGAGGCCATCCCAGTGGCTCCACAGTGGAAGTTCAGACAGGAAGTCCCTTCTCTCCACCTCCCCTGTCCCCTGCAGCTTCAGAAGCTGCTGCACAAGCTACTGGGTTTTGCCAACACCCTGAGCAGTGTTTTGCACCTTCCCACTCACCACGGGCTGCTTGCTGAGCTGTGAAGCTTGGGAGTCCAGAGGCCAGCTCTTTACTAAACACAATGGGATCAGTCAGGGGGAGACAGGTGGCACAAAACCAGCTATGGCTTCTCAGAGAAAGAGTGCACAGGACAACAGCCTTGATGGGGGTGGCAGAGGAGTTGTGTTGGCATGAGGACCCTGGGCTGTGGAGGGCCAGGGGCCGGGCCAGGCCATGTGCTTCCCATTGGCACCTTGTACCTGTTTGTGGGCAGGTTGGGGACAGCCTCCCCTCCCAGACAGACTTGTATCCTGTTCCACTATCTTATTATTGTTTAACCATTTCACTCTCTGTCCCTTACAAAATTGCAAATGCTGGAGGGCAGAGACCAGGCCCGGAGTCCTCAGGCAGTGCCTCAGAGCACCCACGCCGCCCCCTCTTGGCCCAGGCTGCAGCCCTAGTCCTGGGTAACCCAGCGTGAATTCTGCTTCTGGCCCTGAGCCTGGAACTGTCATTGTCTCCCTGTTAGTGATGAGAATGCTGAGGCCAACATGCCCCTCTGGGACTGCCTGAGGTCAAAGCTAACCAGTGGACAGGTCAAGGGTCCTGCAACTTCTTGGTGGTCCTGCCCAACTCAGGAGTTTTCAGCTCAGGGGTGCAGACCCCCAAGGAGGAGGGGGGACAGGGAATCATCTCAACATGTCACTCAGAAGACCATCCGCCCCCAAGAAGGCTGCCCGATGTAGTTGGAGCTTGCCCAGTGGTCATTTGAGGTTGTGGCAGAGTGTGCCTGGCTACCATCTCAGAAAAGATGGGCTCTGAGGTGGAGACGGGCAGCTGCCCTGCACCAGGACCCGGGCCCTCCAGCTCTGCACACTGTGCCCTCCTGGCTCCCTGGGGCAGGGGTCTGGTCCTGTTCTCCACACCCTATCGCCTGAAGTGAGAGGCAAGAGGGCAGGGCCATAGTTGTAGGAGTGATTGCAGGGTACAGTGGGGCAGGAATTTCTCCTGGGACTGAGAGAATTTTTTCCCACCACTTAACTTTTATAGCAGAATTTTCCAGCAGTGCCTAAACTACTTTGTTTTTTTTTTAATTCCAATAGTATATCATGACAGTAAAAATTTCATAATTTCTTCTAGCAGACTTGTGGCTTTTATTTCCGTGTTCTAATCTTTGCTTGATCTTGATTTGTGTGTGTGTGTGTGTGTGAGGGAGAGAGAGAGAGAGATCTCTGTGAGTCAGAGTACCCATTCCAGGAACTCATTCAGATTGTCTTAAGGGCAATAAAGGAATATTTATTTTGCACAAGAAGGACTGAAAGTCCAGGAAGGATGACTGCGGGCAGAGCTGGATCCAGGAGCTCAGTGTCCCCAGGGTGCTTTCCTTTCCCCTGTTGTGGGAGTTTCACTGTTAGGCAGGTCCTTCCCTCAGAGGTGAGAAAAGAGTGTCAGTGGCCACAAAAGCAGTTTCCTACTCAGCAGCCTCCCAACCCTCAACCGGAGGTGAGGTCTCTCCTGAACATCAGGTCTGGGGCTGTTCTCAGAGGACAAGTGTGACTGGTGCAGAGGCGAGCATGCACCCTGCATTTGTCCAGAGTACCCACCTGGGCCTTATGGAGTGTGCCATTGTTCAGGAATCCAGGAGGGGTGGGTGGTTCCTGGGCAGCAGAGGGAGGTCCCGGGAAGGGACAGTGGATGCAGCAGGCCCTGAGCGTCTACCCCTAGCTCTGCAGCCTGTCACCACCTTCCCCCGCTGTTTGGACGCCACCTCCACCATCTACCATGTTTGCCTCCTTGGGAACATTTTGGGCCTCTCTTGCTCCCCTGAGTTATTTGCACCAAACAAATCTTGTGCCGTCTTTGTTAGTGAGCTCCCATAGTGAGTAAGGCCTCCCTGCTGACCTGCCATCCTTCCCTCCAGAAGTGTCCTGGCCACTGTTACATTGTTTTTTCTGGTTGAATTTTAGAGTCTGCCTTTCTATCCCCACATGGTCTCGTGTGTCACTGGGACAAACGTACAGATGAGGCTAAGGCTGAGCCCTCCACACCCGGGCATCTCTGTCTGGAAGGAAAGCCCCAGCTGCTCTTCCTCTCTGCTCTGTCTCTCCTGTGGCTGCACTTCCAGTGTTTCCTTGACGGCTTGCACAGGGCTGAGCAGACTCACTCCTCTTTGCTTGTAGCTGGGAGTGGGCTGCTCCCCTGTTCCCAGAAGTGGGGTGTAGAGTGCAGAACTGGGTGAAGCCTGAGCCCCCATCCATGCTGGGAACCATGGCAAAATGAAGCAGACCCCTAGCACCCCCACAGTCCAGGCTGGAGGGGCAGGAGTAGCCTAGGGAAGGCACCCCCTCTTCCTGCACCAGGAGGAAGCCCCTGCTGGCCAAGCCTCATCCTCAAACCTCTACTGGGGGGCTTCAGTGCTGGGGCCCTCACCCCACCCTGGAACCTCAAGGTCAGTGCCTGGACTTCTTCCAACTCAGGGATCCACCAGGGCCTCAGACCAGACCCTGCAACCCACCAGCCTGGGCCCTGGTCCACTGCTTGCAGACCCCCATATATGGCTGTTTCACTGTCTGTGCTCAGTGAGGTGTGGTATTTCAAATGTTTTGACATTTAAAATCTGTGTTGGATACATTTGTTTTGTTAAATTATACCTGGCTGTAGTGACTCATGGGAGTTGATTTGTCTCCTGGGCCTGCACCCCTACCCAGCCCCCAGCCACAGCTGCCCCTTGGCTTCACCAGCCCCTCATTGTCCAAGTCTTCAGACCTTTCCCCCAAGCTCGGTGGGGCTGAGCACTCAAAAGACAGAGCCAAATGCAATTTTACACCAGAGGGTGTTACTCCCCTCTTCCCTTATAGCTCAGAAGGTAAAGAATCTGCCTGCAATGCAAGAGACCCCAGTTTGATCCCTGGGTTGGGAAGATCCTCTGGAGAAAGAAATGGCAACAACTTCCAGTATTCTTGCATGGAGAATCCCATGGACAGAGGAGCCTGGCAGGCTACAGTCCATGGGATCACAAGAGTTGGACATGACTTGGTGACTAAACCACCACCACCACTGGGAGGTGATTTGGGACCATGGGAGACCTGCTCCCCATCACTGGTCAGGGTCACACACATCCACTGGAGGTTTGTGGCCCTATTGGGAACAACAGCACTTTCTCAGAGAGGCCACAGCCTCTCGGGCTGAGCAGGTGCCTGTGAAGGTGGGTCAGCCTAGTATGGCCAAAGGGCCAGGCTCTGGCTCAAGTTCAGGTCTGAGCCGGTGATTTCAGCAAGACCCTTGGCACCTGGAGAGTCGGTCTCCCCAGAGGCCAAGAGAGGTGGAAGATAGAGGAGACAACAGGAAGTGCTCTTCAATGCGCTGAGAGGCAGTGGGCAACGGGGCAGTAGGCAGGGTCCTTGCTCTGTGTCCTAATGTGAGCTGTCCACATGCAGGATGAGGGACGCTGGGTGGGCCGTGCTGAAGAGAGGTCAGGTGGGGCTGCATCCTTGTCCAAACCTGGAAATGCAGAGCCTAGCCCCTCACCAAAGCCGGGATGCTCCAGGCTGGGCCCTGTGCTGGGGGTTCCTTGAGGTGGCAGAGAGGCCGCGGACCCTCAAGCCAGCCAGTGGAGCTGGCCTGGAGATGGGCAGACCCAGCAACTCCCACCTCCAGCCCCTGAACCTGGGCCGGTGGACGGGCGAGCACCAGGGCACATCCCCACCTGGGGCTCAGGGACACCCTCCTCTGTCTCTCTGAGGACCAGGGGGCAGGTGGGCCCCAGGGTGCGTCCCCACCCAAGTCTCAGAGCCACCCTCCTCCCTCTCACGCAGATCAACACCTTCATGTCCTTCGTGTTCCCCATGGTGGTCATCTCCTTCCTGAACACCGTCATCGCCAACAAACTGACCGTGATGGTCCGCCAGGCCACTGAGCCGGGCCAGGTGTGCACCGTCGGGGGCCAGCACAGCTCCTTCAGCATGTCCATCGAGCCCGGCCGGGTCCAGGCCCTGCGCCACGGCGTCCGGGTCTTACGTACGTAACTTCTGGGCCCTGGGGTGGGTGTGGGGGTGAGCTTGGTACCGCAAACAGGGAGGTCTAGAGAGCTGGGGAACCGAGCGTGCCAGGCCGAGGCTTGGGGTGCCAGTTCCTCCAGGGATCGGGCTGTTCTTCATTTACTACTCGTCCACCCACTCACCAATTAGTAAGCCTCCTCGTGGCTTTAAATCAGGTAGTTTGCTCACAAGGCCAGGGCTGCAGAATTGGGGTCCCCATGCATGCTAGGCCAGCTGGAAAGGCTAGAGGTACCGTCCCCCCTCACAGGTTCTAACAGGGCATCCTGAAATCCTGGAGGGTCAGGTGGAGTGGACCCTCTGTTTCTGTGAGTTGTGAGGGTCCTGCCTCCATCCCTCTGTCCCTGGCCTGGTCTGGGCCTGCAGATGGCATCATGACGAAGGGTCCTCAAAACTACCTACCCCTCCCCACTGTCTTGAGGCAGCCCCAGCTCACTCAGCCCCCCAGAGCACCCACCTCCACCTTCCATTGGTCCCAGCAGCCCCCCTCCCATCTCCCTGCCCCGGCTGCCAGCCCCTCACTGTCTGCAGCCACTGGTCTTGAGAGGAAAAGGTCCCAGCAGCTCTACCCAACAGGAACATGATGCCTGCAGGCCCCACATGAGATGTTAAATGGTCCAATAACCATGTTTTTAAACAGTAAAAAGAAACAGGTAAAATTCATTTTGTTCATTTATTACTCCAGTATTTCCCAGATATGATCATCTCTGCCTCCATCTGCATCCTGTAAGTGATAGGAGAGTTACTTCGGGTGTGTTTAGCCCTCGGCCTGGCTCGGCTCCCTGCAGCCTGGTGTCGAGTGACCAGCAGGCAGTGTCCAGCAGGCAAGGCCACAGCATCTGTATCTGCTGTGTGTGGATAGGCTTTCTGGAACTCCTGGTGTCTCCAACCCCTGTTTTCTGCTGCTTCCAGCAGGCAACTCCCTTGTCAACCCCAGGCCTGCGGTCTCCAGAGACCCCCCAGTGTGGGTCTCAAGGCCTGTGGGGTCAGGACAGCAGCCAGGGTGTGGGCCCCAAACCCAAGACCTCCACAGATCCTTCTACAACCACAAGACAATGACATTATCTCAGGGACCACGCTTCTCTCTTCCCCAAGACAGCATAGTCAGCCCCAAGTTTTCCCAGGCAGTTGGCTTTTTATTGCTCTCTTTTTCGTTCTGGTAAAATATACCCAGCATAAAATTTACCATTTTGACCATTTTAAGTGCGCAGTTTGGCAGCTGTGTAGACAATCATATCACTATGGGGCCATCACCACCATCCCTTTCCGCCTTGTAAAATTGCAACTTTTCCCATTAGTAACAAGCTCTCACCACTCCCCCAGCCCCTGACAACCACCTTCTACTTTCAGTCTCTATGAATTTGACTCCTCTAAGGAGCTCATATAAGTGGAATCATACAGTATTTGTGGATTTTGTGACTGGTTTATTCATGTGATGTAGTAGCCTCAGGGTTCATTCACCTTGTAGCCTGTATCAGAATTTCCTTTCTTTTTAAGGCTGAATAATATCCCACTCTATGCAAGGACCACATGTTTATCCATTCTCCATTGATTTCAGCTCCTGTGAATAGTGCTATGAGATGCTGGTATCTGAGTTCCTGCTTTCAGTTTTATGTATATATATCAGTTCAGCTCAGTTCAGTCGCTCAGTCGTGTCCAACTCTTTGCGACCCCATGAATCGCAGCACGCCAGGTCTCCCTGTCCATCACCAACTCCCGGAGTTCACTGAGACTCACGTCCATCGACTCAGTGATGCCATCCAGCCATCTCATCCTCTGTCGTCCCCTTCTCCTCCTGCCCCCAATCCCTCCCAGCATCAGTCTTTTCCAATGAGTCAACTCTTCGCATGAGGTGGCCAAAGTACTGGAGTTTCAGCTTTAGCATCATTCCTTCCAAAGAAATCCCAGGGCTGATCTCCTTCCGAATGGACTGGTTGGATCTCCTTGCAGTCCAAGGGACTCTCAAGAGTCTTCTCCAACACCACAGTTCAAAAGCATCAATTCTTCAGTGCTCAGCCTTCTTCACAGTCCAATTCTCACATCCATACATGTATATACATACACACACACACACACACACACACATACACACACACACACACACACACACGCCCTGGAGTAGAATTGCTGAATCACATGGTCATTTCTGGGTCGGGAAGATCCACGGGAGAAGGGATAGGCTACCCACTCCACTATTCTTGGGCTTCCCTTGTGGCTCAGCTGGTAAAGAATCCTCTTGCAATGCTGGATACCTGGGTTGGATCCCTGGGTTGGGAAGACCCCTTGGAGGAGAGAACAGCTTCCCACTCCAGTATTCTGGCCTGGAGAATTCCATGGACCATATAGTCCATCAGGTTGCAAAGAGTCGGACACAACTGAGCAACTTTCACTTTCACAGTACTTTCTCATGTTTAATTTTTTGAATTAGAAAATATTTTTAAACAGCCATACTATTTTCTCAAGTGGCTGCACCATTTTACATTCCCACCAACGTTGCAAAAACGTTCTAGTTTCTCCATATCCTCCCACAAATTACTATTTTCTGGGGTTTTACTATTTTTTATAATAGTCTTCCTATTGGAATATGCTGCTGATGCTGTTGCTGCTAAGTCGCTTCAGTTGTGTCCGACTCTGTGCAACCCCATAGATGGCAGCCCACCAGGCTTCCCGTCCCTGGGATTCTCCAGGCAAGAACACTGGAGTGGGTTGCCATTTCCTTCTCCAATGCGTGAAAGTGAAAAGTGAAAGTGAAGTCACTCAGTCATGTCCGAGTCTAGCGACTCCATGGGCTGCAGCCCACCAGGCTCCTCCATCCATGGGATTTTCTAGGCAAAAGTACTGGAGTGGGGTGCCATTGCCTTCTCCAATTGGAATATGAGGCAGTATCTTATTGTAGCTTTGATTTGCTTTTCCTGGGTGATCAGTTGTGTTGAGCATCTTTTCATGTGCTTATTGCATATTTATATCTCTTCTTTGGAGAAATGTCTATTCAAGTCCTCTGCCCACTTGTGAATTGGGTTGCTTGAGTTTTGTTGTTGAGTTTTCCATATATCCAGGATATTAATCCCTTATCAGATGTGAAGCGAACATTTTCTCCCATCTGTAGGTTGTCTTTCCACTTCGTCAATTGTATCCTTTAATACAGTTTTTAAATTTTTATCCAAATTATTTTTTTCCTTTGTTGTCTTTGGTGCCATCACCAAGAAATGATTTTCAAATCTATTGTTGTGAAAATTTTGTTGTATCTTTTCTTCTAGGAATTTTATACTCGTAACTCTTATGTTTAGATCTCTGATCCACTGTGAGTTAATTTTTGTGGATGGTGTGAAGGTCCAGCTTCATTTTTTGTATGTGGGGATCCAGTTTTCCCAGAGCATTTGTTGAAAAGAGTCCTTCCCCGCTTGATCTTGGTACCCAATAGAAAATCATTTGAGCTTTCTGGAAGCTGGAAGGGCTTATTTCTGGACCGTCCATTCTGGCCCATGAGTCTACACGTCTGTCCTTATGCCCTTACCACTCCATTTGGATGACTGTAGCTTTGTGGGTGGTTGGGGAGTTTGCAGTCAGGAAGGATGAGTCCTCCAGCATTGTTTTTTCTCAAGACTGTTTTGGCTATTCAGCATCCATTGAAATTCCCAATGAGTTCTTTTACTCCTACAAAAAACTGTCATCAGGACTTACACAGAAGTTGCACTGAACCTGTAGATCTGTTGTAGTACAGGCATCTCAACAGTATTGGGTCTTCCAGTCCGTGGGCACAGGGCCTCTCCCTCCAGCTCTCTGAGGCCAGTGTCTCCATGTCTCAGGTGCCGTGGTCATCGCCTTCGTGGTCTGCTGGCTGCCCTACCACGTGCGACGCCTCATGTTCTGCTACATTTCAGACAAACAGTGGACCCCGTGAGTACAGGAGGCAGGGACAGAGGGGGTGAGGCTCAGGCTGGGGGCATGCTTCCCAAAACAAGTGGGACTGGGGCACTGAGAGGGGCCGCTCAGGGTAGGGGTGGGAGTCAGTGTCCCCCAGCATGTGCTCGGGCATGGCTGTGATGGGGTGGGGGGGGACAGAAGGCCGTGGAGGGACAGACACCCCTGGAAGCTGCTTCAGAAAAGGAAAGCAGGTCCTAAGATGATCAGCAGGTTTGGGGGAGTCTGGAGAGTGAAAGGAAGGGCTGATCCTGCTGGCTGTGGGTGAGAGATGGCAACCGTCAGAGTCCCTGGACCACCCCCACCCCCAGCCTGGAGGAGTCATCCACCAGGAGGACCCAGGGCTCCAAGAACATCATGCTCATGCTGTGATGTTCGGGCACTGGCCTTCCCATGACAGCAGTCTGAACCCTGCTGGGTGAGCTCCTCTGCACAGCGGGGCTCCAGGTCAAGGGTCGTGGGCTTTTCCAAGTGACAGGGAGCCACTGGGGAGGGCACAGCTAGGCTGAATGAGGAGAAGGTGCAGGGCGTGGAGCATAGCCCCAAACACAGGGTTTCTGAGATTCAGGGCTGCCAGGTGAGGGTGTGAGGTCCCTGTGCATGGAGGAAAGCAAGTCGAGGTGAGGTGCACAACTGTCTGAACTGTATGGAGGGGCTCCTACCCTGGCTGTTTCATTAAGGCCAGGCCCCAGCTGAGCCTGGCAGCCCTGGGGTGACTGGGACCTTGGACAGGAAGGGCACACCCATCGGGCAGCAGGGAAAAGTGGAGACTGTGGCCAAGGTAAGCTGCACGCCCTGCCTTGGGAGGGTGGCCGCAGCTCAGCTCAGCAGCTCAGCTCAGCAGCTCGGCGGACCGGTGCTGGGCAGAAGTGTATACAGAAAAACCTCTCAAGAGAAACCAGAGTCCTGGAGGTTATTATGAAATATCCCCACATTGGCCAGGGCCGCCCTGTGTGTCTGGGCCCACCGACCTGAGTGTTCTCTCCCCGCAGGTTCCTCTATGACTTCTACCACTACTTCTACATGCTGACCAACGCCCTCTTCTATGTCAGCTCCACCATCAACCCCATCCTCTACAACCTCGTCTCTGCCAACTTCCGCCAGATCTTCCTGTCCACCCTGGCCTGTCTCTGTCCCCTGGGGGGCCGCAGGAGGAGGGGGCCAGCCTTCTCGAGGAAGGCCAACAGTGTGTCCAGCAACCACACCTTCTCCAGCAACGTCACCCGGGAGACTTTGTACTAGCACCAGGCAGGCTGGGAGGGAGCTGGGAGGGGACCAGGATGGGGTCACTCAGCCTCCACCCCCATCCACTCAGCACCTGGGAGCTGGAGGGAGTCATCCCAGGGCCTGCTCCTGGGCATCCAAGGTCCAGGACCCAGCACCCATATCCCAGAGGCCCCATTTCTTTTCAGCTTCTCCTCTCTCCCCACCACCTCCCTCCTCTCCTCTTTGAAAGCAAGAGAGATTGCTCTCCTCCCAGATCTAAAAATGGCCTTTAATGAGGAGAAATTTGTGTTGGGTGATAGGCAGTCTTCTTTGTTCTCAAACTAATGGATGTTTAGGGAGAAAAAAATGAAAGGGGCAGATCAAGGCAGGCCGCTGGGCAGCCCAGTTGACATTGGAGGGCAGTGACCCCAAGAGCTGACGCTGAGAAGAGCCCGGCAGGCAGGACCACCGCAGGCCTGGTGCCACCGAGGGCCTCTGTCATACCTCTGGTCAGCTCAAGACCAAGTCAGCCCGTTGTGCAGCAGGCATTCGACACCCCCTCCAAGGTGGTGTCACAGGAAGCTTTGATGCCACCAGAGGGCTGGGGTCAGCTTGCCATCGCCCAGCCCTGGGCCTCCCCATCCTCGCATGTCCTCCCCTGGCCAAGGCGGCAAAGCCCTGCAGGGATACCTCGGGCAGTTCAGCCTCCCAGGTCTCCATTCTGACTCTGCAAAAACAAGGCCAGGTCCGTGGGGTCCTGGTGGCCCAGTCCAGGACAAGGACATCCCCATGCACTCCCGTTTCTGCTGTCCAGCTGAGCTCCTGCAGCCCTGGCTCCAAGCTGCTTCAGGGTGGACACCCAAGGTGGAGGAGGGCCGACCAGGTCTCCAAGAAATGCCAGCCCTGGGGCCATAGGTGAAGAGGAGGAGCCACGAGTACAGGCTGCCTGCTGTCCAGCAGCCAGGCAGAGACCGAGACTCATCCGTCATGCCTGGCCCCAGCTCAGATGCCCAGGACAGCAGGCGCCTCCTTGGTCTCTGGGAGCCAGTCTCAGACAGGACAGCCCGGCCCCAGGAAGGTGCCCTGAGCCAGAGGAAGGCGGCCCCGGGGGAGCTGCTTTGGACCAGCCGGACTAGGAGTGGACAAGAGACCGGAAGTGAAACATAGACCTTTTAAAACAAGTCTTCCCTGGGCCTGGAACACATTGGCCCAGAAGGGAGACAGTCAGACCAATGGTCAGATGGGCAGACAACCACATGGGTGGCACTGACTCAGGATCTGAGAGCTGCTCCTGGTCTGGTCTCAGCCTCCATCCACAGAAACGGCGAGTCAGATGCTACAGTGTCCACAGGCATGTCACATCTGGGCTCTGCTATGGATCAGGGGTCACTTGACCCTCCCAAATCCTCCCCCAAGCTGTTCAGCAAGAACCAGGCCAGGAGAGTCAGCCCACAGCTGGTCCCCATGCCAGGCAGCCCTGCCATGATACAGTGGCCATCGGCACAGAGGACAAGGCCAGCCCAGAGCTCCCACACGGGTGTCGGTTCTGGACAGGGGTAGGGGAGCCCCCTGCCCTGCTCAGCGAGTGGGCATTGGAGTTCGGCAAAGACTGAGTCTGGTCCCAGGTGCTGGCTTCAGGCGGAGGACCTGGACTCTTTCTGACAGACCCTCAGACCCTTCTGGCCTCCCTGGACCATGCACACACTGCAATTCCCCGAGCCCCAGTTTCCCTGTCTGAGTAGCAGGCATGGTAACTTCACCCACTCAGCCAGAGCTGAGTGTGATGGCTCTGGAGGACCAAGCTTGGACGATGGAAGGATGGTTCCCTGAGGTAGGGGCGGAGAGGACATGGAATGAGATGAGATGCCCGCCTCCCAGACCCTCCTGGGGGCACACGGGCAGGGCCTGCCACTGAGCTCCAAACCCACCTTACTGTCTGCCCACTTCACGTCAGTGGGGACCTGAGTCCGTGCCCTGTAAGACACCCTCCTGAACTACCCCAGCTCCTGGTCAGGTCACCGTGGAATGCCAGAGGCCGGCTCTGAGTGGTGTCTGTGTCCCGTCTCAGGGTCCAGTGCCCATGAGCCTGGTCACCAGTGATGGCGAAACCCCACGGTGTGCACTGCCCAACCACCCTAATGTCCCGTAGGGACTGGGACACCCCCTCAATAAAGAAGTAAAGGAGCCTGTGAGCCTGTGATGCACCCCTACATGGGAGAGGGGCCCCACGGGCCTGCCAGCAGCCATTCACCCACTCATCAGACAGTGACTGTGTCAGCGACAGCCTTCTGCTGGTCCTTTCACCAAAAAAACATGTGCTTTGGTCCTGTTTCCCAGAGCTGGGGGGCTGGGGGCCAGGACCCCCAGCTCAGGTCCCACCTGCCCCCAGAGCTTTCAGCAGCAGCCTGTGAGGGGCCTCTCCTGAGCATGAGGTCCCATGGAGCCTGAATGTGGGGACCTGGGTCCACATTGGCTGTGCAGCGACACCTGCCACCCAGTGTCCTGATCTGGGGTCTGGGCACAGGCAAGGCCCACCCAAGGGGGTGCAGGGCCCTGTGACTGTTTGACCCTGGTCTCCATGGCCCCTCTAACCAGCCTGGCTCCTCCCTGGGGGCCAGCAGGTGGGGGCCGGGCCAGGGAGGGACGCTCACCTGTCCTTGGACACAGCCAGAGCCATCCTCCAACAGAAGGGCTCCTGCAGCAGGGTATCCCCTCCTGCCCTCTCCTCTTCCCCTGCTCTGCCTTCATCTCATAGCAGCAGCAGAGTCCCTGGGGACCCCAACCTTGGAGGGGAGGGGCAACATGGAAAGCATCGTTCCAGATTGCCAGCCTCTGTCTTTCCCTTCTGTCTCCTTGGCCAGCAGTCTTCCCCACACTCCCCTTCATTCATTCACTTGCCAAGTGCCCCTCTGAGCCTGGCTTCCTCAAAGCCTCCCCATCATAATGGACACGGGGCTGAGTGTGAGCTTCAAGTCCTCTGTGCTTAAGAGCCATCCGCGCCATCAGCAGGGAAGTCTCAGGATGCCCACTCTCACTGGCAAGCTCCAATAAGTATGCTGACATTTTACAAGAATAGCCAAAGGAATAAAACTCTAATAGTGGAATTTCAGGCCAGTCATGAGGAGAGAAATTTGGGGTCAGTGGCAGCAGTCCCAAACCTTCAATGCCACTGTCCCACAGGGCCAGAGCTCTGGTCAAGGCCCTCCCTGCCTCCTGCAGGTTTTCTGAGCTGCAGTCCCTGTTCCAGCACAAGGAAGGGGGAGGAATCCACTCTCCTACAGGAAAGCACCTCTGGCCCCATCGCTGTCGCTAGGCAACAGGAGGAGGGCCTAGGAGAGAATTCCATACATTTTGAAATACATTTGAAGAAAGAAAAAAGCATCCGGTCGCTGGCTGTCGGAGCACAGGGGAAGCTCTTCTCCACCCCCCTGACTCCTCCCCACCTTCTCCCTCCTCCCATCCCCTCCCTCCTCCCACATGTCCCCCACTGCTTCCCACAATTATGATTTGAATTCCAATTTCTATCAGAACACCATGGAAACCATGTCCAGGCTGAATTGATGAAGGAGAGAATGGGAGAAGGGGAAGGCGGGGGGCTGGTCAGGGAAGGAGGAGAGACAGAGCGAGGGGCTGAGAAGGGACTGCACTCCACCTGGGAGGGCCCCCCACCACACGTGTGCACTCCCACCATGCACATGCATGTGCTCGCACATGTGCTCAGCCAGCACCAGCCTCCACCTCCCGGGCCTCATTCGTCGGCTGAGGTCGCCAGTTCCCAGCCTGTGGTCTGGCTCTGGCTGGGGGTGGGGCCCAGCACCTGGACACTGCCTTCCTGACCACCTGGGCCCCTCAGTCCCACCTCCCCTCCCCTCTTTGGAGTGAAGAGAGACATGGCGGCCCTCGTTCTGCTCTCATCACCCTCAGGGATCCCCAGCAAAGCTACAAAGAAACTTAAAGGGAGCTACCCGCCACAGCCAAGGATGCTCCAGGTGGGGGTGGGGATGGGGGTGGGGGTGGGAGTGTGTGGGCAGCTGCAGGGGGTCCAGCTGGGCCATGACTCTAGATGTCCCCCACCCTAACCCCCTTTACTCCTCAAGAAACGTGAGCTCAGCTCTCTGGGGAGAGAAGTGGACCCTGGATGGAGTAGGAGGGAGGGCTGCAGAGGGCGTCTGAACCTGATCCCCACCCAGAGCCCTCCCTACTCCATCTAGCTTGCTGTGTACACATTAACTTTCAAGATGCAAAATCTTTATCTTTCATTATAAAAGCGATTCCTTCTTTCATGAAAAATTGAAATAATATGAAAAAATACAAAGTATAGGGTGAAGTCTCAGCTTTGTCCCACCTGGAAGTGACCGCAGCTGGCAGATGGGTGAGAACACCACCCAGGGCACCACCATGTGCTACCTCACAAACACACTGGTGCTTGAAGAGAACACACACCTCCACTCACAAGACACATGCACTTACATACACACATGAACTTACATACACACATGCGAACATAGGCACATGCATGCCCTCACATATACATATATATATATATACACACACACACAGGCACACACATGCACACACATGCATATACATATACACATTCAAATATATGCATATACACACCCTCACATAACACACATATACAGACATACACGCACATACACACATGCAAACATATGCATGCCCTCACATATACACATACATACACACATACACACATGCCCATACATGCTGTATGTGCATGTATGCTCATGTGCATGTGCTCATACACACACATACCTACACACCACACATACACGTGTGTACACTCACACATATATACACATGTGTATATATACACTCATGCCAACATATATGCATGCACACACTCTCATACACACACATGTACACACACATAGACATGTGCATACATACTGTGCACACATAGAGGTACTCATGCACACATAGTTGCACATGCATGCACACATGTGCACACTCACACGCGTATATATGTGTGCATACACATATGTATGCAAGTGTACACTCATGCATGCCCTCATACACACATATACACATACATGCACACATCCTCGCATGTACACACTTGCACGTAAATACACATATACACATGTGCATGTGTGCAGGCATGCAAACATATATGCACACGCATGCTCATACACATATGTGCATAGACATGTGCGTGTGTACATACACATGCACATACATGTACACATGACTGCAGCCATGTCAGTGCACACAGCACTCCCTCTTTCTTTTCTATTTAATCTTTAAAAAAATTTTTTTTTAACTTTTTATTTTATATTGGAGTATAGCTAGTTAACAGTTTTGTAATACTTCAGGTGCATAGCAAAAGGACTCTGCCATATATACACATATATCCATTCTCCCCCAAACTCCCCTCCCATTCAAGCTGCCACATAACATTGAGCAGGGTTTCCTGTGCTATATAGCAGGTCCTTGTTGGTTATCAATTTTCTTTTCTTTTTTATTAAATTTATTTATTTTTAATCGAAGGATAATTGCTTTACAGTATTACATTGGTTTCTACCAGTCATCAACATGAATCAATCATAGGTTTACCCATGTCCCCTCCTACTTGAACATCTCTCTCACCTCCCTCTCCATCCCACCCCTCTAGGTTGTTACCTCTAGGTTTTTTAGACACAAAGTTAAAATAAATTTCTGACATTCAGATGTTTCCAAAAGCAACTCTCCTGTGCAGGTAAAAAGTCCCCAGGAGTCCAAGCAGAGGACATGCTGTATCTCAACAGAGTTCAACTGATCCCTTGGGAGCCCAGAGATGGGATGGCCCTTCAGGGGTATCCTTCAGGGCTGATATGGGAGGCCAGCAGAGAGCTGGGCCAGCAAGGTGGCAAGCACTGCAGGCTGTCCATCCTCATCAGTCACTTCTCTCGGCCCCCATTACCCTTCATCACTGATCCCTCCTCCCGGCAGCCAGACTCCTCTGAGCAGCCTGGCCATCTGTCTACATTAGAAAGGGGTGCTCCTGCAGGGCGGGGGGGCAGCACCATGACTCCTGCCTGATGACCTAGACCCCTGACCCTAGGTGACTCTGGGGCCGAAGAGGCCCAGTGCCACCCACAGAGACCCCCCACAGCTGACAATGGTCCTCATGGCTCAGATGCCAGTCTGCACCTGTTTTCATCACTCAACACATTTAATAAGCACCTACTGTGTGCACCCCAGGCTGGAGGGAGCTTCTGGTCAGGGGCTCAGGGTGGGGGCCGGCTTGTCCTCAGCCCATGCCCCACCTGTGCAGCCCCAACACCACCAACAAGCTGTCTCTCTGGTCCTCCAACTCCCTGCATTAGGGCTCCAGGAGGGGGCCTGGGATGCAGCACTTACCCAGCATTTCTGGGGCCTGCCTGGCATGGACTAGCCACTGCTGAATGTCCCAGTAGGGCCAGGAAATGCCCCCTCACTGGCCCTAGTTTACTGGTGGGGGAGGGGCCTGGGGTCCCCCAGACACCATCAGGTATGGGAATCCAGTCTCAGTGTATAAGGGGGTGAATTTTAAGGCCCACTTTCCATCGTGGGGTCCCTGGGATTGTGAGTCCCCTTCCCCCACCCCAACCCTAGCCAGAGTACCCTGGCTTCAGCCTTCGGGGCCCCAAGAAGCCAGAGAGGCAGATTCTTCCATGGCAAGATGGCATCTGTGATCAGGAGGGTGAATGCAAAGGATCCTGACCATCTCCCACCCACCTTTAGGGGTTCCAGCCTGGCCTAGGATGCCCTGTTCCTACTGCTCACTTGCTGCTAAAACTTGCCGGCACCCCACCACCCCAACCACTCCCCCTCTGAGCAGCAGACTGTCTGCTGCCCCCATGTGCCCCGCTTCCCCTCAAGTGCATCCTAGGCCCATTCATGACCACAGAATCTCCCGTGTGCCCTGTGGGTTCACCCCAGCTGCACCCCCGAGGAAAGAATTGTCAGCACAGCCATTTCACAGGCGCCGAGTCTGCAGAGTGGCTGAGCGGAGAGGGAGGGGGTGGGGGTGAGGGGTGGGGGAGGGTGGGCATGGTCTGGCTGGAGAAGCGGCAGGCTGGGGCCAGAGTCAGGACCTCTGGTGCCTTGAGCAGCCCCATGGTCTCAGCAGGGCCCATGGGTTCTGCAGAGGGCCAGCCAGACATCTCCTTTCTGGCCCCTATGTGGGCAAATAGCCACTGAAAAAGAAAACAGAAATTCCCTGCTGCAAACAGGGAAAACGTGTCCCCACTCCTTCTTCAAGCGTTTATTTTAGAAAGCTTGGTATCGTACTTCCCTTTGAGAGGAACAAGCCTCTCTTTAAAAGCAGAATAAGCCTCTTGCCAGCTCCCAGCCCAGTCTGTGTTCCTTGGGGCTTAGAGCCATCTCTGTCTCAGATGCAGTCATGAAGTACAATTGCCCCCCTCTCCCAGCCCCTGCGGAGGCAAGAGCCTGGCCCCAAACTACCTCCTGCCATAGAGACACTGCTGCTGCTGCTGCTGCTGCTAAGTCGCTTCAGTCGTGTCCAACTCTGTGCGACCCCATAGACGGCAGCCCACCAGGCTCCCCTGTCCCTGGGATTCTCCAGGCAAGAACACTGGAGTGGGTTGCCATTTCCTTTTCCAATGCGTGAAAGTGAAAAAATAAAGTGAAGTCACTCAATCGTGTCTGACTCCTAGCGACCCCATGGACTGCAGCCCACCAGGCCCCTCCGTCCATGGGATTTTCCAGGCAAGAGTACTGGAGTGGGTTGCCATTGCCTTCTCCGCATAGAGACACTAGAGGTGTCTTTTTCCTTTGGAAAAAGCCAATTAGTTAACACAGACGGTCACCCCCATTACCAAGTAGATTTAAGATGAACTGTATGTGACAAGGGCTTCCCACATGGCACAGTGGTGCCAGTGCAGGAGACGCACGAGAAATGAGTGTGATCCCTAGATGAGGAAGATGCCTTGGAGAAGGAAATGGCAACCCGTTCCAGTATTCTTGCCTGGGAAATCCCATGAACAGAGAAGTCTGACAGACTACAGTCCATGGGGTTGCAAAAGAGTCAGACATGAATTTTTAAAACACACCTTTTTCATACATATATGAGCAATTTTTCTAATAGGTGATACATGCACACCGTGCAGCAGGAAAAAGGTGCAAAGCTGATAAAAAGACACCACATCATGGCCCCTCCCTTCTTCCCCTCTGGTTCTCCCTGGAGACAGCCCCCCAGGGACATGAGTGACCAGCTGGCCCTTTTGTGAGCACCCAGCCGTCTGCCTCTCTCTGCAGCTCAGTCCCTCCACGACAGGTTTGCTCACTGGAGCCAGGTCCCAGGTGGAGGCCCTCGGCAGGTGAGGTTAAGGTGGGGAGAGGCTCCTGGACTCCCAAGTGAGTCCAGCATGGCCGCAGGAGCCCAGCCTGGATGAATGGGCATTGGCTTCTTCCCAGAGCCTCCCGCGTGGAGCCCAGCAGGCAACCCTGTGATTTTAGCCTGTAGGACCAAGCAGAGGGACCGTCTGCTCTGCAAAACATGAGGTGGTAAATGATGCTGTTTGGTGCTGCCATGTCACAGTCACTTGTTGTGGCTGCCGGGGAATCTGGGAATTGATACATGGCCTGCTGTGTGCTTCGCTACAGCTCCTGCAAATCCACGTTCTCTTCCCTTCTTTGCTGTTAATAGAAACTTTTGCAATGTGTCCCTGCACCCTGTGTGGTGAGCCTGCTGTGCAGGTCAACTCGCTTGTGAGCCCTGAGTTAACCCTCTCCTGGGAGCCTGCAGAGGCTGCATCTACATGAGAGCCTGCACTGACGGGGAGCTGACTCAGCCGCCCCAGGACTCCCCCCGCAGGGACCGCTGCCTGATTCTGGGTGCTGCGCTGCTGTCACCTGCTTTGTCCTGAGCTGGTGGCATCCTGAATCTGGATTGGGGGCCACGAGGGAGATGGGACAGGGTCTCTGGCTCCCTGTCTGCAGGGAGCGGACACCTCTGAGCTCCCAGACCAGCAAGGCCCTGCTCTCTACAGCACTCCCGAGGATGATGGCTGGAGGGCAGGGCAGGCCTGGGTCAGCACAGTCAGCAGTGAGGAGGCAGCGGGGAGGACGTGGCCGTGCACACACACTCCTGCTAGTTCCAGGATGCAGCTGGAGAAAAAGGTGCCAGGTGTCTTTGGGGGTGATCCCAGAGCAGGTCAGGGGGCAGTGAGAACATCTGTGGGTTCTGGAGGCTCCACCAAGGACCCCTCGGAGATGGTGCTGGAATGCTGATAGGCTCTATCTAGGGGTGGGGGAGCAGGGGCTTGCACCAAGGCCCCAAGCAGCAGCAAAATCTGCTCCAGCTGTTAGCATCCACAGGTGTACAGAGCAAGCCTGGGGCAGGACAGCTGCATGTCTGGGGTGTTCCTCACTCAGACACCCAAGCAGAGGGATCCAGTCCACCCCTGGCCTCTGCAGGTAGGAGCAGGCCTGGCCCACCACGGCACTCGGCAAATATTTGCCAAACGAGGCAAATCTATATGGGCTGAAATGGAACCTATTTGTGATCAGTGGTTGTGTTAAAAATAAAGTGAAGGGCCAGCAAGAGACAGAGTGGGCTTCCATTTGGGCTTTTTTTTTTTTTTTTTATAACTAGGGGAATTACAGATGGAAAACCAAGCTTCAGGGCAGAGGGCATGGGTGGCTTCTCCACACAGACTTTTTAGCCAGAATGTTCTTTACCATGTCATGATTACTTGTTTTTATAATAATCATCTTCATCAGCATAGAAACGCTATTTATATTCTCCAGTTCTTTATGATGAAAAATGTCAAACATATAGAAAGGCTGAGAGAGCGTACAGTGGGCACCTGGATGCACACTAGCTGGATTCAACAATCGTGAATAAAAAAATTCTGCATTTTCTTTTAAGTCTGCTGGGAGGTCAGAGATTAGGACACAGCAGGAGGGAAAGCTGGGCCTGGAGGGCACATGAGTGCTGGGAGAGGGTGGGGGACAGGGAGGTGCTGATGCAGTGGGAGGGGAATGGGGGGAATGCGGGTGGGACAGGGTGACTGAGAGCCCCCAGCATCCCGGCCTGAGGACCAGGTGATGAGGGGGAGAGGGGCAGCTCCATGTCCACTGCAGCCACCCCCAGGTCTGGGGGGCTCCCCCTTGCGGCTGCTTCTCTGGGGAAGCTCCTGATCAGGAAACAGAGGCACCTCCCCCACAGCCCCCAGTGGGGCCTCAGGGAAGGTTGCATCTGTTGAGGACTTTGTAAGTCAGTTGTGATGTGTCAGGTTCTTGGGAAGCCATGACAAGTGCTGAAATCTCCCCCAGCGGAGTCACAGTATCATTGCTCACTATCTCAGGCTTGGCAGCCTTATGCGCCAGGAATTTCAGGAACTGGGAGGATCCACAGTGCAGCGGAGCACCAAGGCCATGGGGGCAGCTGGCCAGGGATGGGCTTCTTCCTTGAGCCCCCTCCGGCTGGTACACCCACGGAATTGGGCTTCTGTGTCCAGGCTCAGACCATGGGGACCCCACCTTCCCCCAGCCTCCCCAGGATGACACATCCAGCAGCTTCCCTGAGGCCTCAGAAAGCAGCAATACCCGCCTTTCTCCTCCAGCTCCATGACCAGAAAGTAGATTCTCCTTAATTACTTGGAAATTTCAGACAAAGGCAAAGCCCAACTTCCCACATCTCTGGTGAGGACAGTCATCACAGCGAGTGGGGCTGGGCCAGACAGGCTCCAGTGCCCAACAGACAGGAAGCAGCCCATGTTGCCATGGAGGGGACAGGCTCACAGCCCTCCACCCTGCCTGGGACCAGGGGGACTGCTGTCCACTTCTCAGACCCCGAGCCTCAGATGGAGGAACTGAAGGGTCTGTAATGGGGCATGGCTTGGCTTGGACAGACCAATGCTAGGAGATGCTGGGCTCTGAGCCCGGCATTCGCCTCGATCCCAGGAAGGCCTGACACTGCCATCTGTTCTGACTTAACCAGCTCTGCATGAACGGCCGCCCTGCCCCAGCCTCACACAAACCTGAGATCAAGGAGGGTGTGTGTGGGTGCCCTTGACAAGGAAGGGCAGGGCCCCTGGGACCCAGTTACAGAACTGGAGCCCTGGCGATGGGGGGTTCTCAGAAGAGAGCTGCATAGGGACCCTTCCTGGAAGTACCTCAGCCCTCCCACCCATCCCCCAGGGGGCGGCCTTCCCACCTGCTGAGGCTGATCCAGCTGGTGACAATCAGTGTGACCCCCCTTCCCAGCACGGGGGCCTGGACTGGAGGGACAGAGGTAGAGAGCAGGGGACCCCACCTGCCCCAGCACCCCTGCTCCCTGTCAGTTTTGGGAGCCCTGACACCTGAGCCAGCTAGGGTCCCTTCTGCTGCCTCCCAACACACAAACGAAGGAGAAGACGCAGGGCGGAAGAAAGGCCTCCAGCCAGGATGGGCGTGAGCTCTCTCATGGAGAGTTTTCAAAGCCTCAGTGCTGTCTTTGAGAATGAACGTGGAAACCTGCCTGCTGGGGCCATCCCAGCCATCCTGCATTGTGCCTCCTCAGATGTGCCAGGAGCTGCCCTGGCTAATGCTGGCAGGAGCTGAGTGCCCAGAGGCGGGCAGGAGTCCTAACCAGGACCCCAGATGAGGACAGCCCCCACCTTACGCTTCATCCTGGGACCGACCACGCTCACAGCCCACACTGTCCTGGCTCCAGGCGGGCAGGGGCTGCCCAGGATCACAGAGTGGGTTCTGCTGCTGCCAGGAGCCCTGGAGAGCCCAGGCTGAGGCTCGGGGGTCCTCCCCCTCCTGTATAAGATGGAGGGACAGGTGGGTCTTCATGACCTCGTTTCTCCAAACAATGTTGGAAGCTTCCGGAAGCACCAGGACCTATCTCTTAATGAGTTCTCAGAATCCCAGAGTGGCCCCCACCCCAACAGGCCCCCCACCCCATCGCTGGGGCTATGTGGCCCTTTCAGATATTCCCCCAGTGCTCCCGGGAGACCCCTGGTGACCCCATGAGATCCTCCGAGGGGTCAGCCTCGATAGTCCTCTCATTTCCCCTCTGCCTTCCTCCTCACCACATGCTGACCACCTCCATCTGTGAAATGGAAATTATTTGCTTTCGCAAAGCAGGTTTGGGGAATTAGTTTAATCAGAAAGGCTTGCTCTGAAGTACTAGAAAGGCCAGGATTTGGGAATCGATCATGTATGAAATTACACAATGCTGTTTTTTAAATGAAACAAAGACTACTGCTGGTAGGTTTCCTTCACGTGTCTTTTGCCCCATTCCATCTCTCTGTATTTAAATTTCAAATAATTTCAAACTCAAGTTGCGTGACTCATATGAGTGTTTTGCCCAACCCCACCCCCACCTCCAGACCCGTGAGGTTGCTGTGTCTGCCCACATTTGCTTCTCAGCTTCTGTCTCTCTAAGGATCCTCTCCTCGACTGTCTGAGATCACTGCCTTCATGGACTTGAATTATTCAATAAAAGTAAAAAGCAAGTTCAGACAGCACAGCAGGTCCAGAGGGGAGGATCACATGGTGACAGCCTCTCCCGGCGGCATCTGGCTGAGCACTGCATTCTCACAGCTGTCTGGGCCGCTGCTGGGCCAGGTCCTCCTCAGATTCCTCCTGTTACCCTCTGTACTTCCTGAGGGCTCTGTCTCAGGGTTTCCTCCTAGGTTTTCCAGGTCCCTATGGCCTATTAGTGTGCATGTGCCTGCTAAGTCACTTCAGTTGTGTCTGACTCTTTGCAACCCCATGGACTGTAGCCCACCAGGCTCCTCTGTCTCTGGGATTCTCCAGGCAAGAATACTGGAGTAGGTTGCCATGCCCTCCTCCAGGAGATCTTCCCGACCCAGGGATCGAACCCACACCTCTTATGTCTCCTGTATTGGCATGCGGGTTCTTTACCACTCGAGCCACCTGGGAAGACCTGGTGGTCTGTTAGTGTCCCCCAAAAATTCATGTGTTGAAACCCTAACCAGCAAGGTGACATGTTAGAAGGTGGGGCCTTTGGGGGTGATGAGGTCATGAGGATGGAGCCCCACGATGGCATTAGTGCCTTTGTAAAATGGACCCCATAGTGCTCCCTCACCCCCTCCACCTCTCGAGGACACCAGGAGAAGATTCTTGTGTATAGCTGGGAAGAGGCCTCACCAGAACCCACCTGTGCCAGCCCCCTGATCTCAGGCCCCCAGGCTCCAGGGTTGTGAGAAATAAACATTAGTTGTGGATAAGACCCCAAGAGTGTAGGGTGCATTACCGCGGCCCAAGCTAAGACACAAGGTGACTGTGAGAACCTTAAATCTGCTGTCATCTTTATTTTGTGATTTTTCAATGTTGCACATGTTCTCAACAACAGTAGACTTGCAGCAGATGCTCCTTCCTGACATCCCCCCACCCCCGCCATTTCCCTTGGCCAGAGTATCACTTTCCATCTTCTATGGGATGCCTTTGAACTTTTAAGAGCACAGTGGAGCCTGGAGACCATCCGCCCACCCCTGCCACCAGTCACCACGTCCCGTCACATATCTGATCCAGGACTTTTGCCTTCCGCTCCATGACACAGTCAAGACTTCCTCTTTGGTCAACAGAGATTCTAATCAGGTAATGCTGATCCACAGCACCTAAAGGTTATGATGATGGAGACATTATTTTCCGAGAAGCCTGGTGTTGTGTTAGGCCCGGGATAGGGATGCAGGTCTGTCGCTACCCGTCACCAAGCACCTGTGCCTGTTCTCCCCTCAGGGGTCACATCTGGCTTGCGTACCCCACACGGCCTCTTTCCGGAAGCTGTTGTGCCCAGGGAGGCCCTGAGCCTGACAGCACCTGGTCCCCAAGCTTGAAGAACACGCAGGCTGGCTGGCTCTAGTTTGGCATCAGTATCCTTGTGAACACCGATGGTTGGAGGTAGCCATCACTCTGGGTCTGAGTCCCCAGGGGCCAGGCCTGTTCCTCTTCTTAAACTCCTGTCTTTTGTTATTGTCCCTGGGTCCTGAGATGTCACCAGGAGAGGCCTTTTGCATCAGTCCTGCCTGGCATCCCTGAGCCCAGTGGTCACCTCTTTGTTGCCCTGCATTGTGTCCATATTTGAGCTGCAGTTTGTACCCACCCCCACCGGGGCCCATGCTCACGACCTGACCCTCAGAGCCCATGTCCTCCCTGCTCAAAGTGGACAGAAACCAGGCCGAGACCCAGATGTTGTGGAACCCAGGTCCATAAAAAGTGTGGAGCAGAAGGGATCTTAATGCAGAGTGACTTTTCTTGCTGTTGAAAGAATCGCTCCTTTACAGACAACATTTGCCATTCTCCACGTTGACCCAAAGAATCACCTCCTTCTGCTGTTTGTGCGCAAGGAAGCAGAGCTGGCTTCTGGAAACTGAATTAGTGGGGAAAGATTTCATTGTTCTGAATATATTCCAGCCTGGCCAGTGCCACTGAAACTGACTTGAGAGCCGAAATAACTGGTCACCCCAGCACAGCCTCCGCAGCATCCTGCGCTCATCACATCACCATCCTGCAGCGAGTCTGAAGTCATAATTGTCCCTGGGCTCCAGCAGATCCAAGTGGATGAGAATAACTGTGGAAAATGATGCTTTACTCACCATCAACAGTGGGAAACCCTCATTTAAAAGAAAAGAACAGAGTGTGAGGGGATCAGGAGGGCCTCTTGGGGGGGCAGGCAGACGCAGTGCTGAAGTGGCTCTGAGTCATCTTGGGGACAGGGGTCTTCACAGCCGACTTCAGTGAAATGCCAGCCTCCAGAGACCAAGGTCTGCTCCTTGCCCACCCTTCCGGGGTGGGACTACATAAGGGGAAAAGCTGAGAATGAAGCATTTTGTCAGCAGTCACACTCAGCTCTGTTTTCCCCTCTGCACCTGGCAGGCCCCCTCCCCACACCTCGAACCCCCCAGCCCTCAGCCATGATCCCCTCCCCCAGAAGATGCTCCTGCAAAGGGGTCCCTGGGACCACAGGAGGAAGGGGGAGGGGAAGGGAAAATGAGTGCTGTCCCAGGGGCCCCACCCTTAGAGAGGTAAGAGGTAGGGGTGGGTGCTCTGGTGTCACAGGAATAGAGCACACAGCCTGGCCCCTAACCTGGAATATCCAGCCCATCTCATTTCCCCACCACAAAGGGGATGTTGACAGCCCCTGCCCGGGAAACCCTCCCTCCACTTCCTGTCTGCTCAGTCCCTGCTGTCACAGGTGAGGCGACCAGTCCTCACAGCTGCAACACACCAGCCAGACAAAGACCATTCCAGCAGGGCCGGCTCCGATAACAGCTGGCTGTGACCCAGGGCTGTGACAGGCACGTATCCCACAACAGGCAGAAAGTGTGCAGTCACTTCCCTCAAGAGACCAGAAAATAAAGATGGTAAGCAGCAGCTCAGTTCATTCCCCACTTCGCTGGAAGGAGCGAGGGAGGCAGTCGGGAGGCATCTCCCACCAAGTTCCCCTCCGAGACCTCTGGAGGGGGAGCTGTGTATACGTGCATGTGTGTGCACGTACATGTGTGTGTGCACGTGTGTGCATGCATATGCACGTGGAGGCAGAGCCTGCACTGCTGACAAGTCCCAGGTGAGGCCAAGGCTGCTGGCAAGAGGCCAATCGAGCAGCCCAGGTCCATCAGAACTTGCACACCCTCCCACAGGCCCAGGGACTCGAGAAGCACACGTGGACAGGCTTCCAGGTGGCTTCTCCTGGCACAAACAAGCTGAGGATCCGTCCCTCAAGAAGGATGGCTTGCACCCTCCCTGGGGCCCTGGGCCCCTACAATACCAGGCCTGGCAGCCAGGACCTGGCTCCCCTTGGCTGTCTTCAGTCCCCTCTACACCTCCTAATGAGCCCCCCATAGTGCCAGGGCCACCCTGTCTCTCACTCTACAGTCACTTCAGTGGGAGGCCAATGGAACATCATGGACCTGGCAGCTGCAGACCAGAAGATGATTCAGTCAAAGGCAGCTGGATCGTCAGATAAGATATGGGATGCCTGGTTAACCTTGAACTTTGCATAAACTGTGGATAATTTGGGGTATAAGTCTATCCTGTGCAATGTTTGGGGCATATGTATACTACAAAGTTATTCATTGTTTATCTGAAATTCAGATTTGACTGAGCATCCTCTGTTCTTACAAGTTGAATCTGGCAACCCTCTCAAAAGAAGCCAACCTCCCAGTCAGGAGTGACCAGCAACTGAGCCTTGGGCCCCGTGGGTGGCCTGGTGGGAACTGTACGAGGGAAGAGTGCTGACCACGGAGGCTGGCCCAGCGGGCAGGACAGACATCCCCAGGGTCATCACAGTGATTCCTTGTGTCCCTGGTCTGAGGAATTGGACTTCCTTTTCAAAGCACCCTAACTGGCTCTCTTGGGTGGGCCAGGTCCCAGAGAACAGGAAACGCCTTCTCTGGGTCCCTGCCTGCAGGAGCCTAGATTTGGGTCTAAATAGTGGGTGGGAAGCGCCCCCTAGAGGCGTAATGTGGGGATGCAGGAGCCTGCCCTTGTAGGCTCCTCAGCCCAGGACTAGGGTGACAGCTGTCCTCCAGGTCCAGATTTCAGGATAAGGCCAGAGGACTGCCGTGGTTGAGCAGATTGATGTGGGCAAGCAGGACCCCCAGCAACCCCCCAGATCCTCCTCCCAGGTCTCGGCCTGGGAACCAGAGGGAGGCCCCTGGGGTGGCAACCTGGGACCTGAGAGTTGAAGTCCGGGCAGGAGAGAGACAGGCAAAGGTGGCGGGCATTTGTGGCCCCTGGGGCACAGGAGGACCAGAACAGGCCTGCCTGGTGAGCTAGGAGGAAGGGGTCACAGGAGGGTGGCTTCTGGAGCTCAGGTCCTGTCCTTGACTAGGGAACTGTGGCAAGGTTGCTGATGGTGGATAGATGGAAAGGTAGGTAGATTGTAGCTTTATTTCTTTTCAAAGTTTGCTTTTAATACAAAGTACCTTTTGCTCTTTATCCATTCTCTGTGGATTCTATTCCTTTTTCTTGGGGCTTACTTCCACAAGGCTTCCTCCTCACCACACACATGTGCGCACACACGCACACCCCCACCACGCACTTCATGTCAGCTTCCCCTCTCCCCACAAGCCTCTCCCAGAGCTTCCTCCCTCTGCCCATCTGCAGCCCCCAAGGGTGTGGCCACATACCACCCACCTTACACAGGAAGGGCAGGGGAGCCACACAGCTCCTCACACACACAAGGCGCAACGACTTTAGTGTCGCATCTGTCATGTGACTCTACTTGCTCTCTCACTGTCAGATGGGGAGGAGGCTCAGCGTCATTTTCCCTTAATTAATTTTTACTGAACTATAGTTGATGTACAATATTATATGTTATAGGTGTACAATATGTGCTTAATCACTCAGTCATGTCTGACTCTTTGTGACCCCATGAACAGTAGCCCACCAGGCTCCTCTGTTCATGGGATTCTCCAGGCAAGAATACTGGAGTGGGTTGCCATTTCCTTCTTCAAGGTGTACAATATAGTTGTTTATAGTTTTTAAAGTTTATACTCCATTTATAGTTTTTATAAAATATTGGCTATATTCCCTGTGTTGAATAATATGTTTGCATAACTTATTTTATACACAGTGGTTGGTCCCTCTTAATCCCCTGCCTCTGAATTGCCTCTCCCCACATCCCTCTCCCCACTGGTAACTGCTAGTTTATTCTCTATATCTGCATCTGCTTCTTTTTGTTACATTCACTAGTTTGTTTCATTTTTTAGATTCCACATATAAGTGATAACATACAGTGTATCCTTCTCTGTCTGACTTCCTTTCTTTCACTTAGCATAATATTCTCCAAGTCCATCCATGTGGCTGCAAATGGCAAAATATCATTATTTTTTATGGCTATCCATTGGAGAAGGCAATGGCACCCTACTCCAGTACTCTTGCATGGAAAATCCCATGGATGGAGGAGCCTGGTGGGCTGCAGTCCATGGAGTTGCTAAGAGTCAGACATGACTGAGCGACTTCACTTTCACTTTTCACTTTCACGCATTGGAGAAGGAAATGGCAACCCACTCCAGTGTTCTTGCCTGGAGAATCCCAGGGACGGGGGAGCCTGGTGGTCTGCCATCTATGGGATCACACAGAGTCGGACACGACTGAAGTGACTTAGCAGCAGCAGCAGCAGTATACCGTTTTATATATATAAAACGGTGTATATAATATATATAGGTCCCAAATATATATATATATATATATATATATATAGGTCCCAAAAATAAAGTCTGTCACTGTTTCCATTGCTTCCCCATCTACTTGCCATGAAGTGATGGGACCAAATGCCATGATCTTAGTCTTTTGAATGTTGAGTTTTAATCCAACTTTTTCACTCTCCTCTTTCACTTTCATCAATAAGTTCTTTAGTTCTCTCTATATATACACCACATCTTCTTTATACATTCATCTGTTATTGAAGACTTAGGTTGCTTTCGTATCTTGGCAATTGTAAATAATGCTGGTATCAGCGTACATGTACCTTTTCAAATTAGTGTTTTTGTTTTGTTTTGCTTTGGATATATACCCAGGAGTGGGATTTCTGGGTCATATGGTAGTTCTATTTTTAGTTTTTTGAGAAACCTCCTTGCTGTTGTCCACAATGGCTGCACTAATTTAATTTCCACCAACAGTGTACAAGGGTTGCCATTTCCCCACATCCTTGACAACAGTTGTTTGGTTCAGTTCAGTTCAGTCAGTCGTGTCTAACTCTTTGTGACCCCATGGACTGCAGCATGCCAGTTCTCCCTGTCCATCACCTCCAGGAGTCCACTTAAACTCATGTCCTTTGAGTCAGTGATGCCATCCAACCACCTCATCCTCTGTCGTCCCCTTCTCCTCCCCCCTTCAATTGTTCCCAGCATCAGGGTCTTTTCCAGTTAGTTGGCTCTTCACCTCAGTTGGCCAAAGTTTTGGAGTTTCAGCTTCAGCATCAGTCCTTCCAATGAATATTCAGGACTGGTTTCCTTTAGGATGGACTGGTTGGATCTCCTTGCAGTCCAAGGGACTCTCAAGAGTCTTCACCAGCACCATAGTTCAAAAGCATCAGTTCTTTGGTGCTCAGCTTTCTTTATAGTCCAACTCTCACATCCATACATGACTACTGGAAAAACCATAGCTTTGATTAGATGAAACTTTGTTGGCAAAGTAATGTTTCTGCTTTTTAATATGCTGTCTAGGTTGGTCATAACTTTTCTTCCAAGGAGCAGTGCTTTTTGATTTCATGGCTGCAGTCACCATCTGTAGTGATTTTGGAGCCCCCCCCCCCACAAATAAAGTCTGTCACTGTTTCCATTGTTTCCCCATCTATATGCCATGAAGTGATGGGGCCAGATGCCATGATCTTAGTTTTCTGAATGTTGAGTTTTAAGCCAACTTTTTCAGTCTCCTCTTTCACTTTCATCAAGAGGCTCTTTAGTTATTTTTTGGTTTCTGCCATTAGAGTGGTGTCATCTGCATATCTGAGGTTATTGATATTTCTCCCGGCAATCTTGATTCCAGCTTGTGCTTCATCCAGCCCAGAATTTCTCACGATGTACTCTGCATACAAGTTAAATAAGCAGGGTGACAATATACAGGCTTGACATATTCCTTTCCCTATTTGGAGCCAGTCTGTTGCTCCATGTCCAGTTCTAACTGTTGTTTGCTGACCTGCATATAGGTTTCTCAAGAGGCAGGTCAGGTGGTCTAGGATTTCCATCTTTTTCAGAATTTGCTACAGTTTGTTGTGATCCACACAGTCAAAGGCTTTGGCGTAGCCAATAAAGGAGAAGTAGATGTTTTTCTGGAACTCTCTTGCCTTTTCGATGATCCAGCAGATATTGGCAATTTGATCTCTGGTTTCTCTGCCTTTTCTAAATCCAGATTGAACATCTGGAAGTTCACGGTTCACGTACTGTTGAAGCCTTGCTTAGAGAATTTTGAGCATTACTTTGCTAGCACGCGAGATGGGTGAAATTGTGTGGTAGTTTGAGCATTCTTTGGCATTGCCTTTCTTTGGGATTGGAATGAAAACTGATCTTTTCCAGTCCTGTGGACACTGCTGAGTTTTCCAAATTTGCTGGCATATTGAGTGCAGCACTTTCACAGCATCATCTTTCAAGATTTGGGATAGCTCAACTGGAACTCCATCACCTCCACTAGCTTTGTTCATAGTGATGCTTCCTAAGGCCCACTTGACTTCACATTCCAGGATGTCTGGCTCTAGGTCAGTGATCACACCATCGTGATTATCTAGGTCATGAAGATCTTTTTGGTATAGTTCTTCTGTATATTCTTGCCATCTCCTCTTAATAGCTTCTGCTTCTGTTACGTCCATACCATTTCTGTCCTTTACTGTTGCCCATCTTTGCATGAAATGTTCCCTTGGTATCTCTAATGTTCTTGAAGAGATCTCTAGTCTTTCCCATTCTATTGTTTTCCTGTTTCTTTGCATTGATCACTGAGGAAGGCTTTCTTATCTCTCCTTGCTATTCTTTGGAACTCTGCATTCAAATGGGTATATTTTTCCTTTTCTCCTTTGCCTTTTGCTTCTCTTCTTTTCACAGCTATTTGCAAGGCCTCCTCAGACAACCACTTTGCCTTTTTGTATTTCTTTTCTCGGGGACGATCTTGATCCCTGCCTCCTATACAATGTCATGAACCTCTGTCCATAGATCTTCAGGCATTCTATCAGATCTAATCCCTTGAATCTATTTTTCACTTACACTGTATAATTGTATGGGATTTAATTTAGGTCATACCTGAATCAGATCAGATCAGTCGCTCAGTTGTGTCCTACTCTTTGCGACCCCATGAATCACAGCACGCCAGGCCTCCCTGTCCATCACCAACTCCCGGAGTTCACTCAGACTCACGTCCATCGACTCAGTGATGCCATCCAGCCATCTCATCCTCTGTCGTCCCCTTCTCCTCCTGCCCCCAATCCCTCCCAGCATCAGAGTCTTTTCCAATGAGTCAACTCTTCGCATGAGGTGGCCAAAGTATTGGAGTTTCAGCTTTAGCATCATTCCTTCCAAAGAAATCCCAGGGCTGATCTCCTTCAGAATGGACTGGTTGGATCTCCTTGCAGTCCAAGGGACTCTCAAGAGTCTTCTCCAACACCACAGTGCAAAAGCATCAATTCTTTGGTGCTCAGCCTTCTTTACAGTCCAACTCTCACATTCATACATAACCACAGGAAAAACCATAGCCTTGACTAGACAGACCTTTGTTGGCAAAGTAATGTCTCTGCTTTTTAATATGCTATCTAGGTTGGTCATAACTTTCTTTCCAAGGAGTAAGCGTCTTTTAATTTCATGGCTGCAGTCACCATCTGCAGTGATTTTTGAGCCCAGGAAAATAAAGTCTGACACTGTTTCCACTGTCTCCCCATCTATTTCCCATGAAGTGGTGGGACCGGATGCCATGATCTTCGTTTTCTGAATGTTGAGCTTTAAGCCAACTTTTTCACTCTCCACTTTCACTTTCATCAAGAGGCTTTTGAGTTCCTCTTCACTTTCTGCCATAAGGGTGGTGTCATCTGAATATCTGAGGTTATTGCTATTTCTCCCGGCAATCTTGATTCCAGTTTGTTTGTGTTTCTTCCAGTCCAGCGTTTCTCATGATGTACTCTGCATATAAGTTAAATAAACAGGGTGACAATGTACAGCCTTGACAAACTCCTTGTCCTATTTGGAACTAGTCTGTTGTTCCATGTCCAGGTCTAACTGTTGCTTCCTGACCTGCATACACATTTCTCAAGAGGCAGATCAGGTGGTCTGGTACTCCCATCTCTTTCAAAATTTTCCACAGTTTATTGTGATCCACACAGTCAAAGGCTTTGGCATAGCCAATAAAACAGAAATAGATGTTTTTCTGGAACTCTCTTGCTTTTTCCATGATCCAGCGGATGTTGGCAATTTGATCTCTGGTTCCTCTGCCTTTTCTAAAACCAGCTTGAACATCAGGAAGTTCACGGTTCACATATTGCTGAAGCCTGGCTTGGAGAATTTTGAGCATTACTTTACTAGCGTGTGAGATGAGTGCAATTGTGCGGTAGTTTGAGCATTCTTTGGCATTGCCTTTCTTTGGGATTGGAATGAAAACTGATCTTTTCCAGTCCTGTGGACACTGCTGAGTTTTCCAAATTTGCTGGCATATTGAGTGCAGCACTTTCACAGCATCATCTTTCAAGATTTGGGATAGCTCAACTGGAACTCCATCACCTCCACTAGCTTTGTTCATAGTGATGCTTCCTAAGGCCCACTTGACTCACATTCCAGGATGTCTGGCTCTAGGTCAGTGATCACACCATCGTGATTATCTAGGTCATGAAGATCTTTTTGGTATAGTTCTTCTGTATATTCTTGCCATCTCCTCTTAATAGCTTCTGCTTCTGTTACGTCCATACCATTTCTGTCCTTTACTGTTGCCCATCTTTGCATGAAATGTTCCCTTGGTATCTCTAATGTTCTTGAAGAGATCTCTAGTCTTTCCCATTCTATTGTTTTCCTGTTTCTTTGCATTGATCACTGAGGAAGGCTTTCTTATCTCTCCTTGCTATTCTTTGGAACTCTGCATTCAAATGAGTATATTTTTCCTTTTCTCCTTTGCCTTTTGCTTCTCTTCTTTTCACAGCTATTTGCAAGGCCTCCTCAGACAACCACTTTGCCTTTTTGTATTTCTTTTCTCGGGGACGATCTTGATCCCTGCCTCCTATACAATGTCATGAACCTCTGTCCATAGATCTTCAGGCATTCTATCAGATCTAATCCCTTGAATCTATTTTTCACTTACACTGTATAATTGTATGGGATTTAATTTAGGTCATACCTGAATCAGATCAGATCAGTCGCTCAGTTGTGTCCTACTCTTTGCGACCCCATGAATCACAGCACGCCAGGCCTCCCTGTCCATCACCAACTCCCGGAGTTCACTCAGACTCACGTCCATCGACTCAGTGATGCCATCCAGCCATCTCATCCTCTGTCGTCCCCTTCTCCTCCTGCCCCCAATCCCTCCCAGCATCAGAGTCTTTTCCAATGAGTCAACTCTTCGCATGAGGTGGCCAAAGTATTGGAGTTTCAGCTTTAGCATCATTCCTTCCAAAGAAATCCCAGGGCTGATCTCCTTCAGAATGGACTGGTTGGATCTCCTTGCAGTCCAAGGGACTCTCAAGAGTCTTCTCCAACACCACAGTGCAAAAGCATCAATTCTTTGGTGCTCAGCCTTCTTTACAGTCCAACTCTCACATTCATACATGACCACAGGAAAAACCATAGCCTTGACTAGACAGACCTTTGTTGGCAAAGTAATGTCTCTGCTTTTTAATATGCTATCTAGGTTGGTCATAACTTTCTTTCCAAGGAGTAAGCGTCTTTTAATTTCATGGCTGCAGTCACCATCTGCAGTGATTTTTGAGCCCAGGAAAATAAAGTCTGACACTGTTTCCACTGTCTCCCCATCTATTTCCCATGAAGTGGTGGGACCGGATGCCATGATCTTCGTTTTCTGAATGTTGAGCTTTAAGCCAACTTTTTCACTCTCCACTTTCACTTTCATCAAGAGGCTTTTGAGTTCCTCTTCACTTTCTGCCATAAGGGTGGTGTCATCTGAATATCTGAGGTTATTGCTATTTCTCCCGGCAATCTTGATTCCAGTTTGTTTGTGTTTCTTCCAGTCCAGCGTTTCTCATGATGTACTCTGCATATAAGTTAAATAAACAGGGTGACAATGTACAGCCTTGACAAACTCCTTGTCCTATTTGGAACTAGTCTGTTGTTCCATGTCCAGGTCTAACTGTTGCTTCCTGACCTGCATACACATTTCTCAAGAGGCAGATCAGGTGGTCTGGTACTCCCATCTCTTTCAAAATTTTCCACAGTTTATTGTGATCCACACAGTCAAAGGCTTTGGCATAGCCAATAAAACAGAAATAGATGTTTTTCTGGAACTCTCTTGCTTTTTCCATGATCCAGCAGATGTTGGCAATTTGATCTCTGGTTCCTCTGCCTTTTCTAAAACCAGCTTGAACATCAGGAAGTTCACGGTTCACATATTGCTGAAGCCTGGCTTGGAGAATTTTGAGCATTACTTTACTAGCGTGTGAGATGAGTGCGATTGTGCGGTAGTTTGAGCATTCTTTGGCATTGCCTTTCTTTGGGATTGGAATGAAAACTGATCTTTTCCAGTCCTGTGGACACTGCTGAGTTTTCCAAATTTGCTGGCATATTGAGTGCAGCACTTTCACAGCATCATCTTTCAAGATTTGGAATAGCTCAACTGGAACTCCATCACCTCCACTAGCTTTGTTCATAGTGATGCTTCCTAAGGCCCACTTGACTTCACATTCCAGGATGTCTGGCTCTAGGTCAGTGATCACACCGTCGTGATTATCTGGGTCGTGAAGATCTTTTTGGTATAGTTCTTCTGTGTATTCTTGCCACCTCTTCTTAATAGCTTCTGCTTCTGTTAGGTCCATACCATTTCTGTCCTTTACTGTTGCCCATCTTTGCATGAAATGTTCCTTTGGTATCTCTGACTTTCTTGAAAAGATCCCTAGTCCTTCCCATTCTGTTGTTTTCCTCTATTTCTTTGCATTGATCACTGAGGAAGGCTTTCTTATCTCTTCTTGCTATTCTTTGGAACTCTGCATTCAGATGCTTATATCTTTCCATTTCTCCTTTGCTTTTCACTTCTCTTCTTTTCACAGCTATTTGTAAGCCCTCCCCAGACAGCCATTTTGCTTTTTTGCATTTGTTTTCTATGGGAATGGCCTTGATCCCTGTCTCCTATACAATGTCATGAACCTCATTCCATAGTTCATCAGGCACTCTATCTATCAGATCTAAGCCCTTAAATCTATTTCTCACTTCCACTGTATAATCATAAGGGATTTGATTTAGGTCCTACCTGAATGGTCTAGTGGTTTTCCCTACTTTCTTCAATTTAAGTCTGAATTTGGCAATAAGGGGTTCATGGTCTGAGCCACAGTCAGCTCCTGGTCTTGTTTTTGCTGACTGTATAGAGCTTCTCCATCTTTAGCTGCAAAGAATATAATCAATCTGATTTTGGTGTTGACCATCTGGTGATGTCCATGTATAGAATCTTCTCTTGTGTTGTTGGAAGAGGGTGTTTGTTATGACCAGTGCATTTTCTTGGCAAAACTCTATTAGTCTTTGCCCTGCTTCATTCCATATTCCAAGGCCAAATTTGCCTGTTATTCCAGGTGTTTCTTGACTTCCTACTTTTGCATTCCAATCCCCTATAATGAAAAGGACATCTTTTTTGGGTGTTAGTTCTAAAAGGTCTTGTAGGTCTTCATAGAACCGTTCAACTTCAGCTTCTTCAGCGTTACTGGTTGGGGCATAGACTTGGATTACTGTGATATTGAATGGTTTGCCTTGGAAATGAACAGAGATCATTCTGTCATTTTTGAGATTGCATCCAAGTACTGCATTTCAGACTCTTTTGTTGACCATATGGCCACCATCATGGCCACTCCATGATGGCCACTTCAATTTAAGTCTGAATTTGGCAATAAGGAGTTCATGACCTGAGCCACAGTCAGCTCAGTCTTGTTTTTGCTGACTGTATAGAGCTTCTCCATCTTTGGCTGCAAAGACTATAATCAATCTGATTTTGGTATTGACCATTTGGTGATGTCCATGTGTAGTCTTCTCTTTTGTTGTTGGAAGAGTGCATTCTCTTGGCAAACTTCATTCTGTACTCCAAGGCCAAATTTGCCTGTTACTCCAGGTATTTCTTGACTTTCTACTTTTGCATTCCAGTCCCCTATAATGAAAAGGACATCTTTTGGGGGTGTTAGTTCTAGAAGGTCTTGTAGTTCTTTATAGAACTGTTCAGCTTCTTCAGCATTAGTGGTTGGGGCATAGACTTGGATTACTGTGATATTTAGTGGTTTGCCTTGGAAATGAACAGAGATCATTCTGTTGTTATTTGTCTTCTTTTCAATGACAGCCATTCCGACAGGTGTGGGTAATATCATGGTTTTGACTTGCATTTCCCTGTTGATTGGCAATATGAATATCTTTCCATGTGTCTGTTGGCTGCAGACATTTTTTCTTTAGAAAAAATGCAATTTTTTCTTTAGAAAAATGTCTATTCAGTTCCTCTCACCTTTTAAAAATCAGGTTATTTGTTTCTGATGCTAAATTGTGTGAGCTGTTTATGTATGTTGGATATTAACTCCTTATCAGTCATGTCCTTTGCAAATACTTTCTCCCATTCAGTAGATTGTCTTTTTTTTTTTTTTGGTCAATGGTTCCCTTTGCTGTGCAAAAGCTGTTAAGTTTAATTAAGTCTGACTTGTTTATTTTTGCCTTTATTTCCTTTTCTTTAGGAGACTGATTCCCCCCCTCCCCCCCTCCCCCGCCAGCCAAATCACTATGATTTATGCCCAAAAGATTTCTTCTTATGTTTTCCTCTAGGATTTTTTTATGATTTCTGGTCTTATATTTAGGTCTTTAACTCATTTTGAGTTTATTTTTTTATGTGGTTTGAGAAAACTTTATAAACACATTCTATTTACCCACAGCTGTCCATTTTCCTAGCACCACTTATTGAAGAGACCTGTCTGTCCTCCACTGTATATTCTTGCCTCTATTGTTATAAATTGATTGATCACGATTGTGAGGGTTTATGTCTGCACTTTCTATCCAGTTCTGTTGCTCCGTGTGTCTGTTTTGTGGCAGTACCATACTGTTTTGATGACTGTAGCTTCATAGTATAGTCTAGTGTCAGGACACATGATTCCTCCAGATCCGTTCTTCTTTCTCAAGATTATTTTGGCTATTCGGGGTCTTCATGTTTCTGTACAAATTTTTAAATTACTCTAGTTCTGTGAAAAGTAACAGTTGGTATTTTGATCCACTGTCTTCTTTACTGGGAGAAAAGCTGCCCATCTTCCACCCCTCCCAGGGCTCTGGAGGTCTAGGTGCCCTGAACTTTTGGTGCAAGCCCTTGGTCTTAGCTGATCCCTGCAATATGTGTCCAGAGTGGGTCCAGGAGTGGTGTCTGAGCCATGTCAGGATCAGGGACCCTTGTGCACTGAGATCAGGAGTGAGGGGCTCACAGTCAGGCTCCCATTGCACCTGTGGCCTCTTTCTGAAGTCCTGCCACCCAGGGCTGTCCTCATCCTCAGTGAAGCTCCCTTCTCTTCTGCTCCTTCACATAAGATCTTACATCTTCTTCAGTGTGATCCTCCAACTATGGGCTCCCAGCAGATAGGGCCCCCACCCAGACCCTCCCTACACCCCTGTGCCAAGCTCTCAGGAGGCAGTTATTGATCAGTGATCACCTGGTGACCACCTCCTTCCCCAACACCTATGTTTCATCCCTAACAACACCTACCCCTTGCCTTTGTAACCAGGTGGGAAGAAACTGACCATAATGGAGGAATTTTCACAGTAGCTCTCTACTCATGGATTAAAGGGGCCTCCTTCAGCTCAGACTCTCATGATCATCCCAGGATACACAGGTGGCCCACACACATCTCTCTACCCAGTTGCACTTCACTTTTGAACACTTTTTCTTCTGTATGTTATTTTGAGGAGACTCATCCTAAATAGGCCTTCCCAAGTGGCACTTGGAGAAGGCAATGGCACCCCACTCCAGTACTCTTGCCTGGAAAATCCCATGGACGGAGGAGCCTGGTAGGCTGCAGTCCATGGGGTCGTAAGGGTCAGACATGACTGAGCGACTTCACTTTCACTTTTCACTTTCATGCATTGGAGAAGGAAATGGCAACCCACTCCAGTGTTCTTGCCTGGAGAATCCCAGGAATAGGGGAGCCTGGTGGGCTGCCGGCTATGGGGTCGCACAGAGTCGGACATGACTGAAGCGACGCAGCAGCAGCAGCACATTCTAAATAAGTCCCAGGTGGCCCAGTGGCCCACGCTGGATCACCAGTGCGGTGATCTGAAGCCTGACATCTGATTCACCACAACCCAGAGGCTGAAGGTGCAGGCACAGCGTTCAGATTCCTGAATCCTGCCTCAGTCTGGCTCCGGTTGTGCTCACGTCTGTGGGACACAAAGAAATGAGCCATTTCACTGGGATTAGGCAAAGTCCTGGCAGCTGAGCATGGCATTTAGCTCCACCCTGACACTGGGCACAGAGGTGGGCTCAATACCCATGGGTAGAGACGGTGCCACACAAACCTGGTGAAGCAGACAAATGGGCAGTACCCAGGAGGCTTCATGTAAGAAAGATGTGGAGAAGGCAGTTTCCTTTTGCCCAAATCATCCAACCTGTCTTTCTGCATTGAGTCTGATTGCAGATACACATGCCAGGATCTGCCTGGAACGAAAGGAACCAGGTGTCTGAGGACCACAGCTGCTGGCTGAACACAGCTCAGCTACAGGGGCCAGAGAGGACCAAGACACAGCCCAGCACCCAGGTGACCCCAGGCAGGAGGAAAAGATTGCATGAGAGGCACAGATGGGCTGAGGCTGTCTTGTGGGCATCCTAGAGGCATCTTGTGTAGCTTCCTAGAGGAGGAGGCTCTCCAGATTGAAGAAGACAGGAATTGGGTGGGGATAGAATGAGCAGAAGGTGGACCTGGTGGAGGGGCAGGGACCCCGACGTGACTGGGAAGTGTAGGGAGATTAATGATGAGGGCCACTGTCTGTCAGCACTTTCTGTGTGACAGAGCCCATGTGAAGTGGCTTTGGGCTGTGCTCTGTTCCACCTCACAGCAAGCCCTGAGGGGAGTCCCACTTGTGGGTCAGAGAGAGGAAAGGAGCACAGTCCCAGCGAAGTCACAGTGTCCCTCCACATCGTGGCTCCAGGACAGCCGGTGGCACTGGGTCACTGTGAAATCCTCTCTGGGCCACGTGTCCCCACTCTGTGGGGACTGGCATCACACGAGGGAGGCCAAGACTCTGAGTCCCCGCTGTTCCGGGAGTGAGGCTGGCCAGAGCAGTTCCGAATGCCCGCTAAGAAGCGCGAGAGTGTGCCCAGGGCACCCCAGGATAAGGCGCCGTCGTTAGTTGCACTGCACGGAGGACACTGCGGCCTGGAGAGGCTCAGCGTCTTGCCTGGCTCACACGGCTGGCAAACCGCAGAGGCAGAAAGGGACCCGGAAGGCCGACCCGGAGTCTACACCCAGGGGGAGAAGAAGAGCAAGAGCACTCCTAGCCTTGGGTATCCCGCCCGGGGCACCGCGTGGGCGTGGGCTGACGGAGAAGGGGCGGGGAGAAGCCCTTGGGGGCGGGGACGGGCGGGGCCGGCGATCTTGATTGGGCGCAGCTCTGAGCTTGTCACCTGACTGCCCAGGCCGGCCGCCCCATTGGCCCCGCCCCCAGAGGCCCCGCCCCTCCCGACCAGGGTTAACCCCCCAGGGCCCAGTGCCGGTCACCCTGGAGGCCCCGGGCGGGAAGGCTGTACCCCGACGTCCCTGCCCCGGTGTTCAGGAGCCTCTCTGTGCAGCGCTCAGGCCGAGGGTCAGCTGGAGGCAGTGGAAGCCCTTGGAGCCCCTACTCGCAGGAACTGTAGGTTGCCTGTTCTTTTTCTTTGCTTCTTACTGAGGTGCAGCTTGCATTCCCGCCATCGTAAGCGCAGAGTTCAGCGGGGTTTACCCCGAGCTGTGCAGCCACTGGAACTATCTAATTTAGGGCATTTCCATCCATCTACGCAAACCGACTCCTTCGCCTGATCCGCCTGCTCTGCCGGCGCTGCGCCGCGGGACCGTGCCGCCTGGGGGCGCGGCGACCCAGCGCTCAGCTGCGCCTGCGCCTGCGCCGAGCGAGAGCCCGAGAGCGAGCCCGTCGAGCGCGCGCCCACGCCGCGAGTGCGCCTGCGCGGAGCTCGTGGCCGTGCCCGCTCCCGCCCGGGGCTCGTCGCTGGGCGGCGGGGCCATGGGGGAGGCCGAGGTGGGAGGCGGCGGCGCGGCCGGCGACAAGGGCCCGGGGGAGGCGGCCACCAGCCCGGCCGAAGAGACGGTGGTGTGGAGCCCCGAGGTGGAGGTGTGCCTCTTCCACGCCATGCTGGGCCACAAGCCCGTCGGTGAGCAGAGCGCCGCGCCGGGGCGGCCCACCCGCGTGGGGGCGGGGCGGCCGACAACGGTCGGGGACGCGCGCTGGGCGCGCGGGGCGGGGCCTCCTGCGCCTGCACCCCCGCCTACCGTGCCCCCACCTGCGCACCGTGCCCCCACCTGCGCACCCTGCCCCCACCTGCGCATCCCACCCATGCTTCCTCCAGCAGTCCCCAACTCCTGCCCACGCTGCCCCCTTCTATACCCTACCCCCACCCGACTCTGCCCCCTTCCTGTGTACAGCCACCCATCCCGGCTGACTCCAGCCCTCACGTGCACCCCGACCCCTGTCCCCTCGTTACACCTCCGCTGCAGACCCCTGCCTTTCCCTCTCCCACCTCTTACCCCCGCACCTCCTACCTCCTCCACCTTTGCCTCCCTACACCCTTGCAACCACTGCCCGCTTTCTCTCCGTTGCCCCCTACCTCTCTTTTCTACCCTACCAGCTGGCCTACCCCTCCCCCACAAGCCGACCCCTTCCTTCTGCAGGTGTGAACCGGCACTTCCACATGATCTGTATCCGAGACAAGTTCAGCCAGAACATCGGTCGGCAGGTCCCATCCAAGGTCATCTGGGACCACCTGAGCACCATGTATGACATGCAGGCACTGGTGAGCTGGACCCCCGCAGACAGAGCTGCTGGCAGGGAGCCCCCTCCACACCACCTACCCTGCCTTTGTCCGCCCCCCCACCCACCCAGGTCCTGGCCTCAGGGACCTTGACACCCAGGATGTCCCACAGGTGACGAGTTGTTAAACGAGATAGCTCTGGGTAGTTTTATGAAAACACAAGTCTGGTGACAGTAGCTAGCTACTGTACTGAACCTACCTTAGATTTGGGGAGGGGAGGCAAGGTTCAGTTAAGATCTTTCCAGGAGATAACTAGGGAGCTGAGGCCTGTGTGGGAGGGGGCTCTTAGGTTGTCAGTCCTGTGGAAAACTCCCGAGGGCTATAGGCAGGGAGGTGACTGGGTCTGAGTCACATTGAGATGAATATGGTGGCTTCTTGTGAGAACCAGGCTGACCGGAAGGCCACCCTCAGGGAACCCCCAGATGCTGGGTCTGAAGGAGAGCAGGTCAACTCAGTAACCAGGACAGTAGAAAAGACAGGTGGGTGTTCCCTGCAGAGGAACAGCAGGAGTCAGGGCCCTGTGGCAGCAGGCGTCAGGACTTGGGGCTGCACCGGCACCCCACCCTGTGCCCCTCCCTCCTCCCATCCCCCTCCCACTGAAACCTGGTGCTTGTCATGAGGCAGAGAGTGAAGCTCAGACCTTCCTGTGTCCTTAACCCTCACCACCACAAGTTCCCTGTTGGCCTTGGGCAAGTCGTTTGCATCTCCTTGTCCCAAGGCAGAGAAGGGAGAGAAATGACAGTACTGCTCTGACCCCCAGCCCGCAGTTAGCACCTGGGAACTTGAGGTCAAGCTGTTGAACTGAAGCAGGCCCCCCAAAGGGCTGTGCCCACCAGTTGGGGCCTCACTCCCCCAGAATTCCCATGTTCAGCAGTTTGACAGGACCCCCATGCTTGTCATGTTGGGGTGTCACCTGGCCCCCAGACGCTTCCTGCATCTCCACTCCAGGCTGGGGCCCAGAGCTGGACACAGAGACAAGTATGGCAGGGCCCCTGTCCTGCGGGCCTTTGGTGCGGTAGACAGGACAGATGGCTCTCAAGTGCAGACGCTGGCTTAGAGGGTGCTGAGGCCGTGACGCCCAGTACGGGGTCCCCGTGATACTCAGCTGTGGGGGCCACCAGGGGGGCTCTCAGTCCAGGACAGGTAGCCCTTCCTTCCTCAGTTCCTTGGACCCCAGCACCACTATAGAGCTGATGCCATGGTCACCTGGGACCTTGTAAATATGGGTCTGTGGATCTCATCCCATGGGATGACCATGGGCCTGGGAGCTCTCAGGGTTTGTGAAGCTCCCAGCTGGCAGTTGGCACACTTATTCGCTGACCACCAGGCTTGCAGCTCAGCTCCCAAATTGGGGACTAGAAGCCCTGTCTCCTGAATCCCCTCCCAACCCAGAGACCTTTCCCGCCAGCTCACCTTTCCCTTTGTCTGGTGGTGGTGTTTCCGGCTCTCTGTCCCTCTGGGCCTACGTGATCTGGGGAACAAGTGGAGCCTGGCGAGCATTCCTGGTGCTGCCTCCATTTTGCTTTGTTTTCCTGGTTTCCACGAGAGAGAACAAAGGCCTCAGGCCCTGCGCCTGCCCACTGCAGCCCCTCAGGACAGCCATCTGTGCTCGTTGGTCACTCCTGAGTTGGCTCTTACATCTCTAGTCACATTTTTTTAAATGTGATATTTAAAATCATATTTTCTTCTTTGCTTCTAAAAAAACCCCTTATTTGTCATCAGCACGAGTCTGAGATTCTTCCGTTCCCAAATCCAGAGAGGAACTTCATCCTTCCAGAAGAAATCATTCAAGAAGTCCGAGAAGGTATGACTCGGGCAAGGGCAGATTTGGGAATGGGAAAAGGCGGTGGTGTCAGGGTGAAGGTCACGAGCCTCAGAGAGTGAGGGTAACTGGCTGGGTGGTGCTCACCCTCCAGGATGGGGCGGTCTGGGGGCCTCCAAGACAGGGGCAGACACCTCCCAAGTCGGCAGCAGCCCCTGGCCTGAGCCACCGTGGTCAGGCGGGGCCATGGCGCTCACCATTGTGGGCTCCAGGTCATCGTCGGTTATCTCCCCACAGGAAAAGTGATCATAGAGGAGGAAATGAAAGAGGAAATGAAGGAAGATGTGGACCCCCACAACGGGGCTGATGATGGTAAGCGTGGAGCTTGCCCTCCCACCGTAGGGCCCCAGGGGCATGGACCCCAGCCTGGTGAGGCTTCCCCATCACTGGCAATGGGGTCATTCGTCTGTCTCAGCAGCTGAGAAGGCAGCTTCTGTCTGGTTGGGGAGAGCCTCCCACACAGGGGAGTCACTCTTGGAGCCAGCCTTGGGGGTGGGGGTGCAGGAGGCTGCCCGACTAAAGTAGAATGGGTGGCAGCCTTCTCAGTGCAGGGCAAACCCCGAGAAGCAAAGATGGGCACAGCCGTGCAGGCACCTCAGCTAGGGAGGAGCCTTTTGGGGTCGATGTCATGTACATAGGTATAGATTTTTGTAACTGAACAGGAAGATGAAATAAAATTTTGGATATTCTGTTTTCAGCCAAATGATTTTGTCTCCCAGTTTTTTCATCTTCAGGAAGCTTGGGGAAAGCAACAGAAAAGTCCAGCAAAGACAAAGAAAAGAACAACTCGGACTTGGGGTCCAAAGAGGGGCCAGACAAGCGGAAGCGCAGCCGGGTCACCGACAAAGTCCTGACCGCCAACAGCAACCCCTCCAGCCCCAGCGCAGCCAAGCGGCGCCGGACGTAGATACTCACAGCAGGCGGGTGCTGTGGTCTCGAGGCAGTGGGAGGGTCAAATACCACCGGCCCTACTGCCTGCCCTCGGGTGCCAGAGGCTCCTGAGGTGCCACTCAGACCGTCTGGGCTCGGATGGCCCCCAACGCCCAGGATGGGTCCCGCTCAGATGCTGAGACCTGGGACGTGAAAGCCCAGGCCGCGTCCTCTCTGGACACTCATGGGTTCCATCGCTGTGGCTCAGCTGCACCTGGGGCCAAGCGTTGGCATGGGCCTGAGGACCAGGCTGCGTGGGCAGAGCGCGGACACAGCAAGCAATAAATCATGGACTGCCTCTCTGCTCTGAGGGGCCCGGGTCTTCCCGTTTCTCCGTCTGTCCACCAGTCAAAGGCTGGCTCTCAACTGACTGCAGCCTCAGGGGGGGAGCGTCAGGCCACAGGCGCCGGCCCTTCCACCACCAGGGAGACTTGAGAACTGGGTACTTTGCCTCATTCATCTGTACTGTAATGATGTATATAATTTGGTTGGTATTTCACTATTTAATTTTTAAGAAGCCTATTTTACTAGGGTTTTATACGAAAAAAGTACTGCAGAAGTTGAACCTGTGTTGTATTTTTTGCTGAGATGTTTTGTTTTAAGGTAACAGACTACTGAGATACTTTTCACTCAGTTTTTATATGCCAGATACAGAGAATTTGTAGCGGTTATTTTTGTATTCTCGAGTCAGTCCACTCGCAAACAGACCAAATGAATGAGCAGAGGGAGGCAGGCCGAGGACTGATGGGGCCTGGGCACCAGGCTGACTGAGACATACTTGCTTTTGACTGAGGGACATTAAAGCACAAAAAAGCAACTGGAGTTGTGTGATTTTGATATCACAGTTAACTTTTCTTATAGTAGGAGGTTGTCTTTTTCCAAGATTTATAACTGAAGCTAGGCTTTGATGTACTTGGATCACTTGATACAATGAATATACAAACTAGTAACAGGTCTAGAGTGGCTACTTTGTTGCGTGTGAGCATCCCTTCAAATAAAAAACCTCAAGAGAGGCACCCAGTTGGAGTGGTGCCTGATGGGAGTAGTGCTTGCTTCCCCCCAGCATGAGAACTGGGGCGGAGCTCAGGCCTCCCAAGTGAGAGAGGAGGCGCTCACCCTCATCCTGACAAACCGGGAGGACACTGGTGCCACCCATCCCCCCAACATCAGCCACAGGCAATTGGAAATCCCTGAGCCCATGGGGCTCCATGGGCTGAGAGGTGGCCGGGTGGGGGTCGGAGGCCGGCACCTGCTGCCCCAGTAGGGCCCGCAGTGCCTGGCACGGAGTGTCTCATGTCAGGTCTACTGACCCTGAGCAGCCCTGGCCTTCCGTCCTGACTGCCCCGTGCAGGAAGCTGAGGCAGAAGCTTACACCCCACAGTCAGACCTGGTGCCTAAGGGCCCCATGGGGTGAGATTCCAGGAGAAGATCACACTTTCAGAGGGGCCTCCTACCACAGGGAGGGGCATCTAGATGGCACCCTGGTACAGTCAAATGTGACTGGCACTTGTAAAGCAGAAGCTGGGCCCCATGTGAGAACAAGTGTGTGGCAGCAGGCAGTATGGGAGGCTGTGCTCTGAGTGCTACGGCCTGGGGCTACAGCACTGTGTCCTCCAGTGCATGCTTATCTGTTTTCAGGTAGAGGTGGGAGGGCCTGCCTACCAACCCAAGTGCTCTCAGAGCGCCCCAGCACCCATCAGTGCCTCATCAGAGGGCCCCATCCCTCCAGAAGTCACAGCCAGGGTCTAGTCACAGTCAGCTAAGAAGGCCAGGCCTGTGGCCACAGTCTGCAATAGGCCAGCCCTGCACAATGCCTGATGGCACCCCACTCCAGTGGTCTTGCCTGGAAAATCCCATGGACGGAGGAGCCTGGTAGGCTGCAGTCCATGGGGTCGCTAAGAGTCGGACACGACTGAGCGACTTCACTTTCTCGCATTGGAGAAGGAAATGGCACCCCACTCCAGGGTTCTTGCCTGGAGAATCCCAGGGACGGGGGAGCCTGGTGGTCTGCCGTCTATGGGGTCGCACAGAATTGGACACGATTGAAGTGACTTAGCATAGCACAGCACAATGCCTGGCCGTCTGCCTCTGTTGCCTTCTCCTTGGGACACCTACCCTGGCCATCAGTGGCAGAAGATTTGCAGAAATGCCCAGAACTCCATACCTTTGGGGGAGTCACCACTGTCCTTGAAGGTTGTCCAGGCGAGATGGTACCCAGAGAGATAACGGAGGTTGGTAAGCCTGCAAGGAGTTGGCACCAGCATGAAGGGTCTTCAGCCGTGCCCGTGGCCAAGACTGGCAGGTTCTGTCCAGCTCTGAGCTGTCCGCAGATGCAGAGCTCAAGGACTGTCACATCCTTGGGCATACCAACCTGAGGCCTGGCAGCCTGCAGCATTGGGCAGGGCCTCAGTCTCTGTTGACCAGCCCTGAGGGTGACCCCGGGTCATTCCTGTCTCCGGGTGTCTGGGTCTTTACCTGGTGCCTCCAAGTGAGTGACTGCAGCACCCATGCTGTCTTACAGCCACTACCTGCAGCAGAGGGGACAGGAGGGCAGGCCCACGAGGACACTGCACTATGGGACTCTCAGACAACTGGGGGTATCCTCCTAGGGGCACACTTGTGGGGCACATCTGCTACAAACAAGCTCCAGGGGGGCCACCCTTCAGGGGGACACCCTCCCTGAGGTCATCCTTGGGGGGATCATGGTGGAGAGAGGTGCCCTGCAGGGGAGGGTGTTCGGAGGGGAAGGGACGTTCTGGGGGTGCTCTGGGGGACCTCCTCAGGGGGCGGGCTTCCTGTCTACATTCTTCTGAGGAGAACACAGGGGCGGGGCAATGGTTCTGGACATCTTGCGTGTAGGCGTCTTCCAGGGTGGAGGAGGCCATTCTCCAGGGGAAAAGGGACCTGGGAGGGTCCTGAGAGGGTACCCTAGGGAGCACCCCCCAAGGGTCCTCTCCAGGGAGAAATCCCTACCTAGGTGGGCATGGGGTGGGGGGGGACAACCTTGGGGGAGAGGGGAGCGTCCTCCGGAGGGGCTTTCTCGGGGGGAGGGATATTCTCGGTGTGGGAGGACAGGCCTCCTCCAGAGGGACATCCTTGGAGGGTACATCCTGGGGACGGTCCTCCTCCGGGCTGGGCGGACCGAGACGGCAGCCCCGGGCCCGCCTCCGACCCGCCCCCCGGCCCGCCCCCGCGTTTCCTCCCTGTTTCACTTTCGCTTCCGCCGGAGCGGGTCCCACCGCCACCGGAGCATGGAGGACTCGGACTGCGACTCGACCTGGGACGAGGATGAGGAGGAGAACGGCGAGGGCCCGCGGGCGGAAGCCGGCGAGGATGGCGAGACCGGCGCTCTGGGGAACGCGGAAGCCGAGGAGGACGCGCCGCCCAGCGCGCTCCAGGTGCCGCCCCCGCGCCCTGGGAACCCGGCGCCCCTGGGGAGGCCGCGGCGGCAAAGGGGGCAAAGCCCGGTTTCTGGCAAGCCATTCCCCGCCCCGCCACGGGGCCAGGTGTGAAGGCACCTCCCAGAGACCCGGCTTGGGGCCCGGCTCCCCATCTCCAGCGGTGGCCCCCTTCCCTCCCTGTCCTCCGGCTACTCGCTTCCTGGTTCCCAGGACACGCTGAGGTCCGCTCCGACCCGCTCCCCCGCGTGCTCCCCCGCCAGGGCACCTTGCAGGGAATCCGGGGCCACTCTCAGACCCTTATCCCCAGGGCCAGATCGGCGCGGTGACACTTCCTCCAGAGGATGGCCCCAGCACATCCTTGACTCCCCTGTCACATCCCAGCCTCAGGCCCTTGGCTCTGTCCTCTAGACAGACCCAGCCCTCAGCTCTGGCCTCCTTCACCGCCTCTCTCCTGGAGCTGCTACCTCCACCCCGGCTCCCCTACCCAAGACTCCACCCTTCCCCAGGCCCCAGAGCCCCCAGCCTGCCCCACTCCGTTGACCCTCACTAGGTGCAGCACCTACCCGCTCTGACTGGGGCTGACCTCATGTCGTCTGGAGGTGGCCTTGGAGGCTACATGTGTGTGGAGGTGGCCTTGGAGGCTACATGTGTGTGGCTTGCCTGAGCCAGGGCAGCTGGTGTGCCCACCAGCTCCTTGTTGTCACCACTGGTTACTTGTCATAACCATGGTTATTCAACATTACTGGCAGTTATTTGCTGGTACTTACCAGGTGTCACAATCCCCGAGTGGGTACGCCATTGCTCCAGCTGGGGTTCTAGGTGAGGGAGAGGGCTCCAAGTGATAGTTGTCACGACGTGTCCCCCTCCCTTTGGGATGAGGATATCTTGGCACCGTATCTGGGGAAGCTTGGGTTCCAGCCTTAGTGGTCTCAGTGATGGATTGTCGTGCTGCAGATGAGCACTCTGGTGTTCAAATTTCTCTCCGGGTCTTGGAGTGGTCGGTCAGCAAGAGGAACCCCAAGGGGCTCCTGGGCCTGCTGAGAAGGCCGGCGACCTCGGCACATTTCCAGTGTTTCAGGGGTGCACGAGTTCCTAGGGTAGGTAGGCTGGGCAGTGGTCAGGGGCACAGATCACAGGGCAGGAATCCACCTCTTCCCCCAGGCGGATGCCCACTGGACGTGGTGCAGCTTAGGTGGCAGGACACCATCCTCACTATAGCTCCATGGGCCACACTCCTAAAGCAGTGCTTCAGCACGTGGACCTTCCTGTGAGATGCCCATGGTCCTCTGACCTCTTCCCTGCCCCTCTGCTATGGCTTCTCTCCTTCTACAAAGTCCCAGTCCCCTCTCCATTCCCCCATGGTCCTTCCTGGCTGCCACACACTGGGTCCCGGTGTGGCTTTTTGGTGCTTCCTCCTGGACACTGTCATTTGTGCACCCATGGTGCTGGCCCTGCTCTGAGCTGTGCACCTGACCACCTGACCAGGACCCACCCTCTGGACCGACCCAGGGAGGCTGAGAAATGGATGCTGATGAGGGGTGGGGCAGCTTCTGCTGAGTTTCATTTCCACCCACTGTCCATTGACCTAACCAGCATCTGGCTAAGAAACCCTCTTCAGAAGCATCTGGGGCTCTAGGTGGCAAGGCCACTGCCCTTGGGTATACAGCCCCTTGCTGCTGCTGCTGCTGCTGCTGCTAAGTCGCTTCAGTCGTGTCCGACTCTATGCAACCCCATAGACGGCAGCCCACCAGGCTCCCCCATCCCTGGGATTCTCCAGGCAAGAACACTGGAGTGGGTTGCCATTTCCTTCTCCAATACAGCCCCTTAGGTGTTAGCTTAGAGCGCAGGGCAAGGAGGAAATGTTGGGGGAGGTGGGGTTCCCAGAGGAGGTCCTGGACTGTGATGCCAGCAAACAAGGGAGGAGAAAGTAATGCTGGAGTCGGGGGGCACCCCAAGAATGCACATTGGCCTGTAGTCCTGAGGGCTCACTCCAGCTACTCTGGCCCCTCTGATATTGCTGGCAGCTAGGCCCAGTCCTTGCTGCCCTTACCAGGGTGGGTCCTCCCTGGGGTGGGTCCTGCTTGCTGGCTGCCTTGAAGAATGGGGAGGGTCTCCCCACTGGGATCTGATCCTTTCTCTCTCTCCAGCTCAAGGTGACAGGGTCCCGAAACTGGAGAGCTGCACGGGACACACGCCGGTACCGGCACCACTACCCGGTAGGTATCTGTGCACAGCCCCACCCCTGCAGCCCACCAGGACTGAATCCTTCCTGTAATCACGGGGTGACAGCACCACGCCCTAACTCCCACCACAGCACCCTCACCTTTCACACTGTGACTGCGCCAGCCGCCAGCTCATCCACAGGAGGCCCCACCAGCCCATCTCATGGCTTCTGTTGTCCTCAGCCCCTGCCCTCTGTACCCAAGAGTCTCAGGGAACCCTTGGGCTGTCTCTGGGGTGCAGATGAAGGGGACCTCCCAGCCCTGGCCCACATTGTTGAGGAGGGGATGGTCGTCACTGGTGGTCAGAGGTGGCTGCTGTCTCCCAAGTGTGAAGGCTGGTCCTCCCCTGTGGCGTGGGGGACCCAGGTTTGGCATTTGGGGTCTTCACCAGCCCTCAGGATATCTGGAGGTTGACGGGCCAAGAGCCAACACCTCCTCCCTCCCACCCAGCCCAGGAATGCTTCAGTATGAGGGGTCCTTGGAGTCAGCCTGTTTGGATGACACCTTGTCACCTTTCTCTGGCTCTGTAGGATCTGGTAGAAGGAGATGACAATGGCGACATGCTCAACCTGAGTTTCTACAAAAATGAGATTCGGTTCCTGCCTAACGGTGTGTACCTGCCCAGCTGCCGGCAGCTCCATTCTAGGGGTATTCCTCTCTCCTCTGCCTGTCTGGTCTGCTGGGACATGGTTTGGACCTGTGGCTTTCAGATATACCCCCACAGCACCCACCCACCCACCCCCCAAAGCTGCTGAGGGACTCCCAGGGCCCCAACCCTTGGCCTGGACACAGTGGCCACCATGCTCCAAAGGGCCAGGCGATGAATGCTGGTGGCTTTGCAGGCACACAATCTCTGTCACGACTACTTGACTCTGCCTCCATAGTGAGGAAGCTGCATACATAAACTAACAGGAAGGAATGGTTTTTACCTTTTTAAACAGTTGGGGAAGTTTTATGGTACAATAACATTTATGACATGTGAAAATCATATGAGATTCAAATTTCAGTGTCCACGGTGAGGTTTTATCAGAACCCATCCACATACGTGTTGTCCATGGCTCCTTTGCTGCACGCGCCAGGGGCCGCACAGCCTCAAATATTCCCCTCCAGGCCCTTTGCAGAAAGTGGGGGGTGCCCTGCGGAGACCAGGCTGCAGCGTAGGGCTTGGTAGCAGGCCCTGTGTGAAGGCAGAACTCCAGCTAGCAGCCTGTGGTTTGTGGGGTGCAGCAAGGCCTCCCTTCTGCAAAGACAGGTTTAGATCTGGGACCACTCTCTCTTACCCGATGGGGCCTCCCAGGTTCTCCCACCCAGAGTGCCAGCATGGCCTGCCCACTCCGGTCTGCCCTCTATCAGCCATAAGGGTTCACCTTCCAGATTGCACAGTGGTGGTCAGCCTAAATTGGGTTAACATCACAGGAGGTGTGCACAACCTGAACCCCAAGGTCCTCATGAAAGGGGCGAGGGGAGGGGCTTTCGGTAGTCCCCCTGACTTGTCTCTGTGGGCCTCCCAGGCTGTTTCATTGAGGACATTCTTCAGAACTGGAAGGAAGACTATGAACTCCTGGAGGACAATCACTCCTACATCCAGTGGTGAGTGGGCGGGGCTTCTGAGAAGGGGCTTGAGGCTCCGCCCGTACTGGATCCTGGCTCCACCTCTTCCAGGCGCCGGGCTTACTGAGCAGGCGCACTGCCCTCTGTGCCCCGTGCCTGGCTCTGCGGGCAGGGGCCAGCTAAGGGGAGACCGGGTCTGGGTTCTCCAGCTGGAAACAGCCTCAGCTGCTGGGGGTTGACGCTGGCTTTGGGGGATAGCAAGAGCAGTCGACTAGCTGGCTCGCTGGAGGCCCCATGAGGCTGTCCTGAATCTGTCCACAGAGCCCCTCTGCCGCAAGGGCGGATTCTAATGGTGTCTTAAGGTGCTCCCCGGACGCTGGCCTGCAAATGCAGTGTCCTTTAAGGACGGCTTGCAGGCGACTGACCCAGGGCACAGGATATCCCTGAGAATAATTCCGCAGCATTAATGGTGGGCGGCAAAGAAGAACGTGAGAATGAAAGGGAATGGTAGAGAGGCTGGTCGCTGTCTGGCAGGTGCCCTCCTGCTGCGTGGGCAGGCTGGACTCTGGGTGGGCTGGGACTCCTGTGGGTGGGCTGTCCTGGGTCCTTATCCTGGGCACTCCCCCTGGAGTTCTTCCATCCTCACCCTTTGACTTTATTGACTGGGGAGAGATCACAGCACATGTGGCACGCCAGGTCCAGCCAGCCCTGCCAGAGTTGAGCCGAGCCCCAGGGTCCGCGAGTGTTGCTTACCAGGCCTGTGCTATCCCTTCCCTCACAGGCTGTTTCCGCTGCGGGAGCCAGGGGTGAACTGGCACGCCAAGCCCCTCACGCTCCAGGAGATCGAGGTGAGCTCTGGAGGTCAAGGTACAGGTCACGGCTAGCCACAGGTGTTCATGGGTCCCTTGGGGAACAGGAGCTGAAGGACTCCCCTACCCACAGTTTTATTATCTTCCCTCATAAGTGGTCCTTGCCTCTGGCCCTCAGTGCTCCTTGCAGGCTTCCAGAGAAATCTGACTGAGAGGGTTGCTCATGTCCAGGGGTCTCGGGAAGGGGCCACAAGCAGAGTCAGAGTGACCAGGCTTTGCCTTGGTCAGCCCTGGTTTGGGCTGGATCGATGATGCCTGGCGAGTGGGGAGGGGGCTCCAGGAGCCGGGGAGGCCAAGCAGGTGTGCCCAGGAGACAGGATGGGTGCTTACAGCCCTGTGTCCAGCCCTAGGGTCCCTGAGGTCTTCCCGCAGGTCAGGGAGTTCCTCTCAAGGCTACAGCACATGCCTCAGGCTGGGGAGGTCTGGAGCCAGTTCAAAGTCAAGTGAGCAGCCCCAGGCTCCTGCGCCCTGGCCTTCTGAGCCAAGGCCCCAGATGAATTTGGGCCTGAGGAAGGTGTCCAGCTGTTGGCTGTGTTGCACTGACACTGAGCTCTCTGCCACCCTTGGGGGCTTTTCCAGGCATTTAAGAAGTCTGCGGAGGTCAGGAAGCGGCTGGTCCAGGCCTACGAGCTCATGCTGGGCTTCTTTGGGATCCAGCTCCAGGACCGAGATACCGGCCAGGTGTGCCGAGCACACAACTACCAGAAGCGCTTCCAGAACCTCAACTGGTGAGCAGGCCAGGAGCTTGGGGTTCTGCACAGCTGGTCTCTGATTGCGAGAAACATCTCTGGGGAGGGGCCTGCAAGGCAGAGCCTGAGACTCCCAGCATCCTCTGAGCTTGTGGAGGTGGGGCAAGGGCAGGGTGGGGGCAAGACAGAGTGGGGTGAGGATGGGACCAGGTTGGGCAGGACAGGAGAGGGAGCGGGAGGAGTAGGGGTGAGTGCCACCTGATTCAGCTGTGGGCTTCCTGCTATGGCCTGCCACCCATGTAGGCATGGGTTGGGTTGCCAAGGGGCTCCATCACTTTCACTACATCACTGAGCATCCCACCTGGAGGGTGTGGCAGACATGCTCCCCTCTTCCCCCTAGAATGCACTGGGTGGAGGGGCAGCAGCTCAGGGCACATGGGCAACAGACCCCTGCCTCTAGAGGGTCCCCATCTGGTTCTTCTCCAGCTGTGCTGAGGGTGCGTGTTCCATGGGACCAAGGGGACAGTCACCCTTCTAGGGAACGCATCACAGTTCTTTACCTGCACGATCCAGGCACATAGGCCATCTTCTCAGGGACCTGAGGACAGGGTAGGAATGGGGACTGACCTGTGGGCTGGAGTGTCTCTGCTGGTGGACACCAGCCTCTTGGGGGAGTGTGAGGGGGGGCTGGAGAAGGGCAGTCTTTGGCTGAGCACCGCCCACCCACGTGCAGCCCCACCAGCGCCTCCTGTCCCCACCAGGCACAGCCACAACAACCTCCGCATCACCCGCATCCTCAAGTCTCTGGGGGAGCTGGGGCTGGCGCACTACCAGGCACCCCTGGCCCGCTTCTTCCTGGAGGAGACGCTGGTGCGGAGGCAGCTGCCAGGCTTGCGGCACAGCGCCCTGGACTACTTTGTGTTCACCGTGCGCTGCCGGCACCAGCGCCGCGAGCTGCTGCGCTTCGCCTGGGAGCACTTCCGGCCCCGCTACAGGTTCGTCTGGGGGCCCCAGGACAAACTGCAGAAGTTCAAGCCATGCTCACCACCCTGCTCATCCCGGCTGGCCTGCCCCAGACAGGCGAAGGAGGAGGAGAGCCCTGGGGAACCCCCCCTTGAAGCTGGCACCCAGAGGCACACCTGTGGGCTGGGGAAGGACGAGGAGGCAGGCCCACTGGCCGAGGGTCCCCAGCTACCTGGCACAGAGTCCCAGGAGGTCAGAGCCCTGGAAAGGGACCAGGGAGATGAGACCAGCGAGGAGCAGGGACCAGAGTCACCAAACCCCAAGGAGAGCAAGAAGAGGAAGCTGGAGGCGAATCTGCGGGAGCGGGCCCTGGGGGAGCCAGGCGCCAGCGCCTCTGAGGTGGAGAAGATCGCCCTGAACCTGGAAGGCTGCGCCCTCAGCCAGGGCAGCCTCAGGGTGGAGACCCAGGAAGTGGTCAGCCAGGCCCCAGAGGAGGCCAAGCAGCCCTGCCCCCAGCCCCCAGGGGCCAAGGTGGCCGATGAGGTAAGGAAGCGAAGGAAGATGGACCAAGGTGCCAGTGATCACCCAGAGGCAGCAGCAGATGGTGGCACCCTGACACTGGCCACGACTAAGCCCCCTGCCCCATCTGAGTGCTCAGAGGCTGAAGAGGGTGCAAATGGGATCAAAGAGGAAACAGAAGGCCAGGCAGGGCTGGGGCAGAGTGCCCCTGGCAGCCCAGGCACTGCAGCACTGGAGGTGGAGGAGAGAGCAGAGCCCACAGAGGTGGGGCCTTGTGTCCATCCCGGAGAGCCTTAGGGAAGCAGACGCCCGTGGCCCTCCTGGCCCTGCCCTGCCACAGGCCTGGGAGCCACGTTGTCAGCTGTTCTCAGTGTCCAGCTCTGTTGGCCTGTCCCTGGTGGTCACTGCAGCTGCAAGGAGGCCAGGCCCAGTCCTCGGGGAGGCTGAGGCTTCAGCCTTCTTCCTTCCACCTCACTTCCCACCTCCTCCCTCCTGTGTGCTGTCACCCCCCTCCCCCCCACCAACCTTTGTAACTTGGCCCTTCAGGGTCTGGAGGGGTGGGAGGGGGCACTCATTTTCTTACTCTGATCCAGAGGCCTTTTCTGAATAAACTCATTTGACTTTGAGTGTTTCGGTATGGACGGCAGCCCGTGGATGGCCAGGGCAGGGGAGGGGCTGGTCTCATGAGTACCTCTGGCTGGACTTCTGGGTGCACATGGCCCAGCTGCGTCACCACTTTGCTGTGGAAGTGCCTGGGGCACGACCCTGGTGCAGCCCTCCTGAGCATGTGTGCCCCCCAGTGTACACCCCCCAAAATGCCTGACCCCATGGCCACCCAGAGCCTCTGGGGCTGGGCATTGGGTCCCTAGGCTGCCTTTTGTCAGCAATTCAAGGGTGTGGAGCAGTGTTAGGTGTGCCCTGATCTGGGGCTCTGTGATGCGCCTCGGAGCACAAGCTCTGTGGTGGTTCCATGGCTCTGTCCCCTCTGTCCCCACCCTGGCAGCCACAGCCGCCCCTCAGCCCATGGGTCCTCCACACAGGGACCCTGGGCCCTCCAACCTGGCATGGGAACAGAGTGCCACCCTCCTTCAGCAACCCCCAACCCACAGGGCATGCTGCCATCAGCCTGGCTTTGTCTCCTGGCCAGGACTGACCTCTCCCCTCCTGACACGTGGAAATGATGGAGGTCACACCTGGGGGTGGGGGGCAGGGGGAGGGAGCCTAGTTCATTCTGCGGGTTGGGAGCTGGGACCTGCATCCCGCTAACATGCTCCCCTGACACCTCCTGTCCAGTGTGTGGGGGCGGGGGGAGATGGACAAACTTAAAGTCACTTTTTGGGGCTAGTGTGGGCCATACAGTGACCCCAGGGGTCAGGGTCCTTATCCAGACCATTATCAGGCTCAGGTTCAGATGGAAAAGCTTGGAGCCTGGAAGGGGAAGACCCCGTTGGAGCAACCCTGGGGGAGGGGAGTATCTGTGCCCAGCAGTGGGACCTGGCGATAGGCTGGCAGGCCGCTCAGACCCACCTGACCTGCAAGCTTCAGGAAGAGTGATGGCCCAAGACAGGTGGGCAGTAACCCTGGACACTGGCCAGTAGATGTGAAGCCAGCCCCCTGGCCTCTCCCCAGGCCACTGTGGCTATTGGGGCTTCAAGACAGGGGCTGCTCTCCAAGGGAGGGTGTTTCCTGGCAGCAGGTGGGAGGGTCTGCATAGGGCTAGGATGGGGGAATGGGATTCCGGGCACTCGGTCTCTCCTTGACTTCACAGCAAGACTTCCCCAAGTCTGGTCCAGCGGGAGCGCTCTGGCGCCCCTGCTGTGTCAGGCATGGAAGTACAGGAGGAAGGGGGGTTGGGTGAGAGGCCGTGTCAGTAGGTGTGGGATGGAGCTGCTTGCCCCGCCCCCAGTCCCACAGCCTCACCCTGCGTCTGTGAGGATGTCCTAGGATGACTCTTGAAGGCAGGAATTTTGGAGATTCTCTTGTCCCTTCCTGATATAATTATCCCTTCCTTTAGAGACAGAGAAGGGGGAGGCAGAGAATGAGATGGTTAGATAGCATCACCAACTCAGTGGACATGAATTTGAGCAAACTCCAGGAGATAGTGGAGGACAGAGGAGCCTGGTCGGCTACAGTACGTGGGGTCACAAAGGATCGCACATAACTTAGCGACTGAACAAAGATTGGAGGGTGTGGCCAAGCCTGACAAGCGGTTCACAGCTGAACCCAATGGGGAAGGGAAGGGAGGTTCTTAACTGTGTGGTCTACCTCCACGCACCTCCTCCATCGACTCAGAAGCTCTGAGTTGCCTCCTGCAGAAATTCTGAAGCCTTATTTCCCAGGGAATTCTAAAGATTCTGACACCAAGCAGGGGGGAGCTGCGGATTCTGAGCAATCGTAGGTGACCTGGACGTTTGAGTGTCCCCCTGCGGGACACTGAGTGCCCCTGGCCTCAGGTGCTGCCCCTCACCCTGCTGTCCCCATGCGTTTCCAGGTGAAGCACAGCTCACCCAGCTTGTGGGAAAGGAGCAGCCAGCCCCTGTCCACTGTTTCTCTCGAGCCTGGGGTCACGGGGGCACTTCCTTTCTCTGTGGGGCCCCCACTTTCCTCTTGGGGTGGCAGTGCCGGGTGAGAGTCCGGCCTTTGCCAGTGCTGGTTCAGGTACATGGACCACTCAGTACAGTTAAAGTTTGGGGTGAGGGCTCCGGTGAGGGGGGTTCCAGCCTGGCAGGCATGGCCCTGGGCGTCTGCTCACGGCAGGGACTGGCATCCTTGGTGGGCCCTGTCTGGTCCCTGGCACAGATGTGTTCACTCTCTCTGAAGGACTTCCTGGGCCTTGGGCAGCGGGGTCCCTCTCAGGACCCCAGGGAGGAGAATGTGACTCGGTCAGCCCCTTGACAGGACCAGGACTGCCCCTTCTTCAAAGGAGCCTTCAGAGTGGGGCTCTGCCTCCACACCCTGGTCCAGGACCAAGTGAGAAAAGAGCCTCTTTCTTTTTTGCTGAAAGGTGTGTGTGTGTAACTCACCAGTCCCAGGATAATTTTAACTCAGAGGCTGGCCCCAAAAATGCCACTGGGTTTCTTTTTTCCCTGGCTGGCTCGGCAGGGAGTGGGGCGATGCAGAAGCCCCCGCCCACCCAGGTGGGCTGGCTGAATGGGGGGCTTGTGCGAGGGCCGGCGGGGCGGGAACTGGCATCTGGCCGGCCCACCACCAGCCCCGCCCGCCGAGCCCAGCTCGAGGCCCCTGCCTCCGCCGCCAGCTCCGCTCAGAGTGCAACTGCAGCCATGGCCGGAGCCCCCACCCTGGCCCTGCTGCTGTTGGGGCAGCTGCTGGCTGCCACCGTAATCTTGACTGAGGCACAGGTGAGCATGGGACCCGGGGCGCATGGGGCTTGCCTTTGAATGCAGCTAGGGTGGGGGTCCATGGCTCTGTGGTCACCTGTTGAGCAGCGCAGCCAGGGAATAAGCTCCCCACTTGCCCCCTGTAGCCAGTCTCCCTGAATCAGCGAGGGAGCCAGGAATTCCGGGGCACTTGGAGATGGCGGGCACAGTCTTGTCACTGCAAAGTTTCCGCACCACCTGGGCACAGGCTCGCCCTTGCCCGGGTGAGCCCCCATAGACACGGGGACACCCTGGGATTGAGTTCAGGGACTGCTCCGTCCTCAACCCAGCGGGTGTGGTGCCAGAGCTGCATCTCCACCAGAGACACACAATGTGGCCTTTGTTCCTCGTGGGCCTCGGACGTGGCCCCTCTTGGCCCAGCAAGGTGGCAGGGGACACTGCAACAGCCCGGGGGTCTGAAGGAGAATGGGGGAAGGGGCGGTGCGGACCCCTGCACAGGTCCGAGCTCTTCTCCGGACTGGGAGGAGGGGGTGCTCTGTCAGGCTAACCCCAGGGCCAACCAGGGGGACCCGCAGTGGGAGAGCATGGGGTGCTGCCACCTGATGATGTTTCTCCATTTCAGAAAGTGGGACCTCGAGGCCCCCCCGGTCCCCAAGGGCCACCTGGGAAGCCAGGAAAGGATGGCATTGATGTGAGTTTAGGGGGGATTATTGGGAAACTTCTGTGGGGTTCTCACTCTGGCCCCAAACTCCCTGAGCCCCAGGCCTGATGGAGAGAGAGTCCACCTCCCAGAGCTGGGGTGATGTTGGGGGTAATGAGCACCCCTGTGGGATGTGAAATGGGACAAATGATCCTTGCTCCTGCTTGCAGTGGACCCCTCAGGGGTTGTCTCCCCAGAACAGGTGGGGGTGGCTGTGTAGTGCTCTTTGGGGTGGAAGTGTGGGCCCTGAGGTATGTCTCTGGGTCCCTGGAGGGCCCACACTCCTCTTTTCTGGAGGTGAAGGCCCAGGCATGGGCCTATGCCCCTAGCAGGATCTCCGTGGCTACTAGAGGTTGGAGCCAGCCTTGAAGGGGCTGGGGGGCTATCATCTTCAAAGTGCCCCAACCTAAGTGTGGCCCTGGCCGTGTGGAAGCAGATGAGACCCCACAGCCTGCCCCCAGATCCAGGTGGGGTGAGAGCCCTGGACCCAGAGAGACTCAGCCAGGCCATGAAAGTTAGGGCCCTCCAGACCTCTCCTCACCAGTACTGTTCCCCGGTGGCGCCGCCCTTGGCTGGTTCTCAGCTCCTTGAGTCCCAGGGGCCTGCCCGGCTCTTGATGGCCCGAGTCTCCCTCCTTCCACCCCCTCCGAAGGGCCATTGCCCAGTGCAGCCGTGTTGGGCCCTGGACCCAGGCAGCCTCCACTCCTGGTGGGGCTGGGCCCCTTGCACCCCAAGGCTCCGCAGCCGATAGGAGCCAGGCTCCATTGTTCCCTCTAGGGATGTTTCCACGTAATACCTGGCCTGGAAGCTTTGGGTGGTCATCAGAGGGGAGGGGTGCTGGGGTGCCTTCCTCTGTGAGTGTGGGGGCTGCCACCTCTGACTAGGTTTCAGGCAGGTGGAGGGGTGGGCTTCATGATGCCTCCCATCATTTCTGGGATGTTCCTGTGCCCTCAGAGTGGGCTCAAAAGCCCCAATCTGTCCAGCTAACCCCTCTCCCCACCACCTGCCCTCTCCCCACCACCCACTGCTGTGACTGCCCCTGGAAGGGAGGGGCCCACCGGTGTGGACGACAGGATGAGGGGCTCCATCTTGTCTTCTGGAGCCTCCTCTGCCCCAGCTCTGCTCCCTGGGGACGCTTGGTCACATGGGCATGTCCCCTCTGCAGGGAGAAGTTGGTCCTCCTGGTCTGCCTGGGCCCGCGGTGAGTGTCCTGGCTGCGGTGTGGGCTGTGTGTGTGGGGAGGGGGTGGGGATGTCCACCTTCTAGTCTGGAGGGGAGGGGTGGGCCTATAACAGAGGGGTCATTGACATCCCTTCCCATCATGCTGGGCCCTGGGTCACCAAAGGGGAGGCCTGGGAGAAGGGGCAGAGCAGAAAGCAGTGGGAGGGGAGTAGGTGGGACTTGGTGCCTCTCAGGGCAGGGTCTGGCTTTTGAAGCTTGTTCGGGCCAGGGGAGGGGTCAACACAACCCTGCACGTCCAGCTTGTCAGAGGTCCCACAAGTGACCCTCCTGGAGCTGTTCAGGCCAGGAATTAAGGGCTCTAGGCTCACAGAGGGTATCCCAGCCCTTCACTGGGAAGGTTGAAGGGTCCAGGTGATTATGATACAGATATGGCCAAAGACAGGTAGGGGGCTGCTGGAGGAGGTGCCAGCGAAGGTGGGCAGCTGGGCCAGGGTCTAGTGGAGAGGCCCTCCTCGGGCCCCACTGGAGGACGTCTCTCTTCTTGGTGAAGGCCAGTCTCTGGCTCAGCTTCTGTCATGCCTCTGCCCTTTCCCCCCACAGGGACCAAAAGGGGCCCCAGGGAAGCCAGGGAAACCAGGAGAGGCCGGGCTGCCTGGACTGCCTGGAGTGGATGTGAGTGTGCCTGCTCCTCCCCTCCCTGCCCGCTCCCCTCCTCTCCTCGTGCAAGCCCCCATCCCCTCCCGCCTGGAGGGGCTCCATCCCAGCGCCCAGGAGTCAGGTTTAATTGCTGCTCTCCAGCTGGGCCAGCTCAAATAGGAGAGTCTGGCCCAAGAGAATCTCCAGAGGTCCCCCAGCGGGGTCCCTTGGCCTCCGTCCCAGACCCGTCAGTGTCTGGCCCTGTCTGCCAGACGACAGCGCCAGCACACAGGAAGGGCGAAAGTCCTGCCAGCTTCTCTGGGAACAAAGGCCCATTATCCAGACCCCTCCAAGCCCCTGGCGGCTGCATCAGGGGTCCTCAGGAGCTTAAGGCGGAGCCCCAGGATGGGGGCTTTGTAAGCACTGGAGGGGGTCCAAGAGGGGAACTCTCCTGCTCCCTGGGCTTGTCCACTCCAGCAGGGGCTCCAGCTACTGGCTTCCCACACGCTGCCCCCACCCCCCCAGCACAGCACACCAGGTGGACGGTGGGTGTGGCCAGTGGGGGGAGGTACTAGTCTAGTCTTTCTGACCTCTCTGGACTGGCTTTAGAGAAGGGCCCATGGCTGGCTCTGTCCCCTGGAGGGGCACATCCTCCCTTTTTTTTTTTTTTTGGAGGGGCACATCCTTCCTGTGTGACCCCTCTAGCCTGCCTCCTTCCATCTGCTCCCCAGGGTCTGACCGGGCAGGATGGACCTCCTGGACCCAAGGGCGCTCCCGGAGAACGGGTAAGGCAGGCACCGCATCCAGTGGCTTCAGCTTGGAGTTGAGGTCCTGGCCAAGGGCAGTCTAGCTGAGCACCGCCTGTCCACAGGGTGGGGGTTCTGAGGACAGCTGCCGTGACTGGACTGGCTGGGCCCCGCCCCTGATGTGGGGTGGAGGGGGCAGGAGGGCAGGTGGACACAGGGTGGCACGTTCCCTGTCCCCACCCCATCTGGTCAGAGCTGCCCCAGCCCTCAGACCGTGTTGAGGGGCTGGCATGGGCGGGGCATGGCTGGCCCTTCTCCTCTCGTGGTGAACCACTGCCCCTCTCTCTGAGGGGCCATGGTCATGGCCCAGCCTGTCCCCTGAGTCTGACCAGTGTCCACCAAAGCCTCTTTCTGGTTGATCAACTTCTCTCGTGGTGCTGACAGCAAAGCTGAACCCAACACTCCCTCTCCTTCCCCGCTTTAAGAAATGACCGTTTCCCAGCCCTGGAGTGCAGAGGACAGGGGGCTGGGTGTGGGGGAACCCAGGACACAGCACTGCCTTTGGGAACTGGGCTACGGAGCTTTCTTAGTAGAAACAAAGAAGAGAGAGGCTGCCTGCAGGAGGGCAGGTGCTTGGGTGATGCCAAGGAGGGTTTGGGAGATGGAGGAGGGTGGGAGAAAGTGGGCTAGCACCAGGCTTTTCTGCTGGGAGCCTGGGACCCAGGAGGGGAGGGCCTCCAGTACAAGAACCTTGAAGTTGGGATGCAGGCAGGAGGAGGTCCAGGAGAGTGCTGACAGGCAGGTGGCTGCTGGAGCTTTGGGACTCTCTACTGTGGGCCAAGGTTGGAGGGCTTCCTGGAGGAACCGGCCATGGAGCTCCTCTGTGTGGCGTGGGTCACACCTGGTGGTCCATCCTGCCTGCAGCAGTGCTCCCAGGAAGGTGGGACCGGTTCTAGCTTTTCCTCTGCAGGATTGTTGGTAAAGGGCTGGACCCAGACCCCTGAGACATCAGAGGTCCCCCCACCGCCTGCTGTTAGTCTTCTGTGAAATAGGAACCCCTCCTCAGGGGAGATGGACTTGGGAGGGAGGGGAATGGGTTTGCATACACTGGCATAGTGCCTCTGCCAGCCCCTCTGACACCTCATTTCCTCCTGCAGGGAAGTCTGGGACCTCCAGGGCCACCTGGGCTGGGGGTGAGTACTGGCGTCTCCTCCTGGTGGGAGTTTGAGGGCCCCAAAGCTCCCCAAATGCAGCCCCTCTGCAGCTTCTTCTGGGGTCCTGAGTGCCATCCAGGCTGTATCCTCTCATCCCCAGTGACTGCCCTACCAGCTCAGGGTGATGGGATGGGTAGTGGGCAACCCCCTCCCGTCCCCAGCAAGCCCTGACCCCATTCTTGGCATTGCAGGGCAAAGGCCTCCCTGGACCTCCTGTGAGTACTTACAACTCTCGTGCCCACCCCCCCACCAAAGCATGCCCACCACACTCAGAGCCAACATGGTTACCAGGTCCCAAGCCAGGGTGAGGGTGGGGCTTGGTGGGGGGAGACAGAGTCCCTGTACCTAAACAGAGCTGGCCAGCCCTGTGAAGGGGATACAGGACAGAGTCTGAACTGCTCTGGGTCCTCAGAGCTCCTTGGGTGCAGACCCCGCTCTCTCACTTCTTACCTTCCCAGGGAGAGGCAGGGGTGAGCGGCCTCCCAGGTGGAATTGGCCTCCGGGGCCCCCCGGTGAGTGGCTGCCAGGACTCCCCAAAGGCAACTATGGGGGAGGGGCTTTCCCTCCCTTTTCCCTCCCTTTTCCCTCCCTCCTTCACCTTCTCCCTGCACCCCTCCTCTCCCTCTCCTCTTGCTTGTGGTCCTCAGTGGCTGAAGTCCAAGGACAGAGTGGATCTCGGGATGCAGAAGGTGGGGGAGGGGCGAGCAGGTGGGGGGCACCATAAGTGCATTGTCCTGGGCAGGGGGTGGGATGGGGAGGTCGGGGTCGGGGGGCTCGTCTCTGGAGGAGGCTGGTCGCCTCACCCCTGGTGGGGGCTGCTCCTGCTCTTTCTAAGTCATAACCCCTCCCACAGGGACCCTCAGGACTCCCAGGCCTCCCTGGCCCCCCAGGACCTCCTGGCCCCCCTGTGAGTACTGGACAGAGGCTCTCAAGCTCTCGGGCGAGTCTCAGGCATGGGTGACTGCTTGGTGGGTGGGACTCCCTTGTCCCCAGGGTGCCCATCCTCAGGCCCCCCAGGCTGTCAGCCCCAGGACCCATGTCTGCATGGAGAGTCCTGGCCACACCCCAGACAGGGGCTAGGGCCAGGCTGGAGCAGTGCATCAGCTGACCCCAGCTAGTGGGGCTCAGGCCTGGGGACCGCCCCATCCCAAGGGCAGACGGTTTTTGTCATTGTCACGCACTCTGCAGAGGGGCCAGCTGGCACTGGCCACTGGAGGATGAAGGGCCCGAGCGCCTTGGTGGTCTCGCGTGGTGGGTTGTAGGAAGAGAGCATGGAGGGCTGTGTCGAAGCTGGCATCTCTGTCTTCCAGGGTCACCCAGGGGTGCTTCCCGAAGGTGCTACTGATCTTCAGGTGGGCATGTGCGGCCTTTTCAAAGCCTTTTGTGGGGGTGCCTGTCTTGGTGGGAGGGGGCCCCATCTGGAGAGCACAGGAAGGCAGGGATGGGGGCTCCCTAGGAATGGGCTCAGTGCAGGCAGCACCAGTTCTGGGTGTGGCATCCCCCCCACACTGCCCTCTCCCCACCCCCACAGCCTAGCCTTGCACCATCGCGTCTCCCTGGCATGCACGGTAGCGCAAATGGAAGTTAATTGAAGCAAAATCACATGTTGACCAATTCTGCTCCTCCTTGGCACAGCCAGGCTTTGCGTGTGAAGGCCAGGTTTTAGCCACGCAGGGCAAGCTTTGACCGCCTTGATGGGGCAGACAGAAACTTTCAGGCTACAGTCTAGTAGTTGAGCTTTGTCTCTCATGTAAGAACAGTGACTCTGGAGGCCTGGGGTTCGTGGGCCAACACCCAGCCTCCTGGAAGAAGCCATTGTAAGTTATTAAACAGAGGGCCTGGCCTGGCCCAGCTAGCCCACTGGTGCCCCTGCCGGCCCTTCTCGCCTCCACCTGTGTCCTGAGGGCTTGATGTTGGTGTCCCTGGGGAGGCTTCAGGGGGTCTTCTGGAAAGAGGAGAACGGCTGGGCCCCTGATGCTAGGGGATCAACTGGGGGGTGATGTCACTGGCTCTACCAGATGAGCTGTGGAATGATCTGGAAGCCCCCACACCAGCCCTGGGCTCGCCGAGACCCTGGGGATGCCCAAGGGTCACACACGCCTCCCTCTGGCACCTCCATGCACCACGGGGACCCCGAGCAGGGCTGGCTGCCGAGCTGTGTGATGAAGGCTCCTTTGTGAAGCCAGCAGCCACTGTGCTGAATAGCTACTTTGAACCTGTGCTGGGCTGAGACATCAGAGCTGGGTGTGTGGAGGCGGCCTCGAGGGGCTGGTGGCTGCGGCCTGGCTCTGCAGTGCCTCACTACACCCCACGGCGGTCCTGAGTGAGGCCCTGTCTCAGCCCCTAGGAGGCCCCCTAGGGGCCGAGGTCCCCTTCACCTGTGCCAAATGGCCCATCTCAGGGCCTCCATGTTCTGACCTCAGTTCCCACTCCTATTCTCTTTGACCGGGAGGGGTCTGACCACTCTGTTTCCCAACAGTGCCCGGCCATCTGCCCGCCAGGCCCCCCAGGGCCCCCAGGAATGCCAGGGTTCAAGGTAAGCAGCCACTGAGGGTTGACACAGACCCCAGCCCTCCCCTACACTCCCTAGGAGGTGGCCAGGCCCCCACATGGGCAGAGGTCAGGGGGTGGTGGGGTCACAGGGCTGTTGCAGGAAGCAGTGGGGGCTGGGGTCCCACCCTGCTGGGGGTCCTTGCTGTGTCCCTGTCCCCTCAACACTGGTGACCCGCCGGGATAGGGGCATCGAGAGACAGCGTGGGGAAAGCTGATCTCAGACCCCCACCCCAATCCTGGCCCAGCACTGCTCCTCCCACCAAGGCCTTGGTTTCCCCAGCTGGCTGATGGGCTGGGCAGGCCTAATTGTTTAGGACCGCTTGGGGGTGGGGCCATGACTGTCTGCTCACTGCTCTTTCAGGGACCCACCGGCTACAAAGGGGAGCCCGGAGAAGTTGGCAAGGATGGCGAAAAGGTAGAGGCCGGCCATGGGGTGGAACCCGGCAGGGGGGTGGGGAGGAACGGGTGCTGGGGTGGGGTTGGGGTGAGGGGTTGGGATGAGTGAGAGGTGCTGGCTGCTTCCCAGGCAGGCAGGTGGGGGCACCCTGACTGAGCGGCTTCTGTGAACCCCCCATCCCCCCATTCTGGGCCTGCCTGCCAGAGCCTGGTGGTTTGGGGCAGGGTCTCTGCACAGACCCCCACCACCTGGCCTCACACAGAGGTTCCCTGAGCCTGGGCAGACCCGCTGCCCTCCCTCCCTCATGGCCACTTCCCTGGAGGACATGTGTCTGTCCTTACCCGCAGACTAGGGCCCCTCTAGCATGGTGGGAGTGGCCAGACTGCCACGTGAGCGGCTGACCCCCACCACAAGGTGTCCGGGGAGGGCTGGGGTCCTTGCTGGGAGGAAGGACAGGGTGAGACCTCTCTGGAAAACGGCCAGTGCCCCCTCGGCCTTGGAGGTACAGCTGTGAGGTCAGGGCAGCGCCCCCCACTGCTAGGGCTTGGGCAGTAGGTAGGGAGAGAGGGCAAGGAGGAGAGCTGGGGCTGGCCCCACCCACCACCACTTTCTGTGCCTCTCTTGCAGGGTGACCCCGGCCCCCCTGGACCCCCTGGTATCCCGGGCACCGTGGGGTTGCAGGTGAGCAGGGAGAGGGGTTGGACAGGTGAGGATGTGGGGTGGACAGCTCAGGGCTGTGAGGAGTGGTCCACCAACTCCCAGGACGGGACTGGGTGGGGGTCCTGAGACCAGGGTCTCCATGGCTCCTGGGGGTGTGCACTCCTGGGGGACTGCTGGCCCGGGCCCTACAGCTCCAGCTCTCTCCCTTCAGGGTCCACGGGGCCTACGAGGACTTCCAGGGCCACTTGGACCCCCCGGGGACCGGGTAAGTCTACAAGCCACACCCCCCCTCCCGCCTACCTGGCCCTTGAGGGGCTATGGGCCAGCCTGAGGTGAAGAGGCATTGGGGGCCACCTCCCGAGGTCAGGTGGGCCCTGTGAGTGTGGGTCCTCACCCATGGCCATGGCAGGGCTGTCTCTAGAGTCCACTCACTGGATTGTTCCCCAAACCGGAGCCTGTGAAGGTTTTTGTGGGTCCAGGGGGTGGGAGGGGCAGATGGGGGGCATTGGGGAGGGGGCTTGGCAAATGTGGGGAAGGGAAGAGGCCTGGGGACCCTAGCGGGGTGCTGATGGGGCCGTTGCTGGGGGCTCCTGGGAGGGCCTCTCCAGATGGACCTGGGTGCTTTGGGGACGCCCCCAGGCTTCTAGTGAGACGCTCAGGGTCTTTCTCCTCCACAGGGTCCCATTGGGTTCCGAGGGCCCCCCGGGATCCCAGGAGCCCCTGGGAAAGCGGTATGTGTGTGTCTGGGGGTGGGTGGGGTGGCCCCTGCAGGCCCAGCTCTGTTCTCTCCTCTCTTCCTCACCCAGTCGCCTTCCCCAGACCCACTGGGCTGCCCCAGCCCTTCCCGGGGCTTCACTGTCCCGTGGGCTCACATGGGGGATACATGTGTCACACCTAGGCAGGTACCCATATGCATGCCTGAGGGGAAGGACTGGGCACGCCTGGCACGGGGTCGAGTTTCCCGAGGAGTCAGCCTGGCCCTCATGGGAGATCTGCGCCCTGTTTCCAGGCATGAAGTGGGTGGAGGTGTGGTCGGGGTCCCTCTGGCCTCTACGACCCTCAGCAAGGTCACCCGCCCCCCACCTTGTTAACTCTTTCCGTGTTCCCCCTTGTCACTGCAGGGCGACAGAGGAGAGAGGGGCCCAGAGGGGTTCCGTGGCCCCAAGGGCGACCTTGTAAGTGAGAGAACCTGGGTTCTCTGGGTCCTTCCTGGGCAGAACCTGATCCATGAGGGTGGGGGAGTCACACAGACAGCAAGTCCAGGGAGGCCTGGGGTGGCTGCCCTCTCCTGGAGGTAGGGGGAGCCCCTGGGTAGTGCCAGGCCCGGCCTGAGGAGAAAAGCCTTCCCCCCAGCCCAGGTAGCTTCCCCAGGAGCCCCCGGCCTTGTTTCCCCTGTGGCTCCTTGAAGCTACTGTCACCTAACAAGCTCCTCTTGGGAGTGGCCAGGCAGGGGCCAGAGGACCACTGACGTCCATCAAGAGGCCCTGGGCTGTGAGGCCTGACCTTGTGCCAGGACTGCCCAGCTGAGAGATGGAGCAACAGAAAACATGACTCTCGGGTTAAGTGACACTGAGATAATCACACATCTGCCAAAATGAACTGAAGTGACCATCTCCAAACCCATCTCATCTTCCCCTGGCTTGAGAGCATCCCCAAGACCCTAAGATAGCTCCTGCTTGATGGGCCTTTTCCCCTAAGGGTTGGGTCTGGCCCCCACAGCTGTCCCCCAGCCAATCCTGAGTCTAGGAAGTGGTGGGCAAGCCTCCTGCCCCCCTCCCAAGACCCAGTGACACATCTGGGAGAGCAGTCCCCGAGGCCTGACTGTGGTCCCTCCGTGTCTCCTAGGGCAGGCCTGGTCCTAAAGGCATCCCCGGCATGTCTGGGCCCGGTGGAGAGCCGGTGAGTGTCCGTGGCTGCCAGCGCATGGGGGGGCAGGGTGGGTGACCTGTGCAGCTCTCCTAACCCTGTGCCCACATTCAGCCCGGACCCACACTTCTTCCTGGCCCCCTGGCTCCTCCCCCACCCCAGCCTGAGAGGACAGGGCGGCACAACCGGTCGTGGGAGGCAGAGCTAAAGGAGGGGAGGGGAGGGAGAGACCCTGGCTGCCGTCCTGCCGCCCTCCCAGCACGTGGTTATGTCTGTGGTTCCAAAATTGGTCTAGCCTGTGGGACTAGGCTCGATCCTGGCCTAGGCTCGATCGAAGGCCAGATCCTGGCTCCTAGGCCTCAGTCTCCTGGTCTGTAAAGTGGGCACAGCAGACTCCCTGGAGTGCTGTGAAGAGTTTGGGTGCATCCTCCCTGCCCTCACCTGCACGATTGGAGGACAGCACAGGTCACCACCTGCCTGAGCCCAGGAGGGTAGACCCACGGCAGGGCAGTGGGGAAGGGCAGGGCCTGGAGGGGGCCCACCGCTCACCCGGCCTCACACTGTCCCATCCCCAGGGCATGCCAGGCAAGGATGGCCGGGACGGTGTGCCAGGACTTGATGGCGAGAAGGTTGGTCCTACCTGGGGGTCTGCAGGGAGGAGGAGGGTGTGTGGGGCATTCAGCCTGCAGGACCCCAGCACGTGTCCCACAAACCTCACAGGGAGAAGCTGGTCGCCACGGTGCCCCGGGAGAGAAGGGGCCCAACGGGCTACCGGTGAGTGCATGCAGCTACCGGGCGGCCATCTACCCCGAGCAGGGGTGTGTGTGGGGTCTCTGCATCAAGGCCAGGGAGGCTGCGGGAGCCCCTCACTCTCAGGGTGCTCTGTCTCTGACCTTATGTGCTGACCTCTGACCTACAGGGTCTCCCCGGACGAGCAGGGTCCAAGGGTGAGAAAGGAGAACTGGTACGTGGTTGCTTTCTCCAGGAGAGGGAGAGGGGAAGGTGCAGCCGCAGTCTGGGTCCTGGGGGCAGAGGGGGCCCTCCCCTGCAGGCAGGCACTCAGGGTTCACCCCTCCCCCGCAGGGCAGACCTGGAGAGCTGGGTGAGGCCGGCCCCTCGGGAGAGCCTGGTGTCCCTGTGAGTATCTGCAGCTCTTGCCCCCTACTCGTGTGTGTGTGTGTGGAGCCTGCTGACACCCTCTGTCCCTTCTCGAGTGTAGGGAGATGTTGGCATGCCCGGCGAGCGTGGAGAGGCTGGACACAGGGGCTCAGCGGTGAGTTGGGGAAATGAAGTCTCGGGGGGCAATGGGCTCAGGGCCTGTTTCTCTGTGGGCTTGGGTGACATCTTAGAGGTATGAAAGGGCTGAGTCTGTGAAAGTTGGGACATGGTGGTGGCTGGGCCCCAGCTGTCCTGTCCTTGAGACTCTGGCTGAGGGTGCAGAGGCCCAGCACCCAGCACCAGGCCGAGGGAGCAGCCCCACCTCAGGCCCCTCCACGGACCCAGCAATGATGCCACCAGCCTTGGTGCCCAGGGCAACAGGGGAATTGGTGCCTGGTGCCACGTCCGGCTGATGCACGGGGTCCCAGGGCCTGACCTCTGCTACCTCAGCTGCCCCCAGGATGCCCCCTCCCCAGCAACTGGGCCAGATGGCTTGGGGTCAGTCCTTGTGCCTGCCTGCCCGCCCAGCCCCCAAGGGGAGGCGGAGCTGGACTAACGCTCTCCCTCTGTCTTTCAGGGGGCGCTGGGCCCGCAAGGCCCCCCCGGGGCCCCTGGCGTCCGTGGCTTCCAGGTGGGTGAGATTTGGGGCCGGGGAGCCCAGGTGGGCCAGTCGGGCTTGGGGAGAGTCAACACTGGGCTCCTTTGTGGGGCTGATGAGCTGGGCCCTTGTCTGTAGGGCCGGAAGGGCAGCATAGGAGACCCCGGCCTGCCGGGCCCCCAAGGCCTCCGAGGTGGCATGGGCGACCGGGTAAGTGCTGTCCCTGCAGGAATCCCTGCACCCCCACGCCCCTCATCCCACCTCCCACAGTTCCACAACACACTCAAAGGCAGTGTTGGTGCCCAGTAGTCAGCACTGGGGGGTCCCCATTGTCCCTGAGACTTGGGGGCTGGGGCCATCAGGGAGGAGGCTAGGGGCAAGCTCCCAGCACGCTCAGGGGCCAAGATGCCAAGTGTATGGGAGGAGCCCATGTGTGCCGAGCTGGTCCTGGCACCCCAGTGGGGGAAGGGCACTGGCCCCCTCCCCCACCCCGCTGTGATCCTCTAACGCTCATCACCCCTTTCTGACCAGGGCCCGGGAGGAGCTGCCGGCCCCAAGGGCGACCAGGTGAGACATCAGTGGTCAGGTCAGCTGGGGGGCTGCCACTGTCTTCAGGGCTGGGGGCACCTCCTTCTCTCCCTCCCTCCCTCCTTCCAGCTTTGTCGCTGCCCCCACTCCTGGCCCCCAGGCTGACAACTCAGAGCACCCATGCAGACCGGGGTCAGTTGGCTCCTGGGTACAACAGAGGCTGCCTGTGGCCGGGGGTGATTCTCAGGGACCCTCAGAGTAGGCATGCTCCCCACTGGCTGTCTGGGTCCCAGGAGCAGCACCTTCTCTCTGGAGGGCCCAGGGTGGGAGAGGGGCCCACAGCTCTGCTGCTGACCCCCCAACCCCCTGGAGCACCAAGAGCACCTAAAATGGTCCAAACCCACCTGAGGCTCTGCTCGCTGTCTGCCTGGCACCCAGGCCTGAGTCTTGGGCACGGCTCCCGCCAAGAATGGGTGTCGGCAGCTCGGCACTGTGTCATTTCAGGGCATCGCAGGTGCTGACGGCCTTCCTGGGGATAAAGGAGAACTGGTGAGTGTGACAGGCGGCCTCTTGCCATGGTTGTGGTGCGGGGAGGGCAGCATCTGCAGGTCTGTGGGGTGGGGGTGGGGCCGAGTCGAGGCCGAGGCAGAGGGTGGGACCTGTGCTGTCCCCTGTGGTGGGTCTTCTATCCCTCACCCCCTCTCCACACTCCCTCTGTGACTTTTCAGTATGAACTAGCCAGAGCTGAGGCTGAGCTACAGAAAACGCTGCTTCCACCGAGCTGATAGAACAAAAGGCTGATAGAACTGACAGTCACACTTTGGGAGGTGACTGAAAGGGAACAGTCAGGGTGTCTGGGAACAGGGACCATCGTGGCCGCATGTGGCTAGGGTCTCTGGCTCCGTGACCAAGCCTTTCTTTAAGTCTGGAAACGGCTCAGTCCAGGACCCTCGTCTCCAGCAGAATCTCGTAGCCCAGAGCCAACCTTTCCGGCTGGGGTGCTGGGCACCAGCTGTGGCTGGAGCGGAGGTGGTGTCGGGCTCTCACCGGAGAGCGGCCCGGGTGGAGGAGGGGTCCGGGGCCATCTGGCCGCCGGCTGCTGCCCACTCCCTGTCCACAGCCTGCCAGGCAGATTCCTGGGTTCACAACTGGAGAAGGGGGGGCCTCAGCCACAGACAGCTTCAGCTCTACCTTGTAAAACAAGAGTGAGAACAAAGCAAACATGGGTGAGAAGTGCACCACTGCTAATGACACTGCTTAGGGAAAATAAGGTGGCTCCCTGATGACTCAGATGGCAAAGCGTCTGGCTGCAGTGCAGGAGACCCGGCTTCGATCCCTGGGTCGGGAAGATCCCCCAGAGAATGAAATGGCAACCCACTCCAGTATTCTTGCCTGGAAAATCCCATAGATGGAGGAGCCTCGTAGGTTACAGTTCCTGGGGTTGCAAAGAGTTGGACATGACTGAGCAACTTCAGGGAAAATAAGTTTAAAAACATCAGTAGCTACAATACAATCTCAGCAATATAAAAATATAAAAAGAATATACAATATTTATGAACATATAAGAAACATACCTAGAGTAAGAAGGAGTAACCCCTGTGGATGCTGTCATGTAATCAGACAGCAGCTTCATGGGCGACTCGCTTTCTCTTCATCCCCATCTAATAACAGGCAAAGCTGGCTCCTGGGGAACTAGTTCCCACAGCCAACAACACGTGAGTAACTGAAGTGCACAACTTCCCTTCTGCTCTTTTCCAGGGTCCCAGTGGCCCTGTTGGCCCCAAAGGAGAGGTGAGTGCCTGGCAGACACTGGCTCCCCGGCCCCCTTGGGGCCCCAGGCTGGCTCTGGGGCACTGATGGCCGTGTGGGTCAGAAGTGGGGAAACTGCCAGCTCCGAGGGAGAAGCCCCTGCAGGTGGCTCGGCCATGACCCCCTCCCTGCTTCTGTTTCCCTCCAGTCTGGCAGTCGCGGGGAGCTGGGCCCTAAGGGCATCCAGGGCCCCAATGGCACCAGCGGCGTAGATGGCGTCCCTGGCCCCCCTGGCCCCGTGGGCCTCCAGGGCGTGCGAGGCGTGCCTGGCATCACTGGAAAACCTGGGGTCCCGGTACGTGTCCCCTGGGAGCCAGTGCTCCTGCATGTTGGGCTCTTCCTGGATCTGGATCAAGTCCTTTCCAGACAATCAGGGTTCCTAGTGTTCGTGGGGGTGCCCCAAAGAGAAGTCAGTGGGCCCAATATGATGATGGATTTGGGGATGAATTTCAGGGGAAAGAAGCCAGCGAGCAACACATCAGGGAGCTGTGCGGGGGGCTGGTCAGTGGTGAGTGTCCTCCCTCCCACCCCACCCTGCCTGGTCCACAGTGCCTGCAGCCTCACCCACCCCCAGCAGGGTCCCATCCTCACCCCCACCCCCCCCTCCCCCCACCCCCAGCCTCCCCCTCCCCTACCCCCAGCCTCCCCCTCCCCCCACTGCCACCCCCCACCCCCAGCCTCACCTCCACCCCACCCTCATCCCCACCCTCCATCACCTTCCAGCCAAGCCCACTGCTGGCATCCCTGGGGTCTGCACTGGGTGGGCTCCTTCCCCTCAGCATTTCTTAGGCCTGTGATTTGCTCCTCAGCATTTCTCAGGGACAGCATACTGACACCATTTCTCACAGACCCAAAGCAGTTACAGCCCTTCGCAGTCAATGAACAAGCTGTCTTTGAAGAGCGGTATGCTCACACTTCACGTAACACACTTCTGATGAATACACGCCTGATCTTTGTTTTCCAAAAGAGCAAATCGCGCAACTGGCCGCGCACCTGAGGAAGCCCCTAGCACCAGGCTCCATCGGGCGACCGGGTCCTGCTGGCCCCCCGGGCCCCCCGGGCCCCCCAGGCTCCATTGGTCACCCCGGGCCTCGAGGGCCCCCTGGATACCGAGGTCCCACAGGAGAGCTTGGAGACCCTGGACCCAGAGGTGAGTGCAGCCCACTCCACCATGCAGCCACACGCTGGAGCCCCCCACCAGTATCTCCATGCAGTCTCCACGTTGAGATGCTCCCTTATGGGGACAGGGCGGGGAAGAGGCCCAGAGGGGAAACTGACACGAGGCCTCAGGGGCCCCATCCTTCCCCTCCCCTCTCCTCTCATCCCACCCTTCCCCTCCCCACGGGCTCCTCTAGAAAAGCCCCAGAGGTTAAGCCATTGCTAGAAATGCCTGGGGTACAGCCCTTCATGCTCTGGGGCCCAGCTCCTTATTAAACCCAAGGGTATGACAACATTTTCCAAAATGTGATGTTCTTCTCAAGTTTCATTAGAACAACATTTGGGGGAGGACAGGCTGAGAAGAATGAGAGGAATGAACCAACAGGAGCCCCATTTATATGTAAGAACAGTTCCTGTAATGAAAACTGGCATGTGTGAACATTTCTGTGGCAAAAGGCAAAAGTTAATGATATTGAGAAATGCATCTTAAGAACTAGGAGAGGTAATTTAGAAAGAGGCGGAAACCTTGACCCCCTGCCGTGGTGCCGTCGTCGAGGGAAGCTCAGTGCCCACACAGTAACACGGCTGTGGGAACTTCTGGCCATTAACCTCTTCTAAAAAAGGCCTTGAATACTTGGTTCATTATACATCATCTGCTACCACAGTCTGACTGTCTCAGGTCAGCTAGCTTCCCAGCCCAAATTCAGGATTTAGAGCTCTCATTGCTGCTAGTTCGTTTCAAACTTATTAACCAAATAATTTTCTATTTCTGAAAAACCGTTTAAGAAAAATGAAACTTACTTCTGTGAGTTCCTTTGTTCATCTGTGAGGTTCAGTGTAAATACTTCAGTAGATGAAATCGCTTCTGTAATTAGTGGTGTCGTTTCGTTACTGTAAAGACACTGAGAGTATTTTCAGCGCTAGAGGGCAAACGCCGGCGGACGCCCTTCTCTTCCCGGCAGGCTGAAGGCCACTGTCAGACAGCTTCCTGTTGTCTTGGAGACTTTACTGTCTGCAGTGGGGGATGGTTCCCCCCAAAGACAGACCAACAAGGTTTTATCCAAATAGGGATCTGAGTGCCTTTAAGACTGTTGAAAATAAAATTCAAAAACAGCATTCATCACCTTTATGGATTCTCAGAAAAACAGCATGACAGGACTCAGTGGAGGCAGCCATTCAGCTGCAGGGTCACTGTGCTCCCTGGGATGCCTGCCTCGGGCTGGGGACACCTGAGGGTTATTGTTTGAGTTAAAAGAGAACATATTCTATAGGTCCTCGGGCAGATGCCACTGTCACTGCTGGGCATCCATCTCCCCAGAACAAAACGAGTCAGGGAGCCGTAGAGGCCGGGGAAGCCCAGGACACGTGGGAGGCCCTGACTGCCTGGCCCTGGGGCTCCTAGTCCTCTGCAGAAGGTGTGCTACCTTCTGTGATGGGAAAAACGACAAACACCAATTGACAGGAAACTGGTGTCACTGCTTTTAGTGTCAGGCAGGACAGATGCCCCCAGCCCAGCTGTCTGCCTCAAGCAGCATCACTATGTGGACAAGAGGCTGTTTCCCCAGAACATCCCCAGGTCTTGCAGCCAGCATCACACAAGGCACGGGCAGCCAGCGGGTGCTCGCAGAGGGCCTTAGCGCACCTTCCAGACACCAGGGCCACAGAGGCCAAAAGCAGCCACGAGTGAGGGAGCAGAGAACAGAGTTCAGGGGGTGTTTGAAAACACCCTAAATAACTGTCAAAACTCATGGTGAACATAGGAATACATGGTAAACGCTCAGATTGAACAAGCTCAAAGTCCGAGAGTGATGTTCTGATACTGGGAGTCATACAAGTGGGTGACGTTGAGCCCGACACTTTGCTGCGTGTCCTTTCTAAATGTGTTTTGATTCAGTAAAAAGCTTAGAAAGCAGGCACCCTGCTTGTAAGAAGGCGGATCACCACTCACCACAGCCAGTCTATCTTTGAACTTGAATCAGAGCTTCTAAGCATATGATTATGTCACTTGCTCTTAACAGGAAACCAGGGTGACAGAGGAGACAAAGGCTCAGCTGGCGAGGGCCTGGATGGGCCCGACGGAGACCAAGGGCTGCAAGGTACGAGACCACTGTCACTAACGTCCCACGGGCACATCTGGGGGATGAGCACACTTCATCGCCTTCTAACAGAACAACTTCTCTCTCTTGGCAAAGCATTCTTAGAGGCGGGGTCAGGAGCTGTTTCAGTAACCACTTTTATATGGAAAAGCTGAATCAATGAATTTATCACCCTGTGTTGAAGTAGATTCAGTTAGATTCTATTCAAGTAAAGCCGTCAGGTATTTCAGTTCAGTTCAAACAGAATTTTCTCTTAATTGACCCACGTGTACCCTGGGTGTTGGCAGTTTTCACGTCAAATATAAATGCTCTGCCAAGAGGGAAGAGGGCAGCTCCAGCCGTGTTCCCTTCTGTGCCTTCTGGTGGGGGGATACATGCTGGGACCACCTCAACACACACCCATCAGCACCGCCCGGCTCCTGCTTTCTCCTCTGCTGACCTCCTCTTCCACCTGCTGTCCACCTGCTCAGGTGCCCCCACACAGGCCACCCCCGTGGCTACCACCCTCATCGACAGCACCCCCATCCCTCACCCAAGACTCATTCCTCACACGGCACCGACTGACTCACTCCACGCTACCTTGCTAAGGACAGAACCCCGACTCCTGCACCCTGGGCCCATCCTCCCCACGCAAGGCCTCTGCCCTCACTGTTCTCCAGCCTGAGTGCGCCTCCCCTGGGCCCCTCCCAGAGTTAAGAAACAAGCTAGAGAAACACAAGCGTTGGGTTGGCTTAATGGACACTCCACTGATGTCCCCTTTCTGTGTCTCCACTCACCTTCCTGGGGGCTCTCAAGGACCGCAAGGCGTGCCCGGCATCAGCAAAGACGGCCGAGATGGGGCTCATGGAGAGCCTGGGCTCCCCGGCGATCCTGGCCTTCCTGGTGCCGTTGGCGCTCAGGGGCCTCCTGGCATCTGCGACACCTCTGCCTGCCAAGGAGCTGTGATGGCAGCTGTCGGGGAGAAGTCAGGTCCCCGAAGCTCCTAAAACACAACTTCGGGAAGAGTGAGAAAGCGGTGCCAACTGAGCAGTGGGCTCTGGAAGGATCGTGGGGACCAGTGGCATCCTGGTATTGATGGGGGACGCCGCCCAGCAAGCCATCCAGCAAGGCTGCCCCTCCTCGTCCTCAGCAGCGACGACTGGACACTTGGTCCCCAAGAGCATGCTTCATCGAGCTGCTGTCAGAAGTGTTCCGTCTCTACATGAATTTACAATGGTCCCTTCAGCTGTAACGTCATACCTCAGACACAGACCAACATTTTCAGAGGGACTGAGGGTGTACACACAGAAGGTTCCGTACAATTCCGAGAAAGAACAGTCAGCAACTTGTTTACATGGCATTTGTGTAAAGACTAAGATAACACTTCAATAAAATGACACATGAAATCTTCAGATTAATGACTGGCCACAGTATTACCAAAACAATAAATAAAGAATTTAACGTACGGTATCCCTTCCATACAAAGGTCTCGTCTGATTTACCTGCTTCTTTTGTGCACAAACTTTTAACTATCTCTGTTGACAGTATTTATTGAAAGTGACTGTATTGCACTAAAGCCTATTGGGATTATCTGTTGTAACAAATAAAGCCACTCATTTGAAAAACTCAGTTCCAAACATTACAGTTTATTACACAGAACGTAATGACTCTATGAAAATGAGGGCACTGAAGCAATACTACTGTGACAATATTTCATTTATGGACAAAAGTACCTTTAAAGGAGGTCTCTGGAAAATTTCCAGCAAAAAGGTTTGAAAGAGGACTGCATTTTGCAATAAAGTTCGGTCCAGCTGGAAATCATTACAAGGGGAAGTGATAAACAAAAGAAATAAAATTCCCAAACTACTTACAGTTAAGAAAAATTTAACTCATTCTAGTTGCTAACGGGGCATATCTAAAATGTAAATAAAATAAGTAAAAAGCAATGTACCTTTTAAGACTAAAGAAATTACAAAGGATGTTAATTTTTTTAAGTTATCATGTTAAGAAAACATGATGGAATCAGACTGATAATTGAAAAATTACTTACTAATCGTCAAGATGTCTTCATCCCCAAAAGGTCTAAGAGGACATAAATGGGTAAGTATTTTGTTCTAGATAAATATTTCTACAAATTGGGCTTTCAAAGTCCACATTAGAGTCCCATGAGCTGAGACACGTCCCTCTCAAGTTAGACTGTCAGAGCGGAAGTCCAGGGTCAAGGTGATGTTTGCGTGTCACAAAGGCGTGGCTGTCTACTGCCCAGGAACCAGTGTTCACGTCCATCACTTGATCTCCACAGCTGGGCTGCTCTGTAGACTCTCCTGCGCAGGACATGTCACCAGGGAGTCTGGTCTGGTCAACTTTAGCCTTCTGCCAGTTTTACCGCAAAATACACTCTCAAATTCCTAAAATCGAGACAAGACCATCAATGTACTGTATGCACAAACATGAAAACTGCTATTTTCAAAAACACAAAAGGTTGACATTAAGAGCTAAACTACATCAAAACATATAGTTAAGGTGTCACAAATATATGTCACATCTTGTAAGGGGATAAAGATGGGGATTCAAACACTTTCCTTGGTTACCTTTACATGTATTTCATTTTCCAAAAGATTCTCAAAATGCCAGACCATATTGTAAACCCTTCTGATGTTCAAAAAAACACCCATAGTTTTTATTTTCATTGTGGTAACACAGACATAAACTCTACCGTTTTAACCATTTGGAAGTGTGCAATTCAATAGCATTAAGTATGTTCACACTCTTGTGCAAACCATCACCACTTTCCATTTCCAGAACTTTCCACCACCCCACACAGACCCCGTGTACCATTACGCACCCCTCCCACCAGGGGCATTTACAGTCTCCACCCCGCTGTTGCTAAGTGCTCAGTACTGGGCATGGCGATGGCCAGACTGAGGTGACTCCCCAGTATCCTACTGGCTGTGGGTCAAGTTAATGCCACTCTACCTCTAAATGCTTTAGAAAAGGCCTCGGTTTTAATGGCTGTATCTGTCTCAAGCTCACAAAAGGAGAAGGCGAGTGCAAGCAGACAACCTGAGGCTCACAGGCCTCCAGGAAACAAAAGATACAGGCCTGTGAGATGTAGAAGGCGGGAAGTCCCACAGGCCACAGGTTGGGCCCGCTCGCCAACATGAAGCTTTGCATGTCGTGAGAACTTAACACTCTGTGACAACTTCAGCAGAGAATTCTTTTCCGTATAAAGTTTTTCATGTAATATACAATACTGAATAATCTTAATTGGTTTATTTCTCCCTGAGATGCCTCAGGAGTCTTCTGGAAAACTCAGAGTCAGTTAGAGAAGGAAACTTATTACAACCTGTTATCAATAGCAGCTCAATATTCCAGGAAAACTTTGCTGCCTTAATAGAGACAGAAAACCATATCGAGTATTGTACCACCTTACTTTTAATAGCAAACTTCATTTACTTAATTCAATTCAGTCTAATCTGAGCCCATCATGACCACATGTAAAACACTTTCCTTAAGGTTCCTTTTCCACAAACCTTCCATCACTTTCTGTATACATATTAATTTGTCCTTTATTTTTGCCCATTCAGAAACAACAAGCTCTGGGACAAAACTATTCTCTCTTTACCCCATGAACAAAGATATTTCAATTCTTTATATCTTCCTCTCACTGAGGGTGAATATCCTACTTTCTTTACATACTGAAATGCTTCCCTTATTACTTTTAGTAGCTTAATTGCATATCTATTACAATTTTAACCCTTAAAAACTTTAATCTCTAGTGAAAACCAAGAAGCAAGTAATTGAACTGTTCTTTATATCAGCATGTTTTGATTGGCAAACTTAAGAACACATTCTGTAACCTCTCAAAGCATATATTTTCCTATGATACAATTTTTCAATTTAATGTGGTACAGGACATGTGTCTAATAAGCCCAAATAACTTAAGATTTTTTTCTCTCTCAGAAGACAAAAGGTGAACTTAGACTTGTCCAGCAATCAATGTTCAGTGTTTTATCTTAATGAAAAATGACTTAGACCTTTAATGAATTTCTGTCACAGAACTTAGTTGAGCAAAACTAGTTTCAAGTTCCCAAAAATTTGGAAAAACTAATACATAATTATTCCTAAAGAGTTCATCTGAAAGCTTTTATCCCATTTATCTCTATTTTATTATTTATGATAATATTATACAGACATTACCCATCCAAAGATCACATAGCTTGTATTTCAATACAAAACTTATCAGTTTATAACTATTATCCCATTCTCTATCTCTATTATAAAACCGCCCTAAGCTGTATAATCGGAGAAGGCAATGGCACCCCACTCCAGTACTTTTGCCTGGAAAATCCCATGGATGGAGGAGCCTGGTAGGCTGCAGTCCATGGGGTTGCTAAGAGTCGGACATGACTGAGCGACTTCACTTTCACTTTTCACTTTCATGCATTGGAGAAGGAAATGGCAACCCACTCCAATGTTCTTGCCTGGAGAATCCCAGGGACGGGGGAGCCTGGTGGGCTGCCGTCTATGGGATCGCAGAGTTGGACACGACTGAAGCGACTTAGCAGCAGCAGCAGCAGCAGCAAGCTGTATAACAGTAGCAAAACTTAGGTATCCATTAGCAAGCCATCTTTTCCCTAAATCTACAGAGTATTACGGCCAGGCCATATTACAAAGGAAAATCATTTTTTGTACATTTTACTGGTTTGTGACTGAAAGCAGTCCAATTCTGGAGAATGTACCACAAAAGGCTGCATTTGAGAAGTGAGCTTGCGTCCCCAGGGCTGGCACACTTACACACAAGACAAATGCAAACACAGATACACATAGAACAGGATTCCCGCACACAAAAACAAAAGGCGAATCCAAGCATTCCCTGAAGGTCCCCAAAGCTTCCTGTTTTAACAACAAACAAAATGCAAATGAAAAGACAGGAAATCGTGACCACCAGCGTCCTGGCAACTCACCCAGCAAAGGTAAAACTTCGTAACAGTTGGGATACGCTGAATTTACTTGATTTTAAAAAGGCTCTTTCTCTCTTCCCCCTTTGATTTGTACTTCTACTAATTAACCCACAACTAAAGTCACAGGCACTGTGAGTTGTGTCTGCATTTCAAGAACATGGTAACAGTTGTAACTTCAGGGTTTCTCCTAGAAATATTTTGATCTCTGAGGGTCATGATACTGAGAAAATATCTAAGCCAGTTTTCTCTGATAGGCAAAAAAAACCAGTTTCAGAATTTCAACAGTTTCATCTTAACCAATTTTCTCTAGAGTTTGAATGAAGAATGTTGTGGCCATGTGGTGTTTAAAAAAAAATCACTTTTCTTTTTATAGAAGCATAGTTGAACATTTAACAGTTTTGTAAAATACACCCTAGACTACAAGATAGAACAGAGCACTGATCACTCACACTTAATTATTCATGGCCAGTGTTGTCAAATACCAAGCAAATCAACAAGTCAAGGCAAACCTGTCTCTCAAGGCTCAAGTTCCCTAGTCTCAAAAGAGGGAGTTCCTAACCAGTGGCCATCAGAAACAAAGCCACATGACCAAGCCTTACTTAGTCCAAAAGGGAAAATCCCAATGAATACTCCTCTGCAGCTGAAGTCAATGTGATAGGGAAGAATACTCTGGTGTCGCCACACATCAGTTCCATTACTTACCAAAGACGTCTCAACTCGCCAATGTGAGCACCTTGTTTTCCTTTACCAGAAGTGCCATAGGCCAAGGACGCCCGGTCGGTGGCAAGCGCCTGGTGCTGCCCCTGAGAAAAGGTGCTCAGGTGCTGGACAGGATCCATCTGGGTCACTGAAACTCACTGAACCAAATCTGGGTCCACTTGCCCATGCACAGTAAAGCCAATTTACTGACAGCAGGGTGTGGTGAAGGAAAGTGCGGTGTTTGTTGCAGGTACCAAACAAGGAGCTCAGATCTTCTGAGCATTAACACTGATCACTGGACAAGCCTAAGTTCACCTTCTTTCATCTTCTTTGAGAAAAAAAACTAAAGATGCTCGGGCTTATTAGACACATGTCCTGTACCACATTAAATTGAAAAGTTGTAGGAAAACGTATGCTTTTAGAGGTTACAGAATGTGTTTGTATGTTTGCCAAGCAAAACATGCTGATGTAAGTGAAGTGCAAGTCCCTCAGTCATGTCTGACTCTTTGTGATCCCCATGAACTATACTGTCCATGGAATTCTCCAGGCCAGAATTCTGGAATGGGTAGCCTTTCCCTTTTCCAGGGGATTTTCCCAACCCAGGGATCAAACCCAGGTCTCCTGCATTGCAGGCAAATTCTTTACCAGCTGAGCCACGAGGGAAGCCCAGGAATCCTGAAGTGGGTAGCCTATCCCTTCTCCAGAGGATCTTCCCAACCCAGGAATTGAACTGGGGTCTCCTGCGTTGCAGGCAGATTCTGTACCAACTGAGCTATCAGGGAAGCCCATGGTGATGTAAAGAACGGTTCAATTATTTGCTTCTTGGTTTTCACTAGAGATTAAAGTTCTTAAGGGTTAAAATTGTAATACATATGTAATTAAGCTTCTAAAAGTAGTAAAGGAAGGATTTCAATGTGTAAAGCAAGTAGAATATACACTGTCAGTGAGAGAAGATATAAAAAATGGAAATATCTTTGTTCAGGGGGTAAAGGGCAAATTGTTTTGTCCCAGGGCTTCTGGTCTCTGGGTGGGAAAAAATAAAGGACAAACTAACACGGATACAGAAAGTGATGGAAGGTTTGTGGAAAAAGAATCTTAAGAGTTTTGCATGTGGTCAAGATGGCCTCAGATTAGACTGAAATGAATTAAGTAAATGAAGTTTGCTATTAAAAGTAAGCTGGTGCAAGACTCAATGTGGTTTTCCCTCTCTGTTAAGGGAGCAAAGTTTTCCTGGAATATTGAGCTGCTTTTGATAACCACTGCTTTTGATAACAGCTACTAAAACTAGCTGACTCTGAGTTTTCCAGAAGACTCCTGAGGCATCTCAGGGAGGAAATATTAAACTAATTGACATTATTTAGTATGTTAAATTACATGAGAAACATTATATGGAAAAAATTCTCTGATGTTGTCACAGAGTATAACTAATCATGACATGTAATACTGCACATGGGTGAGCAGACCCAAGTTTGGTTTAACAATATTTGGTGACCCAGATGGGATTTCCATTGCATCTGGGTGCCAAAATCTGTTACTGAACAGAATTTGGGTTCCCTCGCCTGCACACAGTAAAGCCAATCTACTGACACCGGGTTGTGGTGAACGAAAGTGCAGCATTTATTGCAGGCGCCAAAACAAGTTCGGGTCATTCGAGCATAAGCCACCCAGACTCCTTGTTTGGCACCTGCAATAAATGTTGCCCCTTTCTTTCACCGCAACCCGGTGTCAGTAGATTGGCTTCACTGTGTGCAGGCGAGCAGACCCAAATTTCATTCAGTGACTTTCAACCTCATCAATTAAAAAACAATAAGGAAAATAGGAAAGGGAGCCACTGCATATTAAAAGATATTTAAGAGCTATGAACCAAACACAGTGTTTGGATACTGACTCAAATAAGTCAACTGTAAAACGACAGTTGTGAGCCAGAAAAATCTGGACAGGGATTGAGATTAAGGAAGAGGATGATGATGCGGTTGTGCTTGTAACCAGCACTTTCCTTTTTTAGAGACACATTTGCAAATGAAGAGATGTGACACCTGGAAACACTTTAAAATAATTTGGTGAGGGTGGGAGGATGGGGATGAATCGGTAAAATGAAGTTATGCCTGAGGCTGAGCTATGGGACACAGGCATTCATTATTCCAGTCTCTCCATTTTTGTGCGTGTATCCATTTCCGTTTTTTTGTTTTTTAAAGAACAGCATTCTTACACAATTAAGTCTAGGTTTATCTATTTTTATTGTGGTAAAATATATATAACATAAAACTTGCCATTTTTACCATTCATAAGTGTAAAATCCAGTGGCTTAAGTACACTCACAAAGTTGTGTAATCATCATCATTATTCCAGAACTTTCTCATCTTTCCAAACTGAAACTCTGTCCCCATTAAATACTAACTCGCCATCCACCTCCCCCAGCCTCTGGCACCATTCTACTTTTTGACTGTATGAACCGGATGACTTCATATAAGTGGAATCATACAGTATTTGTATTTTTGTGTCTGTCTGTTCTCATTCAGCATCCTATTTCTGAGGTCCATTCATGTTGTGAGGCATGTGTCAGAACTTCATTCCTTTTTGTGGCTGAATAGTATTCTATTGGCTGTAGAAACATTCCGCTTATCCATTCTCCTGTTGATTGGATTATCTCCACCACTTGGATTGTTTCCATCTTCTGGTGACCGTGAATAACGTGGCTATGAACACTGGTATACAAGTACCTGTTCAAGTCCCTGGTTTTCTACTCTCATGGGTATTTACAATACCCAGAAGTGGTATTGCTGGATTATACAGTAATTCTACATTTAACTTTTTGAAGAACCACTAGCTGTACCATTTTACATTCTCACCAGCAATCCCAAAGTTTTCTATTTCTCCACATCCTCACAAACACTTGTTATTTTGTTTTGTAATAGCCACACCTAATGGGTGGCAAAGACCCAGATGCTGGGAAAGATTGAAGGCAGGAAGAGAAGGGGACAACAGAGGACAAGATGGTTGGATGACATCACTGACTCAATGGACATGAGTTTGAGCAAGCTCTGGGAGATACTGAAGGACAGGGAAGCCTGGTGTGCTGCAGTCAATGGGGTTGCAAAGAGCTGGACACGACTGAGCGACTGAACACCACCACCACCACTTAATGGGTGTGAACTAGTATCTCATATCCTTAAAGTGCTTTTGATCTGCATCTCCCTGATCATTAGTGATGTTGAGCATCTTTTCATGTATTTATTGGCCATTTGCTCATCTTCCTTGGAGAAATGTCTATTCAAGTCCTTTGCCCGTTTTTGAATCGTGTCGTCTTTTTGCTGCTGGACTATAGTAGATTTAAACTTATTTTATGACCACGAAGGGAAGTGTAAGCACTGTGTCTGCTGCCACTGCTCTACCTCCCAAGTCATCTGGAGCTGCTGGAGTGCTCCGCCTGACCAAATGGTGACCGAGACGGCCAGCCCGCCCAAGGCCTTCTGCCATTTACAACAACCACCTACGCTCAGAGGCTGTATCTGTACATAAATATACTCTAATTTTCTTCCCAATATTTAAAATATTTTCAGTGGATCTTAATATAAAATGAACCATGCTTTGATCATTTTCTGTATTCTGACACCCCAAGCCGAAATATAAAATATTTATATTTTATAAATATATTTTATAAAACATAAAATATTTATTTGAGAAGGTAGAGTTTACCTTTGAGAATAACTAAACAGAAGTCATCATTTCTCAGATGTAAGAAAGTTCTTCAAGAGATTTTCTAAACAACCTTCACACAATGAGCAGACTACCTCTGGGTAGCCATCTTTATTCTCAATAGTTCTGCCGGAAGTAGAGTTCAGGTGTAGCTCAATCCAGACTCTCACACAGTCCCTGGGACTTGACTCATGGGAACTTGGAGGGACAGTGAGAGAGGGAGACAAGTGGATGTCTCCTGCCCTCGAGTGCACCAAAGGTAAACTATCACTCTGCCTGGTTCAATTAGCATCTATTTCAACAAAACCTCATTGAAATAATTGAGTTCTAAGGGATTTTTACAACTCATCAGACACCTTGAAATGATATCTGGTCAAACTTGATATTCACATTACATTTGTAAGTAGGAGAATGCCAATGATAAAATCTGTATTTTTAGTAGGAAAAAGAAAGATTGTTACAGTTACATGTCAAGAAATTATATCAGGAAGTCAGGAAGAGGAAGAAAACTGGTGTCATCCACAGACAGAGAGGAGAGAATCAAAGGCAAAAGGTTAATGAAATCAAGAGGGGTGACAAGCCTCAGGGCCCAGGGGGGAGGGGGTGCCCCAACACTCAGCTGCACGAGAGCCCCAAGGAGACAGGACCGGCGAATCACAGTGGGAAGTGCCACATGGGCTCTCGGAACAACAGGTGTGACAGACAAAGAGAGGACAAGAAAGGCCTGAACCGTATTTCATAACCTTGACCTAATAAACGTACAGAATTCACCAAACAGAGAATGCATGTCCTTTCCAAATAAACACAGAATTTTTAAAAATTTGACTACATAAGCGGTCACAATGGAAGTCTCAGCAAGCTGTTAAAAACTGCCATCTTTACAGATCAGAATGTGAGAAACAGGATAGATAAAATAGACAAAATACTATTCTTAAAAAGCAGAGTCTTGGACTTCCCTGGTGATCCAGAAAGGGCAGTGGGATGAGATGTATACTGAAATAATCTTGGCAAATTACTTAAGACTTTTATGTATTTTACCTTTAAGAACAAAAATGTTCATGTAAGTGGGAGGGGGGATGTCACTAACGAAACAGTAACGACACAAAGGTTTAGGATTTTCCAGTCTAATTCTCCCCAAAATTGCTGATATTACTTCAGCCTGTTTTTTGATGGGTCCTGTAATCCGACACAGAAACAATTTACAAACTCAATGTAATTAAATTTCAGAAATATTCAGGAAACCTAATACACACAAAAATTAATATGTTTTAAACTATTTAATCTTTGAATATAGAGACAGTTAAGTTCTTTTGGTTGTTGTAAACACCATCATCATATTTGAATCAATCATATGAATAATAATTCACCATTTACAAGGTACACAGAACCAACCATTAAATTCATTTTTTTAAACATAGAAGCTTTATTTTATTACAATAAACCAAGTATATTGCTAAAAAATGTTAAAAAAATAACCAGAATAACCACATTATAAATAACCATAAATGATCCAATTAGCACAAATCTAACATAGGTATGGCTTTAAAAGGCAATTAAAAATATACAATGAAAATAAGGAACTTGACGAAATTACAAAACTCACAAGATGGAAATGCACATGGGCAGAGGAGAGGAAATGGAGAAGAGAAACTCTCAGCACTCAGCCTGACAGGCTGGCTGTGGGAGAGGCATGCTCAGGCCCCCAGGATCTAGACATAGGAGGCTCTTTCTAAAATGGTTCTGAAATGATTCCCTGTTTATTACACCAATGTCAGCTCAGTTCTCTTATTAGACTTATGCTTTGTCAACAGCAGCATGACAGCTGGGACCAGGAGCAAAACCAGGGCGCTCTCCACTAACCACGTGCCCCCACCTCAAGGTCTGAGGCAGGCACCTGGACCCAAGGTTCCCCGAGGCAGAGCACAGGAGCCACTGCCGGGCACATTCTCTCATCTGAAACCCCAAGGAAGGGGGTGGGTCGGACCCTCGCTAACATCCAGCATCAGGTCCCACCAGGAGCCCAGCTGGCTCGCAGGGTATCAATGGCTCCTCAGCCCCAAAAGACAGGGTCAAGGTTGAGGCGCTCACTGTACCAAGAAACTGAGATGCTTGCCGCAGGTCCCCGCATAGTCCTCCATCACCCGGGCCGAAGGGTCTCTCTGCTCTGTCTTCTCAACACGTTTGATAACCAGACTGTTTGATTATTTTTGACAATGAATTGCCTCTTTTTGTTTCTATTTGTGCTTTATCCCTTTCACAACAATTTCTGAGGGCAAAAATTCACTCCCTACAGGCCTGTCTCTGAAACCCCACTGAGCCCCCATACAGAGCAGGTGTCTCCTTGCTAGCTGACAACTGACAATGCAGGCTCATGCTCTGCGGTTGGTGGACAAACCCAGCTGTGCTTCGTACTTTGATAATAGATAATTCCATCATTAACAAGCAGGGTGTTACTCACACTGGACTCAGTATCTGATATTAAAGTCCAGGAAACAAAGGACAGTTTGGGACATCTTCAAGGAAAAGGATAAATAGCAATACTGACCCATTTATAGGACTGAAAGTCTCCTGGCCTAGATACTAACCTTTTTAAGAGAATCTCCATGCCTCTCCTGAATATATTTCAGGAATGCTGTGGTCCACTGCAGAGTCGTGGCCTTATCTGTCTCAGCGTTGCAAAACGGGACTAAAAGGTTCAACTCGTCACAGCAAATGCGGATTCTGCGCCTATGGTCAAAACCCAAATTAATCACATCAAAAAGCTGATGCAGAACAAGGGAATAAAGTGAATGCCTATGTTCCTCAAGGAATTAGCTAAGAGCAGCTCCTCCCTCACCAGGATCCCCTCTGCAGCACCAGGCCCCCTTGAGGGCCAACTCAGCCTTGTCACGCTCCCTGGAGAGTCTCCCCTCTTTACTTCTCCTGGGGTACATGCAAGGGCCAGCTCCAAGCCTCTAGAGCAAGGATGGACCCAAAGCCCCAAAACCAGAAGCAAAACTGTGTATGTGCTTCTTCTGGGCAGAATGTTCTTTCACTCAACAGGCCTTTACCTGCCCGCTAGGTGCCAAGGAGCTCACACAAGCTAGGACTCAGAGCACTCATCCTTCAAGGGGTCCCAGTTCATTTAGAACACAGACTACCAGCCTGTTAATGTTCCCAAACCTGGTCTTTTTAGAGATGATTTACATAACTGGAGGCTTACTCTTAGACTATTTTTAACTTTCACAAATTACACTCAGTGCTGCACGAGCTGATGTGAACACTTGATACAATATGGCCCTTGTTGCTCATCTTCCCATGTGTACACTCAGAATTTAAGAGAAACTTTGTAAGGTAGCAACAGTGGGAATTCACTAGATGCTCTGCAACCACAGGCACCAGGCCCAACGTCTCAGCTTGTTTGATGCTGGCGTCCCACTTCAAACACCTATTTCATACACAAGGAACTTATAAGGAGACGAGAGGAACAAGAAGGTTGTTAAACTAGGAAATGGCAGAGGAAGAATTCAAACCTTCACTGTCAACAGGTAGTAGTAAGTAAAAGGCTTTTTGTCAGATGGTAGGTACTCAGTAAATGTTTATTAAATACATGTCAGAGTGGGAACAATGCCCATTATAATTCACAGTGAGTTCAGTTATGTGTGGACACATATTTAGGTGTCTAGCTGCCTAGCTTTAATATTTCCCTTTAAAAAGAAATAAATTGCCTTAGTCCAACACTATAGGTTCAGAGACGAATATATGTCTTGCTCAGTGCTCTAGTTCTTGAGCCTAAAACAGAAACTAGTACAGTACTCAACAAATGACTAACTAACTATATGTGAGGGAATCATCATGTAAAAACCCAGCTGCAATGGAAAATATAACCACCTTTGGATCTATGCAAAACAGCACAAATAAAATCAACAGATAAAACAACTCACATAAGCTGTAACCTCCTCCTTCTCCAACATTATTAGAAGAACCCAACAAAACTGAGTGACTCAGTGACCAGTGACCCTGGCCTGCACCTTGAAACTCAGATTTGGGGGATCCCACCACCACCAGTCACCACCCTGTGACTAAGCCATGGTGCAAACAACACGGCTTATGCCAAATACCAGCTTTCCTTCCGGGGTCTGGGATCTGGCTGCAGCCGATAAGGAAGGCCCCCACGGTCAGCCCCCTACTAGTAGGATCCCAGGGCGCCAAGTCTCTCAACCGCTCTCCTGGCTGGGGACACACTCCCATGGCTTGGGGCTGACAGGCATCCCGAGTGGCTCCACTGGGAGGGGTTCCTGGGAGCTGGTGCCTGGTCCCCTGGCTCTCCCCACATGCCTCTGCTGGCTCTGCTGGGTTCTTTGTCCAAAATAGACCAGAGCCACGAGTGTTCCCAGTGATTCATCAAGTCTGGGGGTCGTTGTGAGTACTCCCACCTCACAAAACACAGTGGCCGCTGACTCCTGCCGGCTTTCTCTCCCTTTGAATATAGAAATGGTGACACCGTCATTTTCTACAAAAGGCTACCTGCCACCAGCACTGCCCACCACCTGCTTGGCGTCTGAGACAACCCTATGCTGCCGATGTTCAGGCCTTACCTTCGGTCTCTTTCCATGCGGTTGTGCCTCTCCCTGCGTTGGGACCGGCCCCCCTGCGGCCCGCTCTGGGTCTGCTCTCCAAGGGTGGCCTGGGATGACTCTGCTGACTGCCAAGCTCCCTGTGCCGCTGTGGAGCCTTCGCCCACGTTCTGAATCTCTCCAAGGGCTCTTCGTTCTACGTTTGTGTCCAACTGACGTATCCTACTCCGATTCCTCTTACTTATGGCTTGTTTACATAGCGCTTCTTCTTTGCAAAAGAAGGAAAAAGTGGTATTTTAATTTTTCAGTTCTTCTTAACTTACCCTCGTAAATGCTGAATATATTTTTCAGTTATTTTCAATCCAAGATGTAAACATGAATGGGTAAGGTGCACACAGAACTGAACAGGAAGCCTCAGTATTCCACAGGGGCAGCTGGCACAGAGCTCCAGGTTTCAAACTATAAAACTGAACATAAACCAAATTAAAATACACTGAGTATTATGTGATCAATAGAGTTTGTTAAAGGTCTCTCCTTTAAATCAAGAGGCATTTTAACTGGGATCTCTGAATAGAGAAACCAAGAAGCTATTTGATTTTCCTGATATTCAGGATGGAATCTGGGATTTTTTTTAAACCCAGAAGTATTTTCTCCAATTCTTGATATGCAATTATTCTAAAATGACAACTGATACTATAACTGCAATGTTCAGAAAAGGACAAAACCTAAGTGGTTTAGGGTTAAACATGCCCTCACCTTACAAATGAGATTCCTTCCCTCTACAAAACCAGTAATCACATCATAGCTGTGACGTGTGCTACAGAAACATGTCAAGTTCCCATCAAACAGGGGTCTAGCTAATACAAGTGGTGATGAGCATTCCCAAGGTGCCATACAAAGCCAAATCTTCTACAGTGACATAATTGCTGAACACAAATTTCAGAATGGGGATAACTTTTAAAAAGACATAGAGGGGAATTCACAAGTATCAGTGATGTTTTGTTTCTTAAGCTGAATAGTCAGTACAGGAACTATTTTAATATTAACCTTTGTACCTTACAAATGTTAACGTATACTTTCGCATACAACGTCACAGTGACCAGGAAAAATTAATCACTGATGTGGGAGAAAGCAGGAGCACTCCATCATTATCCTGTCTCCATCAGCTCTCAGAAAGCACACTGTGTGAGCTGTGTTATTGTTGGACAACATGAAAAAGAATGCTTCCCAGGAAAAATGGATTGAGAGTTAACGTCAGAGGTAAGCAAAGTTTGTCTTCAGCAGTTTCTTTATGTCTAAAATGTTCTGAATCACCTTATGGCCTCTTGCTCCCAACTCAATCCTTTGCCCATCTGCAGACTGTCCCCACCAGGGCTTCCCAGGTGGTGCTACTGGTAAAGTATCCGCCTGCAATGCAGGAGACGTGGGTTCGATCCCTGGGTCAGGAAGATCCCCTAGAGAAGGAAATGGCAACCTGCTCCAGTATTCTTGTCTGGGAAATCCCATGGACAGAGGAGCCTGATGGACTACAGTCCATGGACTGGCAAAGAGTCAGACACGACTGAGCGACTAAACCACCACCACTCAGTTCAGTTCAGGTCAGTCACTCAGTCGTGTCCGACTCTTTGTGACCCCCATGAATCGCAACACGCCAGGCCTCCCTGTCCATCACCAACTCCGGGAGTTCACTCAAACTCACATCCATCAAGTTGGTGATGCCATCCAGCCATCTCATCCTCTGTCGTCCCCTTCTCCTCCTGCCCCCAATCCCTCCCAGCATCAGAGTCTTTTCCAATGAGTCAACTCTTCACATGAGGTGGCCAAAGTATTGGAGTTTCAGCTTTAGCATCATTTCTTCCAAAGAACACCCAGGACTGATCTCCTTTAGAATGGACTGGTTGGATCTCCTTGCAGTCCAAGGGACTCTCAAGAGTCTTCTCCAACACCACAGTTCAAAAGCATCAATTCTTCGGCAATCAGCTTTCTTCACAGTCCAACTCTCACATCCATACATGACCACAGGAAAAACCATAGCCTTGACTAGATGGACCTTTGTTGGGAAAGCAATGTCTCTGCTTTTGAATATGCTATCTAGGTTGGTCATACTTTCCTTCCAAAGAGTAAGTGTCTTTTAATTTCACGGCTGCAGTCAACATCTGCAGTGATTTTGGAGCCCAAAAATATAAAGTCTGACACTGTTTCCACTGTTTCCCCATCTATTTCCCATGAAGTGATGGGACCAGATGCCATGATCTTAATTTTCTGAATGTTGAGCTTTAAGCCAACTTTTTCACTCTCCTCTTTCACTTTCATCAAGAAGCTTTTTAGTTCCTCTTCCCCTAAAATCTCTGAACGGATTTCAGACTCATGCCTCATTCATGAAGTATGAAATTAAAAAAAAAAAAAAACTTTACATCTGTCAGCAACTTGAAGGTAACGAAAAATGTACATAAGTCTATCGTTTTTCTGTTTAAAGAGGTTACTGTTAAGAAAAACCAGCCTCTAAACTGAATATTTCCAGGCCAAGTATAAACTCGATGTTCAAAATTGGTATGAATGTTCAAAGTGAGGTGACTAAAGCAGAGGGAGGAAAGGGTTCCTAAAATGCAAGCAGACTTCCAAGATTATTTCATATGTTTATAAACCACCTCCCCCTTCTCCCACCCATGGCCAATTAAACCCACCCAACATCAAGGGCAAAGCTCAGGCAGGAAGAGAAAGCATCTGCCAGCTTCTGCCGTATCACTTACCTCCTACTTTAATCCAAACCTGCTCAGGCAAAGCTTTGTTTCTACTACCCAAAGTCTGCTTAGTGGATTCAATTTCTTGCTGATAACAGAAAGAAAATGCTCTTGGCAATCCAATATCCTGATGCTTGGCAGTTTCAAGTATAGAACATGAGTTACTAGAACTCTAGAGAAAATGAAGCAATAAGAACTTTATCAACATGTGACAATCTTCTCTCTACGTACAAATAAAATGCACTTTAATAGAAATAACACCAAAACTATTCATATGAACTTGAAGAACTTTTATAAGCACTTTTAAGTATCCCCGAACCACATAAATACTCTCGATTTCAAAATGTTATTGCGCTTAATGAAAGGGAAAAAAAATCCTTGGGACCTAACTAAAATACAACTTATCCTTTTAATACAAAAGAGCAAAGCTTTACAAATTATTTTCCCTACCTGTGTTTGTGAAATATTAGAATTTCCACTAGTAGCACAAGCATTTGTAGTAAACAGAGGGTATGTAAATTGCAAAGCAGTAGTTGCAGCAGTAGTTTTATTTTTCACTAATGTTGTACATTTGTTTTGTTGTTGATGAAGAGGAACATTCATTAGTTCGGATGGATGGCGAATAAGAGTAACCAAACTGCCAAGACAAAAGAAACCCAGAAACACGTGAAGTGTGTGTGGCGGGTAAGTTTCCTCAAACACCACAATCACTTAGTATCACACTTCCGTGGTTAACATTAGATTTTCTAGATAACAGATTCTAACTCGAATCTGTTACCATGAAAGGCCCCTCATCATGGAAATCTCTATAAAACAATTATCCGCTAGTGTTGTAGGGGACAAGTTCAAACTATCTTCCTCACAATGCAAGGTGAAGCTGTGTGTCATCTTTCAGTTACAACTCCCTTCCCATCCCACTTCTGACACCAATCTCTGGTGGTTTGTTTTGTTTTGTTTTGTTTTGCCATCCTCCAAAATCTGACGACTATGGGCAAAATGGGGGGAAAACTACAGTGTGGGGACAGTCAGAAAACTGAGGAGACACCCCAGCAGACAGGTTACTCCCCTCCAGGAGGCGCTGGGAGAGTGCCTGTGAGCTGGCAGTCTGGCTGCAGGATGAAGCTGCTTTTCACTCGAAGCCTCACAATATGACCTCTCTCTTTCCAGGGCTGTATCTGCACAGCGTGAGGTCAGCCTAAGCCTGAGTCAATGCAAGGGGAAGCGGAGGCTTCTCCTGACATTTAGGTAGGCGATCTGGGGAAAAGCCTTGATCCTCAGGAGCATCTGTGCACTTAACTCATCTCTCTTCCACGTGCAGACGCAGACAGAGTGCACACCATAAAGGAAATGCTATGTGGTGTGTACGCAAGACCTGCTCACTCTGCCTGCACAGAGCACACAACGTCTCAGGTCGGCCCCAGGCCCTCTTGAGGCCTGCTTCCTGTTATGATGCAAGCTGCACGGAGGCTGCTAGCCTCTGCACATGACCCTGGTCTACACCCAGACCGAGGCTGGTGCTTCTCTGCACCGGGCCCTGGTCTACACCCGCACCCGGCCGGGCCCGGTCGCCGGGGGATGCACCCACTTGTTGAGCGCCACGCCGGGCTCCGGGGGCTCCGCGCCGCGCGGGGCGGGCGGGGTCTCGGCAGGGATGCTGTTGAAGCGATCCTCCAGGCGGACGCGCACCGCCGACTTGGCCCGCGCCTCCGGCGCGCCCTCCGCGTTCTCCTTGCCGGCGCCGTCGGGCGCCTTGGGCCGGGGTGCGCCCGGGCCCGGGCCGTCGGCGCCCGGCGTCTTCTCGGCGGCGGGAGCCGCGCCCGCTTCGCTCAGCAGCATCATGCGCAGCTCCTGGAAGTCGATGTGGCCCAGGCACTGGTTGGCGCCTGCGAAGCCGCCGTCGGCCAGCGTGGGCGGACACAGCACTGGGTACACGGGCGGCGCGCCCCCCGCCGCCGCGGCTGCCGCGCCCCCAGCCGCCGCGAAGCTTCCCGCCGCCGCGCCGGGCGCCGCCGCCGCCAAGAAGGCCGAGTTGAGGCGCGTCTCGAGCTCGCCGTCGGCCGCCGCCGCCTCCATGTGCGAGTAGAGGATGTGCTGCAGTTGCGTGTACTCGATCTCCGTCATCTCCACCAGGCTCAGGTCGGTGGTCGTGAAGCTCAGCCCCGCCTCGCCCAGCGTCGCGTCCGCGCCCTCGGGGCCCGCCGGCCCGCCCGCCTGCGGCGGCTCCCGCGGCCCGGGGCCCGACATGCCGGCGCCAACGGCGTGGGGCGCGCGGGCGGGCCGGCGGGGCCAGGCCGGGCGGGCGGGGGCGCGGAAACCGCCAGCCGCAGCGCGCCTGCGCCGCCTGCCCGCAACGGCAGCCCCTCCCGGGTGCGGCCCCGCCCCAGCCCCGCGGCCCCGCCCCGCGGCCCGGCCGGACCAACCGCCCGCCCCGCCCCGCCTCCGCCACGGCTCCACCTCCCGGGCTGCGCGCGCAGGTAGAGGGCGCGAAGGGGGTGGGGCGGAGCCTCCGGGTCCAGAGGCCGCGGGGCTGGACTACCTGGGTTCGCGCGTCCGCGAGTCGAGACCACTGTAGTCCAGTGTCGCGGGAGCAGACTGCCTGGGGCCTGGCCGGGTATCGGGTCGCTGGTACCTCTCCAAGCAATGCACCTCCTCGAGTTCACGGATTCACGGGTTGCTGTGCGGGTAGCCCCTTCTCGGGACACGAGGGTTCCGTGCGTCCGAACAGCAAACAGGTGAGACAGCGGCCCAAAGTACAGGTGTGACGAGGCAGTCTGTGCCTAGGTGAAAACTCAGTCAGGTAGATAAAAACACGCTGTGCCCGGTTTCGTCCTAGAACAGGCAGCGCTCCTGTAATCAATGCATGCCGCGAATACTGGCCAGTGGTGAGTGTGGTGCACATGCCACATAGGTTCATCCTTTTAAAGTGTGCCCTTTGGGGGCAGTGTATTCACATCCCATCACCACAGTCAGGTTCAGAACATTTTCACCCCAAAGAACCCCATACCCATTAGCACTCCCTACCCACTAACCTCCTTTCTGTCCTTGTGGGTTTGCTAAGCCTGGGCCTGTCCTCTAAGGTGTAGGTACTGTGTCCACCTTTCAGCCATGCCCCCACATCACCCAGTGGTTGTTTTCTGTAGGGGAACCAGGTAGTTCAAGGACAGGCCTGTGCCTGAAGGCACAGTTCTTCCACCAGGCTGTCAATGTTGTGCTCATTCCATTAAAGCTCAGATGGCCCTCCTTGGAGTGGCATTCATTTCTTCTGTAGTATCTCTTCTTCGGACAATATAAAATAGTCCTATGCATTTGCTTTGATAGTTTGCTTTTTTTTTCCCCACTTAGTATGTCCCCAGTAGGGAAATGATGAACCACTTGCTCAATAAAAGATATCAGGACATCTGATTAATCATATAGAGAAAAAATTAAGAATACTTTCCCCCACACCAGCATAATAATTAGTTTCAGATCATTGAAATACAAAATTGTATAACCAATAAGTATACAGGATGATATCAATAAAATATATGAGACGATTCTAAGCATGACACCAACACAGACCATAATGTGCACAGACTTGCCCTGGCGAACTTGTTTAAAAGCAGATTCTAAAAAAAAAAAAAAAAGGCCTGGGTAGGTCCCAGAATGCCCTGTTTCTAGGGAGCCCCCAGCTGATGTGTGTGCCTCTGATCAGTGGACCCCACTCTGAGTAGCAGAATCACAGAGTACGCGGAAATTTACAGTGTTTAAAAGAGAAAATAAAGATTATATTCAACTTGGCTTTTCATTTACCAGAAATAAAGATCACTGGCACCTACAGTGTTTTTTGTGTTTCTTGATTTGCATGGATTCCTTGCAAATAGCAGTTTCTGAGCCTTCTTTTATTTAGACATGAAACATGAGAATGATCTGGCTTTAGTGAAGCTTATTTTATAAATCAAATGTGAAGAAAATATCAAACATGCTTACTTCAGACTCTAAACGTGGCTCCCAACAGTTCTGGTCTAGCCCTCCAGGGCAGCCCTCCTTAGCTGAGGAGTCAGGCAGAGCCCAGGAAAGGTCAGGATGGGACAAAGCCCACCCCCAACACTTGGCTCCCTTGAGCCAAAAGTAGGCCCCTGTTCCAAACATGCCAAAAAAAAAAAAAAGTAAACAGCATCGTGGAGCAGTGCAAAAGGCTGCCTTTTGAGGCCAGGAGGGGCCACCCTGTGGCCAGGCTATGCTGTAGGGGAGACCTGCACGGCCAGCTAGTCCACGTTCCTAGCAGCCCCTCTCCTGTGTGTTCGTGATCGGGGGTCAGCAGAGACAGTTCTGCACGAGATCTGGAGGCCAGAAGAGGAGCTACAGCCTCACAGATTTTTCTACTCAGAGGTCACACCCTGGGGCCACACGTGTGGCGATCCCCCTCTTGGGGACAGCAGCTCCACCCACTGTTCCACCTCCTAGGGGCCCACTCAGCCTCTGTCGAGCCCAGTGTGCCTCTAAGCCTTACAATACAGTGCCCAGCTTCTCAGGCCAGACTATCAACGCTGGGGGTGCAAAAAAACGTAGGAGAGAAGCCGGTCCTTCCTCAGGGAACCTGACCTGTCCTCACCCCATTCTCCACACCTTCCCTCAGCCGGTCCTGTCTATCCAGCTCCCACAGCCAAGCTAAGCCTGCAGACCAAGCCCTGATATGTCACCCTGTCCCTGTCTCTCTGTCTTTCCCTCTCTCCCTCCCTGTCTCCCCCTGACCCAGATAACGAAGCGACAGTGAAACCCGCAGCTCCAAGTCTTCATGTTGTGTGCTGTGCATCTTGTTGCTGTGACTTGTGGGTTTCATTCACTCCTTAAGGAGTAAGATGAGTGGAGAAATCTTTGTTAGAGATGTGATTTTAATCAGCTGCTTAGGAGAATTTGCAGAGTCTGACAAGACTGAGCAACTAGCACAGCGCAGAGCCCTGAGTAATATTTGTTGTCACATGACCTGGGCCTGTGATGTGTGTTCCTTGAAGCAACTTGGGAGAAATTGATTAAATATTTTTGTGACCAATTACTAAATATTTGCAAAAATTAATTGTTAAGTATTTAATTTTGTGTTTTAAGTTTGATACTATCTTTAAATATTTCTAAAAATACTGTTTAATAGATTGATAGGAGTAAGAAATAGGACACAGAACAAAATACAAGTTTCCCTCTGCTTTCTTGAAGGTGCCTCGTCTGTTAAAGTATCAATAAATTACACACACAAGGAAAGACAAACCAAAGGAAAATTTAAAGCCACTAACTTGGACTTCCAAGGAAATGAATGCGTCAGCCTGCCAGGTCAAGAGACCAACAGTTCAATGACAATGGGCAGGTGGCCCGCAGGAGTCAGACCACCAGAGGCAGGGAGAGGGCTGAGGCTATAGTTAAAAAGTAAAGTGAAGTCACTCAGTTGTGTCTGACTCTGTGACCCCATGGACTGTAGCCTACCAGGTTCCTCTGTCCATGGGATTTTCCAGGCAAGAGCACAGAAGTGGGTTGCCATTTCCTTCTCCAGGGGATCTTCCCAGCCCAGGGATCGAACCCAGGTCTCCTGCATTGCAGGCAGACGCTTTACGATCTGAGCCACCAGGGAAGCCAAGAGGGAAGCCACCAGGGAGGCTATAGTTAAAAACTGCAAAATCACAACACATTAAAAGCAGCCCGAGGTGGACCTGCGCTGCAGAGAATTAGCGCTGAATGTCCAGGGCTCGGTGGAGAGATTTCAGGACTGGTCTGGGAAAAGTTCAACGGAGCAGGGTGTCAGAGCCGTGGCTATGCTGGGGTGTCCTGACCCGCTCAACCACGTGGTGAGGAGAAGGAAGCAGCAAAGGGACCCAAGCCTTCTCTCCCTCGCTCCCACCCCTTCCTCCTTCCCCACTCTGTGTTCTTTAAACAAAAGGAAAGTGTTCCTTTACTACTTACATGATGACAGATGTCTATGGGTAGCCAGTCCATCATCACAGATGAAAGGATGCACGTGGCCCAGGGGAGAGGTGTGACCTCGGCCGAGCTGCCTTTCAGGCTTGAGCTGCTTTCTTTTTGTTCCTGACGTGCAATATGTGTGTGTGTGTGTGTGTGTGTCCATGTGCATGTGTGTACAGGCAGGAGCTGGGTCTCACCCAGCAGTTGCCAGCCCAGCACAGTCTCCCTGTGGGTCTGGGTGTCACTCACAGTCAAGGTCATGAGAGCAAACAGCCTCCATAGCTGCCATGGGACAGGACCCCTTGTCCCCCTAATGCCTCCACCCTGCTGCCATGCCCACCACCCTGCTCTGTCTGCCTCCTGTCCCCTCTGGCATGTCCTGAGCAGAGTCTTGCAGCTGATGGCCTTGGCCTGGGGCCAGTATCTCACTGGACGCATGTGGCTCCCCCTGGCAGTTGGGCCTCAATCCACCCTTACGTTGGCTAAAGGGCACCTGGGTGGTTTTCTGCTTTGGGCGATCGTGAATATGTATCACCAGAAATATTCAAGTTCTCGCACCCTTGGGGTGACATTGCCCCACTGGGAGCACATGCTTTGGGGTGAATGTAGAGGGGCATGGCTGGTTTGCATGGACTTCAGGGACAAGTCACTGATTGGAAACTGGCAGCTCTTCTCTGGGGGTGCTGCCTTCCCTCTACACTGTCCTGCGTCCTCGCCAGCACTTGCCACTATTAGCTTTCTGACTCACGCTGTGTAACTTTCCTGGGGCAGTGTCCATGGCAGCTGAATTCCTCTTCTTTTTACTGATACCCTGATTTCTCTGTTGCAGCCAGGGGTGGCTGTGTGCCCACCTGGCCAACGAGGTCAAACCAGACATTTTAAAGGGGCGACGCTGGCTTCCTCCTACAATAGTGAAGGGATGATGTGATGGTTCCAAAGGCAGCCTTCTTGCAAACCGGAGGACAAGAGTCATGAACAGTGGATGGCAGTGCAGGGGCCCCTCAGTGACATCATAAGTCAGTCCACTTGCTGGGGCTGCCTGTCCCCCACCTTCATGTGTTGCTCAAAGATGCAAAAATCTCTGTACCTCTTTGGTGATCCCTGCCTGAGCACCAGGAACACAGGTACAGGAAAAGGAGGCCAGAGGCACTGCAAGGAACTCGTGCCTCAATCTTGGTTTCCCTGGGATACCTCTCATTGCCCCCATTCCATGAACATGTGGGACCCCACATATCTCCAGGGAGCATACATTCTCTGGGAAGGAGAAGCTTGAAATCTTTTGAACAATGTGAAAAATGAAAATGAGGCTTTTGATGAATACTTGATGTCTTTGGGAATCACCCAGGTTATAAGAAGTGAAAAAAGATACAAGAACGTATAGAATCCCAATTGTGTAAAAGAAAAATGGAGGGAAAAGGGATTAAGGGAAAAGGCACACAGCCGATGACCTGTTGGGTGGGAAGATGTGGGTGGTCTTGGTGGGTCTCCCCTTTCTTAAGTATCTGACAAGAAGCAGGCTTCACAATCATTCGAAACCTGGAGCTCCAATCCTCATCTTGAGGGACCTGGGTTGCTGTTGGGGCTAGTATCCCGGTGCACCTGCTTCCCCCAGCCCTGCCCAGTGTCTGTCCTGCAGCACTTGGGCTTCTCTCTCTGGCAGGCATCACCAAGGTCAGGCTAGCACCATGGGTTCTCCACAGATGAGCCTCCTTCCTGGGCCATTGTGTGTCAGCGAGCCTGATGCGTTTCCAAGATGGCAGTGGTGGCAGTGGCCCCAGGCTGGGGTCCCTGCACTCACCCCTGGTTTCTCGTGTGTTCAGCTGGGTAACCGATGGTCAGTTACTGACTCTTCAGCCCACGGGGTGGAGTCTGTCCTGCCCCAGGGACGTTTTCTGGGTGTCTTGGCTCACGGCGGGATGATGGGTGCACAAGCTTTGTTAAGAAGCCAAATGCTGTTGCCAGGGTCACCAGGTTGGGGCTAGTCATGCAGCTGAAGTTCAAGGGCAAGACCCACAGCTTCGTCGTCTCCTCCCAGGCTGTTCTCCTGACCTGAAAGCACCACATGCCCCCACCTCCCACTCTACCACCCCCGGCTATTTACTCCACCTTGCATGGTGCCTGGCCCACCTGCTCTGCCTCACCACATGCTCCCTACCAACCTGCCGGCCAGCCCGATGCACCTTTAAGCCCTGAGTCAGCAACTGGGACTCTGGGTGCCTGCCAATCCTGCAAGGGATCTGCGTAGACTGCCTATCCCCAGACCTCACGTCCCTGTCATCCCTGATCGTGCTTCTCTGTCTTTCCCTTTGTGGCCTCGGACTTCCTGCTGGATGTGGGGACCCACACTGGAACTGTCCCTAAAGGGGGTGCATTTGGGAGGGGTCTTCAGGCCAAGAGCACCCCCTGCCCACAACACGCTGACCCGCAGGAAGTAGGGAGCCAAGATGTCCTGTCCAGACCCGACTTTCCAATGCGATGCCACACAAGACAGAAAAACTTTCTGTAGATGTTTATTCTACTTCATGTAACAAAGCTATGAAGTTCCATGTTTAAATGTACAGTGATATAATACTTTGCAATATAAAATACAATTTACAGAAATTTCTATCAAGTAAACCTAAAGAAACACACTTGATTTTTTACATTTGGTTGTATTTAAATTAGAAAATTTTTGTTTTACATGTAAAAAAAAAAAACCTTCACATCACATTAGATGTTGGAACTCGTCACCACTTTAATGTAACTTAACCTACTGATAGGGTCTGTAACACCCACAAATCACCCAAACTGCTAAGTTCTCAATGTTCTCGCAGCTTAAACGTTTGTGCTAGAAAGGGAAGAATCTGTAGTGATGTACAATGGAATAGACTCCAAAGAACAAAGGAAATTCTCTAACTTTACATTTGCAAAATTAAGTTTATGAAAATATAAAAAAAAATATCAAATTATATTTATACAGTCAAATAAATTAGCAAGTTTTCCTCTACTTTCCACTTCAGAAATACTTGGAAACACACGACGGGAAGCAGCTTCCTGTGCTTCACGGTGAAAAGCATTCTAATTTGCAGTTTTTGAGCTAATAGCGCTATTTTCACCTCAGGCTTTATACAAATATTGTTCCATTTCAACGACAAATGCTGAGACTTATCACCTGACAAGGACAGCAGTGTGGAGCTAGTGCACTTTTCCTGGGACATAAGAAAGAACTGCTCAGGTGGTAAAGTCCAACCAAAAAACTGTTCCTGATTATTCAAGTCAAAGAACGGCCCTCCCACCCCACCCCACCTTTTAAATTACACTTAATTGATTTATTTCCTTTCTTTAGACTGGTAAAATTTAAATCTTTTAAACTAAATATTATTTAAAATTCAACAGTTTCTATTCAGATGTTGCTTTTAATCATTTTTTTTGGGAAAGAAAAACTGTAAGGCAATACATAAAAACTGAGCAAAACTAAGAAATGTTTTGTTTCCTGGTTGAAATTTGTAATTCAAATTTCTTTGTGACGAGAGAAAGATGCACCTGTTAAATTTGGCATTTCTCAACCATCCAGAGGTTAGCTGACAGCCATGCACAGAAACCCATGGCCACCAGGTCCAAACCCTGTGAACCAGACTCTGGAAACAGCCACACCTCTGGAAACAGACACACAGGTGAGATGTCAGGAAAGGTATGGCTTTAACAGCCACTAAACTCCCTCACAACTTACAACAGTCAAGTTACTAGAAAAGATAACTTTATAATCTGAAAAAGCAATATGCTTTTGTAGGTACGTTCCCATTTCAGTATATTTAAATGGAAATGTTAAGAGTTCTTAGTTTTTTGTTTCTAAAAAAGCATAGGAATTGTAAAGGTGTGAAATTTTTTAAGAAACCATTATACACAAAATTACAGTAACTTTTCAAGTCCATAAGGTTCTATTTGCGCATGAGCCCCCAGTTCTTTCCAAGACCATCTGCTCAGCAGGGAGTGCGGCTGCTGCAGGGCCCTAGGTCTGGGCAGTCGGAGCGGCAGCCCGAGGGGTCTCGGTCTTGGGGTCCCGGGGCCGCTCCGGGCTCCGGCTGCGGTCCCTGCGGCGCTCCCGCTCTCGGGCCTTGTCGCGGTCTCGGTCCCTGCTGCGGGACCTCTCCCGGTCGCGCCTGCGGTCGCGGTCCCTGTTGCGGCTCCGCTCTCGGCCCCGGTCCCACTCACGCCCCTTGTCCCTGCTCCCGTTCCGCTCGCGGCTCCTGTCCCAGTCACGGCCAGCGTCCTTGTCACGGTGGCGGTCCCAGTCTCGGCCACGGTCCCAGTCCCGCTCGCGGCTCCAGGTCCGGCCGCGCTCCCGCTCCCAGGGCTTCCCACGCTCCCTCTCCCGCCGCCGGTCATCGAGGGCCCGGCCTGAGCGGCTGTCAGGTGGTGGGGCCTCAGGCTCCTCTGGGGCCTTGTCGCGGGGCCGCCCCTCAAAGGCCGGGCCTCTGTACTCGTGGCCCCGGCCCCCCTCGCGGAAGTCGGCCTCTGGGCCCTGGGCCGGTGCGGCAGATGGTGCAGGAGGGTGCCTGGGCAGCTCCAGCAGTGGCCTGGGCGCTGGCTTGGGGCCGGGGGGAGCTGGACCCTGGAAGTGGAAGCGGGGAGGCACCGGTTCACTCTTCTCCGGGAATGGGGCACCCCCCCGAGGTCCCCCAAAGGGCAGGGGTGCAGGTGCCCTCTGGCCGGAGAACCGGGGCGGTGAGTGGACCCGCTGCTCTTCAAACTGCTGAGGCTGCATGCCCCTGGGTCCAGGCACGAAGCCAGGCGCTTGGCCTCTGGGGCCTTCAAACTGCCCAGGGTGTGGCCCCCTTGGGCCCACGAAGTGGCCGGGTGGGGGTCCTCGCTGACCTCCGAACTGAGAGGGAGGAGGGCCGCCTCGGGGTCCCTTAAACTGCGACAGCAGAGGCCTCCTCTGACCTCCAAACTGGAACGGTGTGGCACCCCGGCCTCCTGGGAATGGGGCCTGCTCAGGTCCCTCGCACTGGGCAGGGCCACCTGAGGCCTCGCCGTACAGGGCATCCGGGTACTCTCTCTTCTCCCCGTGTGCGTCCTTACGCTCTTCCAACAGAGGCGGCCCTGCTCCCCTGGGTCCTCCTAGGTGGGACGGGGAGGGGCCCCTGCCATCCCCATAGGGAGGTGGCCCATGTGGCCCTGAGAACAGGGAAGGGATGGGTCCCTTCGGAGGCCCGAATCTGGCCGGTGGAGGGCCTCCTCTTGGCCCATCGTTATTAGTGTTCTCTTCTGAGAATGGAGGGACTGGCCCCCGAGGAGCCGGGAAACTGGGGCCGTGAAGGCCCGACATCCCGAAAGCACGCGGTGTAGGTTCCCTCTGGCCCTGAAACTGGGGTGGAGGTCCCCCTTTCTGTGCCAAGGCGGGGAACACACCAGCCCCCTCGCCTGGCCTGGGCTGGGGCTCTCTGTCTCCTTCAGTGTCAGTGGCCAGGGCGTCACTTTTCTCGGCAAACTGAGCATTTCTCGGGTCATCGTACTGGGAGGAGCCCATCGGGTTCTCCTGAGGTGCATACATGGGCCCTGAGAAACCAGGAGGGGGGAAGGCCTGGCCCTCACTCTGCGGAGGGTAGAGAGGCTGGAAGGAGGCGCCCGGTGGTGTGGGCAGTAGTACCTTCCGGGCAGGTCTGGCCACAGCATCCAGGCCAGCCATGCTCTCTGGCCCGAGGGTTTCTGAGGGCTCACAAGGGGGACCATCCTGTTTGGCCGGCAGTGGGGCCTCTTCACCCGGAGTCCATGGTGGAGGGGCCGACTCAGGTTCCTCCTGGGCCGGCAGCAGCCCTGGACCGGCGGAGACCCCTCCGGGTGCTTCTCTGGCCGGCGGGGCCCTCAGGGCAGCCTCGCTCTCATTGTTCTCCACGGCCAAGCGCCGGGCCTGCCTGGGGTCCCGGCTCAGCCGTGCCTCGGCATTTGGGCCGGGGGCCTGGTTGGTGGCGGGGGCCGGAGCCGGCTTGACTGCAGCCTGCGGTTCCTGCGGGAACAGCTCGGCCTTGGGCAGTGTGGCCTTTGGAGGCGGTGACATGAGTGCGTCTGACACGGAGAAGTGGGCCATGGAGGCCCCAACGGCGGCCCGCTGCTGCCTGAGCGCCTCTTCCTGCTCCTCCACCTGTCGCTTCTGCTCCTCGATCTGCTTGTTGAGCTCTTCAATCATCTTCTGCTGCTCCACCAAGGAGGGGGCAGAGAGGCCAGGCCCGCCACGTGTGTCTACACACATTCTGTTGGGCAGGTCATCGATGGTCACTTTGGCTTCCTCTAAGATCGTCTCATCCTCGGGGTCGTAGGCTACCTCCTCCCGCTCAGCTGCCTCGGGGGCCTCTTCCGCGTCCTGGTGCCTGGTCCGGTCACTGGGCGGAGGGTCCAGGGCTCTCTCAGGACCGTACTCTTCCTCGGGGTCATACGGCCTATCGTCCTCCTCCTCCTCCAGGGCTCTGTCTTTGGAGAGCTGACCGAACTGCTGGACGATGGGATCCAGCAGGGGTGCTGCCGTCAGCCCCCCATCGGTCTTGGCTTTGGAGTCCTGGTGGGGGGCTGGGGCCGACTCCACAGGCTCTTTGGAGAGGGGGTCAAAGGACTTCTTCTTCCCAAAGAGAGTCTGCAGGATGTGTTCCAGGGGCGAGGCGGTCTTTGAAGTAGAAGAGACAGAGGAAGCAGCCGCTGGAGCTGCTGCCGCCGTCCCGGATGGTGCTGTGGCTCCTGGTTTGAGTGTTGACAGTATTTTCAACATGGAAGACGAGCCTGGCGCCCCAGGTGCTTCTGGAGGAGGGGGTGGGGGTGGGGGAGAGCCTGGGGGCGTGGTGCTGACAGCAGCGTCCCCTGGGCAGAGCTGGTATTTGGTGGGCCTCTTCTCCGGCGGCAGGGCAGCAGGCACTTTGGGATGGACAGGCTCCACCTCGTCCTGTGTCAGCAGGCGAGCCCGCTTCTCCTCTGTCTTGTCTAGCTCACCAGCGCCTGAGGGCCGTTTTGTTTTCTGACAGATCACTAACCCGAGGATTATGTTTGGACGCGGTGACTCGAGACCTAAAAAACAAGAGTTGTGAGAATGTGAGAATCAAAATCAGCCTTTGTCCTTGAGAGGTAAGCTTTATTATGGGCAAGGAGGGGGAGGAGATTCTGTGGCAAGATAAAATCAAGTGTTGGGAGAGTTACTGCGACAGACGCATACTGCACCAGGACCGCACTGCACACTTGCCTGGCCTGACGCCCCACAACCCACGAACTGGGGGCCTGATTTACAGACACGTTCATCCCAGTGGCTGGAATCCTACAGGTTTCCAATTACACACAATGCTGAGACAGAAGCACCCGCCCCAGACCGTTAACATACTGGGCATGAAGCCTGTGTGGACCACAATGTTTTCTAACATTGAGCTCTGTTCTTTTATTTGTCTCTAACTACAAATCAGGAGGGTAGCACCCTCTTTCGACTCTAACTTATGAGCTGCAATATATAATTTATTTTATACTAATGTTAAAGATTCAATTAGGGACCGATTCTACAACTCAATTACAATGATCAATACAGCACACAGCATTCCATTAAGTTCACCACTCACTTGTGTCAACAATTATAATTAACAGGAAAAATGATGCTGACTGAAAGGGCTAAAATAAACGTTCTTTCAGGTTTAGAAAGAAACTCAATGACCAGTAACTTATCAAGAGCTACCTAACGCTCAGGTCTTTGTCAACAGAGGACATGGGCCGTAAAGTGCACAGGTGTTCAGGACAGGGGCGGTGATGGACAGGCTACATGGAAAACATGCTGAGAATTTCAGAAAAAGCATAATTCTTAAAAATTACTATTTCTTCAGTAAGGCTGAATTGTAGTACTCTATATCAGAAATGCTACTGTTTCAGTAATGCCCCCCACCCCAACACTCATAATAAATCCAGAATACTGACAGGGGAACAGAAAAACCCAAGTCACAAATCAGTGATTTAGGAAGAAATGATAAACACAGGAGAAAAATTGTTTCCACAGCAGAAGACAGTTAAAATTAATCAAATTGTATAATTTCAATTTATGGATAAATCACCACTATTTATAGATATTCACATATTTCCTATTTATTCACTAAGAAAATTCGGACTGCTTTTCCTGTTCTGTGATCTTAAGTTGCTCACAAATCAGTTGTCTCTGGACATCATCACGTGGCTCCAAGCATTTCTGTCGCCCTTCCTAAATGCCAGCATAGAGGTGCTGACGAGGAGAGCCAGGCCCACCAGAGTGAGCTGGGCCAGGCCAGCATCCACACGGGTAACCTCCACACGAAGCACCTCCAGCCCCTCCCCACATGGCTTCTGGGCCTCCTGTTCACAGAATGATGTTCATTGGCTGAGGGCCCATGAAGAACCCCACTAGTGAGAGGAGTGGCTTCCAGAATGCTCTGTCTGACCTGACACAGCTGTGGAGGGAGGAGCTGGACACAGGGGTCACGGGGACATGGGCACAGGAGGGCCAGGCCCACTGCACTGAGCATCGCATCCAAATAGCTCTGCTCAGATGTCAAAGGTAACCCATCAAGTTCACTTTCTAATCAAAATGAATTACTTTAACTTGGTATGCCTCTCACTCTAACAGCCTTCTACTGAGTATTCATAGCTCACAAAAACCCAGACTGGGGTAGTCAGTTGCTCAGCTGGCTCTCAAGGCCCTTCTGGGCTGACTGTCGCCGACAGTCCCAGAGCTGGCAGAACGGGTCCCCATGCTGAGCACAAGCTGGAGCCTCGGCGGCCCTGTGAGCAGCAGATTGATGTGCTTGGCGATGGCAGGCAGGGCGAGCAGGAGCCCTGGCCAGGGCCATCCTTTCAGGGCAGGACCCATGACGGTTCTCACCGCAGACAGGCTGTGCCACCTCTGAAGAGCTAGACCTCTGAAGGGCCAACACTAGGGCCTGCCTGGGGTGTGAACCAAGCTCGGGCCAGAGTGGCCATGTGTGGACCGTAGTCACCAAGTTAGCTCCGGGGTCAGCATGCTGTCCTCAGCCAGCACTGCTCCCACCATGGCTCTCACCAGCTCCAGATGCTTCCTAACCAACAAAGTGTACCTCAGACTCGGCAAGACACTTCAGACTCTGCCTTTGTGGTCACGGCCATCACACATAAGGTTATGATGGAACTGCTTCACATTTACATTTGTTCTGAAAACACTAAGCTCCCTGGCATCCCCTGAGCAGGTCTGTGGTTAAACGCTTTCCGCTCTCAGCTATCCCATCTGCACACGCCTCATCAAGCTCCGGAGTTGGAGGAGTGTTAGTTTTGAACTTCCCTACCAATCTTCTCCAGGATCTTACATCTAAACTGGGTCGTCTCACAATGCACGCCCCTATCGGGAAGCAGTCAGATCTCATCCGACTCACACGATCAGCTTATGGAGCATGAAGACATGAAATGTCACCAGCACCTCGGAAAGGACTTGCTCATGGGAGACCTACAACTCCTTGCACTACATGGGGCCTTGGCAGTGACCCTCATGGAGACGAGGGCATGTCCACTGCACCCGTTCTGCACTCTCACACGTGGGTGTCTGGCAAGGCCGCCACTGGGGAGTTGGTGAGAGTTGTCCCCAAAGACGTCCACTGGGGCCAATGTGGCCATGACCACTGCTGAGTGTGAGCCCTGGAGGAGAGGCACCCTGAGAAGAGTGTGCAGAGACAGGGGCTCCAGAGAGGGCATGGGGCACCCCTGGCCCCAGCAGCAGTGACCAGCCAGGGTGCTGATGTACCCACCTCCCTTTGAGGGTGGTTGTGAAGCTTATGAGAAAGTAGATGAGAAGTAGGTGTGGGGGACACTGAACTACTGATTCCAGACAAGGGGTGTTGACCAGACTGAGCACCAGGATGTTGGTACCCCGACTCGACTCTCCAAACTGTGAGAGCAAACGGTCCACAATGTTCCAAGGGGGTGAAACAAGTCTTTCAGCTGCACGTAGCCCCAGGTTCACACTGGGAGGGCCAGTCCCAGACTGCCCATACAGACAGAAGTGGACTCACTGAAAAGGTGTGTGATTATTTCCTGAGCCAAGGTCCAAACAGGGGCCTATGTCTGGGTGTGTCAGCAACAGGGTGGCCAGGGAAGTGATGAGAAGCAGCAACCCCCTCCCCGGGGTGTGGGGTGCCCCCAGATACCTCAGATGTGGCACTTGGAGGGTGAGGTTTAGCTTTAATCAATAAACCAGCAGACAGCAGCCTCCTTAACCACATCATCATGATGCTCCCACCCCTAAGTCTACCTGGCATGCTCCACTATTCATTATTTAAAGTGAAAACCTTCTTATGGCCTGAGTCTGACAAGACAAAATGTTCACACCTGCAGGAACAGAAATTGTGTTGGTGTTAACAGCTACCGCCCTTAGTGTTTGGGTGGAGAAGCCCTGCCTGACCCCGCACGCTCACTCCCCAGCAGACCTCCCATGCTGGGTCCCTAAGACCTGTGGTCCCAGTGAGCAGAGTGCTGTCCGTCCGCGACCAGGAGCCCGTGCAGTGCCACCCGCACAGCCAGAAGCTCGCGGAGTCGGCGTAGGCAAAGCAGGCAGATAGTCCTCAGTCACGGTGCACCTAGACAGGGACCAAGGCCTAGCAGACGGTTCAAACTCAGACAAACAATGACCAGTTTCCATGAAATATTTTTTATTGGTTTCAAAGGAGAGAGAAACACATTCCTCATGGCATGACTGTGACTCTGATAACGGTATCTCCGCACGGTTTCGGAAGCGCACAACTAGGCGTGCACGCACACACACAAGCAGACACTCAAGACATGCTTACCTGACAACACTGTAAGTCGTGGGCACTTTCAGCTAACTCAGGAGACAATTAGGAGTGAAGACAGAAAACACCACGGATTGACCCCATCTGCTAAGAAAGCGGCCTTCTCCTTGCCACACCTTAGAAGGTATGACCCTGTCCTCTGCTCAGTGTGGCTGGGGAGCCCTGGCTGAGACCCCGCGTCCCAGCAGTGGAGCCTTGTCCCAACATGAGGGGCAGCAAGCTGGGCCATGAGTACTGTCGGCTGGGTCAGAGGGACGCAGGCCTCCCAGGTGTCCCCCGAAATAACACACGGGGCGGCGTGTGACATGACGACGGCCTGGCCTCTCTGAGACAAGTCTGAGAGCACACAGGACAGAAGGTCCTGGAGGTGGAGCAGGCTCAGGGTGTGCTTGGACGCCGTGCAGGTGGCTGGGCTGTGGGCTCTGCGTGGAGACCCCTCCAGGTCCACCATCCCCACAGTGCAGGGTGGAGAGGACGCTGAGAGCAGGCAGAAGGTGCAGGCCTCCCCAGTTCTGGACACGGGTTCAAAGCCTTGTCTCCACCTGCTTCTTGGGTGTGAGCCACACAGTGAAAACCCACTGGCTCCTAAGTTCAGTGGTGAGGGTCACCGGTAACTTTTTCCAGAGACCAAGTCATGCTGAGTGGGTCACTCTCCACCTACAGCTCCGGCAGCCGGCCTGCGGGCTGCTCAAAGCTCTGTGCCCCAGTGAGGCCTCAGGACGGAGGCAGGGCCGGGGCAGACCCTGGCTCCACACTCCCCAGTCTGGTGACCTCAGGCAGCAACACCCCCAGGTAGTGCAGGTGCTCAGCTGGGCTGGCTGCTTTGAGGGACATGACGCCCCTCAGGCTAGGCCTGTGCCATCAACATGGTGCAGAGACAGCAGAGCACCCTACCCACCTGGCAGACACTGCACACGCCACGAGCCTGGGACCTGCCTGCGAGCACTTGCACCACATCATGATTTAAGTGTGTGAAGTGGCTCAGGGAGGAGTGTGGCCGACGTGCAAGTGGACAGAAGACACACAGATAACCATTGTCAGATGAACATCCCAGGAGAATTAAAAACACATATACCAAGTTAAACAAGCTCAGACTTAGAAGCCCTTCAATCAAAAAGTCTTGAAACGTCTTCTCTCTACTGTGGGTGAAAATCTGCCACAGGAGCTGTGGGGCGCTCCTTCAGGAGTCTCAGCCTCGGGAATGTGGGGGTAGGAGTGATGTCCTCCCTGTTAGTCACCCATGTGGTCACTTGGCGGTTAAGGCAAGCACTCCCACCCAGCCCTCCTTATGGCCGTGTCACCCGGAATGCCCAGTGCGGCCCCCACCCAGCACAGCAGTGTCAGCTCCTGTCTGGGCTTCACTGGAGAAGTCTCCTTGGTGGCCCCCCGGCCACTCCCTCCCTACTGCATCCCCACGCCTGACTCATCCACCTCTGCTCTCCCGGGGACTGTCCCATGGCCCCAAGCCTGGCTAGTCCCTGGCTCATGTGACAAGATACTCTGGGACGGAGCCATGGAGTCTGCAGGTAGAGCTACAAGAGGGGCTCCGACAAGGCTGGAACGGTCCCCCTGCCCCACTGGACAAGCACTCAGTGTATGCCTATCCCTGTCTATGCTTGCGCTAGGCCCCATAAAGGCCACCGCCCTCAGGACTGACCAGGGGCTCCTCACGGTGTCGGGTAGTTGGCTTCATGACCGTCACTGCAGCATCTGGAACACGGTGTCCGGGGACTGGCCAGAGCCTCGGGAGCTGCCTGCCAAGAACTTTGGCCACAGCCCTCCCTGCCACCCATCAGGCAGCACCACTTTAGCACAAGGAAGGCCAACGGCCCCCCAAAGCACTTGGCTTCTGACACGTGTTTGGCATTGAGACAGTCTGTGTGTAGTTCTAAGAGCACAAACCAGTGGTTGTGGGGGCTGACAGGACTCTGGGGGCACAGCTGCAGAGCCCACCAGGGGTGAGCGGCCCTGCAGGGGCCCAGACAGCACAGGTGGACGCAGGTGTGCATGTGGCTGTGGCAGGAGCATGGCCATGGACACGGAGATGCCAGGTGCAGGGGGCCCCTAAAGATGCCAGGTGCAGCCACAACCCCTGAAGTAAAGTACTTCAAGAGCCCTGAACACGTGGTGGACTCGGCATCTCTGAGGGGCTATCAGTCTTGGGGGCTTCATGGCCAAGGGGATGCTCCCACGGGGGCATCTTTCTGTGAAACTTAAGTCACATCAACCTCTCAGGGTTTAGAGGGCCCTCAGAGACCACATCCCCCTTGGAACCACCTTGGCCCCTCCACAAGAAATCAGTGTGTAAGTCACGCTTTCACGCAGAACTCTGTTAGGAAGGAGCAAGCAGAAAGAGGCCCACTGAAGGTAAAACTCAAGCAGCAGGTTTCAAAGTGCCTATTTCTAGAGCCATTTCCTATTTCACTGCCATTTCTTGCAACTCCTTGAAATGAATCTCCAAGGCAAGGGGGAACAGCCCGGCTGACGTCCGGAGGAAGGCAGGACCAAAAGGCCAGACCTCGGCCCACCCTGCACTGCCCCTGCTCCTGCACGTCAACACCTGCTTACCTGGGGCCAGGCAGGCTCTAGGTGGACACTGCAGGCTTGGCCCTCTGCACAAAACTCTTTAAGACAATTTACGCCTTGACAGGGTACCTCCAGTGCCCCCTCCTCTATTCTGGAAGTTCTGCAGCCCAAGCTGCTTCAGCTCTGCTCCAAGTTCCGCTGCCGAGGCAGGTCTAGGGGAGGCTTGGCGTCGGCGGGAGGGGATGTTTGGGGTCTGAAGGCTGGTGCTTACCTGGCCCCTCAAAGGGCAGCAGTTTGGAGGGGATGGGGTCAGTGGCGCTGAGTGGGATCAGGTAGAGGTCCTTGACGTGCCGGCTGTTGTTGGCCACAACGCCGAAGCGGTCGCGGCTGCTGAAGTAGGAGTAGAGTGAGATGTAGGCCACCTCCTCTTCCTCGGTCGCGGGGTGGAAGCGGATCAGACAGAGCTCCTGGACAGACAGGACGGGAGCATGGGTCTGTAGCTGCTCGGAAAAGCTGCTGAGCCTCAGGAGCAGCTGCGAGGGAAGCAGTGCCCAGTCCTGCTGCCCAACACGTGAGAAAAACAGGGCGGTGAAGGAGCACAGGCCCGAGACTCAAGACTGCTGGATTCCATCTTGGTCTCGGAGGAGCCTCTTTAAAATTATTTCTATTTATAGTCCCAGGGGGATCTCGACACAGATCTCACCTCATGGGGTTTTTGAACCAAAGGGTTCATTTGCGTGTAGGGCCAGTATCTGACACAGAGCTAAGAAACCACGAAGCGTGTGATGAGTTGTCTGCAGCTCTGAAACCCAAGGGCTGAACTGGACCAGGGTCATCACCCTCTGTGACCTCAACAAATCCAGAGCCCCTCCACCAAAGAGCAGCACACATGCAGATTCATAGCTGAGTCCACATCTCTGCTGGCCCCCCACCGCTGCCCACTCCAGCAGCTCAACAGTAAGGAAGCAAAGCACCCATGTTTCTGACCGACTCAGCTGCACACACATCACAAAGCTTCCACCGCCACGCTCCCCAAACACCCTCACAGGGCGGCCAGCTGTCAGCTGGATTTGAAACATTCACCTGGAAACATCTCACAAACTGAGACATTTCAAGTACTAACAAACCCCTCCTTTCTCGGGCACAGCGACCAGGCTGCAGGCAGGTACCTTGGACACTGAGGATTTGAGCTTGCCGATGTAATCCCAAACGGTCTTTGGAGCAATCCTCCCACCAATGTGAATCGTGTCGGGCAGGTCCTAAACGGAACAGACTCTGAGTAAGTGGCCAGTAAAACCCTGGTGGTCACAGAGAGACCCCAGACACCAGATTCACAAGAAAACCACAACTATTCCAAACAAAGTAGCGATTACACAGTCAAACGCTGCTCAGTTAACTAACATCCAGGATCATGAATGACCAACCCCAAGGATGGTACAAGGACAACCGTCTACTAACTAGGGTGACAGCAAAGCATTTTAACGTTCTCTTTTAAGAACAAACAGCAACAATCAGGTGTGATTCAGAAGTGCCTGAGCACTCTTGGCTGAGTCTAAAATGCTAGTGCTGTTTCATTAATTTTGAAAAACAATGGTGCTGTGTGTGTGCCCCTGCACACATGCGGCTGGGCACACATACACCCACCCGGGTCCTGTACAAGCTCCAGTGGAGCAGAGGGAGGAGGAAGAGGAGCTTCAGCTTTTTCAGGGAAGATGAAGGGTCTGAATTCCCACCACTGTGTGAACTGCATAATCTCAGACTCAGCCCAGTACAAACAGCCCCTATTTTGCCTCTAGAGGAGCTTGTGCATCCAGACACTCAAGAGGAAGACGGTCACACTTCTGACTCCAGTGCATGATCAGAGTGCCTTGGAAAAAGGTATGCTCACGCCTGTGCACACACACCCATGCACGCACACACACACATACACACTTCTCTCTTGGTTCACATCTGACTCCAGTGCGGGATCAGAGTTCCTTGAAAAACAGGTGTGTACATGTGTGTGTGCGCACACACACACTCTCACACTTCTCTCTCTCTCAGTTCTAACCTCACTGAGATAATCAAAACATCCAGAGACAGGATACGCCTTAGTGACAAACTTGGCTACACTTTGCATGTTAATAAATCCTTTCCAAATGGTGCTGAGTCGAGACAAGAAGAGGGTTGTATCTCCTTCAGGAGGGGACCGGGACTCTGAGATGCTGCAAAACAAAACCACAGAAAGTAAGTGAACCTTCTCTCTCTGCCCAAAGAATTGCCAGTATTTACTTAAATTGTGTGAGAGTCATGTCTGACTCTTTGCAACCTCTTTGCAATCCACAGAGGATTACCTGTCAGGCTCCTCTGTCCATGGGATTTTCCAGGTAAGAATACTGGAGTGGGTTGCCATTTCCTTCTCCAGGGGATCTTCCCCACCCAGGTATCGAACCCAAGTCTCCTGCATTGCAGCAGACTCTTTACTGTCTGAGCCACCAGGGAAGCCAGACTCTTACCATCTGAGACACCAAATATATTTTGGTCAAAGAAATATATACTGTATAGGCAACAAAAGCAGATGGCTCTAAATTTAGTTTTTAAGATCTATATCTCTAAGAGGATAACCAGTCACCCTAAAACCGAAGCTTTAAAAAATGCCTTTTTATGAAACAGAAAACTGAAGAGAGCTGCATTTCTGGGTGGATTTCAGAGCTGAATGACTGAATCACTCATCACTGCTCTCCCTGTTCACTGGAAAGGAAGGACGCAGAGGCTGCACCTGATGCTTGGGGACGGTGGCACGGACAGGAGGTATCTGGGCTCGGGGGACGCGGACGGCTTGGCCAGGATGGACTTGGGCACCGTCACGGAGGGTGGCACTGGCTTTGGTACATCTTGTCGGGGCTCTGCTGGGGTGGTGCCCTCCAGGTGGGTTGCTGCAGAAGCTGTGGCCGTGCTCGGCCCGCCCAGTGCAGTCCTGGGGTCCCGGCCGGACATCGTGACCATGGTGAGCACACTGCCACCACCAGGGGTGGGGCAGGGCAGACCTTCCAGGGCTGGGGGCTCAGGCTGGTTGTCCTCCAGAGGCACTGGGAGGTACTTCCCCTCCAAGTGAGTGTGAGCTGCACTTTCCAGGTCTGGCTCTGAGGCATTTTCAGGCGGGGTTTCGGGTGCCGCGTCATCTGCCTCGCTGAGAACTGGCTCAGGTGGGGGGCTGTCGCGCTTGGACTTGGACTCCTCCTTCTTGACAGAAGCTGATAACTTCTGTTTTTTCGGAGCTGGTTCATCTTCCGAGGATGGAACCTGACCTGGAGAACAAGAGGAAGGCCTGCGTGAGAAATCCCACATGGTGGAGGACGAAGCCTGCCCGTGAGCAGATGGACGACCCCAGCTTTAAGAAGTGGCACTCTGAAGGCAGGGCGTACTCCAGCTCCTGACTATCTGACTTGGCTTGAGCCCAAGGTCAGGAAGAGGCCTCCAGTGTCCCCAGGCCTGCTCACCCGTGCAGATCTTGCAGTTCAGGTCAAAGAGGTGCGCCCGGTGCTGGCTGGTCGTGTCCTGCAGCATGCTGCTGAAGACGCCCGGCAGCGGCGCTGCACTCCGCTCGGGGGCCGCCCGCACCGACTCTTGCTGTTCCTAACACACATCAAGTGGCAGAGGGGTCACTTCTTTTCCAACCCATCCCCAAATGAACAGCACCATGAGAAAGCACCCCACATGACTAAGGATCACTGAAGAAAGAGAACAGGACCACTGGACACAAGAACTTGAGGAGCAGTAGAACTCCACACACTTGCTTAAGGTCAGTGTCCTCCCAATAACTCAAACACCCAGCGATATCTGGAAGCCCCAAAGGTGCAGGTGCTCACGTCAGAGTCTGACACTGGTGGAGAGTCTTCCATGTCGGGAACAGCTTCCTGTTTAATGGCAGGCTTCTTAGTCTCATTGTGCAATTTCGTTCTGGACTCCATCACCTAAAATGAGAAAGACATAAAGCCTTAGCCCTTCTTCCCCAAGAGGACTCACCTGCACCAAAAGGCTATTAGTTCACTTCTGGGCCTCCAGCCACCGCTTCTGCCAGTACTCACAGGCTTTGTCGTTCGCTCTCTCCACACAGAGAGCTCTTTGGAGACCAGTTCTTCTGGTTTCATTCTCACCAGTTTTGCCAATGAGATTTCTTCACGCAGAACTCGATGGAAAAGTCCCTATAAACAAACAGGTCTCATTCATGCCTTCAAAACCTCTGCAGGTCTGATTCTAAGAAGAAACGATGTGGAGACCACAGCAAGGTTAAGTTCCTTCCCCGAGGCCAGTTGAGGGCCCAGACAACAGGGGCCCCGAGGTGGGCAGCCGATTTGATGGCCTGCTGCACCAACCCTGCTAGAGATCACCTCACAGAAAACAGTCGACTGAAGAAGGTACGGAGTTAAGAGGTAGCGCAGGCAGGCAGGAGCCTGGCCAGGCAAGTGCCCGGCCCCATGAGGACAGTGCACAGCACTCACGCACAGCCACTGCGGGGACCGAGTGTCCTGACCACAGGCCTGGGGCAGCACCTGGCCAGGGCTGTCCCACTCCTAAGGGTCTGGCACACACCTGGTTTTTGGGGTCCTTGAGGTTGAACATGAGGCTGCGGTACTTGCTCTTGTACCGATTGTCCGTGACTCGGAACAAGTTAAACATCTCCTTCTCGATAAGCAGTGCGATTTTCCCTACTTCATTTTCTGTCATAATTAAGTCATCACTGTCATTGACTCTAGAAGGAATGAAAAAAGCCCCACATCAACTGCTGCACTTACAAGTGACTTTATTTTCTGGGCTGTGCCATGTGCCATGTGGGATCTTAGTTCACCGATCGGGGATTGAACCCAAACTCCTCTGAGGAAGCGAGGAGTCTTAACCACTGGACCACCAGGGAAGTCCCACGTGTGACTTTTTCCTTTGAACAGTGGGGCTACCATGAAACTGCCACTTTTTATGGGGAAAGCCATCCGTTTTAACAGATAAGAAATAGTGAAACCGCACCTTTTCCACAAGATCTCCTTCAAGGAGCGTCTTATGTTCTGCCGAATTTGTGAATTTGGCTGGGATGAGGCTGGGCTCACGGGGCCCAGGCGTCCTGGCGCTGGAGAGGCCAGGGGAACGGAGGTGCTCCCAGGCTTCCTGACAGCTCCCACAGAAGCAGCAGAGCTGGGGAACTTTCTGGAAGCAGACGTGGCAGCAGCAGTCACCAGCCCTGCCTGCTTGGCAGAGGGAGCGCTGCCTGAGGGGGAGGTGGTGGACGAGAGCCATGGCCTCTTAGGGATGGTGCCCTTGAAGCCTGAGGGCGACTTTCTGACAGTGGGCTTGGCCACCGCTGTGTTTGCAAAAGAAGGGGATTTCTTTGGAAGGAGATTTCTGCCCGGAGGTTGTCTGCCGGCCCCCGAGGAGCCTGGAGGAGCCAACTTCTTCGCCACCACCACAGCCGTCTTGTCCTCCATGCGTCTGTCCTCCTTCACGGCTGCAAAGGAGAGAGACCCGCTTAGTGAGGTGGGGGCTTGGGGGGCCCACACAGCATGTGCACCAGAAACCAGCAGAGCTAACCAGGCATTACTCTGTGAGACGGACTTAAAGAGAACTTTTAAAGTAACTGTTGAATTCACAAACGGAGTGTAAAAAGGACTACTAGCAACAATTCTGATAGCGACTATATACTTTGAGGACAAATGCTTTATTATTAATTAAAAAACCAATAATCCAGTAAGCTGTTAAAGGCTAAATTTAAACCGCTAACATAACTTGAAAATTGAAGGGCAAATTTCACTTTATCAAGAAAAGGTATAATTTCAAAGACCACTCTCATGGAGAACTCCAGTGCAATTTTTGGTAAACATGAACTTAGAAAACCTTTCCAGAATGCAGCAGACACACTCTTTAAATGCATATTCACTGCCCACCACCGCCTCCCCAACACCACAAGGCTCTGAAAGTACTAGCAAGAGTCCATCCCAGGGGTAAGGGGCTCACAGGTGTTCACCATTCTTTCAGAAAGTCAATTGGACATGGTAAGATTAATGAGACACAGGATTCTGGGAGAAGACTGCAACATGGAGGAGGCCAGCTACTTTTATGCCAGGAGCTGGGTGGCAGGGCCACAACACATTCCCATTCACATGCCTCCAGCTGCAGCTTGTTACTGGCTAAGACAGTAGGTTCGAGCTTTTAACCCAGACAGGGATGCAGTCAAAAACTAAAACAGAAATCTTTATGCCAGTACTTCATGCTGACAGAGTATACCTAACCCTGTATCAGACCGAGAGAGCTGCACCTGCAGGTAAGCAAAGCAGGTCATTCTCAGAATCAGCCTGTCAAGATTAAAATCCAGACCTAAAACCAGCCGTCACTGACGTTTTGTTTTTTTTTTACAAACAGTCTGGGTTCTATGGCCCACTCCCAGACAGCCCCGCTCCGGTCCACTTGCCCAGAATGGTTGGACCCAGATGGGCAGGATGGGGGAACAGGCGGGTCCAGGGTGCGAGCTGGGACAGCATGGGGACACCAGCTGGGGCAGGTGGTCATCTCACATGGGATCGATGGAGAGGCTGCCTGCCCAGGTGCAGACTTAAACACCCACGGCACGGTGAGCCCCCAGCACCTAAATGGGAGACTTCAAGATGTTCCAGCAACCTTCCCACTTTACCCAGAGATTAGAGCCACCAATCTGTCACCCCCTGGTGCTTCTTAAAACTGTCCTAGAGAGACCCAGGGAAAGTCCAGTGAGGAAAGTGAGACCCTATCTGCAGCTAAGGCTTGACCCCACAACAGCCCCAAGGCATTCACGGCCAATATCACACAGGGCCATCCTGGCACAGGGTCAGAGCGCTGCCCTCCAGAAGTGCCCTGCCTCCAACACTGGCAGTGCCAGGGCAGACAGGGTGCTAAAAGCCCAGGGACTGCAAGTTTTTTCCACTTCATAGTTTAAAGGAAATTACTTTTTAACCAAGTTTGAAACAGGGCTACTATGCACACCCAACACTTTTAATTAAGAGTCGGGTTAGAGGCAGTTCATTGTCATCAAGCAACAATCTTGACTTCCAGTCTCCCATTTCCATCTCACAAAGCCTGATCCATGCCCCTCATCCATGGTGTCCCAACCACTAGTCCCGTGTCTGCTGGCACCCCCATGTGATGCTGTCTAGGCTTTCCCAAGACCACCCACTTCCCGTGGAGGGCTCACTCATGCTCTACGTCCGCCCCGCTGGCCAATACCCACATCCCATCAGCAAATCAGTTCATACAGTAAAAACTGGGAACCTCACAGTAACTAAAATGAAAAATTACATTTCTGTACGTATTATTTCGTCAGCTCAAGTTCACGTCCCTAAGGGAGTTGCCACAACTCAGTACATGGAAACTTTTCACCAGCTGACTTGGCTAAGAGGGTCTGCAGTACCTAATGTGCGGACTGCTAGAGTTTAGGTTAAATGAGATGGGTGGAGGCCCTCTTCTTGGGGGAAAAGAACAGAGTGCAGCAGGATGCAGTCCCAGATGTGACCACCAGCAGGGGATGAAGGAACCAGCCTGTCAGGATTAAAATCCAGACCTAAAACCAGCCCAGTCACTGTTTTACAACCTCCACTGAGATTATTTTTAACATTTTTAAACAACTGCAAAATGGTAGCCTAAAGTGCTTCCAGAATCCTCAGTGAGGCACCTGTGATGGGGTCTCAAATCCTGCCACGTGGCACCTACATTGTTTCAGGTGACAATTCCTGTTAACTTCACATCCTTCACTCCCTAAGACCCACGCTTGTGCTGTCTCACTGGTGCACTCTCACTCGGAAACACAAGCCAGAGGCTTATTTCTGGGCCATTCCCAGTCCAGGTGACTGAAGTGAGCGATCTGCTGTCCAGGAGCAGGAGCAGGTGCAGTAAGTGAACATCACCTGAGAATTAGGGGACAGCTTTCCCGAACCAGCCTTCTGCTTTCTTGGAAAACTAGTTGCTTCTGGCTTTTTAAAGTCACCTTTCATCCTGCCTTCCCTGCATCTCAGAGTATGTAAGTAGGTGTGACTAGTGTAAATTAAGAAACTGGCAAAAATATGGACACTAGTGGACCTTAACAGCTAGTTGTTTCTGTCCCCCTTGTCCGTCTGGCCCCACCATCACACGTGGGCTGGTTGCTGCCGAAATGGCAGGACACCACACAGCACTGGAGTGCAACAATGACACACTCATTTCTGTGTAGAGCTTAAATTGCACCGCTGACTCTTCACCCAAACTCCTGTTACCGTGTGTGCACCTTCACAGAAGGGAAGGAAAGCAGCACCCCCAGGAAAGCAGCACCCCCAGGGCATCGTGGCTCCAGAGACGGCAGACGCCCCCCCTGTGCTGTCAGGAAGCAGGGAAGACTACCAGCCTGCAAGTTGGAAGAACACAGCCCCCTCCCCCAGGAGTGTGTGCCTAGTCTGGGTCATCCTGGGGTCCTGCCTGTGGCAAAGAGTGGCCCGAGTTCCAGGCTAGGTGTTTTCTTGGGGAGCAGCTACAGGAGGAAAAGCTGCCCGGTGGCCTGGTCACTGCCCCAGATGACGTCGTTTCTGCTGGGTCCGGCCATTGGTTTGTACTGGAAATGAGTTGTTTGTGGTGAAGCCCGGTAGGAACCAGGCAGGCCGGTGCGTTCAGGGACCAGCAACATTCTAATTGGCTAATTTCCCAATCAGCATGAAACCGGAGGCCTTGTCACTCGGTGAGGCAGCTGTGGCGCTACAGCTTCGCTGGCCACTGGGTGGCACTGGTGGGCCTCGGTGGGGACGGGAGGACAGCGGCATGGAGGGCCGCCCTCCACGGGCAGTCAGTGCTGTGCAGCTGCAGCAGGACGAGGCAGCAGCGACGGGCTGCCCGCGCCCAGTCAAGGCTGTTGCAGGGTGGCTCCTCACAGGGCCCGGCGAGAAACCCTGAGGGACGGCCATGGCTTTATGCCTTTCATCCTGCCCAAACGAGGTGCCAATTTACCCTAAAAGCCCCTAGATACGAGGCTTAGAGTAACAATGAAAGCAGGGTACAGGGGAAGCACAGGCTGGGGGCCACTTCTTACGAAGCACGGGCTGTAAATGTCAAAGGAATCAGAGCTTCTGGTGTGACCAGGCGCCAAGCAAGACTCACCGCATGGTGTGAGTAGAGGACCCCCTCCCTTTCCCCCCTTGCCCATTCCCACGTGGCTACAAACCTGCCCAGACAAGGCAGCTACTGCCCAAGGATCAGGTAAGGGAACCGACCAGCCAGGGCTCAGAGGCCACAGTAGCTCTGGGGGATGGACTCTGCACACCGTTATCAGCAGCTCTATTTTCAGCTCAGCCTGGCCATGTATGATGCTGCCTCTCAACTTTTTGACTCCTCCTGGTGTGAAAAACACCATTTTGCTTTTGTACCTTTGCTTAATTATTCTTCAGTGAATTTCTCCTGTAGTAGTAGTAATGCTTACATTGCGGGGGGGGGGGGGGGGCGGTGGTACAGAGAAAACTCGGGAGGCCTGAGCTCTGGCCCTGTGCTCTCACAGCAGGGGTCTGTATGTGGGTGCATAGCCTAACTGTTCTGCTTTGGGGCCAAAGCTTGTCCAGATGGACTTTTTTCTTACTGATATCCAGTATTTGAGTGACTTACACCTAGAGAGGTGCAGAGAACTATCCATAATAAATTTGCAAAAAACCGAGTACACGTTCAGAGACAAACAACCCTTCCTGTTTTAATAGTTTCACATACAGCATTTTGAAAATAAAATACTGAATGATCCATAATGGGTTGGTAATGTATGAAAGAAACAGTCAAAGTCACCCCTTCAACAGGAATCACCAGGATGACATGGGACGGAGGCCATGGGAGGCAGTGTTCCCGTGTCCTGTCTGCATGGCTAGTGGTGGGGGTGACCCCTGCCCCGAGACCCCACCAGGAGCAGCGCTGCTGCGTATCCTGAGTTCTGACCCTGCCGCCAGGCACTCCTACCACTTTAATGAGGTTCAGTTTTCACTCGTCTGTGCCTAAATCATCTACAACTTTAAGAACCGTGATGGAGCCAGGGGCAGGTTGGACGCTTACTGCCCCCACCCTGCAGGCCCCTAGTCCCCAAGGGTGGTGCTCAGTGGAGCCTGTGGCCCAAGGCACCTGCTGACCCGGAGGGTTAAGCGGCAGTTACCTTGCTGTTTGTCCTGTTGATGCCTCCCGGTGCACGGCAACGCCCCAAGCTTCGTTTACATAAATTTAAAGTGGAAAACTTTATCGATCTTCTTAGGTTAACTTCTTTAACTTTCAGAAGAAAGACTATAACTATGTGCACAGTGATGTGCAACAAACATCGAGGGTGTTAACCGTTCAAACACACCCGAGCCCCATGAACCACAGGGGAGGGTGTACAGCTGCGTCTTCAGAGGCCTTGTGGACTCGATGCCACCTCAGGACTCTGCCTCAGGGCTTGTCTGCATGTGTCACAGGAGACACAGAGCCCCACAGGCCACACGCAGGCCACAGAAGAGCAGGCATGGTGAGCAAGACCGGTCCTGCTGGAAGCTTCTACCCCACGCCCCCGGTGAAACACCAGAACTATGGGGGGGCAGCCTGGGCACACCTGAGGGCCAGTCAGAGAAAACACCTGTGCATGCAAAACCTTCCCTGCACTAACTTTCTGAACAGCTGGCTATTAAAAAATCAAACACTTGTGAGAAGTAAAATACTTAAAAATACCAGATAATGTCAATGACATCCAAAAACATTCCAGCTGTATGGGTAACAAAAAACAGCCATCTTGGTGAACTCTGTATGAGAACAGGTTCTGACTCCAAGTGGGGGGAGAGATGCAGATGTGCAAAGCTAGTTTGTCACCAAACACTTTTTTTTTGCCACTATCCTAGAAGAGACGGATAAAAATGGCTCATGCAGCTGATAAAACATGTCTCTCCGAGGGGGCCATCGCTACTGACTGCTCTTCTCCTCTCACAGCCTGTGACAGGTGTCGCCCCTGTGAAACCACGTCCCTGGGTCCCGGAGCCCACGGAGCCGCAACTTGGGAGACTGGACATGTGGCTCACGGGGGCCACGCTTGTGTCCCAACAGGCTGCTCAGCATCACTGGACCTGGCGCACAGGTTCTGCCAGGGGTTCCCATTTTAATTCTCAAAGCTAAAGGACACTGCAGGAATTTCATTTTTCATTCAAAATTTTGTTCAAATCCCGTGTTTGTTCAAATCACCTCAGGGCCATGGAGGGAGCCTAAAATATGGGGAAATGTTCTGAGTCTGTCAGAGTCCCACTTTCAAGTTCTAACAAACCAGGGACACTTCAGAAAAAACACTTCAGCCCTCTTTGTGCCTGGATAGTACTGAGAAGTGAAGAGGAGGAGATGGAGAGGAAAAATGAATTGCAGAACTATGAAAACAGGAACATACATCATAATTTGGGGGAGAAATAAAACGGCAACTGTTTCCCTAAGCTAAACTGTACAGAAACTCTGAAAAACAATATAAATAAATATCAGAGAGCAAGTATATGTTACTCCCATCACCCCAAGGAAGTGAAGGGCTCTATGTCCACGGGGGCAGTAGGTCAGAGCCCTCATGCACAGCAAGGGCTGCCCCTCACCCGCAACCTCAGGCCAGGGCCAGCCTGGGAGAGGAGCGTCCAGAGCACCGCCGGGGCAGCACGCTGACCTCCCAACGTCTACCCAAGACTCGACCTGGACCCAGGGCCATGTGGACAACGCCCCCTCCTGATGACTGTCCTGGCATCACCTGCACCCAGAGAAAAGTCACACCTGAGGCTCGGGTGGCAGGTAAGGGTCCTGCTGAGTGTGTGTGCAGGGCCCTGGGGAAGGTCCGCAGCCCCCGCCCTGTCAGGTGGTGGTTTGGGGAAGAGGCAGAGGCATAGCTGCTACTCACCGAGGCGAAGTCGGGTGTTTACCAGCGCCCTTTAACGCTCCTCCCAATCATCTTTTGGGAAGATGACATTTCTGGGATAACAAAAAATCATCAGAAGCAACTAGCTCAACTAGCTCAAAAACTAGCCTTATGCAGGCTTGAAGTTGTGGCTATCCATCCACGTGGTTCTGAGCCGTAAATGTGCTGGGAAAGTCAGTGAGGAGCTGATGTGCAGAGAGAAAAGGCAGGGCAGAGGGAAGAGAAAACCCCGCCTGTGAGCAGTCACTGCCTCCTCGCGGGCCGATCTCCCCACCTCCCCACCCCTCCACCCCAGTCTTCCACCAAAAACCCAGAATAAAGAGTTGGGGGACAAGTGCCCACCCCTCCTGTCAACTTTCCTAACTTGTGGAGCACCCTACAGCTGACTCCTAGCTCAGAGCCTGGGGGATTCTGGTCGACAGAGAAGGAAATTGGAGAGTAATCAATCACCCAAGTTTGTGGCTACACCCCAGTCTTCCTTTTATTCTGCCACATGCCTACACCAACCAACCGAGAGCAGTTAGCACAGGATCCCAGAGGCTGTCCCCGCCCGCTCATGGCCGGGCGACGGTTACAGTTAGGTCCAATCATAAGCCCTGTAAAGCGCTGCTGTGTAGAGGTGTGCCTCTACTGTGTTGAGGTGCTATAACTTGATGGAAATTTGACACGCTGTTAGCACGAAGTTCTTAGTTCAAACAATCTGAGGTGTACTGAAACTCATTTTAATACAGCATCTGGTTAATATTTAACCACTCACTCCTAATATCCGAAAATAAATATATATATATATATATATATAAATATACATACATACACGTAGTATCACTTTGCAGTTTACTTGCAACTTCATTTCTTAGGTCTTGGGTCATTTACATTCTCAAAAACGCATCTAGTTATGCAGTATTCTAGCCACATTATAGCCAGGAGGTCCCCCTCTGGGGGACTAGCTTAAGATTGGGCTGAAGGGAGGCAGCACTCGCCTGTAATCTGGAAATTTAGGACCACTTAACCTTTTGGTGCTTTCAAAAAAGTTGCAAGAGTTTAAGAGCATAAATTAAACCTGAGCACAAAATAATCTCAATCACAGAATACAATGTGCCCTGGAGCAATTTAAGCGTCCAAAATTTAATTTTGGAGAACGAGGCTGAGAAACAAGAACAGAGGAGAGTCAAGCTGCACAGTCTCCTCTGGGACTGCATGAGTCTGTCTGACCCATCCAAGCCCATTCCCAGGAAGCGGGGGAGGAGGGCAGGGCGGGACTCCTGGTCTGGGTGCTGCTCAGCGCAGAGATGTCTTGCTCACTTACCTTCCAGCACAGGAAGTGGGCCAGGGCCTTCAGGACTGGCATGTGTATTTATGTCATGTGTAGTATGTGAATTGGACGTGAAAAAAATCCCAGTTTGGTCAAAAATAATTTAACTCCTAAAAATCATACTTCAGCTGAAAATCAGCTACATCACTACTGTGCAGTAAGAGATTCCCACAACATACAGAGAAGAGAGGGTCACGTGTGTAGGGAGCAGGCTGCATGGCACAGCCCCATGTGGAGAGCTCCCGGCGGTGGTGGCACCATGGCAGACTCCGGCGGACCTTGGGGGTGGGCTGAGTGCCCCACCATCAGGTTCTGTTGAAGACACTACACATACTTACCAGAGCCTAATAATAAAGAAAGTGATTAAAGACATCAATGGTCAGAGGTGAACATTCAGCCATGAGCTGGTACAGCTTTTTGGAAACACTGACAGGAAGTCCCAACAGACTAAGGAAGGGTGCGCCAGGCTCAGGAGGCCTCCTGGCCTCGGGCAAGGGCTCCGATCTCTGCAGGTGCAGCACCACACAAGGCTAGAACTCCTAGCTCTGAACAGGCCTGAGTGCACGGCCGTCCAGAAAGACCAGGAAGGGTCCAGAGCTCCCCCTGGGTGATACATACATTTATACAACAGTGGCGGCCAGGGGGCAGCAGTCTGTTCTGGCTTTACTGCATTGTAATTGTGGTCGCTGGCCCAGGACGGTGTGCTGCTCTCACAGACTGGTTCCTTAGTGAGGACCTCGTTCCTGGGAGGGGCCACTGCTGCCTTCTTCACCGCGTTTTCCTTCTTGTCTGAAGCCAGTCTCTTGTGCACAGAAGAGATTTTAATGCCTGCCTGGATAATCAGTAAAGCCCCAATCACTAGGGAGATCACCGAAGTTAGCCTGCAGTTGTTTTACTCAGCAGCGCAGGTCAGGACACACTCAGCTCCTGGGTCACCCCAGCCCATGAGCTGCATCGGCCACCGCCCTAACATCCTGCTGAGGGGCCAGGCTGACAGGATAATGAGGGGCTTTGGAGCGAAGCAGTGAAATGAAGCTCGAGCACAGCAGGCAGTGCCCCCGTTTGAAAATGCACCCAAGCAACACTGCCCAGACAGGGGCTGTGGACTTAACAGCATGTGGAGAGGACAGGCGTACCCCTGCACCCCCCCAAACACTCAATGTGGGCACCCTCAGGGCCCGCTTCCAAACCCCGCTGCCTAGACTCCCACAGGGACCACTCGCTCCCCGGAGGGCTGATCTGCGGGGTGAACTACTCCATGCAGCCACTGGCTTCCGTGTTTCTGTTAGTCCCTCAGCTAGAGGCAGGAGAAGAAAACATGAGAACACGTGCCTCTTCGTAATTCTGACCAGAACACTGGTGGGGAAGGCGGAGGGCAGCGTGCAGGCGTCTTGGCCCCTCTGGGCCTGTGTACCTTCCTCTCTTTCAATCAACCCACCAAGCCTGGCACCTCCAGGCAATTTTGGTTTCAACTACGCAAATGGCCGGTCTTGGTCAACTTACTTGAACGCTACATTTTTGAAGAACGATTTTTTCTGGCTTTGTCTTCAGCTTTTCTTTTGCTTTGGGTTTCTGCTCCTTCCCTGCACTCAGGAAGCGCATGGTGGCCGCAGCGTGCTTCAGGATGCAGTCGTTGCTGCAGTAGACCGAGTCAGGTTGTGCCACGCTTGAGCACCCAGGGCCGATGCACTTGGCAGCACCAGGCGCTTCCACGACCTGCAAGACCAGACACGGGTTCAATGTAGTCCCCCGCTGGGGCAGGCACCATGCTCTGTAAGGTCACTATTTATGGTACCGAGATTAACACCTTTAATCATGTATGAATGATTATGCATAAAAATGTATCTGTTTATTCAAAACACATAAACCCTCCTCCCGAGTAAGGCATCACGTTTTCAACCACCTTTCACGCCCCGCACAGTGGGCAGAACTCTGAGAGGACTTCTGCTGCACACTTCTCAACACAGCGGGATTTCACACCAGAATTAGGTTCTGTCACTGACCGTATGGGCATGGATTTTGCCAATTTAATTAAGATACCAGGTAAGAGGCTTTTGAGTCAGTCCAAAGGTTTGACTTATCAGGTAAAAACCCTCAAAAGAGGAACTGAGCCTCCAGAAGAGTGAACACTCCATTGCTGGCTCTGATGGGAGGCTGCCCAGGCCTGGGCTCTGCAGTCAAGGACCTCAGGCAACAGCCAGAACACCCAATTACACACGGATCTCAGAAACAACAGGTCCAGTATAAGCATGCCACAGAAACTGCCAGGAACATGCTTCATATGCATTTTACCCTAGCCGAGACTGATGAGACCCTAGCCCCACTGACACACAGAGAGCAGTCTTATAAGACCCAGAACCAAGGGCCTGGCTCAGCTAGGCCTGGGTTTCTGGGTTAATGGATGTGTATTGTCTAAGTCGCTAAGTTCTGGTCACCTGTTATCCAGCAGCAATCTGGAATATGACAAGGGCTGAACACAGCTGCTTGTGGCCATGATTACTAAAGCGTATTTTAATGGTCAAGACTAATAATGTATGTGACATATACATGAAATGCACTTGAGCAAAATCTTTTTCCTCAAATAATGTACTTAACTGACTTTCCTCCATAGAATCCAAGTTTTACCCAGAAAAAACACTTAAGCTTATGTGCAGTCTTAAACACAGCAGGAAGATGATGCTTCCTGCTGATTTCCATTTCTGTTATGTTTTCCTTGAATTACCAGTTATTCTCATATTTCCACTTAGTGCCTCTTCACACCCCCAGGACAGGGTCCAGGCCTCAAAACTAACTCACTGCAAGGGGGTGATGGCAAGGGTGCTGACATGGCCACCACAGGGCCCCACCACAGGGCCCCACCACAGGACGCCTGCATCTACAACACCTACAAGAGATGGGCCATGGTGGTGGGGTGGGCCCCCAATTCAAGGAAGGCTTGGGGTGAAAACACACTGAGTGTGACACTCGTGAGCACCTGAGACAGTTCTCAAGATGCACGGAAACCACAACCCCTGGACAAGACATGTGTGAAAAGAGCTGGGAAAGGAGGAAAAAAGAGCTGCACAAACACTGGCGAGTGGGGAACACCATCACAGAGGGTGTATCAGGCACAGTCACCTTGTCACCCTGAGGAGCTGTGCCGCCACTCTGGGTGGCCTCGGCATCTTGCCTTGAGGTGGGGATGAGACTACTGGTTTTCTCAAGACAGGGCAGGTGATACAGGTGCACACGTGCTCCTGTGACTCGAAAGTAATTTTCTTAATACGTGCACTTAAACTTTAAGCTCAGGATGCTGGTCGTGAGAACACTAAAGAGTAATTTTTTAAAAAATTATGAAATACGTTAAATCAGTAATCACAGCACAGGAGACAGACACAGTTATTAACAACATCAAAAAACAGACCTGAGCAGGTGCATGGACCCAAGAGCCCACAGAGTCCAGCCCTATGCCAGTCACTGCAGGGAAAACCTAACTTATCTCAGAAGACAGACGCTTCCGACCTTGATGTTTCTGCCAAAGGCAGTTGAGGGCTTACAGTCACCTCTATTGTTGGCCTCAGGAAATAAGTACTTACGGGCTGGAATATCTTGAGTTTCTTCTTGCCACTTGGGTTTGCAGCTTTTTCAATTCTACCCTTAATTCCCTGGTCTTCACTTGACTTCTGCTCCACGGTTCCTATACTGGTGAAGTCCGTGCTGTCGGCACCCAGGGGTCCTGACCTCGTGTCCTGCATGTCTGTGGCTTCTGAGCTGGCCTCATCCTGCACCTGCAGGATCGTGCAGTTGGGGCAGATGTAGTCTTCCCCATTCCTCTCCAAGAGGCGCCCTCGAGCCTCAGAAATGCCCACACAGTCACCATGAAACCATTCTTCACATCGGTCACAGCAAATCATAAACCTGAAATAAAACAACGGTCAATGTGTTAGTCACTCAGTTGTGTCCAACTCTTCACGACCCCGTGGATTGTAGTCTGCCAAGCTCCTCTGTCCACGGGATTGCCTAGGCAAGGATACTGGAGTGGGTTGCCATTCTCTCCTCCAGGGGATCTTCCCAACCCAGGGATTGAACCCAGGTTTCCCACATTGCAGGCGAATTCTTTACTGCCTGGGCCACCAGGGAAGCCAATGGTATCAGGAATGAAAAGGGAGAGACAAACTCAATTTTAAAAATATCAATAAGTCAAACTCATTGTTTTTAAAAAAAAATTACAGAAACATGGAGCATAAAGAATGTCAGTGTGCCCTTCTCTCAGTTCTATTACCACTGTACATTACCAAATTACATCATCCTTTTCTTCGAGGGCAACCTGCCCTGGACCGCAAATGCCTGTCCAGAGAATGGCAGCCACTCCTTTACCCCTGCAACTACCCAATGTCCACACTGTGCCCCAGTCACAGCCAGTCTGAGCAGCGTCCTGAGGGCTCTCTTGGGCAGCAGACCCACTCTGGTGCAAGCCATCGCACCCATTCACTGCCATGCTGTGACCAGGCAGCCAACACCCCACACCAGCCACCACCTGACAAGGGCATGGTTCTGGGTAGTGCCCACACACTCCACTGGTTTCTTTCTGACAATGACTTGCTCATCTTTCCCGACAAACAAGTCACTCATTCAGGCCAGCTTAAGACTCTCTTAAGAGAACAGTGAAGTCTCCGGCAGTTTCCCTGGCTCTGCCCCCAACCATCCCCCACGACCCACCTGTTGTTGTGAGGCTGGCGGCACAGGCAGTACAGGGCGCTGGGGTCATACACCTCACACTCCGGCTTGTGCCGGATCGAGTCTGCGGCTTCCTCGGCTCTCCCTCCTGGGGCCACTCTCCCATCCTGCCGGCCCTCTCTGTCCTCTTTCACTGCCTGGGCCGCAGCCCCCAGGTCGCCCTCAGGCTCCCGTGAGGCAGGCAGTGAGCCCTCCATCACATCCCCTGCCTGGACGTCCACGGTCTCAGCCGGGTCCTCCTCCCGCCGCTTCCTCCGCAGGCGGTTCTGGATGCCCCTCGTGGGCCGGTCCGCGGGCTCCTGCTCACGCTTCTTCCGCAGGCGGTTCTGGAGTTCCTTCAAGGTCAGTCCGTCGCTGTCGCTGTCGGATGTGTCGTCCTCGTCCTCGCCCTCTCTGGCCTTTGCCGAGGAGGCCAGCCGCTGCTTAGCACCCGTGGAGCTGGACCTGGGCCCACTCTTCCCGTCTGAGGCGCTCTCCACACTGCCCTCAGAGGCAGTCTCCGCGTCTGTCGCTGGACAGGACGCTGGCTCCCCAGAGTCCTCCAGGGACACGGGGGCACTCCGACGGCCACGGCGCCGCACAGTGGTCAGAAACTCCTCCACCCGCTCAGTGCGCTTTGGCTGCCGCCCACTGCGCCGCAGGGATGGGCTCTGCTGCTGCCGGGGCGACGGCTCCAGGGTGTCCACCTCCGCATCCCCGGCACCCTCGCGCTTAGCAATGGTGGTCCTCCGGAAGCCCCAAGTCTTCCGGAACTCCTTGCTGGTGGGCTTGATGGCTTTGGGCGCCTCCTCACCACTCGGGTCACCCTTGTCATCCATACCTGACAAGGAAACACAACCAGGCCATGTCAGGCATCAGCCAGGGCTGCGGTCCGGGCCTGACACCCATCAGCTACGAGCAAGCACAGGGGGCACTCCCTCACACATGGGAGAACCCGACCTAAAGAAAGCAAAAATGCTTCTACAGTGCAGGAGGATTCAGTGACGAACCCCATGCTCAGGAGGAAAACCCAGCGAGCAAACTACATCTATGAACATGTCCCCTGACTGCTGAGGATAAGCATGTATACCAGAAGTCACGGAGAATGAGGAATTGGGCAGTGGTGCTGCCAGGACGGGGCAGGATAGGGCAGCAGGGGCTCTCTGGCTCCCCACAGGGAGACATGGGCCCACCTCCCACCTGGCTGGCTCCAGGCCCAGAACTCTGGAGCCCCAGAGTGTAAGATGTCCACCATCCAGCAGGGGAAGGGTGGAGATGGGCTCGTTTGCACCCTGAACACCCAGCCCCACTGAACCCACCCAGATCCTAAAGCCGAGACTGTGTCGACACAACAGGGGTCACCCAGCTCTGCTCTCAGGTCCGCAGCAGGGACACTCAGCCAGATGGCACCTCGTGCATCTATTTCTTCTCTCTTCTAAGAGATTATTAAAGGCTCCAGTTTGTGAAAACTTTGTTCTTATTTCAAATGAAAAAAGCCTGAAAAAATACAGTATATACCTTAAGAATTTTTTCCCCAAGCTGTACAGGCTTCAATTACATTTAAATGCTAATGACAACTCAGATTTTATGCCACGTTCCATCCCAGGGGGAGGACTCGTACAGAATGAAAACCTTCAAACAGAAAACACACAAAATTCAAAGTCACACACCACGGAACTCTCTGTTTGGTTCCCACCAAGTGGTATCACCTCCCATCCCCCATCCAGACCTGCAGTTCCCCACTCTGGGCCTTGGCCCATGCTCTGTGACATCAGCAGCCACCCTGTGACATTGTGCCCTCAAGGGCCACACCACTGTCCTGGTCACCCAAGGCTTTCTGCGGGAAGGACTTTCCTCTACAAGATACAGCCCTCACCAGCAAGAATACACGCCATTGTAAACTAAAGGAACACTCAATCTAATGATTGATTAGACACTCTTGGGCTAAAGTTTAGAATATTTCCAACAAATATTAATGGTACACCAGTTTTTATACATATATAATGCCACTTTTGAAATAAAAACATGACATCAAAACTTAAAATTGTGTTGTTGGCATTTAACATATTATCAACTGTGGGAGTTTTGCAAAAACAAAACTGTGGCCAATAATTTGTTATGTAAGACTGAAATGTCTCTGGTAAATAACATTTGGATAACAAAAGACGCATCAGTACATCTCTGGTCAGTAAGATGTCAACACTACTGCCGTTGTTACCTGCCCCACACAGAAGCATGGGCACTTCTCCCGACTTCCTAAACCCAGCACAAACAGGGCCGTTACAACCTTGTGGCACAAGGAAAGCACCAGGCCCCCAATGCTGCTGTCGTCAGCCACTGTTCACAGATCACAAGGCAAATTATCTTGAGACTGTGTCCACGGAGTAAGCTCCTAAAACAAACAAACAAAAAAACATTTTAAAGATCTAAAGCAACCAGAACTAAAATCACATTTAAGGGACAAAAGGCACAAAACTTTCCAAGCAATCTCTTAAGTCTACATTATGTGACCTACAAAGACATCCACCCAGTCCACAAATATGGCTCCCCTGCAAGGACTTTTTTTAAAAAGGGAAGATGCATACTTTGACTACACGATGAAAGCAGGGCTGGGACAGGCCATGGTTGGCACCCTGGTGGAGAGGGAGCTGGTGGTCGAGTGCAGAGGCCTCAGTGGGCGGGAGGATTTCAAAATCAGTCACTGGTATCAGCTGCTTCCTAATTACAACCCTACTTCTGATGGACCCAGGCCAATAAAAACCAGAGGGAGAATCAGGAACAAAATATGAAAAGATGAACAAGAAAATTATATGTGAAAGCAATTATTTACAAATTCTTAACACTGTAGCTATGTCGTCATTTTAGTTAAAAAATCTAATAAAGATTTCAGAAGACTAATAATTATTGGACATCCCTGTGGTACAGCTTATCTTTGTGTATTTATGCATTTAATGAACATTTCTCCTCCTGTCTCCTCATTCAATCATCATACCTAAATGCTCCACAAACACATTTCTGTTTCTAGGTAAATTCTCAGTATTAACATTTTAACACATTTCACATTCTATACCCAAGACCCCTGCCTGCGCCTCTCCTCACCTCACCTCTTCCTCGCCTCACTCCAACTGCCTCCCTTGTTAACTGTGGTCTCCTTAGTGACCTCAGGACAAACATTCCATCCCACCTCCTTTTAAAGGGACAGAGCCCATCTCACTCTGGCCACCCTCCATCCCCAACACCATGGCCACTGCATCTCTTTCAAGTGGTAAACCCATTTCAAAATGAGAAACTTCTCAGAAGGTACTTGAAATAATTCTTACTTTTATATTTCACAACAATGAAAAAAGTAAAGAAATTAGGACATTCTCAGGAAAAAAAAGTTTTAAAAATTTATGCTAATCTAAAAAAATCATGCCTTTGGATTTGAGTTCTGAAAAATCAAAAAAGGAAAATCCAGTTATTTCTGTTAAGTGGAGTGAAATACTTAACTCAAAACATAATATAATTTTAGACAATTTGATTCATTTTTCTTGATTTTATACTTGCAAAATCAATTTCATGATTTCTTCACAAATTCAAACATAAAACTTCAGGTCATGAAACAAAAAAGTCTATCAAGATAAAAAAAAACAAAACCTCTAAGATCAAGGCAAGTTAAAAAAAAAGTGTTATGCTCCTAACACAACTTAAAGTAGGTCCACATGCAACAGCAGGTCACCAAACAGTGGTCACACTGTACCAGCAACGACGACTCCAGAGAGGAAAAGGTCAGTAGGCACTCCTAAAACTGGGAAAGAGAAACCCAGAGGCAAACACTGGATACCCTGAAATGTACAATCTTAAAGTTCCTAAGTGCAAACGTCCTCTCAGCTGAAAACGGCTCCATTTCGTACTAAGTAGACGTGCAAATACCAGTGAGAAACCGTGGGTTCCCCAGGCCCCCCTAGGGGTGCTGAAGGCACCCATCAGCACCCAAAGACAGGCGGAAGCCCACCTCCCAGGCAGCTCTCCACTCCGACTTTTTGTTGTCGAGGCCCGGTGATATCCCTAAAACTTGAGGACCCCAAAGAGCATTTGCTCATGTGGGATGTGTATTTCCAAAATTAAACCTGAGAAAGACTTTCAGAATTGCAGACATTCCCTCATACCACAGTAAACCTTGACAAACTGCACTTCCCCAAAAAGCGGTTGTGACAGGAACCTGAAGCCACATCCGTACTCTGCACACGTTCCTAGGCTTACAGCCTAACTATATAAAACTGTTAAGGCACTCAGAGTGCATCTTGTGCCCATGTGCACACGTGCAGAGTCCACAGACTGGCATATCTCATTAGCCAGTATGAGACACACCTGCTAATGCCAGCGTCCATCTCCTGAAATGTTTTTCCTTACTGGGACAATCAAGCTCATGGTGGCAGATAAAAGCTTTTCAAAATTCTAATCTTCACTTAAGCTGGCATTTTTTCATCAGTAACAAATACTGTCCGTTGCTTTCTTCAAGACTCACACTGAGTATCTTTGAGGAAACACCTGCCACACACCCAGAAAATGCAGTCCAGCAGCAGTGTTCTGCGGGCACCTCTGTCCCCTTGGGGGCACGCTGCCAGGAACCTCTGTGCCAGTGGCGCATGCCCACTGGCGGGACCTGCTCACAAGGCTGTGAGCCTGGACAGGGTTTCCAAGCCTACCCTCCAAAAGGGTTTCGATACACACCACGAACATCTGTAACATGACATTTCTAGTTGCTTAAGGACACGCTGGATCCATGTCAAGCAGTCACATGTATTCACACTTTAGGGTCGGACGAGAACAAACACTTCCTTCCACAAAACTGGTCTAAAACCACGACTTAATTTTCCCTTCACGTTGTCCAACCCTTGAAAGATAAGCTGCCAGAAATGATTTTCTTAAGAACAAAAAACATGCTCCCCCAACAACGTGGGTGAAACTGGACTCTACAACCAGATACATCTGAAGGCTTGGCTTCTACAAACTTGCAACATGCAAGTAACCACATCTTGGTCATTTAAAGATGTTCAGGTCTATGAACTGAGGGTTTATTTCTCTGAGACACTTTAAGTTATAATATATAACTGCAGTGAAGCTCCTACTTTCACAGTACAACGACCAAACAGCTACATTTCTCAAGAAGGTAACAGGCAAGCACACACCTGCCCTGCCCTATGCTATGCTGTCACTTCAGTGGTGTCCAACTCTGTGTGACCCCATAGACGGCAGCCCACCAGGCTCCCCCATCACCGGGATTCTCCCGGCAAGAACACTGGAGTGGGTTGCCATTTCCTTCTCCAATGCATTAAAGTGAAAAGTGAAAGTGAAGTCGCTCAGTCGTGTCCGACTCCCAACGACCCCATGGACTGCAGCCTACCAGGCTCCTCCGTCCATGGGATTTTCCAGGTAAGAGTACTGGAGTGGGGTGCCATTGCCTTCTCTGTGCCCTGCCGTACCTGGCAGCAAAACAGGCTGGTCCTCAAAACCTCACAACCGCGAAATATTCCCAACTACAGCATTACCTCTGGAGAAGGCAATGGCACCCCTACTCCAGTACTCTTGCCTGGAAAATCCCATGGACGGAGGAGCCTGGTAGGTTGCAGTCCATGGGGTTGCAAAGAGTTGGACACGACTTCGAGACTTCACTTTCACTTTTCACTTTCATGCATTGGAGAAGGAAATGGCAACCCACTCCAGTGTTCTTGCCTGGAGAGTTCCAGGGACAGGGGAGCCTGGTGGGCTGCCGTCTATGGGGTCGCACAGAGTCGGACACGACTGAAGCGACTTAGCAGCAGCAGCAGCACGGCATTACCTCATTACTCTGGGCTGTGCTAACTCACTTTACAGTTCTGCCAGGTGAGGCCAAGGTTCACAGCTACTGAGATTTCATATTAAGGGTCTTCCGTCTCTGACTAATTCTGTGCTGTGGGTGAAGAGGGACTGAGAAGATGCTGAAAGTTCTTTACCTACCAGGAAAAAAAGAGGCAAGCTTTCCCAATTAAAGCCCCTTTCACTATTCCGTTTTTACTAACAGAGCAGTCACTACTGACGGCTTGTCCGGGAATTTCAGATGATGGGAAACACCCTGAAGGGTGGGTGTCCTCTGACCACGGGTGACCCCACACTCATCCTGACTCGAATGTACAGATGACACTTCAGTCCTTCAGGAGCCCCATCAGGATAACCCTGAGTTTACTAAAATTACCCTGAATCAAAGGTGCCTGCAGCACAATAAGCTTCTCAAGAGGTAATTGCAGAGGGAAATCTAGGAACAACCCTGCTGTTTAACATTTCTGAGGTGTTTTTGCTTTACAGGTATGCGGAGACAAAACCCAAAACTTTTTGCTTAAAAACTCGCTTGGACTGACGTCTGCCCCGGCCAAGCTCTAGCGAGGTCAGGCCCCCAGCGCCCTGTGTACAGGTGGCAGCGGCTGCTCCAGCGTCTCTCCCCAGTTTTTAGTGAAAACACAGGCTTGTGACCGGATAAGCCACCTGAACATGTCGGGGTCACAGAGGAAACGAAGCCCCCCGTCCTCCACAGAGCCCTGCCACCGCAGACAAGCTCCTGTAGTGGTCTGCACATCTGCACCCCTGAGCCTTCACAGATGGGGTGACTGGCTTGGCAAGAGGCCCCAGAGCTCACCCATGGCCCTGCCACCAGGATCGAACTGCCCCGGCACCCTGACCCCAGGCCTCCCATCCCCGGAGCTGCGGAAAATCAAGTCCACTGTGTAAAACCCCTCAGTCTAGGTCTCTGTCACAGCAGCTCCCTCTTGCCTCCCAGGGAACAGGAAAACATGGCTTCAAACACTGGTCAAGGGAACCTGAACCCTATACCCTGGGGGCTGGTGCTTGTAAGGCCATTGCTAGGGTCTTAGGGACCCTCTGAACTGCACAGGCTCTTATCCTTACTGAGTCTGCAGGATGAGGTGAGTTTGGCCACCACTAAATGCCCAGGACAGCACTGGGATGGGGTCCCAAATGGGCGCCACGTCTCCCCTTCCCCAACCAAGACAGAGGGCAACAGTGACTGTGTGGTCACAGCCGGGACCTGGACATGGAAAGTACCTCCCAGAACAGCCATCCGTGCAGGCATCCCAGCAGCTGCTTCCCTAGCATCTCCAAGTCCCATGGCTGTTAACACAGAACCTTGACCCTCCAGCTCCCCACTGCCTGCCCTATTGCTTTTGTATCTACAATGGTCCATCTGGGTCCCGAGTGCATCTGGGTTGGCTACTCCCATGGCAGGGGCAAGATCCCACATCACCCACAGTGCCCACTGCAAGCCCTGACTGTCTCATGGTGGCAAGAGCTGCTAGTTAGGGTCCAGTGGGAGGCTGTGGGTAAGGAGAGGACATCGTACAGTAAAGGCTAAACACCCTCAGGTCAAAAGACCTCTGAGACCTCTTCATCCAGCAGGCACCTTCGCCACACTCCAAGCCTCTCATTCCAGGCGGCACACTGCGAGGGAGACGTGTGCACTGAACCCTCCTCACTGGGGACGGCAAACTGGCCATATTCCACTCCTTTCCCCCAAAGCAAGGAAAGGGTTGAGACGCCCACATTCAAAGACACTGCCTATCTTCTTAACAGTAATCCATTTCCCAGGTGTTAAAGTTCTGGACAACTGTCTTTTTCAATTTTCATTTCTCAACAAGAGCATTTCTAATCATGATCTAGGCAGAGGTTCTCAAAGTGTGGCCCCCGGACCTTCTAGCTGGCCTCCAAGGTCAAAGCATTTGTACAAAACTACTTAGCAAAGTGACTAAATAATAACATGGAAGTGTTTTGTGACCTTTCAGGGGCAGGGTAGTTTTTCAGAAGCTAAATGATGTTGGTGTGATGATAGCTGGAATGCAGAAGCAGGCAGGAGAATCTGGCTACTGTTGCCCTGCCTAAGTCAGACACTTAAAACCCCAAGCCACCTTTCTCCTTAAGCTATTTCTTATCTTGGAACATAGTTTCCATAGAGTGTTACTTATGTTAATATGCAGGTGTTTGCTATTATTTCTAAGTGAGTAAGTAAACTTAATGTCTCATTTTTAATGCCAACCATGGGAAATATCAATAGATAAAACAGAAACAAAAGCCCTTGGGGTCCTTGTTCATTTCAGGTATAAAGGGGTCAGTCTGAGAAAAGACAGCACAGACTTGACATGAAGGGTGATGTCAGATGGCTGTAAGACTGCAGGGCCCTGACAGTGAGGCTCAGGACGCCACCTTTCCAGGAAGACAAGGAGGCACTGATCATGAAGCTGCAGCATTCGGAGGGACTGCCGCCCACATCCAAAGAGAAGTGATTGGGGAGAAACAAAGCTTGCCCTCTCACAAGCATCTGCTTCCCGAGTGCAGCTGCAACTCATGCCACAGGCCATGGAGCAAGCACGATGCTTGGAGACCGCGGACACGCAAAGTCCAGACCCACACTGTACACTTCAGCTGGAATTGTCCTCTTTCTCTGAGATTAGCAGAGGCCAATGTCTAGGTCTGGGGGGGGCAGTGGGGAAGGCCCAAGCTTAAATAAAACGGTTATAAAATAAACAACAGGACTGTCCTACTGATTTTTACAGATCCACACAGAGCTGAACTTGATGCAACTCCCCACAGCTGCCACTGCTGCCTGGGCGGGAGATGTGCTGAGGAGAGCACCTTACTACTGGAATACCTTGTGAAAGGGTCAAGTCTTTTTAAATTACAACCTAAAGAGCCAAGGGTAGCGCTGTACTAGCCTGTCTAAATGGGGCATCTCAGAGGGACCACTCCCCCTGGTGCAACTGAGCATCCCCGGTTCTGACCAAGGGAGCCAGCAGTGTCCACCCTCAATGACCACAGCATGACCCTCCCACGTTAATGCCTAAGTCCGAGGGTGTCCCAGACTTCAACCCCAGCTGCAAACCTAACAGCTAGGCACTCTACCCAGGTATATGGAGATGACCATGACCTCCGTTTCCTAACAAGATACCTGAAACGACACAGCATCAAGTACCAGTCAGTGTAGGATAAATGGCAAGTTTATGAAAACGACAATGTCTGCTTGTGAGTGGCTGGGAAAACAGGCCCTCGTGAACAGTCTGTGAACATTTATCAAGGGCCCCCCAGTGCTCCACACAGAGCAGGCAGCATCTCTATTCCCCGCGGGGGTGGCTGCTTCACTGTGACCTGGTAGAGAGAACTAGGCGAGAGCAGGTGTGTTTATGGGGTGCTCCCAGCATGGACACAAATCTATGACCATCACCAGGAGACCGGTTTGAAAGAAATCCAGAAACATCCAAGTGATGGTGTTCTCTAGTAAGATTGTAATGAGAGCAGGATGAACTCTAGAGCCCCTGCCATGGAACGAGCCCCACGCCCGAGTGGAACAGGAGGTTACATCCAGTTCACAGCACATCCTGCCTACCCCCCATTCCCCAAACCAAGCTCACAAACATGTCCACAGCTGTAACTGGGCTTCCAGAGGCTGCTACTTTCTGGGGTTTCTGCTTTCTTTATATTCTGTATATTGTCTTGTTTTCTATGTATAAATTTATTTTTGCAACCCAAACACAGTACAGCTGTCTTTATACTGGGGGAGGCCCCATTTACCTTCCTGTTGTAAAGTATATTAAATATCACTTACACATCTGCATCAGCATATGAAAAACAAAACCATAGCACCTGATACCCATGAGAGAAACAGCTGCTTTACAAATTGGGCTCCCAACCTGCCCACAGCTGAAAACCCACATATAACTCATATTCGGCCTCTGTGAATGCAGACTGTGCAGTACTGTAGTACTTACTGCTTAAAAACAGGCTCTATGCGAGTGGACCTGGACAGGTCAAATCTGTGTTGCTGAAGGGTCAATTACACGACTCAGAAAGAGGAAAAGACTAAGAGTCGCCATGCTGTGCTGTGTGCTTAGTTGCTCAGTCACATCCAAGTCTTGGCGACCCCACGGACTATAGCCATACAAAACAGTAATCCACTTCTGGACATACAGCTGGAGAAAACTCTAACTCAAAAAGATACACGCACTCCAAAGTTCACCGCGGCACTATTCACAAGAGCTGAGACACAGAGACAACCTAAATATCCACCAACAGATGACTGGATAATGCAGATGTGGTATATGTATGTAACAGAATATTATCAGCCATAAAAAAGAATGAAATAATGCCATTTACAGCAACACGGATGGGCCCAGAGATTATCATAGTAAGTCAGAGAAAAACTATTTACAAAACAGCAAAACAGACATAGAAAACAAAGTTATGGTTACCAGAGGGGAAGTGCATGCTTGGGTAGGAGGATAAATCAGAAGTTTAGGGGAAAAAAAAGAGGCCTGAGCAAGAGACTCCAGGAAGTGTGAACACTTCACATCAAGTGAGGACTGTCTGGCCTATCCACTCCCAATTAGTATGTGTCCATTAACTGTTAATCGTGGAGATTCTGCAGTGGAATTAACACACATTATTTGATGCTGGCCATAAATAGCGTCATGTTAGGTACCCACTGTTAAAGATGCCACCGTTTAAATAAGAAGTGCACAAAGGACTGTTTAAGGAAAGTTTTCTTAAAAGGATTCTCAAGGCCACCAGGTGTATGAGAAATCAGTCTGCTCTTGGACACAGTGCCAACTTCAGGGACCCAAGGACAAAGTGAGTCAGCCTGTGAAAAACTCAACCCTGGCTCTCAGGAGCCAAGTGGAAGTCACCAGGGATCTTGGGACAACTGTGTACAAAAGGGAAAACATGTCCTGTTAACAGGAATATAAAACAACCAGGACCTGGAACATCTGAAAACACATACGAAAGAGACCCAGCCTGTGGGTTGCCTGGGAAGGGGCCCAGAGCCTCTAAGGCCTCTGTGGTCATAGAAAGACTTACAGTGTCAACAGCAGGTCCCACAACTCCAGTCATAAAGAAGATGGGATCCCAAGTCCCACTCTAATCCATCCTCTCCTCAACCTGAAGACAAATCCCACCCTCATGAAGGCCCACCTGAAGCACTGGGCACCATGTCCAAGCCCCATGACACACTTCCTCAACAAGCCATTGTGATGTTCACACAGGCGTGTGTGCTGTGAGGGGCATGGCTGGCCAGAAAGCAAAGGTCACTGCGGGAACTAGCAGATGGTAAGGGGAACAGCCAACTGCACAACTTTTAATTTGTGCCCTTTCTTATCAGCACATAATTCACTTCACTTGAAACAGCCTGAATAATCAAATACTAATAAAGGACAGTTCTTGGTGGAAAATCAGAACTAAGTTAAAGATATACCTTATTCCTAAACTCATTGCTAAAATAAGCCTGCAAGAACACAACCAACTAGGAAACAAGGCTTAGCAAGTGCGTTAGGCAAGGAGTTTCACAACAGGGTTGGGGCTGGGTCTCCATAGCTAACCCTTGACACATCTATGCCATGTTAAAGTGGGCCAGTCATACAGATGGTTATGTCTATGCATCAACCCCAAGTGCCAAAAAGGGCCCCAGGCTCCAGGTTATGTGGCTGGCAATCCTCATAGGTCCCTGTTACAAGTCTCCAGGCCTGAGAAGGCCACCCTTCTGGTCTCTGCTACAGCCAGGGTGCTTGGCACACAGGATGCAATAAATATTTGTTGAATACAATGAGAAGTCTTCCTAAAGGTCACAGATCGTATTTCCTTAAAGTCTCCAGTTAAAGCACCTTCCTTGGAAGCACGTTGAAACCAGAACTACATAGCTCTGAGGAAATCAAAGAACATTTGTCTGGGGTTGGCCCAAAGGCCCAGTTAGAACCCAGGTATTCCATCCTGGGCAAGCTCTTTACAGGTGCTTCAGCTTCTGGGAGGTTAGAACAGGTACAGAGCATCATAGTCACTGAAACGAATGAGCACACATACAGTGCTCAGAACAGGGTCAGCCTGGGTGGACTGCCCACTGTGAACTGTTGCCAAATGGAGGCTCAGCCTCCCCCATACCAACGAACACTACAATGAGGTATGTGAACACATAAACACACTGAAAAGATCTTAACATCTGCCTTTCCTTCCTGCAAAATCCCCAAGATCATGAGGCTCAAATCTCATTCTATCAAGTATACAAATTACACGGATGTTACCTAAGGCCAACACACGAATTAAACAGTATCTTCAATTTCACTCACATGCTGTTGTTGTAAGGTCCCATCTCTAAGCTCATTAATTGGAGTGCTGGATTCAGAGCAGAAAACCTGCCCTGACCTCCAGGGTTTCCCAAGAAATAACAGAGAGAAAGCAAACGAGGGCGTGGGATCAGGACCCAGAGGCCTAAGCCAGAAAAGGGATGGCAGGGCACATCTCCCGGGAAGCTGAAAGTTACCTCTTTCTACTGTGAGGTCGACCAGAGCATAAAATACAACATAAATTTGAATCTTACATCAAATCGACAAGTGACGCAATAAAAGCTAAAAATCTGCATTTTACGGCTAGGCACATACTCTTTCAAAAAATGAAACCAATTTTCTGAAAGTCTTTTTCGTTGTTCTCTACTTCCGACAGCATCAAATACCACATAACTATCCTAATGTCATCCTTTACAAGAGTAGTCGACTAGAAACAAGCGAAACAAAAGCGACAAAAACCACACTTTAGGGTGAAAAAAAAAAAAAAGACCGACAGGGAAACTTCACCTCCTTTAAGATGTCTAGAGAAACTACTCTGGTTAAAAAAAAAAAAAGGGTGGTGGGGAGGGGGGAATTCAACCCTATGTTACACAATTAAGGCAGAATCATTTCCATGTACCAGCAGCTAGACCAGGAACTTCTAGGAAAAAAGCATCGCCCCGCTCTAGGGTCACCCCGCTGCGGGTCACCGGGCGGCGTCCTGCTGGCGCACTTCAATCCGTTTCGACCACGATCCGGCGCCTCGAACACTCCCGCAGCGAGCGGACCGGGCCCGGCCCCTCGGAGTGGACCCTATTCAGCAGGCCGGCGCCCTCCGCCCCCCTGCAGCCCACTGTCCGCGCGGCCCTCCCTTCCCCCTCCCCGCGGCCGCCGCCATCTTCTCCGCTCGGCGGAGCGCGGCCGGGCGCGGGCCCGGCAGCGCCAGGCTGGCTGGCCTCCGGGCCGGCCATCCCCGCCCGTCCCACGCGGTCCCGCGGGCGGCCGCCCCTACGCCCAGCGCCCCGGCCGCCACTCACCGTGGGCCGCAAGCCTCCAGGGTTTCGCAGCCATTTCCTCCGAGCGCCGCGGAGTGGGCGGGCGGGGTTGGCGCCGGCCACCGAGACGCGTGAGGTAGAGGGGCCGCCCGCGCTCTCAGTGGAGGGAAGACGCTGGCCACCGAGACGCCGGGGGTAGACGGGCCGGCCGCAACCCGAGCAGCGCCCCGGCGCGGCGGGCGGAAGGAGGAGCCCGGCCCAGGCCCAGTCCCTGCCCTGCGCCGCACAGTGGCCGAGTCCAAGGGCCAAGGCTGGCAGTGTAGGCGGCGCGGCTCCCGTCGGCCACCCTGGGCCCAGTTTGTGGCAGAAAAGGCAGGCACCCGGACGCAGAAGCAAGGCGCCGCGTTCCTTTCCCGCCGGACTGCGTTCCCAGCTTCTCTGGACTCGAGCCCGCTCCCTACCGAGCCAACCAGCTCAGCGCCGGGGCAGTTCCAGTCTCAGCGCACACAACCGGGCACACCTGCCTACGGGGGCTGCAAGGAAAGGGATCTGACAAATGATAACCCTCCACCTGGATTTTCTTCACTCAGTGCTGACTAGTATCAATTAACACCCCAGTACCTGTGCGTGCTTAGTCGCGTTGGACTCTGCAACCGCATGGACTGCAGCCCGCTAGGCTCTTCTGTTCATGGGGATTCTCTAGTCAAGAATACTGGAGTCAGTTGCCATGCTCTCCTCCAGGGGCTCTTCCCAACCCAGGGATCAAACCCAGGTCTCCAACATTGCAGGCGGATTCTTTACCGTCTTAGCCACAAAGGAAGCCCCCCCCCCGCACCTGCCCCTCCCCAAATACTCAACAAGCAGACCTCAGAGGGGAAACACCTGCTACCTTGGGACGCTGGACCCAGGACAGTAACTCCTTGGCTGAAGGCCTTTTGTCTCCATCACTGCCTCTACAGGTCCCTTATTCCACATTCCTTAAAAGCAGGAACCTCTCAGCAAAAAGTGCCCTGTGTGTAGTAAAGCTGTGCGTGCCCAAGACCCTACAGAGGGCTGCCAGGTGCTTCTGTAGGGGAGCACTAGGGGCCTGGGAGCAGGTGTGCTTCTAAACAAACATCTGGAAAGACCACACAGCCTGCCAGGCTCTCAGAAAATGCCCCTTTTCTTCAAAGAATTCCAACACAATTTGTTTCTGTTGGTGTGATTCCATTAGGACCAACCACTTCCATGGAATCTTGCAGACTAACTTCATACTCCAACATCTTGACCGTCTTCAGGTTTGTCCCAGATAAGTGTAGTGAGAAGTTCAGAAACATGACAGATTAAGTGGAAACTGGCTTGAACCAGGAGTATGATCTTGGGCAAGCTCTTTGTTGAATGGGACTCATATGCTGGGGTGCAGGCGAAGCTCCCTGCAAAAGGCTCCCTAAATGGGAGCTGGAATGGGGAAACCCCACCCAACCTCTCTGGCTGAAAATCTTTACATGAAGCAAACCCAGCAGCAACGTCTTTCTAGGTGAGATTTTTTTTTTTTTCCAATCTGTGTTGTCTTTTCACTTTTTAAAAAAAATTAATTATTTTAATTGGAGGCTGATTACAATATTGTAGTGGTTTTTGCCATACACTGACATGAATCAGCCATGGGTGTACATGTGTTCCCCATCCTGAACCCCCCTCCCACCTCCCTCTCCGTCCCATCCCTCAGGGTCATCCCAGTGCACCAGCCCTGAGCACCCTGTCTCATGCATCGAATCTGGACTGGCGATCTATTTCACATATGATTATATACGTTTCAATGCTAATCTCTTAAATCATCCCACCCTCGCCTTCTCCCAGAGTCCAAAAGTCTGTTCTTTACATCTGTGTCTCTTTTTAACTTGTGTGCGGCTTCAGGAGGGCACTGGGTCCTGTGAATGACATGGAAGATGGGGCTGCCGATGGAACAGGAGGAAGCTCTGGGCAGAAAGCTCAGGGGACAGAAAGAAGACCCCAACAGGAAGCCCCACCTGTGCCACTACAGTACTTGGGTTGGGGATGGCAGCTCAAGTGGGCACTCGGGCAGCAAAGGAAAGGAAACTGCACCTCCCCACCTACCCCTGCAACTGGCCTCCCTTTCTAACCTCCCAGTGGGAGCTGGTCGTGACCATGGGCTACAAGGTTCAGAGGCATCTGCCATCTGCGGGAGGACTCAGGCCCTTGTCCTTCTACAACCTCTTCAGGTAATTCAGTTCATCTACTGTCACTCCTCACAGGAGCTGCTCTTCCCTGGTGCAAAAGGCATTTCTAGAACTGCAGTTTGGGTACTTTTCGTTGACATCTACTAGCTAAGAAGGGGCTGCTTCCCTGGTGACTCAGATGGTGAGAAATCTACCTGACATGCAGGAGGTCTGGGTTTGATCCCTAGGTCGGGAAGATCCCCTGGAGAAGGGAATGGCAACCCACTTCAGTATTCTTGTCTGGAGAATCCCATGGACAGAGGAGCCTGGCGGGCTGCAGTCCACGGGGCAGCACAGGGCTGAACAACGAACACTTTCACTTTCACTGCACTTTCAGCTAGGGAATACCTTCTCCTAACAAACTTACTTTAACAGCTAAACCCAGAGGAACAAACAGGTTTAAAAGGAGTCTCCAATTGACTCAAATACCCCAAATACACAAATAAAAATCCTGAAGTTCAGGGAACTGACAACAACAGTGGTTCAGAGGTTAGGAAGCTACGCAAGCTCCCAGGCCTCAAGGGGTTTCAGTCTTTGAGGAAAAATATGGGAAAAGTACGACTGATGCATCCTCCATATGTGTGGACACCAGGTCCTGCCACAAACACCCACGAACAATTCTGAGGAAATTTATGAAGGCGGAAAAGCACAACTGGAAGAGTCAGGATTCCTTTTTAGAAGACCGCTTCCTGGTGTTCGGCCTTCTCTCACCCCCGAGTTAAAGCCCACTGGAAAGCAGGGTCCTGAGCAAAGCACCCCATCTCCTGGTGGTCAAGTGCAACCCTGAGAGACAAGGTAAAGTTTGTCAAGACCCTCTCCAAGGACAATTTAAAACCAGATGAGGCAGCAGCCAAGTCGCTTTATTGTTACTCTTGTTCAGAACTCAAGGATGAACAGGCTAGCACCCACCCTGCAGGCAGGCCAAGAAGGGGTCAGGAAGTCGGGGTCAATGGTAGGGCCACTGCCTGGCCCTGGGGCAAGGTCCCCAGTGAATCTGGACCCAAACTCAGACCCAGGTCTGGGCTGGAGGGGAGAAGAGAGGAAACCAAGAGCCAAAGTCACGGTGGGACCCCCTTAGCTCCTCCTCCCTGGCCTTGGTCACCACTGGGTGTCTTTGAATAGCTAACATGTGCCCTCTAACCCCAGGGGCCATGGGCTGCAAGGCTAAGACTTCAGAACAACGCTGCTTACTCCTACCTTTCAGGATGGCTCCTGATACTAAGACTACTTTCCCCGTAAATTTAGTGAAAAGTAAATAGCTAACTTAAGAAGAAATATTTTAATAAGTATGAGACATAAGAACCGTATTTCCTTGCTGGCTAGTTTCATCTCAAGTCTCTAAAAGAACACACCAAATAAAAAAGCCAGAAAAATCAACTCCTATCAGAGAAAAGCAGTTTTGACAGAAAAGCAGTTTAAGTGTAAAGCGGACACAAGCACGTGGCGTGCTGCCTCCACCACACTGTGCCTAGATTCTGCATTTCCTCACTAGCTCGTCCATCACACCACAAGGGCAGGTGACAAAGGAGAAAGGCGAAACAGGCCCACAGATCTGAACCGAATTCCGAAGGTGGCTGGTAAGCAGGAACAGGAACCTCCCTCCACAGGGTGGGAGGGGATGGTCAACTGAGACAAGGAAGGTCCCAGAGCAGGGCCACAGCCGCTAGTCCTCAGACGCAAGTATGCATCGACAAATAACTCTTGTTTTTTAGTCACTAAGTCGCATCTGACACGACCCCATAGACTGTTGCAACCCCATAGACTGTAGACTGACAGGCTCCTCTGTCCACGCGATTTTCCAGGCAAGAATTACTGGACCTGGTTGCCATTTCCTTCTCCAGGGGATCTTCCTGACCAGGGATTGAATTGGTCTTCTGCACTGCAGATAGATTCTTTACCTTTGAGTCACCAGGGAAGCCCTAAGTAACTGTACTGGCTACATTTTAAGAGATTATTTTTTCCAAAATTGAAATACTTGAAAAGTGAAAGATTCACTAAAATCAGGTCTAACAGTGGCTTTTTGGATTTGTCCAAAAGAGGAAAAAAAAAAACAACCATGTAATTTCCTGTGCTTGCCTGGATCACAGAAACAAAATGGTGAAGTGAGAAAAGTGTATTTGAAGGAAATCTCAACAAGAATAATACAAGTCGAGCTATTAGGAAATTGCAAAAGGATACCCAACAGGTTTTATTCTGAAATTTCAACAAATCAATATAGGAGACCAAGAATGTTGCCTTTTACAACTATACAGAAAAACAAAAAATCTTGGGATTCTGTCAGCATACAAAAGTTCCTCTCATTCCAATGGAAAGTAAAAGCATTTAAAGAGTAAACATAAGAGGCTTTTAAAGTCAAAAAAAGAAAAAACAAAATTTGGCAAGTGTTTTTAAAAAGGAACACATGGTTATCAGTTGAAACAATGGCTCATCTTTATTCAGTGTTCTATCTCCCATATCAGACGTCCGATCACAACTGGGCTAATGCAAAAACAAAACAACCAAAACCAAACAAAAACAAGAAACCCCTTAAAGCATATACAGATAATTTTCAATAGCTGTGCACATATACGTTATTAGGCGTTTATATACACACGTGCACGTGTCTGTATCTATAACCAATGTACTTATCAAAGCCCTCTCCAGGCAAGAGGGAAGGGAATGGAGAGTTTCAGCAGAGACGGTCTGCAGCCCACTGCCTGGACAGGGTAGGTAAACTGCCACTTGAGCTTGCTGCCCGTGCCCCGCTGTCCAGCCCAGGCCATGTGTTTTAGGTAACACCTTGCTGGACAGTTTATGTTACGTCCTCTGCAGGAATTAAAAACTCAAGAAAAATATTACTCTACCCATCCAAAGAAACGTATGACATAACCAGTGCTTGCTGGTTTAGTGGTATAATCCAGAAAGGGAAATACAGTCCAGCAGGGAGGGGGAGGGCGACCATCTCAGACCCCACGACACATGCTTCACAGGGTCTTCATTCAGCTAATTCATCTGGATACATGCAGCAGAACTAAAGCGTAAAAACAGTCTTCCTTACTCCTTCCAACAGCTTCAGGATCAATCTGAGAAGACCCTGAGTAAAGTCAAGGCTATGGCACTTGACCTTTGAGTGAACTCCGGGAGTTGGTGATGGACAGGGAGGACTGGCGTGCTGCAATTCACGGGGTCGCAAAGAGTCGGACACGACTGAGCGACTGAACTGAACTGAGTGGTAAGGACATCTAGCCATTACTGGTTAGATAGCATCACCAACTCAAAGGACAGGAATTTGAGAAAACTTTGGGAGATGGTGGAGAACAGAGGAGCCTGGTGTGCTGCAGTCCATGAGGTCAACAAGTGTAAGACATGATTTAGCAACTCAACGACAACAAGAACCGGTAACAATTCTGAGCAGCAATGTCCAATCAGCTTATGCCTGACCCTGAAGAAACAGGTCTAATTTGCCAAATTCCCTGGAAAGCAGGGCTCCAGCATTCAGGCGTTTGACTTCATGCTTTGAGGGTTTGACAGTAAGACAGAAACACCCTCTAAAACACTGCGGTTCTGTAAACTGTGCCTGACACCTGGTTGCTGAATAGTCCAGGGTTTGATTAAAGGAGGCGCTGTGTATTTTATTATCAAAACACATTTCATTTTAAAGTAATTCTTGCATGCTCCTTTAAAACTAATAAACCTTAACAACTCTCCTTAAAAACTCCACACTGTTCTCCATAGTGGCTGTACTAGTTTGCATTCCCACCAACAGTGTAAGAGGGTTCCCTTTTCTCCACACCCTCTCCAACATTTATTATTTGTAGGCTTTTGGATCTCAGCCATTCTGACTGGTGTGAAATGGTACCGCATAGTAGTCTTGATTTGCATTTCTCTGATAATGAGTGATGTTGAGCATCTTTTCATGTGTTTGTTAGCCATCTGTATGTCTTCTTTGGAGAAATGTCTATTTAGTTCTTAACAATAACCCTGTGTACGAGACAGCAAAAGAGACACTGATGTATGGAACAGTCTTATGGACTCTGTGGGAGAGGGAGAGGGTGGGAAGATTTGGGAGAATGGCATTGAAACATGTAAAATATCATGTATGAAACGAGATGCCAGTCCAGGTTCAATGCAAGATACTGGATGCTTGGGGCTAGTGCACTGGGACGACCCAGAGGGATGGTATGGGGAGGGAGGAGGGTTCAGGATGGGGAGCACATGTATACCTGTGATGGATTCATTTTGATATTTGGCAAAACTAATACAATTATGTAAAGTTTAAAAATAAAATAAAATTTTAAAAAAATAAATAAAATATTCCAGACATGGGTATACAGATGAAAAAAAAAAAAAAAAAACTGCTCAATTTCCCTGGTGGTCCAGAGGCTAAGAATCTGTCTGCCAATGCAGGGGACACCAGTTCGATCCCTGATCTGGGAAGACCCCGCATGTCTCAGGGCAACTAAGCCTGTGCACTACAGAGCCCGCACTCTGCAAGAAGAGAAGCCACTGAAATGAAAACCCTGCACACCTCAACTAGGGAAAACCTTCACGAAGCCAGAAATTAATCATTTTTTTTTTAAATAAGGGACTGCTGATCTGTGTGATTCAGTGCCATTCTCAACTTCTTCCTCTGCTCTCACTCCGCCCGGACCCGTTTCCCGTCCTTTGTCCATATCTACTGAGACAGCTTTTAGCGAAGGTCTTCACCCTCACTCACTCATCTGTTCCTCCACGTTCTCAACAAGTATCTATGGAACCCCTGCCACGTACTAAAAGTTTCAGCTCTTGTGAGGGTCACATGTTGGTGGAGAACTGTGACACTATCAGGCATCAGCGACATAGAACGGTGTGCTGAAGGCAACGAAGGGATCGTTTACGGACCAGGGGAACACAAAGCGGTGGACGACACCCTACTTGCTGGGATGGTGTTCCCACTCCTAGGCACTGGCCTAGGAGTGTTGCACACAGACCCATCTCCTGAGAGCCCAGAGGAAGGGCAGGGTGCTGAGGCTGGCTTTCAGCTATGCTCACTCTGCACAGACAAGTGGGGAGTCGCTGATGGGTGTGAAGAGGGGGCCAGGGACAAGAGAGATGACCCTGGCTGCTGTATGGGCTTCAATAGGAAGCCAGTATCTGGACAGAATTAAAGCAGAGCAAGACCACTTCTGGGGGTGAGGGGCCATTAACCTATGACCCGCAGAGCAGGCGCAGCTGAACCTTCTTTAGGCTGGAACACCCTAGCTCTTTAGGGCACCGGATTTGTTCTTGTGCCCCCTTGAAAAGAATTTTAAAAATCTGCACCCCTCGCCCACTGTAAAGCTGGTGTGTAAAGTTATTCAGAGGATTAAGTGCTTGAAAAGGATGTAATTGCAGACACACTGTATTTGCATTTTAAATAGATTAGGACCAAAGCTTTGGACTTGCAGATTTAGCTCAGTTCACTAAAGAGAAATATCCACCATTAGTCGTCTTTGTCTAATCTGTTTACCAAATTGCACTTACTTTCTGCAACAAGTCCCACTGCATTTCCACGCAATCACATGAAACCATCTAACTCTGACTTTTAACAGGAAGACATTGGAGTTCATTGGATTCTAAAATCTTTTAACTTGACTCTCCAGCAACTGGAAAACGGGAACGACAGAGGACGAGATGGATGGCATCACCGACTCGACGGACAGGAGTTTGGGCAAGCTCCGGGAGTTGGTGATGGACAGGGAAGCCTGGCATGCTGCATTCCACAGGGTCGCAAAGAGTCGGAAACGACTGAGCGACAGAACTGAACTGACCTGGAAAACGAGACCTTGCTCTGACATAATCTGTACTCTTTTCCCGTGGACTCACAATAATAACCGAATAAAAGCGTGAATGTCTTCCTGCGCCTCCGCGACCCCAGCCGCAGGGCAGGAAGACCCTCCTCGAGCAGCGGCCGCAGTACCTCGAAGCCCCAGGTGCACAGGCCTGCGGTCCCCGCCCAACCTGAGCGCGGATTCTGAACCACGGGCGGGAAAGACCACCGGGCCCGTGGGAGGTTCTCTGAGGGCAGGTCTGGCCCTGTAGACTTGTTCTGGAGCGAGCTGGTGTGCGCTCTCCGCCGCGGTCGCGTGCCCCAGAGCCCACCCCAACCGTCGGAACCGAGAGCTCCCGCCGTCCGCGCTCGGGCGGCTCCTCCCGGGCCTGCGCGAAGGCAGGCACCGGGTCGGCAAGGTCCCCTCCTCGGGGCTGCGCGGAGCACCGGCGCCTGTACCCCCTCCCCGCCCCATGCCCTCGGGCTTACACAAACGACGGGAAGGACGCTGGGACCTTCGCCTCAGTCTAGATGTCGCCGTCTCGGCGCGAAGTTACCCTATAACGACGCCTCCACGGCGGCCATCTTACCCAGAGGCAGCCGATGCCTTTTGACTCTCGCGCCAATCCGTAGAGCGAAGGAGCCGTGAAAGGAGTTCTGCGCAAGGACGGAAGCTGGAGTCCCGCGTTTCCGGGCGGCCGCCGCACCCCGCCCCCTCGTGAAGGCACTTGATTGGCTGCCGACTCGCGATCTCGCGATCTCGCGGGAAGTGGCTAAGGGGGCGGCCGCCGGTGTGTCTGCCCTCCCGTTCCCCGCCCCCGCCTCCGCCTCCGCCGCGACTCCCGCCTCCGCCTCCCAGACCCCGGCGCCGCCACCTCCCCCTCCCCCACGGCCCCGCCCGGCCCTTCGAGCGGCCGCGGAGACCGCGCAGCGCGGCAGGCGGGATCCGCACGGTAAGATGGCCGCGGCGAGCCCAGGCGGCCGGGCCTAGCGTCCCCGCCGGAGTGCGGCGGCCGGGAGGCGGAGGGCCGGACTCTGGGGTCGTGGCCAGGAGGGATCGAGGCGGGCCGGTGAGGAGGCTGACCGGGCTGCGAGGTTGCGCTGGCCGGCCGACCGTGCAGGGGGCCTGCCGGTTTCGGACGTCCGAGCAGGTGTCCTCGGGCCGCGTTCTCGGGGGAGGCGGCTCCCTCAAGAGTTTCCAGGTCCAACTGTCTCCTCTTCCTAAGGCGGCGGAGTCCGGGCGTGGACTCGGTGTTTGTTGTTGATGGAGCGTGTTTTGAGGGGCGGCGACGCCTGCTGGGAGGTGATAGTTCTCCACAAGTCGCACAGGTCTGCGGCGGGAACTGTTTGCACCAGGACCGCATTCGAGCAGACACTGAGCTGCCGAGACAGGACTTTGCTCGTGGGGCGAAGGGTTCCTCGCCGTCCGTACTGTTTGTGGGGTGTTTAAGTGCTCAGTTTTTCCTGCACAAAACAGAATGGGTCGGTTCTTCAAAGTTGTTAACTTTCCAGTACTGCTCTGTCGCCCATGAGTGAGAGTTTTCGCTAGTGGCCGCAGCTTAGAGAAATGACCTTGTGTGAGGGACGGCCCCTTGGTTTTGTCTCAGTCAAGTTCTCTAAGGCGGATCAGAGTTGGGCATGGCATCCCCCAGCGACCAGGGACTTCATCTTGCTCCCCTCTGCTTTCCCACAGACACTGTCTCCCTGGGCGATCTCTGGTGAAGTCTTGGCTTTCAGTCAATTTGTGGTGGACATTGCCCTAATTAATGTTTCCATCGCCCAACTGGGGACCTGTAATCCAGGTGCCTGCTTGACTTCTCCTACTGTGGGTCTGATAGTCACCCCAAACTCGCCCGACTCCTCAAACCTGTTCTTCTCCTAGTCTTTCCTCATTTGGGACTCCATTCTCCAAGGTCTCAAGCTTGAAACCCCTCCATGGTCCATGAATCTTCTTTTATACATTCCCGCTGGGTCCAGCAACAAGGCCCATTGGCTCAGTCCACAAAGTCTTGTGGGCTGTGCTCTTGGTTCTTCCACTGCTGTCCTCTTGCTTGGGTGGCTCCTCACTGGTCTTTCTGCTCAGCTCTCACCACCCCACAGTCATCCCATGTCCACTGGGAAACCAGAGCCATCTTTTAAATTGCTTTTGTTTATTGAGGTAATTGAGCATGTGCTTTGCTTTATATAAGGTAATATCCACAATACCTCTGTCAGTTACAAAGGATAAAAGGGAAGTGGACAGTGGATGGGCTTACCACCCATCCTGACACCCCTGCTGGGGTTCCCAGGGCCCCCCTTTCCATGGTAACCAACTCCTGAGTTTCAGGGTTCACGCTCTTACTTGAAAAAATAACATGGTTTTTGCTATGAATGTATTTACTACTAAGTAAAAATTGTATAACTTGTCTTGTTTTTGTTCTTTAAAAAAATTCTGCCCTTGGGTCTCTGCTGCAACCTGCTCTCTTCATGCAGCTGGTTTCTAAGTCCCCTGTGTGGGCCTGGTCATGTATTTTAACTGCTTTAGTAAATTCTGTTCCATTGATACAGTTAGTGGCCCTAAAATCCACAAAACTTTGAAAACCAAAAGTTTTTGGTCTTGTTTTTAATTGATTTCTTGGCAGACCCCGACCCTGCAAAAGCTTTTAGTAACTTCTGTTTCACTCGGTGTGATCCTTATGCGTTTAACTGAAGCAGTCACGTCCAATCATGGGGTGCTGCCGCAGACCCCTGGGAGGATGTCTTGTGATACATATATCAAATAGTCTTTGTACAACCTGAATAATTCTGAAGTCAGAAACTGGTCTGCCCCAGGGCTTTGGTCCTTTGGGACTGCAGTCCTATGAACCATCGTTTGCTTGTCCCTGCTGCTGTTGACTGACTCCTGGGTGGGCAGTCTCCATAGTGTTGCCATCCTGAACAGTGACTCTGAGCACAGGCTTGTCTGTGTCTGGGACACAGTAGGCTGTTTTTTGGGGTCCCAGCTGGCAGAAGAGCCATCGGCGAGGAGCGGAGCACACATGCACAGTGTGTGCTGAGTGTGTTGCTGTGCAGTCCGTTCTGACCACAGGGTAAAGGGGCTCAAGAGACCACGCACATGTCTCTGTGAGCACTTGGTGTTGTCAGGCTGCTTCATTTCTGTCAGCCTGGAGGGTGTGCGAGATGGCTTGTCTTGAGCACACACATCATAGCAGGTGAATCTTCAGCTTGTACCTCTGCGTGCCACCCTGTGCTTAGAGGAGCATCTATCTATTAATAGACTGCTGCTGGGCCTGGAGGGCCTTCATCTGACCTGGACTGACCTCTTGACCTCCTGGTCCTCAGACTCCTGGCTCTTGCTCATGTTCATCCTGCTTTCTGAACCTCCCCAACCTTCTCTCTGGTCCCTGAGCCTGTGTTTGAGTCTCTGGCCCTCTGCATATGCTGTTTTCCACATTTTAAGTATCTTCCCTCTCTACCCTTTGGTTCCTGGTCGCTGTGTTTGTATCTGAAATGATCACAATTGTGAGAATTTTTCACCAATTCTTAAAATATTACTTTTTTTCCCTGTAGAAGTAAATCAGAATGAGTTACACAGAAAAACCCGATGAAATCACAAAGGATGAGTGGATGGAAAAGCTCAATAACTTACATGTCCAACGAGCAGACATGAACCGTCTCATCATGAACTACTTGGTCACAGGTGAGGGCTGTGCTATGGGTGCTGCCTCTTGGGCACCATTCTCCCTTTCTGGGCTCACAAGCAAGACTTTACCACTGGAGGGTCCTGAAAGTTAGGTTGCATTCAGGCATCATGGAAACGCAGTGCTCTTGTAACCAACTTGGAACTACCATTTTAAAGAGATGTCCTCTTCTGGAGATGAAATCATGATTCCAGGTCTCTGAGATCTAAAGAAAAAACCTTATTTCTTAGCCTTTGACATTTTGCAGTTGATCTACATCATTAACAATGTGCAAAAGTAGATTTAAAGTCCAAATAATTAATCTCTTCTGGCCAGTTTGGTAAATGATACTGGACTGTTTCAGAAGGTGTGTCCAAGTCAAAAGAAGAAAGGGGGAGGGGCCTGTGGAAGGTAATGCAAGTGCTCTGTGATAACACCCCGTCCTCCTGACCCTGTGGAGGAGAGGGTCGCTCTGCAGAGCTGAGAAAACCCACATGTCTCCAGAAAGTGAGTCTCCTTCCTGGAGTTCCAGTGACCTCGGCCCCCATCAGTCTCTGAGACTGAAGGAACTGTGTACTCATTCACAGTGGGAGGGCGCTGTGCTGCCCCTGGAGCAGGTTGGCAGCTTCTCCACATAGGCCTGGACCCCAGTGCAGGGGCCTCAATGCCCATCCTCCCCTGACTGGAAGTTGAGGGGGTGGGGCAGGTGGAAGGAAAGGAAGTGTAGCTGGTAAGCCACAGAGGTGTTAATCCCACATCCCAAGAAAGTGCAGTTCTTACTAGAGGTTTTCATTCACAGAAGATGGGCTTTCTAGACATAAAAAGCCCTTGTGTTGGTATCTTGCTGATTTTCCAAGCAGTTGAAGGTTGTTTCTTTTCCAGAGGGCTTTAAGGAGGCAGCGGAGAAGTTTCGAATGGAATCTGGGATTGAACCCAGCGTTGATCTAGAAACACTTGACGAGCGAATCAAAATCCGTGAGATGATACTGAAAGGCCAGATTCAGGAGGCCATTGCGCTCATCAACAGCCTCCACCCAGAGCTGCTGGATACAAACCGCTATCTCTACTTCCATCTGCAAGTGAGTTGCTTGTGGACACTTGGTGAATTAAGGTTCTTCATGTTAGCCATCCCCAACTTCCGGGCCACAGACCGATACCTCCTATCAGGTTAGAGGCAATAATTCATTAGAAATAAAGGACACAATAGACGTAACGTGCTTGAGTGATCCCAAACCATCCCTGCCCTACCCCAGTCAGGGGAAAAATTGTCTTCCACCAAACAGGTCCTTGGTGGCAAAAAGCTTGGCAAGTGGACGTGTTAGTCACTCAGTTACGTCCAACTCTTTGCGACCCTGTGGACTGTAGCCCGCCAAGCTCCTCTGTCCATGGAATTACCCAGGCAAGAATACTGGAGTGGGTTGCTGATCCCTTTTCCAAAAAGCCTGGGGATGGCTGCTTGCTGTTATTGAGAGGTAATGAGGCTAATTTCATTAGAATATTGCTGTAATTGACGAGGGAAGGGGTTTAAGTTAGCTGCTCTGCCATGTACCTCAGAAGCTGTTTCTTGCTTTGAAAATGCAAAGTCAGGAGCTTGGAATACTCAAAAACTCTGTCCTCTGAGAGGCCCTTTTCATAAGAAGCAGGTGCAGCCCTGGTGTGGGGGGTTGTCGCTGGCTGGGCGCAAGTTGTTCACCCTGTCTGCCTGGCCCCCAACCAGCAACAACACCTGATCGAGCTGATCCGCCAGCGGGAGACGGAGGCAGCGCTGGAGTTTGCACAGACCCAGCTGGCTGAGCAGGGTGAGGAAAGCCGCGAGTGTCTGACCGAGATGGAACGCACACTGGCCCTGCTGGCCTTTGACAACCCCGAGGACTCACCCTTCGGAGACCTGCTCAACATGATGCAGAGGCAGAAGGTGGGCTCCAGAGGGCTTCCGTCCACATCCTCTCTGGATATTCAGGGCAGGATTTCCAAAGAAACGGGGTGGTGTGTGTGGTGTGACCAGGACACTACTGGGAGGGCCCCACACTTTACTTGTGAAATACTAGGAGCCCAGGGTATTGAGACCCTTAAACGATAGTTAAGCCTCTTTGCCAGTTTTTGTTTTTGTTTTTTTTTTTTAATCTGAGCTGGCTTACTGTGTGGAGACTCTTAGGAACGGATGTTCCAAGTATCTTTTGATGAAAATCCCACACTTTGCTCTCTGCCACGGCCTCTGTGTTCCCACCAACAGGGCAGCTCCCCAACCGCAGTCCCCCTTCCCCACTGCCCTGACTGCCCTGAAAGGAGGGTGTCCTTGGGGTCCGCATCAGGTGTCCTCCTAGGGCTTGTTGGGTGGAACTGGTATCTCATCCCTGCCAGTTCCCTCATGCCCAGGCTGGATGTGAGATCTGCTGACCATACCGTGTGCCCCTCTGGGCAAGGACTGTGTTTTATATCCCCAGAGTACCTGACGGTCACAGGCTTCGTGTTTGTTTAAATAAGTAGCCAGCCTCTCGTGTAAAAATGGTTTTGAAGACATATAAGATGCATCTTATAATGGCTCCTTTTCGCAGGTGCCCTGTATGTGAGGTGGTTTTTATTGGCTATCCATTTTCTAGGTGTGGAGTGAAGTGAACCAAGCTGTCCTGGATTATGAGAATCGTGAGTCAACACCCAAGCTGGCAAAGTTGCTGAAACTACTCCTTTGGGCTCAGAATGAGCTGGACCAGAAGAAAGTAAAATACCCCAAAATGACAGACCTCAGCAAAGGCGTGATTGAGGAGCCCAAGTAGTCTGTGCGGGGCCCCGCCGCATGGCCCCGGGCCCGCGGGCGCCACCTGGGACTGAAGATTTTTACGGCAGCAGAGAACTCTCTTCTCCCTTCTTTTACTGTTTGTGTGTTTTGTTTTGTTTTTGACCCAGCATCATTTTGAAAGGGAAAAGTGGCCCTTTTAAGCACTGGAAAACTCCCAGTGCAAGATACCGTCTCTTCTGGAAGGCCGGCAAGGACTGCCCCATGGCCTGTGCTCAGCGTTCTGGGCGCTTCAGCTCCTGAAGGCGCCTCATCTTAGGGCCGCTAGTCCACTCGAGGCCGCGCTCAGAGCACGGGGCAGCACTGATGACCGTCTCACTCTGTCAGCATCCAGGAGGACAGCGTGTCCTCCTCCCCCCATCTCGGCCGGCCTTCGTGTAGAAGTGTTTTATTTCCCTCTTTGGTTTTTGGTTTGTTTTGGTTTTTTCATAGGAAAGACTATATGAATTTGTAAATCCCAATTCAAAGACTTCTTTTTTGCGCGGGCACTAAGTTTGGTTGTCTTCCTGTTTGGTCTGGGTCGTGTGGCTTTGGGGGAGATGGGTGTGTGCGTGTGTGTATGCGGGGCGGGCTGTGTGTTTTTTAATTTTTTAAATATATATTTTGGTGCTGTAAGTGGTGAGAGACTCTTTCCTAGTGGATCAATGAACCATCTCTCCTGGGCACTTTTGTTGAAAATAAAGGTTTCTCCTTAATTTCAAGAATGACCACAGTGGTCTCTCAGAAGTATTCATCATCTCAAGCACAACTTTTGCTTTTGGAGTGGCTTCCCCGGGGTGACCATAGTGACGCTGTCTGGTACCTACAGCCAGAAAGGGACAGCTCCCGGTGACACGTGACAGTGCCAGGCATGTGCTATGGTGCAGTGAGCTCTGTGACCCACACTTTTGCCTCTCGCTCTGTCAGCCAGTCTGGCAGACGTCCAGCTCCTATTCCCTCATGTCTGTCCCCTGCCCGGTGCCCACTGCCGTCAGTGAGTCCTGAGTGCAGGCTCAGGTGTTGGGGTTTGGGGCAGGTGGCCCAGGGTGCCAGTGCAGAGCTGCTGGCCCTCAGTGAGGCTGGTGGAGGTGGAGGGGCCCTGGCGTGCAGAGCCCCAGGGCTGATGACCCCCATACATCCTCTGGTGAGAGCACCTGCATGGCTGGGATTCAGTTCTCACCTGATCCCTCCCACAGGGTGGGTTGTGCTGGCACCTGGGCTCTGCAGAGATGCACGCCATCAGCAGCCAAATTTAGAGAGTCTGTTGGCCTTGGTGCTCGGCTGGGTAGGTCTTTGGGAAGGTCAGGTCTTCTCCGGCTGCGGGGCGTCTTCGTCACATCCCCATACACTCAGTGTTTGTCCCGCAGGGTCTGCGGCTTCAGCTCCTCTCCCCACTCACTTGCGGCTGCACGTGGAGGCTGCAGGTCATTGGTTTTCAGTGGGTACAGCTTCAGGCAGAGTTTTCCCTCCCCAGTCACAGAGCAAAGGCAAAAGTGCTGAGGTCTCTGTGTATCAGGAGACCATCAGGCCCTGGACTGGCCCTTACCCGTGGCAGTGATGAGCTTCAGCTCTGTCTCAGTCATCAACTCAGATGTGACCTTTCTGTATGATCATTTCCTCTTAAGATTTGGGAATAAAAGTAGGGAGAAAGGGGCCTTTAATCTTCAGGTGATAGTTAAATACAGCAGAAGCTGAAGAAAAATATTAGGGAAGTAGAGGTAAAACTACACTTTTCGAAAAGCACGAAGTAATTCAGCATATTCCTATCCTTTACTATTAGTGTATATAAGATAATTTATGTGCATCATTAACATACAATCAATCTGACATTTTTCAAAATAGTGGGTTTGAGATGTATGTTACCGGGTAAGAACCATCCATGAACCATGGGGACCTGTGGAGGGCCTGTCACGTGTAGGAAGTGCTGTCGAATGCTTCAGAGAAGTGCTGCTGGCTTGTCTATCATTTAGTCAGTGAGGGGCTTGACCAGTGAGTGCAAAGACCCATGTGAGCTGGGTGCCAGTGAGATGTGGAGAATTCAGATGGTGCTGTTGGGTTCTTTCCCTGTGTATAAAGAGTGTGGTTCCTTCCCCATAGGCTGGAAATCTTTAAAGGGGCGGCTTTGCAGACTTTTCTGTTTCCTCCTTTTGCAGTCTTATTTTTTTCAGCAAGCATTTCAAGGTAATGAACATTAAGTATATCGATTTTTCTACTTCATCTCATTTGGATCTCGCTGTGATGTTTGTTAAAATGTGATGTTTTACCAGGGTAGTTTATGTCTTCTTTTTTACACTTTCTGGTGGAAAGTGCCTTGAAATAAATAAAACGTGACAATATTTTGGTGCTCTGTGTTCCTGATACTGTGAAGTCACATGAGGAATGACCCCTAGTTTGGATTCTTCTGAAGCATAGGGATTATTGCAAGGCACATGAGAAATACTGTATTTTGTTATTTGAATCAAGGTTTCCAGCTTCTAGAAAAGGCAGCTGTTGTTTGGGATGGTTCCTGTCGTGGACTGAAATGCCAGGGGTGAGCCTGGTGGCTGCAAGGCTAGCTCTGCTGTCCAGCCGGGATGCCCCCTGAAGACAGACGTGCAGAGCAAGCACGTGATGGGCAGCTTTCCTAAAGCAGCGTGACGTCTGTGCTTTCCCCAAGTGCTGACTGGGCTGCACAGGGGCCAGAGGTGGCGAGGACCCTGGGGACACCCAGGCCGTTGTCCAGCAGGGCTGCACTTGACCAGAAGTTGTGCCAGGTGTAGCAGCCCATCTGTGCTGCGCAGTAAGGTCGGGTCTGGAGGCTGAGGAAGGTGAGGTCACGACATAGCAGAAAGGCCTTTGTGGTGTGTCTAGGCAGCAACTCCAGTAAAACTCATGCAAGGTGCACAGGCCCCAAACGAGTAAGAGCCGAGGCCCCAACACCAGTGGGCGTGGCCGGAACAGCCATCACCAGCATTGGGGGCCAGGGCTAGTCTCTACAGGACCCACTGATCACTCTCCACCTTGAAACTCAGGAACAGTGGGTTGGCTGGATATGAGGTCCCTCACAGAGGTTACTGGAAGCTGGAGGCGTGTCCAGCTGCTGCCAGCGTGAGCGTGGCTTCCTCTCGGGTTGGGACACGTGGTCTAGTGGCCCTAGCTGACACCCAGATCTTCTGCCTCATGGAGGATGGCCCGTCCAGCTCAGAGGCTCAGGAAGGGGTCGGATGCTCACCCCTGGCCCTCCATTGGCCTCTGTGCATTTCGAGCAACCCTCCACCTCTTGTTCCCCACTAGCCAAAGCTTTCTCACCTTGGGCCTGGAGTACTGCAGTGGCCTGTCCTTCCTTGCCTCTGCCCTGGCCACCCTGAGTGGTCCTCACAGCAGCCAGGGTGATTCTGTGACCCCCTGGGGCTTCCAGTGTCAGAGCCCTGGCTGGTCTCTAGCTGACCACCAAGACCCATGAGCCTGCCCTTCCCCACTGCTTTTGTCCCCCTTCCTGTCCCCTCACCCACCAGGCTCCTTGTGGTCCTGGAGCTGCCCTGGGCCTCTGCCCACCCCACCCACATGCCCTGCTCATTCTCTGCTCTCAGACTTGATGCACAGGTCTTGGCAGGGACACTTCCCAGCCCATCCCATGGCAGAAGCCACCCTTCCCTGCCTTCTCGGTTTCCTTTCTGTGTTTTGTTCATGCACAGCTCCAGGAGGTAAGCAAATGACAAATGTTCCCCATGGTGCAGCTCTAGGTTTTCATATAAAATCACCATCAGGGACTTCCCTGGTGGTCCAGTAGTTAAGAATCCACCTTCCAATGCAGGGAACACAGGTTTGATCCCTGGCCAGGGAACTAAGATCCCACAGGCTGTGGGGTGAGTAGGAAGTCCATGTGCTGCAGCTGCTGAGCCTGCGTGCCACAACTAGAGAGAAGTCTGTGCACTGCAGTGAGAAATCCTGCGTGCCACAGCTAAGACTCAACGCAGGGCTTCCCTGGTGACTCATTGATTCAAAATCCACCCGCCTATGCAGGAGACACAGGTTGAATCCCTGATCCGGGAAGATCCCACATACCATAGAGCAACTAAGTGAGTGCACCACAGCTACTGGGCCTGTGCTCCAGGGCCTGGGAACCATGACTACTGAGCCCAAGCACCACAACTACTGAAGCCTGCATGCTCTAGAGCCTGTGCTTCACAAGAGATGCCACCGCGATGAGAAGCCCACGCACCACAATGACGAGTAACCCCCACTCATCACAACTAGAGAAAAGCCTGTGTAGCAACAAAGACCCAGCACAGCCTAAAGTAAATAGACTTTTTTTTAAAAAAAAGACCCGATGCAGCCAAAAATAAATTTTTTAAATCATCATCAAAGCTCCTGGGGCAGTGGGTGGCAGTGAGCTGCCAGGTAGAATTTAGCAAGGATTATCACACTTTCCTCAGTCCTGGGTTATTTGGGGGAGCACTGCTCTCTCCACACCGTCTTTCTGTCCCATTGAGCATCGTATGGGTGGAAGAAGTGCCGTCTGCTGCTAGCATGTGTGGAGCAGGGCAAGCCAGGCCTGCGGTGAGCACCACTGCACAGAACGAGCTGGGGGAGGGGTAAGGCCAAGACCAAGGGGTAGGGCGTTTTAGGTTTTGTTCAGAGGGCCTCCTCCTTGTGTGACCTGGCCAGGTTCACCAGGCTGCCATGTGGAGGATGGATCCGGGGGGGTGGGGTGGAGGTGGGGTTGTGGGTGTGTGAAGAGGCAGCAAGTACCTGGGAGAAGCAGAATTGCCCAGAAGTCCACTTGCTGCCTCTCTGTGGCTGTGCCCACCACCCCTGGGCGTCAAGGCTTCTGAAGTCATGAGAATCCCCCCAAGAGCGAGGATCCGGGGATCCGAGGGCGGGGCCTGGCACCTGACAGGAGTCAGAACACGGTCTCCTCCGTGGGCTCTGGATCGCCAGGCTTCCTTCCCCCTGCTGCTCCAGGGTCCCGGGGCCAGAGCCCACCTTCAAAGACCCATTTTGAAACTGGTTCCCTTCCAGTCTTATTCCCTTTGCAGTGGGTGAGACCAACCCCAACTCTCACCCGAGGTGTGCACAGCCCTGCGAGGTGAGAAGCCCCCGGCATGCAGGCTGCCCGCCAGGATCACCGCCGGCTCAGCCCCTCCAGAGCCCCATCCTTCCGGCTGGCTGCAGGGGAAGCGCCCTCGCCGTCTGTCCCGGACGTCCGAGGCAGCCGCGAGGAGGCCCCGGGGCGCGCAGGGGTCTACCCCGCCCGCGGGAGCGCCAGGCCCGGCCTCCCCGACGGATGTGAGTGGGGCGGGTACCGAGTTGCGGGCCCCGCCCTGCCCGCCCGCCCCCCGCGGTGGCCGTCCGGGGGCGACACGTCCTGGGAGCGCGCCGGACGGAAGCGCCGCTGGGACTGACACGTGGACTTGGGCGGCGCTGCCCGGTGGCTGGGCCGGGCGGGAGCAGCCCCGGACACGCTGCGCCCGCGCCGTCCACGCCCGATGCAGCCGCCCCCAGACGAGACCCGCAGGGACGCGGCGGAGGACACCCAGTGGTCCAGGTGAGGCCGAGCGCTTCGGGGGATGGTCAGGGGAGGGTGCGGGCGTCCTGGGTGGAGACAGCTCCCGCCGGCGGCACCTTTGCTCCGCCTAGGGGCCACGTACCTCCCTGCTGCCTCCCTTCCATCCAGGGCCCGGTTCCCCAGTGCCCTGTCTGCTCTCTGCAGTCCAGGTCGGGTCTTGGTGGGATGGGAGGGCTGGGGGCAGGGCCTCCCAGCTCACGACCACACACGTTGACAGGCCTCAGCCCCGACCTGTGCCCACCCACCTGAGGGTCGCCTGTAGGTGCGCAGTCAGTGGGCTGGGGGCAGGGGGCTACGCTGGAACCTGCAGCAGACACTGACCCCTGCCTTCTGTGCCAGCTGTGTGATGCACACAAGGTCCCCCGGGGGTGGGGGTTTACCGCACAGGGAGACCTTGGGCAGGTCATGGCCCTGGGCTGGGGGCTCCGCCCTGCAGCGTGACTCACACAGTGACCAGGAGCGAGCAAGAGGATCCCCTCCGGTTCTGGGGGGCTGAGGTCCCCAAGTCATGAACGTCAGGCCCTGCCTCCCCTGACATCCCCCTGCCTCCCCTGAACTGGCCCTGCTTCCAGGGCCGGTTCACCTCCACTTCTGCATCCTGTGGGCCTGCCTTGTGCCTTCCCCTTCCCCAGCCTCCCAGAGCCAGTCACAGGAAGACCTGGGGAGCCAAGGGCTCCCTGGGGACAGGGCCCAGGGACGGGGAAGCTCAAGAGCCCAAATCACTCACCAGGTGCCAGGTGCCCAGGAGGGCTGCCCACTGGGTGTACCTGCCTCCCACTCACCTGCTCCCTCCCCACCCTGCTGGTTGTCTAGGCGAGGCCTCCTCCCTCAAGCTGACCCAGGAGCCCTGACCCAGAAGCCAACCCAAGTGACAGGAGCTTTGCAGGCGGCTGGGCAGAGGGCTGGAGCTTCTAGAGAGTCCTGTTGCTTTCTAACAGTCTGCCTTTGCCTTCACCACCTCCTTCCCTCCCTGCCTAGTTTAGAAAGGAGCGCCTCCAGGCAGGCAGCGGGGTCCTGGGTGGAGTGGTGCATACCCTGTGTGGATAAAGGTGATGAGAACTGTGACAAAGGGTTGTGGCGACTGTGCAGCTGCTGACTGCCCTGTGGACCACCCAGAGGCAGGGCCGTTCCTGGGACATACCTGACAGGGCAGCCAGCAGCCTCAGCCCCGCTTCTCTCTGGCCCTTGCCCTCTGTCCCCAGCAGCAGGCACAGTTCCCTTTTCTGAATCAAGGGTCCACGTGACCTCGTGTTTGCTCAACCATGGGTGCTTCTCAGGCATGGGGGCCTTTGGCAGGAAGCAGAAGTTTCTAGAAAAGTTGAGGGCATGGACGAGACTCTGGACTGGGCAGAGTGAGGGGATGAAGGTCTTCAGACTTTTTATGGCTGATCCTGTCATGACCTTACGTGTTCCCAGCAAGCCCTGCCGGAGACCAGGATTCTGGGTCTGGTGTTCTGATCAGTCGCCACATCTGGGTCACCTGCACCAGCAGACTTGCTGGTTCTGTGTCCCCAGCACCTGTGGAGGATGTCCCTTTGCCCGGCCAGCGGCACTGCCTGCCAGCTCAGGGACAAGGCTGCGGGTCCTCCAGGGCCCTAGGAGGAAGCCCATAGCACCCGGCCTCCCAGCTTCTGTGGGGGTCCCCATTCTGGCACCTTAAGCTCAAGGCCAACCAGTGATCTGGAAGCTGATGCCTTTCCTGACCTCTCGGTGCCCTGTCAGCCTTCCAGAGTAGGCTAGTCTCAGCCGGCTTTCCCCAGTTTCCAGCTGGACTTCCCACCCAGAGAGCAAACAGAACCAGGCTCCTGGAGCGCTGGCAAATTGCATCCAAAGGAGGGGCAGGTGTGCTGGGGGGCGCGGTCCCATCTATGCAGGTGACCCTTCGTAGCTTTGGCCACAGAAAGGAACAAAGCTTCCTTTTTAAAGGCACCTTCCGGCTATGGCTGTTCGGGGAAGTTAGAAGCCCTGCTCCCCTGCGCCTGGGTTTTCAGGGCTCACCTGTAGGCTGTGGAGGTCACCCTGCGCCAACCTCTGAGGTTCATGCACCTGTACTCAGCAGTCCTCTGCCCGCTCCTGCCGGCTGGCCTGCCATGCCGGGCTAGGAAAGCAGGGGCAAGAGGGGGGACTGGAGGCATCATTTCCACGGTTGGAGCCCCAGAGGAGACAGTCCCTGAGCTCCTCTGGGGGTCGCTGAGCCAGTGCCTCCTGTGGCCTCCTTGGCCTTCCTGATGCCCCTCCCCTGTCCTACCCTGACACCCCACTCACAGTCTGGTTCTGTAAAGAAAATTAGCATTTGGGGCCACTAGGCCCCAGGAGAGTCCTCAACCTGCCCTGTGGGGTTCTGCCCCCGCTTTGCCTCTCGAGAGGGGCACGCCCCGTCAGCCACTGTGCTGCTATCCCCACTTCTGAGTCACTCCAGTCACACTTTGCCAACCAGGAAGGAAGGTGGGGGCACTATGGCCTCTCCCTGATCACTAGGCAGTTTCCAAGGGGGCACCTGCCCCCAACCAGTCGAGTGGATGGCTCCTGGGAGTGCAGAACGGCGGGCCTTCCAGCGCAGAACACTTTCCCACTGGACTCATAGGAAGCTCTAATATAAAATGCAAATTGCCACAGAGTACTGCCCAGGAGCCCCATCCTTGCCCCTCCTCAGGGCACCCAGAGACGCAGCGTGAAATCTGTGGTCCAGTGCACCCAGGGAAACTGAGGCCCAGGGAAAGGGGGTCTCCCCTAGTCAGGCTGGGGCCCAGAGTGCACCCAAGTGTCTCCTTGGGAGAGTTGCTCATCACATCAGACCATTCCCTTCGTCCAGAGCTAACAGCACTTTGGACGGTAATTCCCAGACTCCTAACTGGCAAACACAACCCTCTGGGGAAACAGGCTGGGCTTATGCCCCTCAAGTCCCCTCGAGCGGAGGTCTGTCTCCACTGGTGGGATTGCAGGACCCCACAGCCTCCAGCTGTGGGGGCAGCAGCTGGATGATGTGGCCCTGAGCCTCCCCCAACCCACGGCCTCTGCAAGCCTGAGACACAGAAAGGCTCCCCATCTCATTTCCCGGCCTGTGGGAAAGTGCACCAAGTTGCCAGGGTGAGCGGAATGGGGTTGGGGGAGAAATGCTGGGAAGAGGTGGATGCTGTTGCCAAGGCTCCCCCGGCCCCACCCCCCCAGTCAATGGCTCCTTGTTGAGGCTTCGGGTGCTGGCAGTCACCTTGCTAGTCACTGACCTGTGAAGGAAACAGGCGTCAGGGGAACAAGCCCATTTTCACCGAGGAAACTGAAGTTCAGGAGGCCCGGTGGCTGGGCCTGTGTTCCCCCTGCAACGTGGCTGCATTTTCCCCAGGTGGCAGTGGCCCTGACCTGGAGATAATGGACATGGCCCATAGTGCCCATTTACCAGGCTCCTGGTGCGCGTGACGCCCACTGGTTCAGGGCACAAAGTTGCACTCAGGGCCTCTGAGGTCTCTTACTCCTGGGAGGCGTCCAGGAAAGTGCTATGGCCCTCCCAGGGCCGGTCCTGTCCTCACCCTGGACTGTCCTCCAAGGCGGCCTCAGCCTGGGGGGATGCCACAGGGAGGGGATCTGCCCCCGTGTCCATAGATGGAGCCCAAGCTTCTGCTGCCCTTGGCCCCTCTTGCTGTTTTCAGGTCAATGCCCAGCGAGGCAGCCGAGGGAGCCCCTGCCAGGTCCAGACAGGGGTTCAAAGGTTTGAATGGGCTTGGGGCACCAGGTTGAGACTCCAGGGTCCTGGCTCATCTGCCAGGTTTGAGGTCCCTGCCGTCCTCTGTTCCTTTTTTTTTTTTTGGCGACGCCACTGCATGCCTTGTGGGATCTCAGTTTCCCGACCAGGGATTGAAACCCACCTCCCACCCCCCCACCCCCGACTCCAGAGTCCTGATCACTGGACCACAGGGGAATTCCCTCTCTTGGACATGGGTTTGGGTAGACTCCAGCAGTTGGTGATGGACAGGGAGGCCTGGCATGCTGCAGTTCATGGGGTTGCAAAGAGTCAGACATGACTGAGCGACTGAACTGAACTAAACTGTTCTGAGAACTGCCCATGCACTCCTGCTGACCTTGCCTGCCCAGTGGCCTGCCCAAGGCCCTACAGCACTGATGCCTTGGCCCCTTTCCGCCAGGCCTGGGGGTGCGGGGGGGGCAGACTTGAAGCCTCTGCCCTGTCTCCTCCCCACAACCTGAGCAGCATCTCACTCCCCCGCCCCCCGACCTCACCCCTGCTCTAGGAGAACCCTTGCCCCAGTTAGGCAGGTGAGCCCAGGTGTAAGCAGGACACCCAAGACACCCCCTCAAGGCTGCCTCAAGGCCTCCCCACTCTCCTGACCTCCCCCCACCTCACCCCTGCCCCAGGAGAACCCTTGCCCAAGTTAGGCAGGTGAGCCCAGGTGTATGCAGTATCCCCAAGGCACCCCAAGGTTGCCTCAAGGCCTCCCCGCTCCTGAACTCCCCACTGCTGTGACCCCTGCAGGGGATGTCTCCACATTGCACAAAGACATCACAAGTCACTAGTGGTGCCCTCCCTCCCCCCACAGAAAGGGCACTGAGGCTCTTCTCTCTCTCATTTAAAAGTCCCACCACCCCTATCTCATTTTTAAGAGCAGTTGTAGATTGGATCAGGAAGATCCTCTGGAGGAGGGCCTGGCAACCCACTCCAGTATTCTTGCCTGGAGAATCCCATGGACAGAGGAGCCTGGAGGGTTACAGTTCCAAAGTAGGGTCTCAAACAGTTGAACGTGACTAAAGTGACTTAGTATGCACGCACAGATTTACAGAGCCACCGTGAAGCCAGTAAAGACTTCCCTGTGCTCCACACCAGAGTCCCCCTTTCACATCCCAGATCAGTGTCCATTTGTCACTATCCGTGGACTGCCGTGGACAGTACTGCCACCAAGCCACACTTGCTTGGGTCCTGCACTTCCCCCTGATGTCCTGGGATGCCTCTTCCCACCCCACCTTGGACCAGGGTCCCATAGGCGCTGAGTCCCTGGGCTCCTGTCTCTGGCTTCTCCTGATTTGGTGACTGATAATTGAGGAGTTCTGGCCAGGAGTTTGGAGGACAGTCCCCATGTGGATATTGTCTGGCAACCTTCCTAGGAGGTTTGGGCTGCCTCCCTACTGCCCAGGCTCCTCCAAGGGCCCTCTGGCCTCCACAGCATGCTGGCCATCTCACACCACTTTCCCCTGTCCCCTGCTGAGCAGACCCAGCTTTCCTGGGGGCCTTGCAGGGGCACTGCTCCTACCCCCTCTCTGCCTCAACTGGGGTCCTCGTGCCAGCCCGTTGCCCCCTTGGCAGGTTACACTTGGTCCACCGAGTGCCCGTGTCCTGGAGCACTGGATCTCCCCCACCGCAGCTCACTGCCCTCACTGGCCACTGTGTGCTCCCACCTCCGCTGTTTCAGGGACCTCATGCATCATTTCTAGCATCTGCCTGTTCCTCCCAGGAGTCACCAGACATGGATAGGTGGGTGTTCAAGAGGTGGCCGAGCTGTCCCTCACATCAGCCTCTCTCTCCCCAGGCCTGAGTGCCAGGTATGGACAGGGACACTGCTGTTGGGCACGTGCCTGCTCTACTGCGCCCGCGTCAGCATGCCTGTCTGCGCCGCCTCCATGAGCCAGGACTTCGGCTGGAACAAGAAAGAGGCCGGCGTCGTGCTCAGCAGCTTCTTCTGGGGCTACTGCCTGACTCAGGTGGTGGGCGGCCACCTGGGGGACCGGTAATCCCCGCCCCCCAGGCAAGGCTGGGAGAGGGGGCTCCTAGGGAGGGAATGTGGGGACTGGGAGACCCGAGGTCCGAGTTGGGGTGGGCTGGGCCAGCATTCAGCTGTCTCGGGGTGCTTGGCTCCTTGGGGACCCCGCCTGCTCCTCAGCAGGATCCCCTAGGCTGGCCCATCCTGGCAACCTGGCTGCGCGGTTCCTCATGGCCACCCTCTTGTTCCCCTTGCAGGATCGGCGGCGAGAAGGTCATCCTGCTCTCGGCTTCTGCCTGGGGCTTCATCACCGTGGCCACTCCACTGCTCGCGCACCTTGGCAGCGCCCACCTGGCCTTCATGACCTTCTCTCGCATCCTCACTGGCTTGCTCCAAGGTAGGGGGCCCAAGCGCAGCAGAGCAAGGGATTGTGTGCACATGTGAGTGTGTGCGTGTGTACCTGTATATATGGGCGTGTGTTCAGGCAGGTGCTCCTGAGCAAGCATACGTGTCCTCGTGTGGGGCCCTGTGTATGGTATGCCTCAAACTCTGCCCCAGATCACAGAGGGTGCATTAACACCGAAGGCTGTTGCTGGTGAGGCTGCTCCTGGTGGGGCAGGTGGTCAGCGGAGGACCATTCCCACTGGCACGCAGCCAGCTCTGTCTCACATCCCTGCCCCTGTGTTTGTGCTCTGATGCCGTAGCACCCAAGCGCTTTCTGTTTTCTAGAGTCACTTCACAGGCTGGCTGGCACGTTCTAATGTCACATGTCCTCCTGCCACAAAGTCTGCTCCAGGAATCTGGTGGCCACTAGGCCGCCTCGTGGTGCTGTCAACTCCACCACAGGGGTGTGCCCAGTTGGAGGCCACACCCATGCTGGCTGGGCCAGCGGGCAGAGGGATGCCAGCATTCCCAAGACCTCTGGGTCTCATGCTTTGGGGACATTACGCTTCTGGAGAGAGGCCTCCTCAAAGACCTCCGGGGGGCAGGGGGAGTTGGTGGCAGGGTCTCACGCCCTCCCTCCGGGGGTGGGATGACCTTCCGAGCTCCTGCCCTACCCCAGCCTGGCATCTGACAGGATACAGCCCCTTCCTTACCATATCTCCTGCTTCCCAGAGCCCAGGCCGGGGGTGGGCTTGCTTCCAGCCCACACCCCCAGGATCCCAGACATCCTGGACTGGGCCTCTACCTGCTTCCTGATCAGCCCCATCAGCCCAGCCTGCAGGTGGTCCTCGTGCTCCAGGCAGTCCAGCACCTGCGCTCCTTCCAACTCACCCCAGTGACCATGGCTAGTACTGTCTGTCCTGCAGCTGAGGCAGGACTGAGCTGTGTGACACCTGGCTGGGAACTGCCCACTGGGCACCCGGCTGGACGGCCGTCAGCTCAGCTGTTTCTCCCCATCCTCCTCGGAGATGGAAGGACTTCTCTGTGTGGCCTGTTACAGCGAAAAGACCAGGGGTCCAGGGGCAGTTCTCACCCTGAGTGACCAGCACTTGGTGTGGGCAGTGCTGGGTCCCAAAGGGAAGGTGGGGACCATGTCCTGTACCAGTGCCCAGCCTCTGAGCTTCTCCTGGGTGCTTTTGCAGAAAAACCCAGTGTAACAGGCAAGAGTTGCAGGCCCCCAGTACAGTTGTTTTTTTTTTTTTCCAAAACTAGAGTTTGAAATAATTATGGCTTCACAGGAAGTTGCAGTGCAAGGTGCAGTGAGGCCCCGAGCTGCCCCCCGCCCCCCCACCTCCCTGCAGTGACGTATCCCATAGCTACAGGGCAGTGTCGCAGCCAGGACCCGGCGCTGTGGTCCCTCAAGGCCGTTCAGGTCCCACCTGACATTTGTGCACCATGTGTGTTAGTGTGTGCACTTGTCACGTGTGTGCATGATCACCCGTGTCGGTGCCAGGACTCTGAAGCCCTGTGGCCTTGAGAGCTGGCGTAGGCCCCCTCCGCACCCCGCCAACCGCCCCAGCTGAGTGTCTCCTTAGCCAAGTGTCAGGAAAAGCCCACATCCACTGTCCCGGGGGTGATGCAAGGAAGAAGGAGACCTGGGCTTGGATAATCACCCAGAGCCCCTGGTGCTTCCAGCCCATCTCTCATGCCTCGACCTGCTGCCCTGGTGGGCCTCGTGGGCCAGCTGGCTTGGGACACAGCTCCACATGGCCCCTTCCTTCTCCACCTGCCCCAGGGGTTTACTTCCCTGCGCTGACCAGCCTGCTGTCCCAGAAGGTGCGGGAGAGTGAGCGAGCCTTCACCTACAGCACTGTGGGGGCCGGCTCCCAGTTCGGGTAAGTCCCAGCCTGGGGCTGGTGGGGACAGGCCACTCGTGTGAATGCCACAGGGCGATTCAGGTTCAGTGATGGTGACACATGGAGAGTCTGCTCCTGGAGGCACTTGCTGCCCAGCCACCCCGCCGCCACCACTGTGTTTGCTCTGTCCCCCTGGGGCCAGTGGCAGATGAAGTGGGCTTTGGGACTCTTGCCCACTTATATTCCCTTCCTTCTGCACTGACAGAACTGGATGGGGGCCGTCCCCATGGGGGAGGTGGCCTGCATTTGCTTTAGAGGGCACCCATCGTGGTCCAGTCATGACAGATCTGATCCTGTGTCCCTCCCCACTGCATGTCCCCCAGAGCACCAGACCCTCCGTGGGGTGTCTTGCTGTCCTAATGGGGCTTCACAACCCCTGGGTTCAGGGCTTCACTTCACTGCTGCCGAGTTCCAGGCAAGAATGCAAAGGGGCCAGGGGTGCCTGTGGGGGTGCTGGGAGCTGCCCAGATGGAAACCCTGGGTGCCCAGTGAAACGTGAATTTCAGAGAAGCAATATGAAACAAGTCACACCAAGAAAGGTTCATAGTGCATCTGAAATCCCATCTCACTGGGTGACCTGGACCTGTTGGGTGGGAGCAGGTAGAAGGGAGACACAGGGAGAGACCATGCCCAGCCCCCTCCCCTCAGATGGGGAAATGGAGGCTCAAAGCAGAAGACAGCCTCCACGGGCCTTGGTGGGAAGCTTTTTCCTTCTTTTTTCTTCTTTAACCATCTCCTGGTCGAGCCTTGGCAGACGAGGGGCAGTGGGGAGAAGCTCCTGGACAGACAGGCCAGCCTGTGGCAGGGAGGCCCCCAGGACACAGGATCAGCAGGACACAGGGAGGCAGTTGGGTTTGGAGGTTGTTTCTGCGTTTAGAAGTCTTTTTGAAATTTCATTCTCTCTGATAACAAGGAGCTGAAAACAGCGTGGAGGTTTTATATCAGCGAATTCTTGTCACCACTGTCTTCTCATTGCCTTTTTTATTTTAAAAAGATTCACATGCAAATGTGGGCCAACTGAAGGCCTAGTAGGGAGATCCTAGAACAAAGCAGGGCCCCTGTGCCATGTCATGGCTGCGTGGCTGTGCCTGAGTCCACACTGGCCTATAGCATCAGAATGCCCTGCCAGCTCGCACCCCTAGCATCCCGCACGGACCCTGCCTTCTTGGGCAGCTGCTCACAGATGACAGGGTGCCCTGTTTTCCAGGGACTCAGCTTACACAGGGTGGGGTCCAAGAGGCAGCTTTGGCCCCAGTGAAGCGAGGGTTCTGGCCACACCCACTGTCTTTGCAGGACACTGGTGACCGGGGCTGTGGGCTCCCTGCTCCTGGACTGGTACGGCTGGCCGAGTGTCTTCTACTTTTCGGGTGGACTCACCCTGCTGTGGGTGGGTTACGTGTACAGGTGTCTCCTGAGTGAGAGAGGTACGTGCCACTCCCTGGGGAGCTTGGGAGGCCTGGTGCACTCCTGGTGCCTCGTCCCCTCCAGGGAGGGACCACTGAACCCCGAGAGCAGGTGGGCCCAGGGACCCGGGGCTGTGGCTCTGCCCTCCAGAGAAGGATGCTCCAGGTAGAGAGGACGCCTACTCCCTGAGTCTCATCTGGGCTATGGTCAAGTCTGGGGGCTGTTGGATGAATGCAGACGTGCAGGGGCCACTCAGCCGGCACAGGCAGTCTGCAGGGGAAGTGGCGGCCTCCGGTGACAGGAGTGGGGCCTGGGAGGTTTGAGGGCTCGGGGGACAGATGGTCAGCACTAATGTCTACCCCCGAAGGCAAGTGCTGCTGAGCCCAGGCACTGGCAGAGAGGGTATACAGCCCCCACATACAGCCAGGGGCCCACAGGCTGCTCCCAGCATCTGGTCTCTGGGAACAGGTCCATCCTCCCACCTGGATGGCTTTCACGTGGACCTGCCTCCCCCTTCAGATCTCATCCTGGCCCTGGGCATCCTGGCGCAAGGCCTGCCCGTGTCCAGACACACCAAGGTGCCCTGGAGACAGCTCTTCCGAAAGCCTTCTGTCTGGTGAGCGGGCTGTTGTGGGGACAGGGTTTGGGGACCTGGATCCACCACCGCAGGGGAGCAGCCGGCATGGAGGCAGCTCCACTCCGGGCTCCCCGCTCTCAGCCCCTGGCCACCCTGGTGTGGGGACGGGCTCCAAGTGTGGATGCTGAGCCTGGCGCCCACCCCCCAGGGCAGCCATCATCTCCCAGCTATCTGCGGCCTGCTCCTTCTTCATCCTCCTCTCCTGGCTGCCGACCTTCTTTAAGGAGACCTTCCCCAGCTCCAAGGTGGGTTGGCCACCAGGCAGCTCGTAGGGTGGGGGGCACCACAAGGCATGTGCAGAGAGCTGGGTTCCTTCCACCCAGGCTCTGGCAGTTTTGACACTGTGTGGCTCAGTGCCAGAGCCTGGGTGCACACAGGAGAGGCCCAGCTGCTGCCCTGTCTGCCCACCCCACTGTGGACAGTCCTTCCTGGGGTTGGGGGGTATGCAGGGTTCCTGATGTGGGCACAGATGTCCTGCAGTCAGCCTGGCTGGCTACACCCCAGTTGCTCAACCACCAGACCTCCCGGTCTGGTGACCAGGAACTTCGGGTCACACACTCTGGGCAGGACGCAATCCCCAGCTCTGCCCCCACCCTGTGGGGAGCCACGAGGGAGGTCCTTCTCACAGGGGAGACAGCACCAGTAGTGCTCGGTCCATGTCAGGGATGGACTAGGGTCTGGGAGGCCGGGCTGGGAGGCCTAGCCTGTGGGCAGAAGAGAGACTTACTGCGCAGTGGTCATGGGCAGCGGCCACCCCACCCCTTTGTCCTCTCCAGATGGCCAGGTGCCCATTCTGGACGCCTCTTAGGTCCCTCCACTCCCTCCCTCCAGGGCTGGGTCTTCAACGTGGTGCCCTGGCTGGTGGCCATTCCCGCCAGTCTGCTCAGCGGGCTTCTCTCTGATCATCTCATCAATCAGGGTGAGCCCTGGGGGAGGGGAGGGGGGGCATCCCTCCTGGGTGCCGCTGTAGCAAGGAGGAGGCCATACCCCTGAGGACTGGCCATGATGTGGGTCCCCGGTCCAGGGAGCCAGCCCCGGGGGCCCTGGTGCCCGGCTTCTGGCCTGACAGCCAATGCCTGCCTCCAGCCTGCCACCTCCCTAGCCTGTTCCCCATGAAGGGGACATAGTCACCGTGGAGCAGTCGATTCTCCCACCTGGGTGCTAGACGCAGTCCCCCTGGTGGGGTCAGACCACAGACCTGCACACCCATGCCCTGAGGATGACCGCTTGCAGGCAGGCTCCCCACGACCCTGCCCTACATGGCCTTAAATGTCAGTCTTGTCCTCATTACCAAAGGAACCACCCACTCACTGAGGGAAAAGTAGAAAATTTGCAGAAACACAAAGAAAACATTTTGTAATCACTGAGGGACTTGCTTTGCCCGGCCTCTAAGTGCACACACATACACACTCATACACGTGTGCACGTGGCTCAGATAACACAGGCTGTCCCCCGTGAGCCCGGCCCAGCCCTCCTCTCCCTGCGGCCCTGCCGGGTGGGACCCCTCTGGATACCGTCGGGGGTGGGGCAGCACAGATGGCCAGTAGGACACTCTGGTCTCCCCCTGTCCAGGTTACAGGACCATCACCGTTCGGAAGTTCATGCAGGTAGGAAGGTCCTGAGACCGCTCTCTCCCGACTTTCTCCCGCTCTCACCGTTTTGCTCCTGGGGCCCCTGACCTAGAAGGTGGCCAGTGTGGTACAGTGGCTGGAGGGCTCCCTGGGTCAGCTATGGGGACTGGTCTGGCCGACTGAGGCCCTTCCCTGAACCCCAGTGCTCATCGACTGGGGCTTCTCTGGCTGCAACTAGCATGGCCAGCTGGTTAGTGTAGCCTTGTTCCGTGTCCTCCGGGCAGGCCCAACCTGAGAGGGAGCCCCACCCACCCTCATTCAGGGCAGCCCAGGAAGGCCCAAGGCTCCCGCCGCATCCCCGCTTGTCTCTCCTGCAGGTGATGGGCCTCGGCCTGTCCAGTGTTTTTGCCCTGTGTCTGGGCCACACGTCGAGCTTTTGTAACTCCGTGGTCTTCGCGTCAGCCTCCATTGGCCTCCAGACCTTCAACCACAGGTGAGGGCCGGGCGCCTCATCCTCCAGAGCCCCCCATGCCGCCTCTGGGCTCCCGGGTCCTGGGTGCAGGGGAGGAGCCCTGTGATCCGTGGTGCACATGGAGGGTGGGCAGTGACAGGCCCCCACGAGTGAGCCACAAAGTGAAGAGGAATGGAGCCGGTGAGGACCCAGGCTTTTTGGGAAAACGAAGCGGTGTTTGGGGAGGGGCCAGCAGAAGAGATGCTGATCTCTGAGAAGCATCCTCTGAGCCAAAGGTGGGGATCCAGCCTCATGTCCCCCAACCTGCACTGCAGCTCAGGGTTTAATCAGGAAAACAGCTCTGAATTGTTCTGAGTTGGAACTTGATGTTGTTTTCCAAATTATTGGGCAGCAAAGCATGTGTGCGCTCAAGCAAGCTTGCCTCCCGTCTTATTTCATCCTGGGAGTGGGTCCCGTGCCATCACCACTGCTGAGCTGGGGCTGACCTCCTGGTGTGGTGGGCAGGCCTGGCTGGCCTCTGGGATCCAGGTGATCAGAAGAGCTACGGCTGGCGTGGTGGCTGGCAGCCATCCTGTGGTCACTTGCCCTCGTTCTCTCCTCTTTCCCGCAGTGGCATTTCCGTTAATATCCAGGATCTGGCCCCTTCCTGTGCCGGCTTTCTGTTTGGTAAGGACCACAGGCCCTCCTTGAATAGGGAGTAGCTGCCGCTTCCTGCTCAGGGCCTCTAGGGCCTATCCTCGGGCAGGTGGGCTGTAGGAGAGTTCCAGTGGGCTTCCACTGACCAATCCTCATTCTCCCTGTCCTATTCCAGGCGTGGCCAACACAGCTGGGGCCTTGGCAGGTGAGAGGTGGGCTGGGATCCCCTGCCTGCGGGTATCAAGCTGCCCCGCTCCGTGTCCTCCCACCCTCTGCCTCAGCCCTCAGGATGGGGCGTGGTACCCCTCAGAGGGTCCTATAGTGTTAGAGCAGTTGCGGGGAGCTCAGCCCCTGGAGCTAGCCACGGGGCGAGAATAGACCTGCCTTCCATGGTGACATGGAGCCCCTGCACATGTGCGGGTCCTCAGAGGCTGAGGACTGGATTGCAATGACAGGGCTGGTGCCCTCAGGGCCCCTAGCTTCTCTCCACACTGTCCTCGCAGGGGCTGGACAGCCTGTCCTCAAGCCGGCCTGTCTGTCCCCCAACCGGCCTGTCCCCTCTTGCGGTACAGGTGTAGTGGGCGTGTGCCTGGGCGGCTACCTCATCGAGACCACGGGCTCCTGGACGTCTGTGTTCAACCTAGTGGCCGCCATCAGCAGCCTGGGGCTGTGCACCTTCCTTGTGTTTGGGAAGGCCCAGCGGGTCGACCTGAGCCCCGCCCATGAGGACCTCTAGCCTCCCTGACCTACACCCCTGAGGACCTTGGGCCATCAGCAGGGAACTTGGCCCTGCTGATGGGCCCCTTTGCTCCTGGCCCTAAAGGGAGGGAGCCTCAGCCCAGGGGGGCGTGGCCTGCTTCCCCTGCCCATGGGGGTTGCACCCTTCTTCCAGTTAGTGAAACTTCAGTGTGGGTGGATTAGTATCTTTAGTAGCAGTAGCTTCATGACAGACACAGTCTATTCTGTGTAGACTCATATGTGCCCCATGCGGGCATCCCTCCCTGGGGTCATGTTGGTGCAGGGTGGGCGGTCAACTGGAGTCTCCCCCCAGAACCTGCTTGGCTTTGTGTTTCGGCACTGGGGGCCAGATCATGCTCTGGAGGGGGCCGTCCTATGCACTTTAGGGTCTTTAGCAGTATCCCTGGCCCCCACCCACCAGACAGGCCCCTAGTCCCAACAGCCAGCCCTGCCTCCTGACATAACCAAGTGTCCCCAAAGGACCTGTCCCTGGTGCCCCTCCTGTGAATCCCTGGGCACTGCTGATGGACCTGCTCCCCTAGTGCCTCGTGCGGGTGTGTGGGCACCCCTCCTGGGCAGGACACACCCTGAACCAGTGAAACCCCCTGTCCTCCTTGTCTTTCTCCCTCCCTGTTTACAGTAGAGGGACCAGTTGTCTTACAGATTAATAATAGATTCTGCAAGATGTATATGTAGAAAAAAGAAACTATGAGAATATGGAAAATCACACCAAAGCCTTATTTAAATTATGACTATTAAAAAAAATTATGACTATTAAACTATTTAAAAAGAAGACCATTATGTCATTTAACTCTCTATTTATAAAAAGAATAAACACATGTTAAAGATTTATTTCATTCATTTGAGGAAACCAGCAAAGTGTTACAAACTGTTCAAGGAAAACATCACGAACAGACAGACACACTGACCCATGTGGGTGCTGACACGAATGCGCAAACACCTCTGAGGTGGGCCTTCCTTGCTCCGCCCCAGACAGACCCTGTCTGCGCATCTGTGTCAGAGCCTCTTGGCGGTGCTGTCCTCTGTGCGGATTCCAGAATCAGACAAATCCTAATTTTCCATGTGAGCAAAGATTTCCCCCGACAGCCTCCCCACCCCCGCTTTTGATCGGGAAGAATCAGATTCTCGATTACAAAGTGAGTCTGGCCTCTGTAGGTTTGGCCTGATTGTTTACAGAGACGCAGCAAGAATATGAATTTACCATGAAGGCCTTTCTGTTTGCTCGGCTGGGGTTTTTCACGAGAACCTTCAGGTGGAATTCCAGGCCGTGCTGTTCTGAGATGGGAGCCCAGCCCAGAAAGTTCTCCCACAGTGGGGTGCCCTCCTTAGGACCCGGGACGCAGGACAGCTATGGGCTTGTGGCTGTTTATGAGTGCCGCTGTATGTTACCTTGTTGGGCAAGCATCACCCCCATCTCCTCCATGACTTTCTCCTCCCAAATAAGAACTGTCCCCTCCTTGTCAGACCCTGGCGTTCACCATCTGTGTTCTGTCTCTATGACACTGACCCCTCGAGGCCCTCTTGGGAACCCGTCCTACAGTATTTGTCCTTTCATGACGGCTCATTTCACGAAACATGATGTCCTCACTGTGCATCCGTGCTGGATCATGTACCAGGATTGCCTTCCTTTTTAAGTCCATGTAATATTCCATCGTATGGATGGACCATGTCTTGTTTATGTCTTCATCCGTCAGGGGGACACGGGCTGCTTCTGCCTCCTGGCACTGTGCATTCACTGCTGTAAGCCTGGGAGTAAGAATAACACCTTTGTCTTTGGTTGTTCAGTCACTCGGTCGTGTGCTACTCTTTGCAACCTCATGGGCTGCAGAAACACTGGGCTCCCCTGTCCTTCACTATCTCCCGGAGTTTGCTCAAACTCATGTCCGTTGAGTTGATGATGCCATCCAACCATCTCATCTTCTTTCACTCTCTTCTTTGTCTTTAACCCACAGCGAACTGTAAACTCTTGGAGAGACTGAGAGAGATGGCCCGGCCTGTGGGAACACAGCCATCCCATTTGGTGTCTCTGTGCTTGAGTCCTGAGGGATGGGGGCCCAGGGCACTCATGTAAACTGGGATCCCAGGCCTCCTGGATGCTGAGTCTGATTGGACTTCTGTCACGGCCTCACTGTCACCGCCTCACAGGACAGGAGAGGGAGGAGCCGGGGCCGGGGGCACTGGGCCTGCTGTAAGCAGCTGGGCCTTCTCCTCCCATCACGGCTGTTCCTGGTCCTGAGTGTCCTCTGGGATCTGGGTACAGCCCCACCCCTTCCCAAGGCCAATGCTGGGCCCTGGAATGGGCTCCTTGGATTCCAGGTGAAAGCATTTGCTGGTGGGCAGGCCTGGCCCTGGCCATGTGTTATCTGGTGCAGGGAGGCCCAGACATGGCCTCACCCCTGGGTGGCCTTGGCAGGATCCCAGAGCCAACACTGACCCTGAGTGCAGTGGCGGGGAAAGGGGGGCAGGCAGGGAGCGGGCAGGCTTCTGCAGGGTCACCAGACCCTGGACACCAAACCTGCTGTACCTTCACTCCCGAGAGGAGGGGCTCTGGATGCCCAGGGCCATGAGTGTGCATTTGTGCTCGGGGTGTGTGAGGCGGGGAGTTGGGGGGAGGGGGGCGTGCGCGTTTGCCACACGTCTATGCCTGCACCACCCGCGGCCAGGAAGTGCGTTGGGAGGACCAGGCTGTTGTTGCCCCCGCAGCTGGCCGACAGAGGGCGCCGTCCGACAGGGCTTTGTCCCGGCCCCCCAGAAGCCGACCTGGCTCCTCCCTGGGACGCTAGGTTGGGAGCTGAGGGATCCAGTTGGCCACCAGTGCACCGGCGCTCGGGCCCCTCGGCTCCATAGGAAGGGATAAGTTGGCAGGATGTTCCAGGAGTGAGGATGCACAAGACTGGAGCCTGAGGCAGGAGGGGGACCCAGGAGTGGCCGGGCCTGGGAGTGCGCACGTGGGGCAACTTCCGGGGGTGGGGGCCCTCTCTCACCACCTTTCCCCCAGTCTGGGTCCCTCCCACTGGCCGCCAGGGCTCCTGCACACACGGGGTTTCTGTGTCCACTTCTAATAAGACGATGACATGCCCGCCCGACTTCATGGTTGGAGGCCCCGAGGTCCGTTCCCCCCACCCTCTCCTCTCCCCAGGGCGCACGTGTCCTCAGGGGCGGGACTGTCCCCCCCTATTCGGGACTACAGAAGTCTGGCCTCAGGTGGGGCTGGGGTCCCTCCGGTGCTCAGGATGTTGAAGGGCTCAGGGCCGGTTGAAGTCCCCCTAGGTCCTGTCCTAGACCCCAAAAGCCCCACACAGGCCTCACTAGGTGCCCCACCCCACACCCCTCTGTCCCCACCCCCACCCCTACCCCCACAGGTAGGGTGCCCCTTCAGTAAGTGACTCTTTTCTGTCTTTTCTGTAAAACAGCATCTTTAACAGCCACTTAATATCTGTAATTAGCATGCTAATTAGACCCACCCCTCTGGGTTCCCCACCCCCATTCCTTGGCTTTGTCCTTCAGCCCTAGGACAGCAACGCCCTGTGGGTCCCCACTTGCCCCTGGGGACCCCTTGCTCACCTTTCCCCGGGTGGGAGGTGCGGGGGCCACCCTGGGCAGTTGGGCCACCCCCAACTCTGGGGACCAGGGCCGAGTTCTTTCCCGTGTACAGTGGAGACACTACCCACCTCCGCAGCAGAGGGAGCTGAGCTGCACGTAGAAACACACTTTTAGGGAATTTGCTTTATCATGTTTAATTGAAGGCCGTTGAGGCCGTGGCATGAATATTCAGCGAGGTGGCAGGAGCCTCTTCAGACTGCAGGACTGCAGGACGCACCCAGCACGGGGCCTGTCAAAGGGGGAGCGAGGTGGGGAAGCTATTAATTGAAATAGCTTCATTAATTAGTAATTAACAGCAGAGAAATGACTGTGTCACACGTCGTATTTCAGTGGATGCCCTTCATGTGTTATGGGGCCTTTAATTAAAGGATGTGCATTTTAATTAAAGGCAAGCTTGGCCCTTTGACCTTTGGAAGACAAAAGAGGCTCTGAATTTTCAAAGAAACTGGCCAGGAGGCTGGTGCAGGCCTCAAGGGACCGGCGTCCTCTGGCTTCGGGACCCTCTGCCTTCCGGCCCCTCTGAGGCCAAGGGCCCTGGCTGCTCCTCCCTGAGCCCAGAGGCGGTGGCCATGTGGGGTCCTGTGGGGTCACAGGTCAGCACAGGAGGGGTCCCGGGCAGGAGGGCCCAGAGAGTGATGTCCGCGCAGCCCTGTGGGCCAGTGTCCTGCAAGTGGGGGCTCAAAGCAGTGCCCTGAGACCTTGGGGCAGGACGGAAGACCGCCGGGCCAGTTGGCTGAGCCCTCCTCCCCATCGTGGGCTCCAAGTCTCTGTTCTCTTCTGATGCGTGTGGACACATTTTGTGAACAGAACAAGGCTTCGCACAGGGCACAGCCCAGCTCCCCGGGAGGTGTGAAGGTGGCAGTGTCCTGGGGCTGCAGGACCAAGCTCTCAGACCCGGGACTGGGACAGCAGACCTCTTGCAGGCCTGGAGGCTGGAAGTCTGGGGTCGAGGTTCCAGCAGAGGTCCCTCTCTTGTGCACGTGGATGGCGACCCCCCTACCCCGCCCCGTGTCCTCATGGGCTCGTCCCTGCATGTATGTCTTTGTCCTAATCTCTTATCAGGACAAGCAGATTGGATCAGGGCCACCCTAGGGATCTCGGTTTAAAGTTATCCCCAGCCTGGAAAGGCCTTATTTCCAAACAAAGTCACGTTCTGAAATCCTGGGGGTTCAGGATGTCAACATATGACTTTTGGGGACCTCGTTCAGCTCATAACAGTGTGGCTCCCCCACTTCCACCTTTCCTGAGCCCAGAGCCATAGGAACCAGGAGAAGCTGCCTGGAGACCTAGTGGGTACTGTGGGCTGCTCAGACCCCCTTATGGAAGGGGTGGGGTTGCTGGCGGCTCACAGCTGAGTCTCCTTCCTGGGGTTGACCCCTCTCCAGCATGGAGGGACAGAGGCCCTGCCCTTGGCCTCAGCTGGGACAACCCTAAGGAATATAGGTTCCAGAGCTCCCAAGAGGTGGTGGAGGCTTCGGTTGTAGCAGCAAAGCACCCCAATTCCTCCCCCGCTCCCCGCCTCCTCGCCCCCTCCCCAACCACTGATGCTGAGACCACCTCCATGACCTCCTGCTGCAAATTTCCACCTCAGCCTCATCTGCAGGGGCCCCTGGGCTCAGGCAGGCCCTGCATCCCAGGCTGGGGGCTCCCAGAACCCTCCCTGCTCAGGAAGGACATACAGCTCCTGCGTCTGAGACTCTCCATCTGTTAAACTAGTAGGAGACGCCACACGGTTAACTGCCCTCCAGGCCCCAGGGCACGGCGATCAGTAAGTGACAGCCCAGCCAGGTCCTGCTCCCAGAGGAGGTGGGAACCAGCCCCCTGCAGCCCATCCCTCATTTGTCTGAGGGACAGTGGAGCTGGGTTCAGGCAGCACTTTTTCTCTCTTTGGCTAAGGATGAGCTTGGCCAGGTTGGGGCTCGGGGGTGGGAGGCGCTCGCGGCGCTGCAGCACCTCAGAGTCCGGAGTCCTAAGGACCCTCAGCACCATAGTTTCCCGGAGTTCTCCCCACAGGTTGGTGAGACTTCAGGAGGTTTCTCTGTCTTCTCCCCACTCCAGTATTTTTGCCCCAAGTGGATGATTTGAACACAGACATGTCCAAGGAGCCAGGTGATGAAGGTCCCAGAGCTACACCCCCTCCCAACTATCTCCCTACTGCTGGGCTTTGCCTATTCATCAGTCATCTGTCCCTGGGACCACTCATGTTTTTATCATTTCTATTTCCATGCTTCCTTTTCTGAAGTGAAAATCGCCAAGGTTAATTCTTTCTTTCTTTTTGGCTACACTGTGCAGCATGTAGGATCTTAGTTCCCCAAGCAGGGATTGAACCCGCACCCCCTGTAGTGGAAGTGCAGAATCTTAACCACTGGGCCACCAGGGAATTCCCAGGGTTAATTCTTTTAAAAAAAAAAAATTTATTTTAATTTATTTTTTTGGCTCTTCCAAGCCTCAGTTGCAGCATACGGTATCTTCTAACTTTGTTGCAGCATGCAAACTCTTAGTTGCAGCCTGTGGGATCTAGTTCCCTGACCAGGGATCGAACCTGGGTCCCATGCATTGGGAGCGAGGAGTCTTAGCCACTGGACCACCAGGGAAGTCCTAGGGTTAATCCTTTTACGTGAAAAACATACACGGCTTGGCTACTTGATTTATGTCAAAATTGACCAGTTATAAAGTCCAGTCTCTGGGACCTATATCCACCTACGCTCTCGTCCTGGGCATCTACCCTCTGTGATTCAGAAGCAGCAGGACATGGTCTCAGCCTTCTGGCAGGAGACCCTCAGGGCTGGCCCAGCCTTGCTGTAACTCCTGGATTAACCCCTGCCCCAGGTCCTGCCTGCTGCTTGGACCCCATCCTGGGCCTGGTCCAGTGGGTTCCCATCATGGACTTGTCTCCAGAGTTGGCCTAATGGGCAGCTCTGGGCAAATGGGAGTAGGGGGCCGGCAGCCGCCTCCTTGTAGGTGGAGGGCCAGCTCGTCTGCTATCAGTGCGGGGTGGGCAGGGTGCCTGGGCAGCCCTGGTGGGTGCCTTTCCTCCCACACTCTGTTTTGTCAGAGTGGCCACTCCAGGGCCTCGCCTGCCTGTTTACACACTCATGTCTTTGTTGAGTTAGAGACAGTCCTGTCTCTGGCTCACCAGCAAGATTCAAAGGGGTTTGAAGAATAAATGTTTTCCCAAGTTTTAGCTGACATTCAATTTTAATGACTTTTTAAACAAAGTAACTGTTAAATGTGTGTGTTTTATGGCCTCCTGATGTCTGACAGGTGTTTTTGCCCATGTGGGAAGCAGATGCTGACTGCGCCTCCCTAATAGCTCATAAATAACCAGCCCTGGGCGTCCTCCTTTGTATGTGGCTCTGCCAATGGCCAATTTGTTCTTCAGAAGTGGCCACGCTGGCCTGTCAATCAGCTCTTGCCGTAGGCACTTTTTGGTGATTAGAAGCCCCTTGGAGAGTGAGAACTCCAAATTAGTTTTAAATAAAAAATAAGAATATTCATGCTGTTGAACATCTAAAGGTAAGAGAAACAACAGAATCCAAACCAGCCAGCTTGGGTCCCCATGTTGCTGGCGGAGGGGGCTGCAGGCCCAGACCCACCAGGGATCGGGTGCAGGACAGAAGCAGGGGATCATCGGGGGATGGATGTGACCAGAGTCAGCCTGAGACACAGGCCAGTGGAGCACGGGATCTGCAGACTGTTTCCTGTCCACTCTGGGCCTTTGTGGGACATAAAAGCTCACCCAAGGACAGGGGGTGGGGAGCTGGTCTCCTTGAGAGGAGGACAAGTTCCCCTTGGAAGAAGTGACAAGGGCACAGTGTCTCGGATGAGACTGCATGGGCATGCCAGCTTCTGTGTGCTGCCCGCTCTCCCCTCCTTCTCCCTCCCCATCCCTGGCCTCTGCTGCCTCTCCCCTGCCAGGATGAGCAGGTCCAGTGCCTGCTGCTATGTCATGTCTGCTGTCCTCCTCTCTGGAAGTCAGGGTGACAGCCTTGTGAACTCTTTCTGGGGTCCTTGCTGGGCTCCAGCCCCAGGCCCTGTCCAAGGTGCTGACCAGGCTCAGAGAAAGGCTTGGTCCCAGGCACATGAGCTGCCCTAGACTCACCTCCCTACAGTGGTGTCAACTGCTGTGGGGACCCTCTCACCATTGGTTCTTTACTCCTCACCTCTGCTTAGTGGGGACCCTAGCCCTACCCTCCCAACCTCTTGTTTCTCCACCAAGTTCATCCTTCCCTCATCCCTTCCTCTGCACCTGCTTTTCCTCTGCCTGGCTTGCCCACCCCATTCTCCCAAGCTCAGCCCAAGGTCACCTCCTCCAGGAAGTCTTCCTTCATCTCAGGCTAACTTATCTGATTACTGTCCATGCCAGTTCTCAATGGTGGGTTCTGCCAGGGTTCGCCTGTTCAGGCTCACAATTTGTCTTCAGCAGACAGCTGTACCTGGCACATGGAGATGCTTGATCATTAATGACCTTTGATTAGTTTAGTCAGTTAATTGGTCAGGGTTAGGTCGTTAAGATCGATACCAACATCACCTCATCGTGGTGACTGTCTTTTTCAAATTTACCACTTTCACTGGTTTTAATGTTGTACAGTCAACACCTCTATCAAGTTGCAGAACCTTTTCACCACCCCAAAAGGATATTTGGTACCCATTTGTAGTCACCGCAACCCTCTCTTACCCCAGCTCCTAAGAACCAATAATCTACTTCCGTCTTCCTGGATTTGCCTCTTCCGGGCATTTTGTACAAGTGGAATCACACACTGTGGGGTCTCCTGTGTCTGGCTTTTCTCACTGATGGTAATATCCTCTGGGTTCATCAGGGTGTCACATGTAGCTGAGTAATAGCCCATGTCTAGATGAGCCCCTTCTGTTGGTTACTCCTCAGCTGGTGGGCATTTGGTTGATTCTGGTTTAGGCCCCTTTTCAGTACTCAGTAGCAAGAGGAGCATGTTGAGGGGCTGCAGAGACACAGGCGTCCAAAGTCCCGCGTCCCTGTTCTCAACTGTGACTGTCCTGGGAGCCTATGACCCACTCTCGGCCATCAGCCACTCCCGATTTCAAGAAGGACAAAGTGGTCCCTTCCCAAATGAAGTGAATTCTAACCTTTCAACCACGGAGGATTGTGCCAGCCAGGACAGTGTCTGCTATCGCTGCTGCCCAGGCCTGTGCCTAGCGGCCCTGCAGTTCTCTGCTGAAGCGGCTGGCGTCCACATATGCCTGGCAGCGCAAGTCTCCCGTGAAACCCCTGAAATATAAAAATCTTAAATATTTTAGCAAATAAAAAAATTTTAAACTGTGCGGCCAGATGTCCAAGTTGACAAAGTGCTTAAGGCGTTTGACTGATAAAAAGCCAGAGCCCACAGTAAGTGGGATTTAGAACAAGCCCCGAGGCAAGTGTGTGATACTAGAAACGTCCCGGCCCTCAGAGCGGTGCTCGGGCTCGGGCACGGGGGTTTGAAGGCAAGCGTCCATCTGTCGCACCGCGAGTCCGACACTCAACAAAGGCGTATGGATCTCAGCGCGGCCGCTTCTCTGCTCTGCAGCAGGCCCAGGCGGGACGTGTCACAGAGGAAGGGCCATCAATATTCATGGTCGGCAGGCACCTCTCCTCTCTTCCCTCTCTCCACTGTGTCAGCTCTCTGCTTGGGCTGCAAACAGCAACTCTGCCTTCAGAGTCTGCAGAAGCACCTGAGACACAGAGGGGCCCGGGAGGCCATGGCCCTCACGTGGGAGATGGAAGATCACCCTAGGCCCCTGTGAGGGCAGAGGGCAGAGCCCTCCCCAGACAGAGGAGGAGAAGGACCCAGGGAGGCCACAGTTCTCACCTGGGCAGAGAGGGGGGGGTCAGCCCAGGACCTTGTGAAGGCAGACCCCTCCCCAGATTAAGATGAGAGAGGGAGAAAGGGGAGCCCCGAGGGGTGGGGTCCAGGGAGGGATGGGAGCCCCGAGAGGAGCATATACAGCTGAGAACTATGGAAACAGCAGAAAGCCTGAGCTCGGTTGGCTGTTTTTTAAATCCAGGGGTTGATTTCCAGCACGGCTCTCCAAGTGTAGCATGTGTAGCTCAGGAAGAACTAAACATGGGGTCTGGGATGGTGGGGACCATTGGCCTTGCCAATGGAGGGAGAGGGGAAAGAGCTGGGCCTTCTGGGTATGGATGGTCTGGTCTCATTTGCACCCCTGAGTTGCTGGTTCTGACTGTGCTGGTGACAGTGGTTTTGACCTGGAGCTCCCACCACCTGAGCCCAGTTGGGCCCCCTGTAGGGCCTGGTCCAGGCCTCTTGGGGGAGGGCCTCTTCTACCAATCCGCCCTCCTTGACATCTGAGAAGCCCTGTACCTACGTGGCCTCCCCATGGCTGTATAGAGTCAGTCAGCACAGTTAGCTCCAGGGTCTGGCAACCAAGAATGAGTCCTGGGAGCTGATCCACATGGGAGAGTTAAGGGTCTTGTCCTGGAGAACACCACGATTATCGGGAGAGTCACACACAAGCTGGAACTCCGCTCGACCCTTTACACCATGTCAGGGGACCCAGGTGAGTCTTTTGTACTAGGGCACTGCCCACCTGGTTGTCTGCTAGTCCTGTGGGCAGCTGGGGTGCACCTCCCAGCCCAGCAGAGTCTTAACCCATTTTACAAACCAGGACACTGAGGCTCCAGGTGGCCAGTGGCCGATCCAGGCCTTGGGTCCTGCCTGGTCAGGGGCGCCCCATCTGTTGCTCACAACCTGCCTCTGTCCAGCCAGACCAGAGCATCTGCAGTGGGAAATGGCCTGTGGGCTGTTCCAGTCCCGGGACTCCTTCCGTGCCCAGAAGGGCACCCCTTCCAGAACATTCTAGCACAATCCACATTGAAAAAATAGAGATGAAATGAAAAGACAGAGGAAGTTTTATTATTGTAGCTTTTATATCACACTCTGAATGGCCACTCTTGTAATACAGAGTCATTATCACAATTAAACCCATTCCATTAAATAGCACAGGCGTTTATTACTGCCAATAAAGGACAACATCAGGGTACTGATGGAGCCAGCATATCGGGTGCTCTGCCACCTGAGCACCTGGGCCAGACATCTGGGCTTGGGGGACTCACTGGAGAGGACTGGGGCCCTGTTGGGGTTCAGAGTCACATGTCATGTCTCCTTATTGAGTGCCTCCTGCTTATGAGCATGACCCAGGGGCTGAGGGGACAGTTAGCAGAGACCCTGAGAGAGAGGACAGCAGTTTGCTCTTGGAAAGGATTGACAAGGAGTTTCCTTACACGTGACCCCTTGTTGAGACAATTGCATCCAACTCTAGCACTCAGAGCCTTGATGCTTAAAGAAATGAACATCTAAAAGTTGAAATCAGACCCTGTGATTGTGGGAACATTTTTACATGCAGGACAGGGTATCTTTTGGTGATTTTCTTTCCATCCCTTAGAGTGACCTATGCTAGCATGATGGTTTTAAAATACATTTCCAGACTATTTGACAGTCCTCACCGCAGGAGAAGGCTTAATTCCCTCTTCTTGAGTGTGGCCTGGGCATAACTATGTGCGTCTAATGAATAAAAAGTGGTGGGAGGGGTGATTGTGATTTCTAAGATGATGTTACCCATCATCGTTTGCCTCAGGGACTAGCTGCCCCATGGCCACCATGACTCAAGACAGCCCTTCACCTGCTCCATTGTCTCCCACCTGTGAGACGTGAGGATGGTTTTCCCAGGACAGCTAACACCTTGGGGTCCCCAGAGGGTCCAGTAGGCATGCCCAGCTTATGACTGTGTCAGGGTCCACGTGACCCTCCCACAACTCTGTGACATGGCTCCCAGTGATGCAGAGGCTGTGGGTCCATCTAGGCAGCTCTGTGCTGTTTCTGACGACCCATGGGCTGACCTGCAAAGAGGACGGTGGTGCTGTGAGCACCCTGGGGGCTGTGTGCACACAGTTGGCCAGGGGGCCTGAAGCAGCCACCATGGGCCCTTCCCTGCCCTCTTGAACCTCTGGGAGAATAAAGCCATGGAGGAGCCCTGGACTGCCCATGAAGGAGAGGTAGTACCGTGAGGGGTGATGGGGTCCTTGTATCCTCCAGGGTGGGCTTGGCCATGGCTTCTGCTGCTGCCATGGAAGTGCCCACAGACCTGGGCTGAACAGGAGAAACTTGCTCTTATGCAGTCTGGGGGCCAGAGGTGCTCAGTCAGGTGCGGGCAGGGCCGCAGCCTCTGGAGACTCCAGGGAGCGTCAGCCTTGCCTGTGCCCACTCTGGCGGGAGCTGCCTCTCTGTGGCTCTTGTCACCGGGCTCCCTCTGCCTTCTCTCATGTGGACACATGTAACAGCACTCAGAGCACACCAGATGAGTCAGATAGCTGCCTCTTCTCAGGATCCTTAGTCATGCCTATTGTGTGTCAACCAAAATTTCTGAAATGGAGACCTGATTGAAATGCTAGTGCTTACTTGAGGTTTATTAGGACTGCAGCCTGGGAGAAACAGATTCAAGAAGCACCTGAATTGTGTTTGTCAGACCTCAGCATGGGGGGAGCTCATAAATGCAGAACCTGCAAGGTTACAGTCAGTTACGCAGAGAAGGGGACACAACCAAGCCAGACCTGTCACTATGCCTGTAAATGGGCAGTATCTGATGGAAGTACATGTGTGTGCATGCATGTACACACGTTAGCATTTGTGCAAATGCAAACATGTCTGGATACATGTATGCAAATGTGAACATGTGTCTGGATATGTGTGTGCATGTGTGCAAATGTGAACATGTGTCTGAATACATATATGCACGCTTGTGTGTGAGCGTGTGTGTACAAATCTGCATGTGTGTGTAGTGTCTCAGGCACAGCCTGGGTTGGGGCAGGCTTCTTTGCATTCCTCCTCCCCCAGCAGGGCTGGCTTTGCAGGAGGCAGCCTGACCTGAGCGATGTGCCAGAAACCCAGCACTGTAATTCTGTAGTTTCCATCCTGTAATTCTTAATCACTTGGGAGCCAGGGCCCCGTAGTTTCATTTTGCACTGGGACTGCTGTTCTGTAGCTCATCTGGCCCCCAGGAAACTGATGGAGTCTTAGGAGGCAGGGCTGCCAGGGTATCTGCAGCCACGTGAGTGACCTGGTCAGTGGGTTTCGGGGCTAAGTGTGCGGGGGCCAAGGACAGTGGCCAGAGCAGCAAATACCAACACAGGAAACCTGCTGCAATCTAAATTGAGATGATCAGGAAATGTGTCTTCAGTATTAAGTATGAACGATGCAGTTACTTCTGGAGAAGGCAATGGCACCCCACTCCAGTACTCTTGCCTGGAAAATCCCATGGACGGAGGAGCCTGGTAGGCTGCAGACCATGGGGTCGCGAAGAGTCGGACACGACTGAGCGACTTCACTTTCACGCATTGGAGAAGGAAATGGCAACCTACTCCAGTGTTCTTGCCTGGAGAGTCCCAGGAACAGGGGAGCCTGGTAAGCCGCCGTCTATGGGGTCGCACAGAGTCGGACACAACTGAAGCGACTTAGCAGCAGTAGCAGCATGCAGTTACTTCGGGCAGAGGCTTACTAAAATGACTTCCTGCTCTTTACCTGGGAAGCCAGCTGTGTGTCTGGCTAGGAGGATGCAGACCCTGCCGGTCTCCAGGAGTCATCTATCAGTGGGCACCCCCCAGCCCCGGCTCCTGGGCAGCTTTGTTTCTGTGTGGGATGGGCAGGCGGGAATAGCAACAGAGGAGTCTCCGGAGAGTGGCGGGGACAGTGCCACCCTGGAATTTTGGCTGCATTTAATATGTGTAATGGGGAGGAAGTGGGCCAAGGCCTGAGATTAGCACTCATCACAGATTCAGGGCAGCAGCCGTCCATCTGGACTCACTCAGGTGGGTCCAGTCCACGGCTCAGCCCACAGGCCTCGCCCACCAATGTCTGCTGGTCTTCATCTAATGAGTGATTCCGGATTAAAATGGGCCAGCAACAGGGCACTGATTTATATTAAATCTCCATAAAATGAAAATTGCAGAGACCTACTCAGGGTCATTCGTTATGCAAGGAAATGTAATCACAGTCCCATCCGAACGGCCCCGTGCCACCCGATGGATAATGGAGCTGCCATGTGGGGATTAGGAACGCATCCTGTTTGCTAGGACAGCTTCCCCTGATGTCTGTGCCTTGGGGCCCCACAGCCACCCCCCAGGACAAGGCAGGGTGTGTTGGGGCACTCAGGTCACCCCGGCAGCAGTGATTCACCCCGACCACAGCCCATGACACTCACTTTGCTCACTAGAACCTTCTCCATATTTTTCTCTATCAAAAAAGTACGACAGGAGGAAAAACAGACAAAATTCGAGCAAAAAACCCTGGGCCACATTCCCAGTTTGTGGAGACAGTGGTTGTGAGACATGGCCTCTCGCCTCCCCCTATTGGTTCATCTCCCCACTGTCACATCATCACACCTCCCAGGCAGGGCCCTGCCCACTATGCAAGATTTTCCTGTCCCTCAGGAGAGTCCGAGGCTTCTGGCTGCTCTTCTGTGGTTCCCAGGAAGGGGCCGGGCGTCTCCAGGTTAACGCTAACTGACAAGCAGCTTAGCGAGAGCCCTGGGCACTGGACTCACGGAAAAGTGATATCATGAGGCACCTGCCCGCCTGGCCCTCCTGGGGCCCCTCCCTGACCACTGCTGTCAGCCCCGTTTACTCACATGCGCTGGCCCGGCCCCTCACAAGGACACGTGTGGACACCGGGCAGCTCAGGGGCTGGATGTGACCACTCTCCCTCACCTTTCCTGGGCCTGGACCACCTCACTGCCCCCACCTTGTCGGGGAAGCCATGCTCAGGTGTCCCTGGAGAGGACGTGTCTTTGGAAGGAAGAGTAAATGCAGGAGACAGAGGACTCCAGAGGGTGATTGGCATGGACGGAGCAGTGGATGCTGGACCTCCTTTATGGGGTGCCCCAGACGGCTGGCAGGGTCATCTTCAGAAACAACCCTATAAAGAGCAAAGTGGGGTGCTTGCGTCCCCCCAGAGCTTCTCCCACGACACGGCAGCTCATGCAGGGTGGTTTCTGCGACAATCAGGGTGGCTCCTGACTTTCAGAGACCAGTGCCCATGGTGGAGCAGTAGGAGACACCACCACCCAGCCCCCAATCTCCAGCACCATTGAGATCACCACCCACATAGCAGATGGTAACCTCTGCAAGCTTCAGACCCCCTGGGCTGAGTGACAGAGGCCAGGCCCCAACCCCACACCCTATGAATCCATTTAGGAGACATTCCTGAGAAAGTCACTGTAGGGCCAGACAGCAGGCCCGTGGTTTCAGGTCAGGCGAGCACAAGAGGGCTTTTGGGGTGATGGCTAGAGTGTGTATCTTGCTCTGCTGTGTCTCAGGCTGTATGCATTTACCCACATTCAATGAACTGCATCTAAGGGGTTCATTTTACTGGGTGCAAATTGCACCTCAATAAGCCTGACTTGAAAAAATCGAATTGTAGGTGTTAACAGAGCTCTCTGGAAATAGACTGGTGGGGAGGCAGTGGTTGTACAACCTTGTGAATGTTCTTAGTGCCAACAAATCATACACTCAAAAAGGGGTTAAACAGTGTTTTATGTAAGTATGTTTCACCACAATAAAAAGATACAATAAAGGACTTTCACTGGTGGTCCAGAGGTTAAGAATCCGCCTGCCAGTGCAGGGGACCTGGGTTCCATCCCTGGTCCAGGAAGACTCCACACATCTCAGGGTAACAAAGACTGCTCCCCCAACTACTGAGCCCAAGAATTCTGGAGCCCGTACTCCCCAAGGAAAAGCAATCCCCACTCCTGGCAGCTAGAGAAAGCCCTCTGGCAGCAACAAAGATTTCAGTGCAGCCAAAAAAAGAAAAAAAGATACAGGAAGCAGTAACCCCTTGAAGAATGAAGGGAATGCCCCTCGGGAGCATGGTACCCAGTTGCCCTCTCATCTTTTCCTGCAGGCTCTGCAGGGGGCCTAAGGGGGCGGGGGTGGGATCTTCAGCAAAGGGTCACTGTGTCTGTGATCCCAGACACTGGCCATGACCTCCCTGGCGGGGAGCACAGTTGGCACTGATGAAGCCTTGATGGGGTAGGAGCGGGGGAAGCTGCTTCTCAGGACCCCCACTCAGTCCTCCTGAGGCACAGGGTCCCTGGACGGAGGGGAAAACGGGTGCTGGGCTCTGCATCCTGGCCTTGGTGCTGGGCTGATGCTCACTGGGCCTCAATTGTGTCTGTTCATTTGTGGTTATTTTGGAAACACTGTTCCTTCCCAGACGCGGTGGGCGGAGGAGCAGTTGAAAGCCAAAGGCCTTGTTTCAAAAACGTCTTTAGCAGGTCTGCGGCTGTAATGAGCCAGTTTAATGAAGTCAGTATCCTTGAAAGTTCATCCACATCCCTCATCCGTCAGCATGGCCACTTCCCAGCACGACATTAATTAGCCGCGGCGTTCCCTACAGTGCAGAGAGAGGTGAGAACGACAGGTGTGGGGACCCATGGCCCTTCAAAAGCACTGTTTAACCAGCGTGTTAAACAGAAAACAAGAGCAAACCTGCCGACAACGTGCTGATTAGTAGGTGTTGACCCCTGCCCAACGTTCCTGCAGCTCCAGCAGCGGCCAAAGCCTCCTCCCTCTCAGCTGGCTCCCCTCTGCCTCTGTTGAAATCGGGCTGGGCTACAGGTTAAGTGGGGTGGGTCGGGTGCTGGGGCCGGCCAGGCTGGGGGACTCAGGACATGACCGCAGCTCAGGGAACACTGCCCTCACCCCCGTCTCTGCAGAGCCCCTTCAGACAGTGGCCACATTCGGCCATCCAGGCTCCCTCACGGTGAGGATGTCCCCTGAGGCCCAGTGGCAACCTCCCCTCAGGTCCTACCCGCTGACCTACAGAGCTGTCTCACCCACCTTCCACAACAGCCCCCTCCCACCCCTGAAGGGCACCTTGTGGCCTTGGCAGAGAGGAAACCGTCTACAGCGTGACTCGCCTGTACATGCACTCATGGACGCAAGTGTGCTCACCTGAACGTGAGTACGTTCAGGTGATGCTTGGGCAGACAGCATGGTTGCCCCAGGCTGGCTCCAGACTGGGCTGAAAGGGGATGGTCAGCTGTTCTCCTGGATCAGGTGTTCCCTTTCCAGACCAGCCAGGCCTTCCCAAAACAGAGGCAACCAGCGCTGCACTGGCAGTGAGCAGGGTCATGAGACCCTAAACCTGCAATATTTGAAGGAATGTGTTTGTTAGGGGAGGAGGGCTTGCCAAAGGGAAGGGAGGGTTATAGTCTCTTCTCCCCAGAAGTAGCTGCAGCAGAGAGATGGACAGGGAGAGACAGAGAAAGAGAGAGAGAGAGGGAGGAAATGAGCCAGGCTGTGTGTGCAGGGGGCCTGGGGGTAGCTTCTGTTCCCTGGAAGCAGCCCTGGGACATTTGAGGACGGCACTTTCATCCCATCTGGCAGCCCCAGGTCCCTGAGGTGGGGGGGGGGGTGTGGAGCTCATGGAAAGCTCTGGAACATCACTGCTGACCCTGAACCCAGAAGGGCTCAGGGTGGATGAAGAGTAGTGTTTTCACGTCCAGGAAGCAGGTTACAGACTTCACATTAATTTTGGAAACCCAGACTCCTGCATGTAAAATAAACACCTTCCCATGAGTCTGTGATGCCTCAAAGGAAGCCCTGCCGTCTTAGACCCTCAGTAGTTCGAGGGTGGCTGAGGGCCGGGCAGCTGTGCTGCTCAGGGAGACGCTGGAAGGACAAAGAGTCTTAATGCCCAGAGGCTTGAGATCCAGCTCCTCCCACCCACAATCTGGGCACCACGGGCCAGAGAGCAACTTACGGACAGTGGGGTTTCTGTGCCCCTGTCACCAAGCCCCTGAACGTGTCCACTCCTGAGTGGTGAGCTGGCCCCTATCAAGCTTTTGGTCAGCATCCAGACTGCTCTACACAACCATCCTGGAACCTGGAGTGACTTTGGCAGGGGGGACCTGGCTTCCCACCTGCTCGGTGATGACTTGGGACCACGTCGCGTGAGCCTGTCTCTGGACCCCTGGCAGGTGCAGGCTGGGCCCAACCCAGACCTATCACCCCACATGCACGAGGCACTGAGACCGGCCGCTCATTCCCAAGGATCTTATAACTTGGGTGCCGTCTGTGGTCAAAGGCAGGCATGCAGGCTGGTGCCCCGAGCCAGCAGCTGCGGAGTGACAAAGGCGGCAGAACGCATCCTGGCAGATGCCTCGAGGCCGTCCAAGAGCCCCATGGGTCCCTATGGCATCTTGGGACTGGAAGCCAGGTTCCCAGGCTGGCCTTGGCCTCATTAGGGCAGCGAGAGCTGTCCACGCGGGACTGGGGAGACTGCGCTGCCGTCAGGCCGAATCAGGGCCCCCAGGAAAGCAACTGACTGTGGACTCATCACTTTAGACAAAATGGAGCTTGGAGGCGAAGCCAGGCTGCTGGGAAGGCTGGGCTGCTTCCAACATGCAGGCAAGCTGCTCCCGCAAGGACTTCCCTCACTCCCGTGCCCGGCGGCAGCACAGCGCCATGCAGGGCTGGCACCCCAGGAGGCCTTGTGGGTCGTAGGGGGCAAGGCCACATGGGTCTCTGTGATGCATTCAGGGGGGTGTGCCCCCAGGAAGTGCGGACCCAGACACGGGGGGCCACAGAGCATCTTCCCTTTGTGTCCCTATCGGGCACCAGCCGGGAGTCCCGCAGAGCCGAGACAGCGAAACGTACTCATTTACAAACTCGATCCCCTCATGTTAACCTCCAGAATAACTCTGGCCACCTTCCCACTCACAGCCACACTGAAAAAACAGCTTTTATACCATGATATGAACGCATATGCCTCGGGCACTTCGGGCTGGGAAGAAGATGGCACAAGTCACTTTTTAAAATGGGGTAAACACCAGATCAAAGGTTACTTTGCTAATTATTTCAGCTGTCCTGCATTATGGTAACGTGGGTTTTGCTCCTTTGAGGTTAAATGTACAAATGTGTATTAACTCTCTGATTTTACGAACAGACCTGGGGAGTTGGAACATCGAGTTACAAGCCCAAAGAGGCAATTGAGGGAGAAATTATTTAATCCATCATAAATCCCTCTATCCCATCCCTTCAAATGGGATGCCCAAAGGGATTAAAGACTAAAAACATATCCCAGGCAAATTCACATGATAAAATTGCTGTAATCACTCTCTGCTGGATTAAGCAGGGCCCGGAGCCTCTGCGGAGCAGGGTCCACGCAGGCGCCGAGGGAGAGGCAGGCTGGCTGGGCCATGCGGAGTGATGGCTGGTGCATTTCCCCATCAATTCAGGAAAACATGTATCTGTCCTTTGTGAGGCAGAACTTCTTTTAATGCTCCCAAACTGCAAAGAGACAGACAGGCGTATTTGGCAAAGCAAGCATCTGCACTGGGACACTACTCAGCTTACTTGTAAGGGAAAATGAGGCTCTGGGAGGTTTCCATGACCTCTGCAGATGTGAAAAGGAAACCTCATCTTTGGGATGAAGTCAGCAAAACGAAACAATGGAAGCCATGTGTGTGGTACTCAGGGGTCCATCCCTGAGCTCATGGGGGCTGGATGGCTTCTGTGAAGTCCACGCTCCTGGGCTCTGGGGGCAGAGCCTGGTGTAGGTAGAGTTCTGCCCCCGGAGTCTGGGCACCCTTACCTGTTACTGGAAACTGGGATGCTGTTTTAGGTACATGAATTTCCTACCAAGAAAAGAATGATCTTTGGGCATAAAGTGTGTTGGGCACTATCAGAACCAAAAGTGCTGGAGCCACACCCGTCATGTCAGTCAGTAAATGAAAATGAGGTGCAGGACTGTGATCAAGTAATTTGCCTCTCTGACCCCGGCCAGAGTCCCCATGGAGCCACTGGGCTTGAGAAGCCTGCCCCAAGCTGCCAGGAGCTGGGCTTCTCAGGCTCGTAACCTGAGTGTGAAGGAGTCTTGGTCCGAGAATGACTCATGTAAGCAGTCAGTGCGGTCGAATCCTTCATCTGTGGGGTCAGCAGAGGAAGAGGCTCTGCTGAATCAAGACAGCCCCTTGGCCACAGCAGGGAGGACCCCAGGGTCACTCCACTGGCTCCCCAGGAGTCAGTGTGGATGGCCTATGCAAGGCTGATGTACAGCAGAAACCAACACAACACTGTAAAGCAATTATTTTCCAATTAAAAATAAAAATTAAAAAACTGCACTTTGAATGCTTTGCGCTTTTATCATCTCGAGCTGCTATCTCCACCACTTGATGGAGGAGTGGCCACTGGGCACTTGAAATGGGCTATCCCGAACTGACATGGGCTCTGAATGCAAGACACACTGGATTTTGAAGACTCAGTACAAAAAAATGTAAAATATTTCTCTAGTAATTTATATTTTCCTAATAATTAAAAAATACTGATTACATGTTAAAATGATAATAGCTGGGCTATGTTGGAATAAATAAGTCATTAAAGCTAATTTCATTTACTTTTATTTTCTTTACATAGCCACCAGAAAATGTAAGATTCTACACATAGCCAGCACTATCTGTGTTGGGCAGCCCCAGTTTTAAAAGGCTTGCTTTAATATCTTGCTCCTCCAAGAATCAACCCTGAATATTCACTAGAAGGACTGATGCTGATGCTGAAGCTCCAATACTTTGGCTACCTGATGTGAAGAGTCGACTTATTGAAAAGACTGATCTCTCATTAATGTTGGGAAAGATTGAGGGTAAGAGGAGAAGGGGGCGACAAAGGCTGGATGGCATCATTGACTCAATTGACATGCGTTTGAGCAAATTCCAGGAAACAGTGAAGGACAGGGAAGCCTGGCATGCTGCAGTCCATGGGGTCTCAAACAGTCGGACACGACTGAGTGACTGAACAATTTTTGAAAATAAGCTGTGTCAAACCTGAGCTCCAAAAAGCTCTTTCCCACTGAATTCCTCCCCTGTCTCCGCCCCCGCCTGCCCCCTGTTCAGGAGGGAGCTCTGGGTTAGGCGCTGGGTGATGAGTTTTCTCAAGTTAATTCACAGCAACTCATGCCACCCCTGCAGGAAAACGAGCCTTAGAGGAAGACACCAGAACCCCCACCAGAAGCTCCCAGAGTTCCGGGCTCACAAACAGGCACCTCTGGCTGGTTATATTGGGGGTGCACAGGCCATGGAGGGGTCAGACCCTTCCTGTTGGGAATGTTCTTCCAATGTCTAGGTTGTCTTAGAATGAGGAGTTTTGTCATGTAAACTTGGGAGAAGCCAAACAAGCATTCATTTTAATATTTCAGACTGCATGATTAGCGGCTGCTGTTGAGAAACCCACCTAATTTCACTTTAAAAAACTCCTTCACTCAACCCCGGGGAAGAGCATGGCTACCATTTTGGGAGGACATGGATAAACATGTTTGCAGATTTTAAAAATATTTAAATTTAACTTTTACTTAAACAAAGTTATTGGAAGAATTTACTTTAATGGTTATTTTTAAAATTTGTTATCTTTCACCTAGAGGGGCAGAGAAATTTTTTTCTTCACCTTTTTCTTATTGTGTGGCTGTGTTAGTTCCTCAGTTGTGTCTGACTCTTTGCAATCCCACGGACTGTAGCCTGCCAGGCTCCTCTGTCCATGGAATTCTCCCGGCAAGAATACTGGAATGGGTTGCCATTTCCTACTCCAAGGGATCTTCCCAACCCACAGCTTGAACCTGGGTGTCCTGCATTGGCAGGTGGATTCTTCACCATCTGAGCCACCAGGGAAGCTCTTTTTCTTACTGTCTGGTGTATTTGCTGAGTGGCTGCTTACAGGTCAGTTGTCTGTGTCTTAGAGACTTCTTAGACTGCTTTAGAAGCACGTGGCCCAAACTGACACAACTCTCAGAACACTGAAATTATGAGTTCTGTCACAAGTGAACACTATTTAATTCGATATTAAAATTTCATCATATTATTTTAAAAAATTAGTTGAAATCAAATACTTTATTCTGAATATAAATGATGTGCTAAACATGTCTGACTTTAGAATAAGCAGCTCTGTTTCAGATTATAAGTAACTAATTTATAAAGTTGATTCAGAGTCACTTTGAAATGACCCTAGAAGTTAATGACACTCGGATTGCAGTTATCTAAAAGGCATTTGAAACACACTTTTCAACACTCAGTTTTTAGAATGTGCAAAACTGATAAACTAGTCTGTTATGGGGGGAAAGACAATAAAAAATAAATATGGAAATTAGCAAAAACCAGTATTAAACATATGTCTTTATGAATAAGACTTAATCACACACTTCATTTTGCAAATACAAAAGGGCCTTTTGAGATGTATTAATTAAAGTTAACCGCTGTAGACAGGCCGCTTTGTAGGGCCGCAGTCCTCTCCCTATTAGCATAGCATTAACGACAGCCGCGGAAATTGGGTTAATAAAGCCGGGTATTGTGGCAGAGCCGGGGAGCGCAAACCGGCGAGCAAAGCTCGGTCCCTCTGGGAGGCCCAGGCTGTGCGCGGCGCGTGGACCCCGGCTGGTGGCAGAGTTCTGAGTTGAGAATTGCCTTTAAAAGAGATCCCATCACCGTGATCATTGGCCAGGGCGTGCCCCAGCAGCATGTACTCACCGGGGCCGGGTCACCTCTCCCAGAATTGTGCGGGGTCGGTGGAGAGGGGCCTTGGCCTGTCACCAGGGCTAAACTAGGCCCTCCCCTGACACCCCAGGAGCCCTCCTCCATGCAGCCGCCTTTAAGCAGAGGGCGCATCTCGGTCTCCATACAGCGTCACCAGGGCCGCGCCAGGGCGGTGGTGCCTGGAGAGTCCAGGGGCTGCTTAGGGACAATGGGAAGCAGCCGGCGTCAACGTCCGCTCACCCAGAGGTCAACATCTCCAGGCAGGCTAGAAAAGAAACGTAACAGACGGGAAAGGCGAAAAGCTACCAACCGGGGTCTTCTTGCGTCCGCGGTCTAGCTCCCTTGCAACCACAGTTGCGGGACCCGGTTAGGGAGCATCCGGCAGTTCCGCTCCTGCGGCGCGGGGAGGGGGTCATGGAGCCGGCGGAGGCGGAACACGTCCACCCAGAGCGCGGCCTTGCGGTTGGCAAGACGGCCGACGGAGGCCAAACATGACCCCCGAGAGGGCCGGGACCCGGGCTACCCTCCGTCCCTGCGCTCTGAGAGCCCCCAGGTGGGTCTGGGGAGGACCACCCCCGGGGATCGCGCCAATCCCTGTTCCCGCTGCGACCCCGGGTTTCTTTTTGAGGCTGAGCGGTGGCGCCCAGACAAACACGGTTGGTCAGCCTCGTCCTGTCTCCAGGATCGATGGCTGGCGACGTCCGGAGAGTGCCCAGGGGCGCTGCAGGATCTAGGACCTGGATTCCAGCACCCCGTTGTCCGGTCCAGTCCCACTCCCGGCTGGGCTTTGCTCTTCTGTTCCGCCGGCCCAACTGTTCAGCGCACAAGGGCTGGAAGCGAGGTGCGGCCGTCTTCCCATGAGCGGACTCCAGTGGGGGAGGGTGGCAGTCATGGGGGCAAGGTAAAATAAAGGACGCGTGCGGAAAGAGGGACGGCCCAGGGCCCTTAGGGCTTCTCGTTACAGTGTTTGCAAAGCGCCGAGGGCGTCCCGGAGAAGGCGGCGCACTTGTCTGGACAGGGCAGCGCGGCGCTGGCAGAGAAGGGGTACAGTGCAGCCTGGCCGAAGGGTGTCAAGGGCGCGGCGGCCACCGGCGTGGCCAAGCCCTGGCCGTGGTTGAGGTAGGCCACGAGGCGCCGCATCTCGTCCAGGGCCTGCGCCTGCATGAGGATGTAGTTCTTGGCAAGCAGCAGCGTGGCGATCTTGGAGAGCTTGCGCACCGACGGGCTGTGCGCGTAGGGGATCACCGCGCGCAGACCGTCCAGGGCGTCGTTCAGGTCGTGCATCCGCCGGCGCTCCCGGGCGTTGATGCTCAGCCGCAGGGACCGCTGCTCCCGGGGCCGCCGCCGTCCGTCCGCCGCGCTCCCCGGCCCGCGCCGCCGCCTCCGCCGCTCGAAGGCGTCGTCCTCGTCCCCGCTCTGCTCGCCGCTGCTCTCGGCCGCCGCGGCCGGGACTCGGGGCGCTGACGCCGCGGGGAGGTCACTTCCCGTGCCCGGCATGCCGTAGCCGCGGGCCGCCTCCGGCCCCCGGGCCGCCCCGTAGGCGAGGCCCGCCTCCGCGTAGCCGTGGCTCAGCTCCAGGTACGCGTCCCCCGACAGCGACTTGAGCTCTGCCATGGCCGCGCCTCTGGGCCCGAAGGCCCGCCGGGCGGGCAGGTGCTCCTACGGCCCAGGCCGTGCTGCCCCAGGGTCCGCGGTCGCGCTGGCCGCCGGCGCCGCCTCGGTCCCGCTCCCGGCTCGCGCGTCCGTCCGGCAGTCAGTCAGTCCCCGAGCCTCCCAGGGCCTCGGCCCCGCCTCTTGGTCGCCTCCCCCTCCCCCTTCTCCCCTCCCCCTCTTATTCCGTCTCTTTCTCTCCTACCGCCCCCGACCCCACCCCCACCTCTCGCGGCCGCGCGCTGGGCTGGGCTGGGGAGCGCTTTACCTCCCACTCGCGCCGCCACTCCCCCTTTAAGGTGCGGAGGCGCCCGCTGGGACTTCGCAGCCGTCCAATCAGAGGGGACCTGGTGACCGCCTCTTTCCGGAGCCTGGCCGCTTAGGCGGCGCAGACCGACGGCCAAGGGTGGGAGAGCCGCCAGGATGAGGGAGCCGGGGGCCTGGTTGGAGACAGTGGTGGACGCGGTGGACGTCTCCGCGTCTCAGCGCTGCCTCCTGCCGCTCCCGGGGGTGCAGCCGCTGTACGCTCCTGTCCCTCGTGGGCACCCGCCTCAGTCCGGCTCCTTTTCTTCTTCTGTGCCATTTTCAGGAGCTACGTCCGGCGTCGCGCAGACAGGGATTAGAGCAGGGAGCGCGCAGAACACCGCGGAGCCCGACCAGCCGAGTCCGGTTCAGGTGCCGAGCGCACGCCTGGGGCGCTCCTCCCGAGTGGGCGTCCTAGTAGTACCGCACAGCCAGGTAACCTGAGGGGCAAACTGGGCTCTCCCGGCGCCCCTTCCAGGGCCTGCTGACTCTCCAGGACTTCGGTGCTGGATGGGAGTGTTCCAGGAGACAGGCGCAAACACGTGGATCATCTGTCGTGGGAACATCAGAGACCGGCTCTCTGGGCCCCCGGATGAGGGGAGCAGAACCTGGGGCTGATGTTTAGGAGAGCAGGTCTCCTCTACCTGCGTGTCCGGCTGGGAATGAAGGACAGGGTCTGGGGGAGGCCTTTTCCCAGGAGCCCCTGCACTGCCTCCTGGGCCGAGGTCTGGAGAGCGAGTGGGGGAAGCTCAGGAGCTGGGGTGGGGAAGCATCCTGAGGGGCAGGGGGCATCTAGGCTGTTGGAGGGGCAGCAGAGGGTGGGGGTGGGGGGCAGAGGCCCGCGTGGCTGGCCCTGGTGGGGAGTTTGGTCTTTGCTGGGAGGACAGAGGCCACCCAGAAGGACTCAGGGGAACGCTTTCTGCAAACCGCGGCACCGCAGCCCTCAGGGGATTTGGGGCGCTTCCCCCTGGGCGCCCCTCCCGGCCTGGCAGAGCTGTTCAGGGTGAAAGGGGTTGTAAGCAGAGGTGGGCCAGCTCCACTGATGCCCCCGGGCCCATGCGAGTGGTGGGGCCTGATGGGAACTGAGGGCCTCCTGCCTCTGGGCCTCAGGGCTGGGGGTGGGGTTGAGGGGGAGGGTATGCTCAGAGGACAAACTGAGGGTGGGGGCGTTTGAACCAACCAGGGGTGTCTGGCAGACACTTGTGGGGTCGTGGGAATGTCATCAGAATATGTAGTCATTGAAACCACAGGCACCCAGGAGATCGACTTTCAGAACAGAGGCTGGGGCAGAGCTCCTGCTGTGGCTGCAGGTCACCATCGCTGGGAGGTTCAGTTAAATCCAATGTCAGCCCTCCCCCCGCCCCACCACGGGATCTGACAGCGGCAGTAGAAGCAGTCTCCGTGGTGGAGAATCCCGAATAGGCCTGGACAGGCGTGGTTTTTGGGCAGACGCTGCCACCTGCTGGCCGCTTGGGAGATTGCACTCCACCTGAGGGCCTTGCTGTTTAATGGGCATTCTCAGGCCCTCAGGTTCCCATTAGCCTCACTTCCTGGCACAGCCAGGCACAGTGAGGCACCCTTGACACCTTGGCAAGTCTCCCCTCTCTGCTTTTGGAGGTGGAGGCTCCAGAGGCCAGTGCTTCACTAGAATTGGGTAAAACACAATGAAGCCCAGGCGCAGCTGCTACCCCAAACCTGGCCGCTGCCCCAGACCTTCAGAAGCCGTGCCAGCCCTGGGGAAGAAGCTGCTTTCCAGGGTGAGCACAAGAACCCCGCCTGCTCCACCACCTGGTCAGAGGGTGTTCCTTGTTCCTTATGTCACTTCTGATGTCTCAGCAGTTTCTTTCCAAAAGTCACTAATGGGCAGTTTACACTAAGAGGCTCCATGGCCAATCCTGGAACATGGCTGAACGAGGCCCAAAGAACACTGATTCCAAACCTCTTCATGTTTTTATTGGTTTTGTGTTGCATGCCCACACTTGCTTTTGGGTTGTGATTTTTTTTCTGGGCTATTTCCTAAGTGCAGAAGGCTAAATGCGGTCATGGCTCTTTGCTGTTTGTTGTGGGCGGTTCCTCTGGGGTGAGGTCCCCATGGGCAGGCTGAGGGCAGCAGGTTGGGATAGCCAGGAAGTGTCAGGTCCTGCCAAGCAGGGGAGAGGTTAGCAGCTGCTTTGGGGCAGCACTGGTCCTGCATTTGGGGCGAGACTCTGCCCCCATTGTTTCTGGGGCTCTCTGGTGATGGAGGGCCTGGGCCGAGGTTTGTTTTAGGGGTGTGTGTTCCCTGTACCTCTCGCCAAGTACCTCTGGGTAATGCTTGGTAATTGCCCTTCAAGTCTCCTGAGTGGCAGAGCCTCCAGGTGGCAGCTCTGACCTCTGACCGTCCACCGTCTCTGTTTCCCCTGGGGGGAAGGCAAAGAAAGGCTCCCAGTCCTCTTACCAGAACCGGTTTGTTAAGGTTGTTAGAAGCCCCACAGAAGCACCACCTCCTGCATGCAGACGGATTTGACAGCTTATAAAGCGCTCCCTCCCCCCTCCCTCTCTCCCTCTACTCCACTAGTGGGCACCGTGCCAGGCGAGTCCAGAGTGATGAGAAGAATTTTTTGAAAAAAACCTTTATTGAGATATAATTCAAGTACTAACTACACAGCTTACCCATTCAAAGTGTATAAGTCAAGGTTTTTAGATTATTCACAGTGTTACGTGTCCATCACAACAGTCTATTCCAGGGCACGTTTGTCACCCCAAAAAGACCCGCATACATTAGACCTGCATCCCTCCCATTCCTCCTTTTACAAAGCCCATGGCAACCAGCATCTGCCCTCTGTCTCCATGGATTTGCCTGCTCTGGACATTTCACGTAAATGGACTCACACGCTGTGTGGCTTTTTGTGACCGGCTTTTCTCACTGAGCGTGTTTCCAAGTGTAGCCACGTTGCAGGAGAGGAGGTGCTAATGCCGGATGAGCTGCTGGCTTGTGGCCTCTGGGTGAGGTATGTAGGAGACAGTCCCCTGGTTCTGAATCTCCTGAATGTTGCTCACGACTGCCACATCACATCCCACCCACTGGACCTCTGGGTCCCCCATGGAGGTGGTCCCTGCTGTGTGTTTAGGTGGCATGCATGGAATGCATCAGCGTGAATATGTCTCCCCAAATACTCCTTGGTTAGCAGCAAAACTGTTGCCCCTGAGTAATAACGAGAGAGCCCCTTTCTGAGTCCACAGGAAACTCGGGGCAGCAGGGCCTCCCAGGGCTCTGGCGCTGGTGGCTTCAGCTCTGATTTCCTTGCATCTTCTCTGCCCCTCCTTCTCCATCAGCACAGATTCCTGGCTGACCTCATCTCCTTCCACTTAAGATTCCCGGTAGCTCCTGGTCACCTGTGGGATAGAGTCCCTGCTCCTTGGGGCGTCTGCCCAGCCCCACTCCAGAGCCCTGTCCAGCTTGCCCTCAGCGCCGGCCACATGGGCTGCACTGCCACCAGTGTGTGCATCTTTCTGGCTTCTGTGCCTTGGGTTTGGCTCTCTGCCCACCTGGCACACCCTGCCCATCCCGCTGGGCTGAATGCCCCTCCTCCTCCAGGAAGCACTCCTGACATCCTCCCCCAGCCATACAAGATGTCCACCCACTGTGGCTCATTAAGAGTGACAAGCTTGGCCAAAAGCTTGTGACATTAGATCAAGGCTCATCGTTTCCCTCCGAGGTCACTGCCTGCTTCCCCAGGTTTAGGCCCAGAGTCTTTAAGTTTCTCTGTAACAGTGTTAGAAGATTTCCTCATAGGAAAGCTAGTCTAAATAAATATTGGGTGAAATATCCACATTTAATACCTTTGGGGTTTCCCTTTCTTGTTGATTTCTAACTTTATCACATTGTGGTTCATCTATATGATGGTTCATCTATATGATGGTTCATATATATGATGGTTCATATATATGATGGGGATTTTATTGGACATAGTTGAAATTTTATATAAATGTGTGTGTGTGTGTGTCTTCAACCAAGTGTGCTGTGTTGTTCAAATCCTTTATATTCTTATTTGAGTATTTGATAGATGCTGAAAGAGGTGTGAGAAGGTCTTTTACCATATTATTGAATATATCTGACAAAAATTGACAGATGGTGAGAAAAAATCGACAACAGTCCCTTAAGCTCTTATATTGGGTATGTTAAGATTCATCTGAAAAATTTGTTCCCTAAGGGCATGAATGTGGTTGCTTATTTTCTTTGTTGAAATTTGGTTTAGACTCAGCATTATGGGCATTTAAAAATTTTATACACTTTTTTAAAAGAACAGTTTTAAAGTTTACAGACAAATGGATGGGAAAGTACAGAGTTCCCACACCCCGTTTCCCCACCCCACCCTTATTATTAACATCCTGCACTGGTGTGCTACTTTTGTTACCAATGCACCAATATTGGCACATTCTTTTTTAAAAATATTTGTTTATTTGGCTGCACTGGATCTTGGTTGCCACGCACAGGCTTTCTGTGTTGTACCAAGTGGGGGCTGCTCTCTAGTTCCGGTGCCCAGGCTTCTCACTGTGGTGAGTCCCTTGATGCGGAGCATAGACGCTGGGGCTCAGAGGCTCATTAGCTGCTGCACTTGGCCTCCAGAGCGCGGGATCAGTAGTTGCGGTGCGGAGGCTTAGTTGCTCCGTGGCATATGGGATCACACCTGTGTCCCCTGCATGGGTAGATGGATTCTTAACTACTGACCACCAGGGAAGCCCTTGATACATTATTATTATCTATAGTTTAGGTTCACACTTTGTGTTGTACATACCATGGGTTTTTACAAAGGTATAATGACAGGTATTGGAGAAGGGAATGGCAATCCACTCCAGTATTCTTGCCTGGAGAATCCCATGGACAGAGGAACCTGGTGGGCCACAGTCCATGGGGTCGCACAGAGTCAGACATGACTGAGCGCCTAACACACTAATGACATGTATGCTGATGAAGGAAATGGCAACCTACTCCAGTATTCTTGCCTGGAGAATCCCATGGGTCAGGAGTGAGTTAGGAGTGGGCAGAAATACCTACTCCAGTATTCTTGCCTGGAGAATCCCATGGGTTAGTGATGTGGAGTGGGCAGAAATACCTACTCCAGTATTCTTGCCTGGAGAATCCCATGGATTAGGAGTGCGTTAGGAGTGGGCAGAAATACCTACTTCAGTATTCTTGCCTGGAGAATCCCATGGGTTAGGAGTGGGTTAGGAGTGGGCAGAAATACCTACTCCAGTATTCTTGCCTGGAGAATCCCATGGGTTGGGGTTAGGGTTAGGAGAGAGGAGCCTGGCAGGCTACAGTTCGTGGGGTCACACAGAGTCAGACACGACTTAGTGACTGAACAACGAGGAATGAGATATATCCACCACACAGGGTAGTTTCATGGCCCTAAAAGTCCCCTGTTTGCCACCTACCTGTCCCTCTCTCTCCCCCAGCCTCTAGGACTATCTCATCTGCTCAATTTGTGTAAACTTTTTTGAGGGGAGATGTGGTGTTCTTTATAAATTAATTTGATCAAATGTATTGATCATATTGTTTAAAATGCCCAAATACTTACAAATATCTATTCGTCTATCCCTTCTATTAGTTGTTGGCAATTGTGAATAAAGTTGCTATTAATATCCATGTGCTTTATGACTGATACCACAGAAACACAGAGCATCATGAGAGATGACCATGAACGAGACGCCGTAAGATGGACAAACCTGAAGAAATGGGGAATTCTAAGGAACAGACAGCCTACTGAGACTGAATCGTGAAAAACGAAAAATCTCAGCAGACAGTCAGCAGTAAGGAGACTGAATCAATGACTAAAAACCTCCCAACAAAGAGGAGCCCAGGACCATGGTTTCACGGGTGAATTCTACCAAACATTTCGAGAGGATGAACAGCAGTTCTCAAAATCTCCCAGAAACTTAAAGAGGAGGGAACACTTCCAAATTCATTTTTCCAGGCCAGCGTTGCCCTGATACCAAAGCCAGACAAGGACAGGAGAGAAGAACCTTACAGACCAGCATCCATGATGAGAAATAAGAGGCAGAGTCATCTTCTGACCAGGGTCCAGAGGAAAGAGCAGCCACTTAGGGGCAGTTCTCCTTCTGGTCTCCAGGGGGCAGCAAGCCCCTGGGTTTGTGTGGCCAGTGGCCCGTCCCTGGGGACGCGGGCAGCAGGAGCCTGGTGTCCGACTGTGGCCTTGGCTGCCCTTGGGCCAGACCCTTTGGACCCTCTGGACCCTCTGGAGTAACTGGGATGCACGGAGGGCAGTCAGTGTTGGGCTCTACACAGGAGTCCAGAAGGGGGATGGGTGCCTGCAGGGGATGGGTGCCTCCAGGGGTGGTGGGTGGGGGCGCACTGTCCACATCTCTGGCCCCCAGTTTCCGCTGCCTCCCCAGTCCTGCTCAGGGCGCAGCAGCCCTGCCCTCCTGAAGCCTTGGGTCAGGGTGAGCTCCAGAGGGGGCTGCAGACACCGGCAGAGGTCTTTGCCTGGGAGGCGGGAGTGTGGTGGCGGGGGTGGGGGTGTGTGATTGTGTGATGCTGCCTGGAGCCAGAAGGGAACAGGTCTGGCTGCAAGGATGGGCCGAGGGAGCATCGGGCACAGATGGACAGTGGTCAGGGCTCAGACGCTGAGGCCAAGCTGCTGTTCCCTTTACAGCCCACCCTGGGCCCCCGATTGCCTTCTCATCTGTGAGACGGGTACAAGGCCCAGGCATGGCCGCTGTGTGCTCAGATGCGTCTGAGGACAGTCCTGTGTGAGCCGCCCACCCCGCGTGCTCTGATAGGTCAGGCCTGCCTGGATGACCGCAGCATGGACCATCCATCTGGGATGGCCTTGCTCTTCCATAGGCCTGCCGAACAGGAGGCTGGCTATTTCCCTGTCCACAAAATCAGGCGGCGAGGCCAAGATTCCTTGGAGAGACCATGGGGTCAGTCTCCCACCCTGGGTAATGCCTCTCCTTGGCCCCTCAGCCTAGACACATCACCTGGGACTTCGGTCTGAGTCCTGTCGCCATGACACGTGTCCAGGTGCGGGAACTGGACACAGGCTGGTGGTCGTGACGGTCCCGGGGCGTCTACATCTTGGTTGCGCTTGCTCTTGGGCCCTGTCCTAGCATCGGAGGGACTGCCGCTGAGACCATTGGTCCTGGGAGATGTCGCCCCACTTTCTGCCTAATTAGGGGGAGGGGCAGCAGGGAGGAAATAAGGGTCATGGGCCCCCGAGGCAGCCGGAACCTTCCAACGTGTGTCAACAGCAGACCGCCGGCTATCATGGGTACCAACCAGGAGGAGATGTGGCCAGATGACCCAGACTGGCTGGGATCAGCCCAGCCACCCGCTGGCGTCCACGGGCTTGGCTCCAGGAGGCTCAGTGCGGTGGCGCCACCTGGTGGGGATGAGAGACAGTTGCAGCCGATCCAGCCCCACATACTGAAATTGGGCAAATGTGAGCGACTTTTAAAAACAGGGTGGAAGCTCAGAATTAACTCACATTTTCCATATAAGGTCAGAATCTAGAACAATGCGAAAATTAGACAGTGAAGCATAAAGATGTTAACTGGCGAAAAGTGCCAGCACACTCTGCACGCACAGAGCATCCCCCACAAGATGGAAATGGCTCTGGGTCCGTTGCTGTGGGGTTGCTTGCTGGTCCTCGGAACTCACCCTGGGACCTGGGCTGTGGCTCTCATGTCTCCAGCTGCAGCAGCGTCCCGTGTCCCTGGCACCCAGCCCTGCAGTGAGCAGAGGTTGTGTGACTTTGTGCTCACCTCCCTCTCCTTTTAGTAGAGAGAGAGGGTTGGGTGGCCGGTTCACTGTGTGGAGATGGATGGAGTTAATTCGATGCCCTTGAATCGGGCTTATCCTCAGTAGAGGGCGCTGGCCTGGCTGGAGCGGGGAGCGGGTGCGGGGGCACAGTCAGCTGGTGTCCAGTGACTGGCACAGGCAGCCACCCTCAGGGGCTCCACTGGCCAGGTTGTCCAACATGCTGGCAATTAAGGTGAGGTGTTACCAACTGCAGGACTCCCGTTTATCTCCTCCCTCTTCTGTGATGGGTCCTCTGATGGAGGGGTGGGGTGGGGTTGGGCACCTCGCCCTCCCTCTGGAACTGAGAGGCATCCTCCAGTTCCCCCAGTGGGTGGTAGGGTCCGCTGGGTCCCTCCCTTGTTTTCTCTCAAAACAGGACGTACTCCCTGCCCTGCCCTGAGCAGCTCCTGGGAGCCGGCATGCCCTCCTTTCAGAAATGATTTCTGCATTTTTTAAGACTCTCAGGATAAACGGGGAACCGGGTCCACGGAAGCAACTGCCCTACTTACAGCGGGCGGCGCCACAGGCAGGATTCTACCCTCCCTGGGGCCGGGGATCCAGACGCTTCAGACTCCCCAGCCCTTTCCCGTCTTCTCTTGATGTTCAAGCTCACAGACGCCTGAATGCCCCATCCCTCCGGCTGGATGGCCAGGCCACAGGGTGCATTTGATGCTCCTTGCCGCTGGACGTCCCCAAGGGCAAGGTCGGCGGCTCCTTGTGCTTGCCGCCCCGCCCCCTTCCTGGCTCCTCCGGACAGGGACTGCCCGGGATGGGGGGCGTGGCTTTCCGCAGAAGCCCCGCCTGGGTTCCACTGGATGGTTCCCTCCATGTGTGTCCTCCTGTGAGAGTGCACAGTTTTCTCTCTGGCCCTGCGGAGCAGGTCTGAGGCTGTTTGAGTGCACAGGCGCAAAAGGGAAAACAAATGTTTCATGTTCTGGACCAGAGAGGGGAGGAAATAAATAGCTACATCCTCAGTTAAGTGCAGGCTCCCCACCAAAGGGGTGGCAGGTCTCACCTCCAGGTTTCTTGTCTTTGTCATCCTTTTAGGACAAAATTGCAAACCGCCAGCTACAGCCGTGCTGGGGACAGAGAACCAGGTCTCCTGGACTCTGGGGGGCTATTTGTGGCAGAAGGGGGCTCTGGGCTGGAGACTGGGTCTGGGAGGGCATCAAGTGCCACCCTGGGATCCCTGATGCCCTGTACCTGCTGAGATCTGGAGGCTGAGAAACGTTTGCCAACGTTTAATGCTCAGGCAGTGGGGCCACCCACCAGCAGTGCCCTGAGCAGGTGACACAGGCCTTTCGAGCATGCAGGGCATGTGGACTCCTCAGCCTGGCTGAGCCTCCAGCCTCAGGCCACACAACCGCTGGCTGGCTGGTCATGTGATTGTATCCAAGAGGTAGAATCTTCTGGAAGGTTCAGGCAGAGCCACTGCTCCCTGTCAGGTTACTAAGGGCATGTGTTTGTCTGGCAGAGTCACCTGGCACCTGCCCTGTACCATGCCTCCAGGGTCACAGTGCCCAGAGGTCAGCAGGAATTCTACAGCCACCGGCACGTTGGCAGTGTGACCAGTGCTGGGAAGAAAGCCGGCAACTGGGCGGTTGGGGCCTGACTGGTCAGGAGGCCATGGGCCCCACCGTTCATTAGGGGGCTCTGTGATGGGCAGCCCTGATGGGCAGGGTCTGGCCGGCACTCTGCGTCAGGCAGGAGGAAAGTGTCCTTTCAGGACCCGGGTTCTGCAGCCAGCCCAGCAGAGGCGGCACAGGGGGGCCTTCAGCCTTGGCCTCGAGTCACCTTCTCCTTGCACTGTCGCCTCCTATGGTATCTGTGGGCACAGCTTCACCCATATTTAGTGAATAATGATACTGCCCCCTCCGCACCCCCACCGATGACTCCAAAGGCGGAAGTGTCCTGGGCAGGTCACAGCTCACTGAGCAGGTCCCCAGGCTGCCAGTCTGGTCACCCTCAGTGGACCGGACGTGGGTGCGGCTCCCAGGGACTCAGGGCCTCGTGGAGGTGGGCCCATCCCGGGACTGTGCTATGGTTCACTCAGGATGTGTGTAACTGGTCAGGTTCAAGGAGCATGCCTGCAGCCCCCTCAGGTACTGTCCACACTCAGACTGGCGGCAGGCTCTCGCCCCCTCAAACGTGGGCTGACAGATGCTCTATCGCAACAAGGGAGCCGGTGTGAAAACCACGGCTTCTCCTGGAGCCTGGGGCTTGGTCATGAACAGTGTCTCAGGTCCATGGGCACCGCGCTGGCCCGGCCCGGAGTCCGACCCCTGGAAACATGAGGAAACAGGAGAAGACTCAGAGCTGACGTTTAACCCTGACAGGGATCCACCTGGGAAAAAAATGAGACCTTAGACGTGTCAACACTCCGTAAATATTGCTTTCTTGAACTCTCGGAACTAAAGGCGCCATGTTAACCTGAGACTGAATGTCCCCTCAGACAGCTGCACTTTCTGGAACACAACTGCCTCCCTGTCTCAGGGGCACCTTCTCGGGGACGCTGAGAGGAGGGCAGGAATAGGGCTCAGGGCTGGGGATGGCGCAGTGGCCATGGGCTCACCTCTTCTCAAACCCAAACTGCTCTTTGATCATGCTCCCACCCCGAGCCTCCCTAGGGACACAGTTGGTTTACTGCAAAGACGGCTCTGTAGGCCTGTGTCCACCCTAAACCTGAAGTCGTAGTACTCTCCAGCAGTGATGCTTCCAGAAAAGAGGGGGACGCCTCAAGGCAGAGGTCACACTGGGCTCTGCTCCTTCCATACCTGGCCTGAGAGGTGTGCTCTGGTACCCGTTGGGAAGGCGGAGGCTGGCCTAGCATCGGGACCAACATCCGGTGCCGGCTCCAGCTGTATGCACGCTGCTCCCTGAGGCAGTTTCTGCCACCGAGAAACTGGGCGTCAGAGGGCCAGGAGAGTTGTTTGCTAGCTTGTCATCTTACAACTAATTATTTAATTACCCTAATTTAAAGTTTTACCAAATTTAGCTTCAAAACAAAAACCTGTGACTGCAGCGTCAAAAAGTAACAATATAATTAGCTTATTTAGGGGTAACATATTAACTCTGTTGATTGCAAGGCGTGATTCTGGAGGGAACCTGTGCTTGGGATGTGAGGGTGCTGACAGGGGCCCTGGGGCCCAGCAGTGGGCAGGTGGCCACCCCCTACCCAGGAACAAGATGCAGGCTGGGGTTTCTCCCGACTGTGAGCTCTCAGAATGCCAGGGCTCGAGTCCGATCTCATTTGCAACCTTAATTCCCACCTGCCCCGGTTTTTTGTTTCCATCTGCCAGAGAAGGAGCTCCCTTCCCTTCTCCCCACCACAGGCCCCTGAGGACTAGTCTGGCTTGAACAGAGGTCTGGGAGCTGGCCTCTTGTCCAGGAGGGTCCTGGCTGGACCGTGGGGGGCTCGTCTGCCAGGGTCCTGCCCTCCTGACTGTGGGAAGCTGCAGGAAGCCCTCTCACCCTCCAGAGCAGTGGCCTCAGTGGGTATGAGCTTTGTGGCCTCAGGAAGTTTGTGCCTGAAATCTGGAGTGCCCTGGCCAGTGATGAAACCCTCATTGAACTGGAGCCCCATTTCTCAGATGCTGGGGGGCCGTGCAGACAGCTCCCTCATCCAGGCTGGGGAAGGGGCTCATGAGGGCCGTCGTCCGGGCAGCCTCAGCAGTCACTGTGTGTCTTTCCAGCAGCTGCTCCAGGCCTGGAGCGTCTTCAAGGCTGTCGGGCCCCTGGGTGGGGAGTCACCATCACCACCACCACCCCTGTCCCGTGCGCAGGACGTGGGGCCTGGTCCTCACAGATGTCCTGCTTCACCTGCTGCTGTGTCTCCAGTGTCTGAAGGCCCATGGATACACCGCGGGGGCTGGGAGCACATTTGTGACACAGAATTCACCAGCAAGTGACTGAGCCAGCTGGACCCCACCAGGAGACAGGCCTCGGACAGAACACTGGGGAGCCGGTGGAAAGGGGGCTGGGGGGGCCCAGGGAAGTGTGAGGCTGCCAGTGCCCATGGATGCAGAGCAGAACCCTTGGGGAGCCGTGGGCTTCCAGGTCCCCGGCCCTTGGAGAGGCACAGCCTACAGCAGACACGAAAGGAGGGATGGAAGCAGACACCCACTTCCACTTCCTCCTCCTGTTGGGCCCTCTTGGCTAAACCCACCCAGAAGCCAGAGCGCAGGCACTGTATTGTCCATGGAGACCAGCCCCCCAGGCCCTCGACCCCTGGGACCTGACCCCCCCAGGCCCCCGACCTCCTGGGTGCTTCTGTGGCCCCATTCCAGGCTCATCGGGACAGTGTGTCCATCTGCACAGACTCTCCCTGTGCCCTGGACCCTGAGATGTGAGGGGGCCAGAAGGCTCAGAGGAGTCTCTTTTGAGGGGTGGCACTGACCCCCCACCCCTCCATGGAATCCAGGGATGCCTTCCAGGGGAGGCTCTGATTCTGCTGTCGTGTGCTGCCTTTTAACACGTCAGTGATGCTTGAGACTGGGCTAATTAATTAGAGGTTCTGAAAACAGCCAGGGTTTCCTGTGGGTGTCCCCTTAAACGGTCGTGGATGATGCGAAGGCCAGGTGGGCTGGGAGCCAAAGCCATGAAGAGACACTCGTGTCCCCCGAGCGTTGGGAAAATTAGGACATTTGGTGCCAGACTGGCCTCCTAATTAGATTCCCACCAGCTCCAGCAAGGGGGGAGGGGACCCGCTGCGGCCATCTCGGGAGAGGCTCAGGTGCCCTCTGACCTCCAGGGGGCCCATCTGCTTGTTGTCCAGCCGCCCATGTTCCCTGTGTCCGGACATGGCTGTGCTGGTCGTTCTGGACGCAGACCCAAGGGCCCCTCTCCTGCCTGGCACCCTGCTGTGTTCCTTACTGCCCGTACAGCCTCAGCGGCCACAGACAAGCCTGGCGCTCAGCAGGCTCGAGGCAGGAAGACAGAAGTGGGGGCCGGAGGTTCCCTGAGGGTGGCACTGTGCGCTAAGCGGCCCCCACCAGCCTGTCCGCCTGCACTCGGCAGGCTGTCTGTGCTCTGCAGCCCAAAACCAGGCTCCAGGCCTGCTCCTGAGACCCTTCCGAGAAACAAGGGGGATCTACTTTGTTTGTAAAAAGCTGATTATCATAGATAAATGTATCTAATTAGTCTCATTTGCTGACACAGCCTTTAATTGTGAGTTGAATAATTAGACATATTTGCATATGCAAATGAGCGGTTATACCAATGTCAGTCTTTAACACGATTCCTCCAGAGACGAATAATTCTATTTCAGGAGAGAATATGATGCATTAATTCACACAGACAGACAACTTTATTTAGAACCAGTGACTCTCCTGTTTGTTTACATGAAGTAACAACTGTAGAACCAGGAGAAATCTCATGTTGAAGGAACATCTGGGGATAGTTCCTGAGCCTCCCCTTGGGCGGTGTCCCCAGTGAGGGCTCCCTTGGTGTCCCCCTCCCTCTGAGCACAGCTGCTCACCCCCTGCTAGGTGAGGAGTGTAGGATGGTTGGGGTTGCCCCAAGGCTGCAATCTGGCCCAGAGCATTCTGGAGGGGGTCCCTCCCCAGGGCTGTGAGCTGCATGCTAATGGGGCTGCTGGCTGTGGGCCTGAGTTCTCAACTTCAAACAGCCCTGCCATTTACCTCCATCTAAGCCACAGCAGCTTTCACCCTCCCTGAGGGGTGGGCTTGTGCACAGAGGCCTCGGTAGAGCTGGGGGTCCCCACTCCATGTCAGGCCTCCCTGGCTTCTGCTTTTGGCTGAGTCCCCCAGCACAGCGAGGGGGATCCAGGTGACCATCCCAGGTGACCACCCTCAGGCGTCCTCCAGGTCCATCAGGAGGGGCATGTCTCTGCAGAGCCTTCAGGGCACTGGCCAGTGAGGAGGAAAGAATAATCCCACCTACCGCATCCCAAGCAGAGCCAGGCTCCTCCCCATGCCCCTTCCCCATCCCCAATCCCCAGGCTGGGCGGTCACATGGGCTTCCTGGGAGAGGCTGAGCGGCGTGGAATTTGGCTCCAGCAAAGAAGGACGACTTCCCCACTTTCCAGAAGGTCCGCACAGCAGCCCCTCCCCCATCCTCCTGTTGCCATGGCAACCAGCTCGGTGATGCAGACTGGAGCTGACACCGTCCCAATTTGCTGTGGTCCCCTCCCTCTCCAGGCCAGGGTGCAGTGGGCCTGTGTGGCCAGCAGAGGGCAGTGGCAGGCCAGCCACTCGGCGGGGCAGGGGTGGGGGGCTAGGGTGGAGGAGTAAGTTGTGGGGAACCCCGCAGGACATAGACCCTGATTTTTGCGGTCTTGTCTTCTCGAAAGAGAAGGCCTCGCACCTCTAGTGGCAGGTCCACAGGACACGTCCACATGGCACGTCCATCTCTTCACCCGTATGGCCCTTAACCCTGCTGGTGACTGGTCTTTGGTGGAGCTGGAAGAAGGGGTGTCAGGACCACTCCCAGCCCAACACCTGGGGTGCTGCGCTGCCCAGAGCGTTGGGGGAACCCAGATGGTCATGGCCCCGCAAGGGGCGGAGGAGCTAGGGCTGCAGTGTGGTCTGGGAGGAAGGTCCTGCAAGACTTTGCAAAGCTCTTGAAAGCCCCACTGAGGCACTGGGCTAGGGGAGATGGGTTAACTGCCCTCCTTCCCATGGGGGCTGTAGCTCAGAGACCCCCCGCCTCAAGCCCTTTCCTGGGGATATGGTGGACCAGGGGGAGACCCATGTGTGTATAGCTTCATAAAGAGGGGTTCTGCCAGAGGAGAAAAGGGTCTGCAACCCCAAGGAGGTGGTCACTGCCCAACGCCTGCTGTGTGCTCTACTCGAGAGGTGTGTGTATGTGTGTGTGCAAGTTCTCCCATGTATGGATGCACACATGTGCACTTGTGAGTGTTCTGCATTGGGTGTACACACACATGAGTGCCTGCGGTTTCTCTGTACAGGTGTGTGTATCTGTGAGTGTACACACGTGTTCACAAGTTACCACACTCTGCATGAGTAGTTGTACATGTGGGAGTGTGCACACCTGTCAGGGTCTGTGTGTTCCTGCATGTGCACGCCTGCAGGTATATATGAGTGTGTGTGTGTATCTGTGAGTGTACATGTGTTCACGTTATCACACTGTGCATGAGAGGTTGCATGTATGGGAGTGTGTACACCTGTGGTCATGAGTGCCTGCAGGGGCATGTGTGTATGGGTGTGACCTGGGGCCTGTTACCCCCCCACAGTGCTCCTGGTCACGTCCTCAGCACCTCCCGGAGTGTGGAGGTCGATGGCGCCCCTGGTTGTTTGATTGCAGACGCCTCCATGTTCCTCCTCCCTGGGGCCACCACACAGGTGACCCTCCTCCTGGGCAATGGGCCCTGCAGGCTGGACCGTCCAGCATTGTCGGGCCCCTCAGAGGTGGAGGCGCGAGACTGCCTCGCCACCTGCCCCTGGTTCTGCTCCTTTTCCTGTTAAAGGGGGCACACATGAGCCTCTTCTGTGTTGCTGGGGTCAGGGGGACCCACTGGGCACCTCACTGTGGTCATTGTGGCTGCACTCTGGGCGGGAAGCTTCTGGAAGCAACAGAGGGTGGGACTGGCTTTGGGGGCTGCACCTGCCCCACCTCAGGGGAGACCAGAAGCTTCCAGGGAATGCTTGCTCTTGGCTGCTGTGTCAGCTTAAACCCAAGGACGGACAGGAATCCCCGGCAGCCCGTACGTTCCTACTAAGAAAATGCTCACGTCGCATCTTCCGTGTGGATCTCCTGCCAGTGAGGGGCTGACGACACCACCCGTATGTGTTTGTCTTGTCAAAACTTGCTCGCCCTCAGCTGCTGTTTTGACTTTGCTAATGGCGATTATGAGAAACAGTTTTAAATACTCACTTTTGCTCAGTTTCCCCAAACGTGGGGCTGCCTCGTGATGGAGCCGGAGGCATCTCCCCGCCAGGTGCCATCTGGAAAGAACTTCCAGGTCAGGTTTGGTTTAAAGACACGGACCCCATAGCCTCCGCTCTCTACTCCAGGGTCTGTGGCATCTACCTAGTCAAGCTGGACCACGGGTCCAGCAGTCAACAGGGGAGGTGCAAGCACCTTGAGGCTTAGGACATCCCTTCAGAAAGAATATTTCGAGGGCAGCTATTTTGGTGGAAAATTAACCTGCAAGAGAGATGGAGTCTGAATCAGCCCCCAGAGGCAAAAGGCCTGTGGAAGGAGGAACGGCTCCTCGCTTGCTCCACGCTCAGCAAGGCCATGGGGCTGGCGAAGGAGGCAGCTTGGAAGCCTGAGCCAGGTTTCAGTCCATCTCTGGCATAGAGGAGGCCCCTTCCTGCCGTCTGGAGGTGTGTCCACCCACGGCCGCCTGTTTGCTGCTCGTCAGGGTGCTACCCTGCCGCCCATGCGTGCATGCTTCTCAGCCCAGAGAGGTGACCCTGCTCCAGCCTGGCTCCAGCCTCTGAGAGCCGTGGGTGTCTCCAGGGAGCCATCTGATTGTCTCCGTGGTCCAGGATCGGCTGAGGCTGGCATCGGTTCGAAGCGAAGACAGGAAAATGAGAATCTTTGTATCTTCTGCCAAGGCGTTAATTCTTCCCCAAACTGTCAGAGCAGAAATAATTTTAGAAGCTATTGTTCATCACAAGCTTCTGTTTTTCGTGGTTAAAAACAAGCCCTAAACAGTCATCAGAGGATGCAAAATTAACACGCCAACCAGGAGGACAGCCGGGGAATGTACAGAAATAGAGACCTCAGGAGGAAGCAAGCGCAGGGTGTCAACGGCGGCCCCTACCACCCTCCCCTCCCCATGCCCCCCACCCCCCAGTCACAACCGTGCAGCCTTGGTGTTCAGTCTGGGCCTGGTGGTCAGGGATGCCTGCAAAGCACTGGGCTGCCGGCCTGTGGGCCAAGCTGCCCTCCTCCTGAGCACCCGCAAGTTTGGACACAGGTCCCACTTGACTGCTGGCCAGACCTGGCTGCTTCCTGCTCCCGTCCTCCGTGTCCGAGGGCTTCTCTTTCTGGTTGGGTGCTGTCCTGGCTGCAGGTACGCCATGCGACTCTGGGATTAAGGTGGGTGGTGCCCCCAGACTTCAGGCTCCATCACAGGCTGTGACAGGGGTTGGGGTTATCACCATCTGCCTTGTCTGGGGAGCCACCCACCAGCGGACACACAGCACCAGCAGCCTTCTCCTCCTCACCCCTGTGGTGGATGCCAGAGGGGCATCACTTTCCTCGAAAAGTCCCTCGCTTCCCTTCCTGACTGGGTAATAATACATTTTGGGGGAATCTCACGAGATTACAGTGGTTTTGCTCCTGCATGCTGGGCTGGGGAGAATTCTCCCTGGGAGGCAAAACACCGTAACCCTCATGAGGATCAGCCAATCCGCAGGCTGCCCCCAGGAATTTGGCCACGGGCGGCTCCTGGATGCAGCCTGCATTGGACCTCAGACCTCAGGGTGCTGATGGGCAGGTCTGCACTGGGCAGGATGACCACCATCTCACTGGCTTTCTGCTGCTTGTGGGTGGTTGGTTCTCCAGAGAAGGGGCTCCAGTCCAGACCCTTTTGAGGCCCGAGACCCCCCTCCCTGGGGCTGTAAGACTCTCCCAGCCTTTAGGGGGCCATGTTGGAAACAGGCCTCTTGGGGACCATGCGTGACGAGGCACACAGGCCACAGAACACTGGGTGGTGGGAACAGCTGCCTCCCTGGGTGCTGCTCTGTCCTCTCAGGTAGGAACTTACTGGCTCAGCTTTGAGGCTTAAATTTTTAAGCCTTTAAACTTTTAAGCGTTTTCAGTTAAATTTTTTCTCAGGTTGGATAACGTGAAACGCTGTATTTTACACGTTGGATCAGGGGTGGAATCATAACACCTGTCATGCTCTGAACCCCTCTCCCGGGTTATGTGCTGTTTCTCCTGCTCGCTCACCTGGCAGAACCCTGGCCCGGGCCTCCCTCTCTCTGGTTCTGCAGCACAGGGCCCTGCACGCTCTTTAGGGGACTGACGGCTTTGACCTGGTGGTGCTGAGACTTTGTCGGCAAAGTATGGTCACAAAATTTAGAAATTAAGGTTTCCAGGGTTTGTTTAAGACATAAGTAAATAGCAGTTTGGTTTTGCCACCTGGAAGGCCCTGTAGAAGGGAGTCGACAAGTCTTATGTTCTGAGGCTCGTCCCTCAGGGCGGGGCCATCGAGAGGTGACCTTGAACGAGCAGGCCTGCTCTCCACCAGCCCTGACCTCCATCTGCCTGTCAGACACACTGTGAACAAGTGGCCACTTCCAGGAGCACGAGCCCAGCCAGAACCCAAGGCCGTCTCTCTGCTCAGGTCCCATCAAACCACGACATCCATCTGAAGGAGTCACCATGAGGGACAGGGTCCTCCTCCTCTCAGAACTTGGAAATTCTCACCAGCTCTCCCTCCTCTGCAGCCCCCTGCCCCCACCTCCCTCCAATGCTAAGGAGGGGCAGGAGCAGGGGAACCCACAGCTGCCAGGACAGAGGCAGACGCAGGTCCCGGGATCCGGGCCCCAGGCCTCGCCAGCTGAAACCATCTGTTTTCCTGGAGCCCAGAGACACCTAGGCTTCCTGGGGCAGGCAGCACAAGAAAGAAGTCATACTTCCTTACATGAACATGCACACAGAATAGCCGGCCAGAGCATGGCAGAAGCGCTGCATCCTTAACCCTACACACCCCAAAGGGTCCCCACACCCTCTCCCTCTTGGGTAGCTCAAGGGGCTTTTCCAGGGAAAGGGGAGTTTTTAGAGGTCAGGAAGCGGGGACCACCGTCCTGGAGTAGGGAGAGGTGGGACCCTGGAAAGCCGACACTCATGCTGCTGAGAGTAGACCAAGGGAGGGAAGGACAGCCAAGCACGTGCCAGAGCCCCACGGAGGACAGCCAGCTCAAGGGAGGGCAAGGTGTGTCCTTGCCTGGTTGTTGGCAGAGTGATGGCAGTTGCCCTGCCTTACTTCCGTTGGAGAAGGCCAGGCTCTGTGCCCACTAGTCTCTGGGGCACTAGCGTGTCTGGCCCGCTGTCCGCAGCGCTGGGACCCGGCCAAATCTGTGTGCTGGGCCTGGTGTCACTCTCCAAGGTGCTGAAGACACTCATTCCAACCTCCAAGAGCTTCAAGAGGCTCTGACAAACACAGCCCGCTGGGCCTCTCTTTCACACATCGTGAGTTATGCTTCTGCCTGCGCATCTTGGGAGCAGAAGTATTTTTGTTAAACTTGGTCAGACATTGATCCTTCATGCCACAGTCTTGATCCAATCCCTCCTTCCCTTCCTCTCTCCCTCCTCTCTTCCTCCTTCCCCACAGCAATTCCCCCAAAGGAGAGAGAGGGACACCCTTCCTCTGCTTGTTCCCCTGGGAAGATGACTTGGAAATGTCCAGGTTTCTCCCAACCTTGAGAGTTCTGTTCAGGTAGGTGGGCAGAGCAGATGTGCCCTAGCACCACTCGGTGTAAAGCAGGCCTGTTTTTTGGTCCTAATCCTGAATTTATGCCAAGATTTGGTGGTCCAGGAGGCAGGGCCACCCCGTCATTCCCCACCTGTCTTAGTGTCACAGAATGTTCAGATTAATAACCAGGGCACATTCTCCAAAACCTACTCAAGGCCATCTGCATTGCCTGGAACCTCTCCTGCCAGGAAGCAAAGACCCCAGCCCGAGTTAGTTAGAGTGGTTCTGTGATCTGGCATTCAGGGCTCCATCTGACAAGCACATGCCCTTCATGGCCTTCCTCCCTGGTCCTTGTCACTGAGAGGAAGAAGATGCCAGGTGGGGAGGTGGGCTGCAGGCTGCCTGATCTGAGCATTGGCCAGGGGATAAAACCAACCCAAAGTGCCACACGGCTGGATGCAGGGGCCAACAGCCAGAGAAGGAGACAGGAAGGAGGGGCCAGCCCAGAGTGGCCAGCATGGGCTCTTCCCATCTGAGGGGGTGCTGGGTCTGCCACCAGGGTGCAACCCTGGAGGACTGGGAAGACTGCATGGCTTGTTTCTGAACCATCATTCATTTCTCAGTTTCCCCATCTGTAAAATTGCCATGTTGTCAGGGACCCGTTGCTGCAAGCTGGTCTCTGGGCCAGAGCTCCTTGCCCACCTCAGTGGGCAGTGTGGTCAGGGGCCCAGTGATGCCTGGGGTTGGAAAGAGGCCCTGAGCTCCCGACTGCAGACCCTCCTCCCCGGGCAGCAACTAGTGACACAGCCCTCCCTTCTCTGCAGCCCAGCTCTCGATTTCTAGCACAGGAATCTTAGCCAGTGTCATCTCCAGGTCTCCCTTAGCCCCTCTCCCTGAACAACTCAAGTGTGTGGGAAGGGAGCTGGAGATCCCTTCTTGGAGGAGGGGCAACATTCCATCAGAAAAACAGAGGCGCTGACTCTGATTCCCCATGCCTCTGTGTGTGTGGTGTGTGTTGGAGGCGGGGTTTGGGGGCTCACCGGGTGGCTGGAGGGACCTGTGGTGGTGTGGAGAGCTGATGAGGCCTGCAGTTAACGTGAGGTTGGTTTAGGGAAGTAGCATTTCCTAGTCAACCCCACTGCTCAGTGCTGGGGGGTGCAAGGGCAGGTTTTGTCCTGTCCTCTCTCCCTGTCAGTGGAGAGGGGCATGGGCACCCCCACATCCACAGAGAGAGGTGAGGGGGGCCCTGCCCAGGAGGGCTGTGATGGGATGGAGACCCCCACCCTGGGCTGGGCCTGAGGGTCACAGAGAAAGGGCAACCTGACCCACCGAGATGCTTAACCCTTCCCACCAGCTGCTAAACCAGAGAGGAATTAATTCCGGTGCCGTGATTCCTCTGAAAAGCGTCAAAACATGTAAATATCAAGCTCTTTTCCTTCAGCCACTAAAACAAATGGAAAAAAACATTTATTAGCATAGAGATGAGTTTAATCAAATCAGCCGGAGAACAAATTAGCCACAGGAAACGTAATGAACTGGGAATTAATTAGCAGCATAATGATGACAACTCTGCCTGCTGATCACCTCACGGCCACAGGCACTTCTCCAGCCCCACGAGGCTCCTGGCAGCTGATCTCGCCCTTTGCAAGAGGCTCTGAGCAGGGACCACCAGACAGTCCCTCAGCCCCCCAGGAGGCGGGAGGCAGGAGGAGAGGCTACGGTTGTGTGGGCGCCTGGGGTGGGGGCAGGGGCAGGCCTACAAGGTCTAGCGGGTGGGGCCCACTCTGCCCAGCTGCTCAGGGAAGCCCTGGGGGCCCAGGAACGGGACCAGAGAGCCTCAGACAGCAGTGACAGGGGTGCTCAGGAAGGGCCCCCCAGGGCTAGCTCCAAGACAGCCCTCCTAGAGTGTACTGGAAAGGTCTGGCCCTGGAGGGACCCCAGTGGAGAGGCCCCGGCAGCTCCGGGTCCCCGCTAAGTGTGGACTTCATGGTATGCAGCCCTCACCTGAACTGTTCCCCTCTGCATCCCATTGCCCCAAAATTCCAAGAGATCGTGGACAGTGAAAACCCTGCCTGGGATGCACGGTCCAGCTGGAATCAGATTGGTTTGTCGAAGATGACCCCCGCCTTCTACTGTCCAATTTCCCATGAAAATCTACTCAGATCAGCTTGAAGCTGTTTTCCCTTCTCTTTGCAAAAGCACATGTGATGAATCCTTTTCATCTGGTCAGGGCTGGGGCACCTCTTCCATTCCTGTCACCCCCATCCCCCAGACACCTTCCTGGGGACCCCTGAGCTTCCTGGTCTCAGGAGCAGCACAGGGAGGGGGCCCCGAGGTGGCTGCTGGAGGGGCCAGCCAGTTGGGGGTGGGAGGTCAGACTGGCTGTCTTGTTGGTAAGTCCAGGGCCTCTGTGGGCACAAGAGACCTGGGGTCTGTGGTCAAGCCACACAGGTGTCCCCTCCCCACCCTCTCCCTCTCTACCCTCAGGCAGAACACCCCCTGCTCCGCCTGCTCTCAGCTGGCCAAGACCCTCCAGCAGGTCAGCAAAGGGAGCCAGGCCGGTGCCCAGGTTTCCACAGATCCCTGCCCGCAAGAGGGGAGGAGCGCCCACCCCGCTCCTGCCAGGGCTCTGCAGGCCCCCGGGCTTCACTTCCGCATTGCGACAGAGCTGAGCTGGTGGATTTACCAGCGAGAGACGCCCATTTCTCCTGAGCCAGGAATTTTACACTCTGAAGATGAGAAGCCCTCTCCCAGCCTAGCCTGCAACGCTCTCTTCTGATTTTATGTGAGCTTCTCTAATAAACCGTTTAAATATACACTAATTGTGTTTATTGTATTCTTTTGTTATCACGTGTGTCGTTATGGGCATGGCTGTCCCTGGGGTCTCAGGGCCTTTCCCAGCCTCAGGCTGTGTTGTCTGTCCCTTTGGCTGTGTGTGTCTGTGTGTCCCTGTGTGTGTGTCTGTGTGTCCCTGTGTGTCCCTGTGTGTGTGTCTGTGTGTCCCCGTGTGTGTGTTTGTGTGTCCCTGTGTGTGTGTCTGTATGTCCCTGTGCGTGTCTGTGTGTTCCTATGGCTGTGTGTTTGTGTGTCCCTGTGGCTGTGGGTGTCTGTGTGGCCTTGTGTATGTTTGTGTGGCCCTGTGAGTATGTGTATCTGTGTGTCCTTGTGGCTGTGTGTGTCTGTGGCCCTGTGAGTGTGTGTCTGTGTGTCCCGGTGGCTGTGTGTGTCAGTCTGTGCATATGTGTGCATGTATCTGCATGTACCCGGTTTGTGTCTGCATGTGTTTGTATATGTTTGCTCCAACTGCACAGAACAGCACCTGCCTTTTAACAATAAGAAGAGACACTGCAGCAGCCTATGTGTCCACTCGGGCACTCGTGGGGACAGGACTGCCATGGTCACTGAGCTTGGTCCCCATGGAAGCAAAGGTGGGGTGACCTGGCGATGGCTCAGCCTGCGGCTTATCTTGAGTCGCCTGCACACAGGTCGGTGCTTCTCCTGCTCGGTTTCGGACCTTTTGGAGCCCAGACTGCTCAGCTGGGTGTGCTCCAAGGGAACGAGCATCCATCACCGCCTTTCGCTTGAAAGGAGTGAGGGTGGGGGCGTATTGTGCAGAGTCCAGGCCTCCAGGTGAGCCGAGGGGGAGGACCCTGAGAGCCGCCTGCCCCTCCAGGATGCTCGCTGGTGGGAGCAGCCAGGCCTTGAGTCCCCTCCCCTCCCAGGGCACAGGCCACCTCTGCTCACAACTGTGGATTCCTCGCAGGGGATTTTATTTCAGCCCAGACCAGACCTGGGCTGCTGCATCCACCTCACGGGAGGAGCCCTGGGTGCCAGCCTGCCCCTCCGAGGAGACTGGGAGACAGGCAGTCACAGCCCCGGATCTTGGGTCAGGTTCCCCGGCTTAGAGCAGCTTCTCCAGGGAGCACTGTTTGTTTTCATTAATGGGTGAGGGGTCCAGGGGACAGAGCGGGGCGGGTGCAACGCAGACAGACGGGAAGGGTCGAAGCTTGTGGATTTCAGCGAAGAGCAGGAGAACTTGGGGTGGAGGGGTGTCCAGGGCGGCTACACCCCCACAGTTCTCACCAGAGAGTGGCCGCAGTGGCCTTCCAGTCGACTCAAACCGGGTCCAGGGCCCAGGCATGTTGGGGTGTGTGGCCGTCCACTCATTATCAGGGCTGCATCCACAGGAGACGTGGGGGATACACAGGTGTGAACATCTCACTGAGCCTGTCCTAAGGCTCATGCACAGTGCGGGGCAGGCACTTTCTAGCAAGACCCTGTGGGAAAGGGCTGCCTTCAACCATGCCTTCTCTTCCTCGGGTGGGGACGGGTAGTGGCCCCTTCTCCCTGTTCGCACCGGTTGCTTATGGAGAAGGGGACCCGAGGCTGGGGAGGCATTTATTTCTGGGGCCATGTCATTGCCCAGGTGAGCTGTGCTCCCCACACCCCAGGCGGACGGGCCTGTCTGGTGCCTCCACACCTGCCCAGGGCTGGGCACGAGGCACTGATTCTTAAGGGAGGAAAACGCCACAAGTTGCAAAGTCCGAGCACTTGGGACCTCAACTCTGGAGTCAGATACACTTTGCAAAGAAGCGCTGGTGCATCAATGGTTGAGAATCCACCTGCCAATGCCGGGGACATGGGTTTTATCCCTGATTTGGGAAGATCCCACATGCCTTGGGGCAACTAAGCCCATGTGCCACAACTACTGAGCCCAAGACCTGTAACTTCTGAAGCCCATGTATGTGGACCCGGTGTCCTTCAACAAGAGAAGCTACAGCTATAAGAAGCTGGCCCACAGCAAATAGAGAGTAGGCCCCTCCCCCCACTGTAACTGGAGAAAGCCTGTGCAAAGCAACGAAGACCCAGCACAGCCAAAATAAATCAAAAAATAAAAAAAGATGCACCTGGACCCTCCAGGGTGGACCCTGCTGTAGCCTCCTGTCCTGGGGATCAGCAGCTTTCGCACAACGTTGGCAGTTGGGTCAGCTTCCAGCTGAGCACACTTACAGCCCCAACACAGGTGGGGAGCGCTCACTCCTCCCAGGCAGGGCTGACACAGTGAAGCTCACGACCCCCAGAGCATGCCCCATCTGGGTCTCAGGTTCCTCACCTCATGACAGGGTTGTCCCAGCCCCTCACCCACAGCTGGAGAAGCTCCAAGCAGGGTACTTTGGTCCCCATTCCTGCAGTGAAGTGCATTTCCTGGGTCCTGGGCTCCAGATGTGTGTCTAACAGGTAGGGAGACAGGAGACTGGTGCCTGGAGAGGCCAGGGGTGGCTGCCAGTGGGGCATCCCGAGAGCCATCCTCGAGGATGGGCCACGGGCCTCAGCCGGTCTGTAAACAGCAGCAAATTCCATACAAGTCATTGATTAGCGAGTATTGTGTAATTGCAGGGTAATCACATGGTTATTTTCACTTTGCAAATTAAAGTGTTACTATGAGATGGGACAATTATGCAGGGTAATTATGCACCGATTCACACGCTAATGAGGGGAACAATGATCAGGTACTCCATAGGCTCCGTGGCTACTGTACACGCGTGGAGTTGTCACCGTGTAATGGTGTGCTGACCGGAGGAGCGGCCGAGCACACAGGTGTCCTCACGTCACGCCTGGTCCCTACCTCCCTGCGCACAGCTGACCCTACAAGTGACACCAGTGACCTGGGGAGGCGCTCCAGACAACCCCACTGTGGACTTGGCCGGGCGGGTCCAGTTTTGCAGGAAAATCATTCTCTCCTGAACCCCCTGGGGCTAGGGCAGCACTGGCTGCCCTCCGGAGGAGACAGGCAGGAACTGGGCAAGAAGCCATACCCCTGACTCACCTGGTACACTCCAGGCTGCTCCTCTCCCAGTGGTCACCTAGTGGTGACCCGGCAGGCGACCTGTCTGGGTGCAGTTCGCCCCATCCTGGAGAGGCGAGGGCCCCCAGCAGGCCGGTGTTCACTGTCCACTCAGTGTCAGTCCTCCTGCCCTGATGCCCCCTCCCCGATGTGCAGTGGTCAGATGGAGGCTGCTACCCCTGAGAGGGAGTGCCCAGAGTTCACATGTTGAAGCCCTAAGGTGATGTGTAGGGAGGGGCCTTTGGGAGGCCAAGAGGTTCTGAGGGTGCAGCCCCCATGAAGGGATTAGTGCCCCCATAGGCAGAGGCTCAGGGCCCCAATCTCTCTCTGCCGGGTGAAGGCCCAGCGAGATCTGCCATCATGAACTTGAATTCAGCCATACTGGCATCCTGACCTCTGACCTCCAGCCCCCCAGAGTGGGGAGATCCCCCTCTACCCTCATCTGCCACATTTTTGTTACTGCAGGCCAAGCTGGCTGAGACAGACTTGAGGAGCTGACCCCAGGGGTCCCAGGGGTGTGTTCTGCTTGGGAGGGGATCTGGGGTCTCCCAGACAAATGTGTGGCCCTCCTTGGTCTCTCTGGTCCAACGACCCCACACAGTAGGCACTCCGTGGGGCCTATTACTGATTGACAGCCCCGAAGCAGCTGAGAGCGTTCTTACCTGAGGGCCCGGATTCATGAGTCCTGTTTAGTCCTCAGCACCCAACGCCCAGTCCTTTGGTGGAATCCTCTCCCTCCGGCCCCTCTGCCCAGATGGTCCTCCCATGACCCGGGCACCACCGGGGAAACCTTCCATCATCCCCAGGAAGGTCCAGGCCGGCCCCCAGGGACCTGCCCTCCCTCAGCATCCGGTGTTTCTGTCCCGGTGCTGCTTTCGACCTGTTCTCACCCCTCCCCGCTGACCTGGGATCCGAAGGCCATCTGGCTGGGCTCGTGTCGCCCCGCAGGGGGCCCTTGGTTCTGCCCCTGAAACCTGGGCCTGCTCGTGACTTTGATGCAAGGACACCAAAGCCGTGGCCGTGGAGTCACACGGGGGAGTGGTTCCTCATGAGTCCTTGTGGGAGGGCTCAGCGGTCCCTCTTCCCCCATACTCCCATCAGGAGCCCAGTGCAGGGCACCCCCTCAGCTGTCCCAGAGGCCCTGCCTCCCCCTTCAGCCACCTCACCTGTGGGCCCTTCTCCCTCTGCACCTCGGCCCCACCTGAAGAGCCAGGCAGGTGCAGAGATGACCCCAACTCCACCCGCATCGCCCTCCCTCCTACGCCATCAGCAAGGAGACCGCTGGTTGATTAAACTCTGAGCAGGGAGAGGGGGCTGACCCAGGTCACTTGGAGCCGCAGCCACTCAAAGACCAGAGTCGGAGCTGCACCCGGTAATTTAGTCACAGTGAAAAGGGCAAGCAGAAAAGGTCAATATTGTTCTGAATTAGACCAACCTCTTCCTTTCTGTCGGGGACACTGGCTAGCGGCAATTTAGCAGCGAGAAGAAAAGGTTAGGTGTGCGGGCCCTGGGGTGACAGGGGCGGGTGACAGGAGCGGGAGGGTCTGGGGACACACGCGTACAGGCTGTCCACTGTGGCCTCTGGTACAGGCTGGCCCACTGGAGGTGTTGCAAACCTCACACTAGCAGCGGGGGCGCGTCTCCAGGGTTGGTGCCGGGCTGGGGGGACTGGGGGCTGGGGGCTGGGGGTGGTGTTCGGGCTCTGGGGTCACACTCAAGGCCACTAGGCCTGGTTCCCAGCACCACGGGCTGCCCCCTCCCTGTCTGCACATCCTTACCTCCAGCTGCTTCTCACTCTGCACCTTCTTTATTCCTCAGTTTTCTCCTCTTGTCTGTCTCTTCACTTTATGTTGAAATGCCCACCCTAAGAACAGGTTTCTTCCAGGGAGGGGAACCCGGCAGCCCCTAAGTGGGGTGAATCCTAGCAAGGAAGGCAGCTCCCTTGGGCCCCAGGGACACTTGCCCTCCTGCCAAGGGGGTTCAGAGGGGGTCAGGATCTCCTTGGAGGCACAGGCGGCTCCCGGGCACCAGCTGTGTCCCTTCCAGGGGAATCCTGTCTGGTGCTTCCTCTTCACGGCTCCAGAGCTCTTACACCGTTTGTTTAGCGTGAATTCTAGGTCACTGTGGCGTTGGTCAAAATCCCCTACGTCGTTCCTATAGTGAGAACACAGCCCCCCAGAAGTACGTCCACCTGGAAGTGGCGAGAGGGACGCTGTTTGGTAAAAAGAGTCTTGAGATCACCCTGCATGAACCCAAGGACAGTGCCCTGAATAGAGATGGGCAGAGGGATGGCCAAGTGAAGATGGGGACAGAGAGGCAGAGAGGGAAGGACAAAAAGGAGGAGAGAGGGAGAGGCAGAGACAGACAGAGAACAGACAAGCCGAGAGAGACTCGGGACTGACTAGCCCCGAGGCTGTCCTCGCAGCTGTATCCTCGCAGGCTCCCTCCCTGGACCCAGCTGGTCACAACTTCAACTGTGATCAGAGGACCAGACCACTGGTCAACACGCAGAGATGGTTTCCAGAACACTCGAGACCGACCTGGCTCCTGGGTTCCTGCAGGACTTCGCGATCCAAAGGTCCTGGTTCTTGCCTTTCTGACCCACAGACGATCCAGCACCGAGGTACCCTCATCTCCACCCTCCTTCATCCCAGAGGAGACGCAGGCTCCTCTGCCAAGAGGCCTAGGGGTGGGGATAAACGCAGGAAGCAAACTAGATTTTCCCTTCAATCTGCTGACGGGCAAGGGAGTGAGCAGAGCTGGGGGCAAGAGGGTGACCTCACCTTTCCCAACATTCAACCCAATGGCCTCAACCTCATCGCAGACCCCACGTTCTCCCTAACAATGGGGACACTTCGAAGGATGAAAAAACAAAAAGGAAACTCAACATAAATTTTAAAGAACATGAAAAAACAAAACAGGCCCCTCTCATTGTCCATCACGTTGTTATTCAATCGGGCGTGCAGTTTAAAAAATAACTTCGTCTTTTACTGAAAAAGAATTAAAGGTAATTTAAACCTAGCACAGGAGAGAGAATTTAGGAGGACACAGTTCCTGAGAAAGGCTCCTGACATGTTACACTCTGGAGCCACGCGGCCGAGCGGGTTCTCAGGCCCATTTTGTGAACAGAGGTGCTGGACACACCAGCAGGAATGGGTGCTTCCTTGGAAAAACCTGTGGGCAAGTGGGTGGCAATCCCAACAGTTCGCTTGCGGTTGTCAGGATGTCCTTCCGGTGTGGACACGCAAAGCCCTGCAGGCACTCTGCGGGATATTCCAGAGCACCCATGTCCTCGCTGCCAGGCCTGGTGGTTCTCCATCCTCCGATGGTTCTTTGTCCCAGGGGAGCCCTGGGACTGGAGGCCCCTGATGACAGCCTTCTCCTCACAGTCGCACTGAGGTTTCTTTCCAGAAACAAATCCTTGCTCAGTGCAGTAACTGCAGATTGTGTCTACTCTGAAGCGAGCAGGTCATTATCTGATCATCTGGTTCCAACAAGTAGTAATAGGGTGGGAGGCCACGGGGAGCTCACAGGAGTGACAAAGACACCCTTGTAAGTCAGGCCCAGGGTCCACGATGAGCCGAGGGGCCCGGTGACCACAGGCTGCAGGTGGGATCCAGAAACCACCCCCATGGTACAGGGCACCATCTGGGGTCCAACCTTGAAGGCGTTAAATCGATGCAGATGCTGGAGGCCAGCAACCCACCAGGAAGGATGAGTGGGGGCCTGGATTGCCCAGCAGTCATGCTTCAAAGCTTGTCTCTGCCCCTTCCCTCCAGTGCGGACCTGCCTGGGGGCCCCTCTTTATCACTTCCAGGTCAGGGGCAAAGCAGATTCAGAGCCAGGCGCCTGGGGGAACCATCCCCCCATCACGCATGTGAGTGTCTGAGCAGATGGATAGCAGGACCTGGTGCACCTGCTTTTCAGAACCCAGGCTGTCATTACGCCTCACAGGGACTGTCCACATTGCACTGGCCCCGAGGAAGGCTGGAGGGTTACACCACATCCCGCTTCTCCAGCAGTCACAATGCCACGATCTACCCAGGAGAAGCAACAACATGTCCACAGAGAAACTGATGCATGCGTATTCATAGCAGCCTTATGTACCAAAACGGAGACGGACACAACAGATGTCCGCCAGTGGATGAAGGATAAGCAAAACGTGGTCCTTCCGCGAAGCGGAACATGATTCAACCTGTGAAAGGATGAATCTCTGACATAGCCTTCCAAACCCGAGGCTGATTTAAGGAAGCTAGACACACACTGTAGGACCTCATTGATGGGAAACATCCAGGTCTGAGAGAGGCAGAGCCATGTGGATGCATCCTGGGTGGATGAGGACCTTGGGACTGGATCCTGAGAGCGTTTGAGCTGAACAGGTGAGGCCTGGACCAGCCAGCTGGGCCAGCTCCTTATTTTCTCAAAAATTCAGGGAAGAGCGTACAGCCCAGGAGTCCCAGTGACACATCGGCCTCTCGGGTGGGCGTGTGTTTATTTCTCTCCACACCCCCATGCATGTTTCCCTACCGCTCTTCTTCCTCTTCGGCAAACATCAGGAATTTTTTGAGTCACCAAAGATCTGGAGAAATTGCTTAACTGAGTGCAGGGGGCTAACTAAAGAGTGAGGGGACATCTCTCTGGGTCCCCATGGGCCAGGCCCAGGGGTCTCCTCAAGTCCTCTCTGTTCAGACACCTGAGGTCAGACCCCTGCCTCACCTGGCTGTGGTGGAAACAGTCCACAGGACCCCCACAAAGGTAGGTTACAATGCAAGTGGGCGGGGTCCTGTGGTTGGAGCCAGATCTTAGGATGGAGACCCTCTCTGGCTCAGCTTGAGTGAGATGTCTCTTTCTGGCCAATCACTTACGGCCATAGCAGATGTGGCCATGGGGTTGACCTTGAAGGTGGAGATGAATGCGGGGTTGACCTTAAGGCAGAGGTACCGCCTGCACATGGAGCATCCAGACAGATTCTTGTCTGCCTCTCAGCTGGATGTGAGTGTGAGCGAGGCCTGGGGACACTGGGAAAGGCTTCGTGGGTGCTGCCTTATCAAGAGCTTGCTGGCAGGCTGGCCTGAGGACAGGACCACGGGTCCTACCCTGAGACCAGGTTGAGATTCCCAGGGAGAGCTCAGGGCTGGGGTCTGAGAGACAGAGTAGACAATTTCTCTCACAGTCACAGCGACACACGCCCCAGTGTGTATGTGTGTGTGTGTGTGTGTGTGTGTGAGTGAGTGTGCGTGTGTGTCAGAGTCAGCACGTGTCAGTGTTATGCATGCACACACACACATGTTGTGGTGACAATGGCCGACATCCTCTTGGTTTGGGGCTGCAGGCTGGGGGAGGGGCTCCGACAGCGCATCTTTGTGGGAGCCCAGCTCGCACACAACCGCCCTCCAGACGCGCCTGCGCCAGCCGGGCTCTGTCCCGCCCTCTCTCTTCTGGAGTGTCTCCCCTGTAACTGACAATTAATGTTCCAAAGAACACGAAATGGAGGAGAAATTACAGCAATTCATCAGCTGAAATTATAGGTGTAGACACATGTCAGCAGTGGAAACCATTTCTATCAAAATTAAAGTATTTAGAGATTTTCCTTAAATTTCAAATTATGCAAATCCCGTTTCCCGCGCCGCTGCTGGATCACCCAAAACGCCACACATACAGTTGTGACTCCCACCCTGTGGCTGCTCCCCAGCTGCCCAGCTCACAATGGGCCCAGAGACCTGGCCAGGGAACCGGGCAGGGCCATCCATGAGGAGGACCCTGGGGGCTCAGAGGCCATCAGAACTATACAAACAGGCCAGGCAGACACAGGCGTTCACTTTAGCCGCCATCTCTGCTATATGCTTATCAACCACTCAGCGGCCGTTGGCTAGAGAGACGGTCAATGGGGCACGCAGCTAGCCGACTCCCTGCACTGCAGCTGGGTCAGGCCCAGGGCAGCTATGAGCAGAGCCCAGATGGGCCCAGGTTCTTGCTAAGAGCCAGGGACTCCTGGAGCCGGGCTTCTCCAACCCAATGCACCCAGGAGCCTCCTGGACCCCGTGTTAGGGTGCAGATTCTGACACTGAAGGTCCAATTCCATATCTCTAAGCAGCACCCAGCTGATGTGGCAGGAGCTCTGAGGAGTGGCCATGCCTGGGGACCCTGGGGCTGGATTAGCCCTGGAGACCACATGAACCAGGCCCTACTGCCGCCCGGGACCTCAGCTGGCTGCCCTGTTGGAGGGGGAGGCTAGGCGACCTCGGGTCTGAGTCCTGCAGTCAGGTCTCGCCTGCCTGGGAGCCAGGCTGTGTGGCTGGCTGCTGGCCATTAGCTCTGGGAGGCGCACGTGGTCCCAGAGCTGTGTCCCCACTGTCACTTAATTTCAATGTAATTGATGTCGCTTTGGGTCCCCAGGTCCCCTGTGAAATGCCTAATGAATTCACAGTGATTAATGCTGTTCTGACCTCAGGACAGTGGCCAATCAGCACGGCAGCTCCTGACAAGGTTAAGCGGGCCAGGGACACTGTAGACCCAGATGGGGGTGGGGGCCTCTCTACACCCCCTACCCACAGACCGTGTAATTAAGCTGCTCTGCAGGGTGGGGAGTGGGGGAGTGGGCTTCTAGTAAGTCAAGTTAGTGGGAGGAGGGGAGGAAGGTGAAGGTGTCTTCAGCCTGGGGGCTTTGTGGGCAGGGCTGGGAGTCTGGTGGGGAGGAGGGAGAGCTGTGTACCCCCTCCTGCTCCTGAGTCAGGGATCTGAGCACCTTGCTGCTGTTGATGCCCCAAACCCCCTAAAGGAGAGATTCCCAGCTCTGGGGCTGAGGGCAGTGGCCTTTGATTTATGATTTCAAAGACCACCCCCAGGGGTCAGACACCAGTGTGGCCACTGAACCCCTGTCCAACGCACTCTGCTGAGGTGGCGGGAGACGCCTCTTGGGGTCCCATCCTCCTCTTTGTTAGACCTTACCTCTCCGTGGAGAGGCAGAGTGGGCAGAGGGTCAGCAGTCACAGTCTGATGCCTGATGGAACCTTCTCCCTCCAGGTCGGGGGGCATAGAAGGGAGGGGACCAGGGGGGCCTCCAGAAAAACCGTTTCCCAAAGACCACCACCCGGTCCCCCCATGGGGATGTGGAAGCCAAGCCACCCTGCCAGGTGACCCAGCGCTGCCCACGCCTCTCTGAGTAGCTGGGGAGGCTCCCCCTGGAATCTGCAGATGTCCTGCTCAGGTGGAGCTCAAACTCCTGCACCGTGGAGACTGAAGGGCCCAGGGCCATGGCCAGCTCTGCTGGCCAGAGTCACCTCCACCCACTGCGGGGCCAAAACTCAGGAGATGGACAATGTCCACCCCGTGCTTAACCTTGGATGGTGGGGCCTCTGGCCCAGACACCCCTGGGTCTGTGTAACTCATGGTTCAATATCATGGTGTTTCTCTCCTATTTTTAGCATCTCTCTCCCACTCCCTTTTTTCCTATCTGATAAGTTTTGGAGGAACCAGTTCTGGGATGGACTGGTCTCTGCCACTTCTCTCCTCAGTAAATTCTGCCCTTATTCCCCTCCTTCTCCTTTTGTGGGTGTGCTCTCTGGTTCTCCTCTGGCTTCTTGAGTTGAACACTCAACTCATTTGTATACAGTCCTTTATGTCTTTTCATAAATGAACTTAGGTCTCAAAATTTACCTGATCGATGGCCAATTTGGCTACACCTACGAACAAAGTCATAGGGACTTTATGGTTTTAATGTTCTAATTTTTCTCTAGGATTTCCTCCTAAACACAGGTGATTCAGAACAACCAACATGAAGATTTAGATTTTAAAACAACGCTTTCTGTTTCCAATTCTATATAATACACAGAATCAGGCTAACGAAACCCTAGCACAGTGGATTAGGCTGTGGGCATGTAAGAGGAGCTTCTCAGGTGCCTGGAAGCAGGTTCTCTCAGTGGTTTCCAGGAACCTTTCTTGTTTGGTTTACCTCTGAGAAAGGGCACATGGGCTACCTTCCCTCCATGGCCACCAAGTCACCACAAACTTGGCAGGAGCTAGGTTAATGAGATTTCACAACAAAGAGATGACCTCAGGGACTCAAGGAGCTGGTGTGAGCTCTGTAAATACGTCTCCATGGAACGTTGCACCCACTCATCTCGCAGAGATGCACTCAACCAAGAAGCAACCATGGAACCAGCATTTTTGAAGGCTTGGGACCTTCCTGCAGGCACCGGGGTGGGTGGGGGAGAGGGCAGACTTTTGCATTCCAGAGGCTACAGGCATGTGGGCCGCCACCAACTAAAGTCCTCCAAAGGTGTCCCTGCAGCCCCAGGCCCAGAGTCAGGGAGGTCACGCCCCCTCCAGCTGGTGCCTCCTGGACTCGAGTCTTTGCCACAACTTGTGGCCTGATCGGGAGCCTCCCTTGGGCAGTGTTTGTCCACTTTGGTTGGTGATGGTCTCAGGCCACAGACTCTTCTTAGGACAGGTCTTTGGGGACCCTCCCAGCCCTTGTCACATATAACATGAGACTCATAATTCTACCCCTAGCCCCATGGCTGAAGAAAGATCCACAGAAGCCCTGGATATAAATATGTTTTATAAACTTCATAAGAATGATCTCAGGAGGGATATCGTGGCCCAAGTTTTAAATCCCACTGAGCCCGAGATTCTGGAAAGAATTGCTTTGGGCTCAGACACACCTGGGGAGCCAGGTGGATATCAGCATTCCTGAGGCCTATTTCACCTCTGACCTCAAGTCCTGCTCCTGGGCCTCCGCCGTCATGCCCTGGAGCCCAGGCTCACTCACCTGAGCTGGGCCTGCACATGGCAGTAGTCAGGGAGGTGCCTGGGTGATTGGCCTCCCCTGCAGTGGCTCCTCTCTTGGCTCCTCAGGGCGGGTAGTCCCTCCTCTCCCTGGAGATGGGTCCTGCCCTGGTGCTCTGGCAGCAACAGCCGTGTGGGTCCAGGCCAGCTAGGGGTGGGGAGAGGACCGGGGGTGAGGGTGGCACAAGGGCTGTGGGGACAGCAGACTGGACCCAGGGCAGCCCAAGGCCATGGGGAGTTCTGCGCGGGAGAGGACAGGCCGGTTGGGGGTTCCCAGTGCAGTGAAGATACAGAGCCAGAGACAGAGGGGTGGGGCCAGTGGGGAGAAGCCAGAGGGTGGGGCTGTGGGCTTTTGTGGCGCAAGTAACAATTGTTCAGCCCCTAGAGTTTACTAACATCCCAGGCACTAACACCAGGCATTGGTCCTCAGCCCCCTGGAGGTGGTCGGATGTCCCATTCCCCAGACAGGGGACTGAGGCTGGAGGTCGGGTGAGGTGTCCAGTGCCAGCCTGCTGCAACCCTGGCTCCCACTCCAGCTCCTCTCCGGCTCTGCCCTTCCCTTGGGGTCTTGCTGGTGAGAAGGAGACCTAGCCTCTCTGAAGTAGCCCTTCCCAGGTAAGCCAGGCTCAAAATGGGGCTGAGAGTCCCCAGGCCAGGTGCCCTCTGAGTCCAGGTGAGTCCAGCAAGGCCAGAATCAGTCAGAGCATCAGGGGCCTGTGACACCCCTGCCTACACCACCCTGAGCAGATCCAACTGGCGGGGAATTTACAAGTTTCCATCATATGGGAGCGGGGGCGTGGTACTGAGAGTGTCACAAACTGTCAGAATAACTGTCCCAGGTCTCTGGCCCCCTCTGCACACAAACAGGCTGTACTGCTCTTTGTCTTGTTTGACCCAAGATGTCCTTGACCTCAGCAATCCTGTCACCCATCTACCAAAAATCCTTTAAAAAAGTGATGACCTGTGACCCTTTTATTGTTGTTCAGTTGCTCAGTCATGTCCAACTCTTTGTGACCCCAAGGACTGCAGCACACCAGGCTTCCCTGTCCTTCACCATCTCCCGGAGCTTGCTCAAACTCATGTCCATTGAGTCAGTGATGCCATCCAATCATCTCATCCTCTGTTGTCCCCTTCTCCTTCTGCCTTCAATTTTCCCCAGCATCAGGATCGTTTCCAATGAGTCAGCTCTTCATATCAGGTGGTCAAAGTATTGGAGCTTCAGCATCAATTGACTGGTTTGGTCTCCTTGCTGTCCAAGGGACTCTCAAGAGTCTTCTCCAGCACCACAGTTCAAAAGCATCAATTCTTCGGCTCAGCCTTCTTTATGGTCTAGCTGTACACGACTACTGGAAAAACCATAGCTTTGACTAGTCGGACCTTTGTTGGCAAAGTAATGTCTCTGCTTTTTAATACACTGTCTAGGTTTGTCATAGCTTTCTTTCCAAGGAGCAAGATCTTTTAATTTCATGGCTGCAGTCACCATCTGGAGTGGTTTTGGAGCCCAGGAAAATAAAGACTCTTACTTTTCATTGTTTCTCTGTCTATTTGCCATGAAATGATGACACCTATAACCCTAAAACTTCTCTAAAAATAGCCTTTAAAATAAGTGATGGAGTGAGATGTAGATTTAAGAATGTTCAGGTAATTAGTGAACTGGCAATTTCTAGGTGAATTTCCACATCGCTTTCCAGTGGATTTTTTTTTTCTCTTTCTTTTTAGCAGTTAAAGCAAGATGTCATGATCACCCTTGAGATATTTTTGTTTAGGGTGGCCAAGACTCTCACACTGGAGAAATGAGACTTTGGAACATAAAATTGCTTCTGAACAAAAGTCAAACAAATAAGGCATTAGCACTCAGGAGGGATCAAGTATGTCTTTAGGAAGCAGAATGGGAAGAAAATTCAGCAGGTAGCACTAAGCCCACAAAACGATTTGCTGCCAGAAACTCTGTCATCACAAGAGCATCAGTGGGGGTTGAAACAGAGCTGGGGTCTTGGGCCCTTGTATTCTGCTCCTGGCAGGAAGCCAGGCATGTCACCGCCCAGAATTGATGCCTGGGACCTGCCTCTCTGTTTGGGGTCCCCAGAGACAGATGTACATACACAAGTGCAGAGACACATGCACACACACAAAGGAGGGCGCTCCTAGGGAATCTGGTCGGGGTAGGGCAGTCGGGAGGGGTGCAGTGGCGTTCTGGATGACAGCATACCCAGAGGTGGGTGTACCTGGAGGGTGGAGGCCCCCGTGTGCACATTCTGACGCCCCCAGTCATTGCGGGGAGGCTGTTCCCTGCCTTCTCACTTCCCTGGTGGCTCAGGAGAAAGGCCAGGGTAGAGAGAAAGAGAGAAGGCAGGTGGGAATAAACTGGAGCGTGGGAGGGGGCGGCCCAGGAGAGGGGCAGAGCCGACTGCATCTGCTCCACTGAGCTTCAAACCAGCTGTGACATTTCCCTGTGTTTGCAGTTTGGGGAGCATGCTTGTGTATACCGAAGTAGACACTAAGAGAATAAATGGGACCTGTTTCTCCTTCAGTAAGTGTGAGCTGAGCTCCCAAGGGCATTGACTCAGTGGCCAGAGGCAGACCTAGGTTCCTGCCTGTGAGGCATGTTGGTGTGTGACCTTTATCCTATCACACTGGGGTCCCATCAAGGGGGCCTGAGGCACTGGCTCTGACTGTCCCCCAGGGGCAGTGCTGACAGCCTGGGTGAGAAGCAAACCACCACAGATTGTCCAAGCAAGACTCTCCAGCAGATGTCTAAGAGTTAAGGGTGAAGCTTTCAGCCACAACACAGGTAGGAGGTCTCACTCAGCATCTTGGCAGAGCCAGGTGGACAGAGCCCCTCCCCTCACATGCATGCACAGTCATGTGTGCTCACATGGAAGACACACACCTCATGCCCATGTGCGTACACACATACAGGCACATGTACATATGCACTCCAGAGACACACAGGAAACTGGTCTGGTTCCAACTCTGTTCAAAGGCACTGGGCTCTCCCAGGACTCAGCTTCCTCATCTGTGAAATGGGGATGATGGTTCCCACCCAGCTGCATCTCAAAATGCAGAGAAAAATCGATGGAGATGACAGACAGGAAGATTGGTTTGAGGGCGAGAGCTCTTTCTGGGTAGAAGGACGTGTCACCCGGAGGAGGTTGCTAATATTGTCGCTGGGCCTGTGAGCTGAGGACAGCTGAGTGTGACCCAGACCTCAACAGACTCTAGGCAGGTGTGGGAAGGGGTGGGCAGGAATGAACTGACCCCTGGTTTGGGAACACAGAAGCAGAAGGCAGGTACCCGAAGCGCCCTCCTCAGGAGAAGTAAGACTTGGTGGTTGAGGAGGCACCAGAGGTGATGGCTTAGATGCAGAGCTCACAGGCGGCTACCCAGTCACTGGCTACACTGAAAATTACAGAAGGGTGGGAGGACATGGGATACCCTTTGCCCCACTCTTTCTTTCCCTAATGTCTCTAATCAGTACCTTAAGAGGTAGCTTGCTGAAGCTGTGGGCCCTCTCCCAGGGAGGTCTCCTCTGCCATCGCCTGTGCATGGGAGCTTTCCAGCTTGCATTCCCGGCTGGGCACCCCATCCCAGTAGGCTGTGGGCTCCATGAGTATGCGCCAAGCCTGAATTTCTTCTCACCTGAACCCTCATGTGGCCCAGAGCCAGGAACAGAGTACAACAGCACCTGACCTTTGGCCTTGTAGCCACTCGCCTCTTGTTTCATTAAATGCAGTGAAATACCAGTGCACACATATTCCAGTCGTGCTCATGCTCCGTCGCTCAGTCGTGTCCAGCTCTTTTCGACCCCATGGACCGCAGCTCTCCAGGCTCCTCTATCATCAGATTATCCAGGCAAGAATACTGGAGTGGGTCACCATTTCCCCCACCAGGGTGTCTCCCAAACCCAGGGATCAAACCTGCGACTCCTGCATCTCCTGCATTGGCAGGTGGATTCTTTACCACTGTGCCACCTGGGAAGCCCCATATATTCCAATGGGAAACAGTAATTCACAAATTCCTTGGGGTTCGTTGCAATTAAATCTGCCCTCCAGGTGAACACACCTGTGAGGAGCCACATGTCTGTGCAGGTAGCAGCCACAGAGCTGAGTACTTGCAGGGTTCCATCCTGGAGATACCATGGTCGGGGACAGACGGACGGCCAAGGGTCTGGAGGGTGGAGGGCAGGGTCAAGAGGCACCATCCAGCACCTTGGAGAGCGCCTGCCTCTCAGCCACCTCACAGGTTTGCTGTTCCCCTGGGACCCCAGGATCACAAGGGCTGATGCATAAAGCCATGCTGGATGAAGCTTCTCCAGGATGAGAGGGCCCACTTTACCTCTCTCAGCATCCCTTACTCAGAACAGGAGGCAGATCCCAGTTTGCTCACCCCTAGCTCCCTAGTTGTGTGATTTGGGGGGTTGGGGGTGGACCTCACAACATCTTGGGGCATCCGTCCCACCAGCAGGATGAGGTTTCCTCTTCCTGGAAGGGGGGCATTAGTCCAAACTGAGGCCTCATCAAGGGACTTTGGGTGTCACCTGCTCTGGATTACTGGTTCACCTTCCAGCATCTTCTCTACTCTTGCTACCCCTCTGCCCCAAGTCCACCCTTCTGTCTCTCTAAAAACACTGTCAGTGAACCAAGACCCCACACAGGCCTGCAAAGCCACTCCACAATGGAGTCTGTAATTGCTGAGAATTAATTCGCTAATTGCCACAAACCTGCATCCCTTTTGTTTCATATCAATTAGCAGAGTAATTTAAAAAGCAGGCTCCTTAGTGCTCCTCCCTGCAGACTCTGTTGTGGAACTGACAAGGTGAGGCCACCATTCCGGCCCCCTCATGGCCCTGCCCTCAGGGTGGCTTCTGCAAATCGTGTCCTCTGGCAGGAGGCCCCTGAGGTCAGGAGGCTCTGAGGGCAGGGCCAGCCCTGGGGTGTGTCCTATCAGAGCCTTGGCAGGCATGCCCCCCACCAGCTCCTGGTCTTTGCTGGGTTGGCCAGCCTGGCTGAGTGGCCACTCAAGGGCCCTTAGGGGCTCTCCTCTGCCCACCCCACCATTTTCTTCCACTAGATGGGCAGCTTTGTGTGTCTTTCAGAAGCTTCAATAGCAAAAACTATGCACATAAATGTTCACATGCCTGCAAGCATATGAACATGCTCTCTCCAGGCATTCCACATACTTGCACACAGGTGGAGGCCCACGCATATGCAAGCACATGCCTGTGTGCACACAAAGCCCCAGAGAGGCTGCTGAGCTGGGGGACAGGATGGGGGTGGGGTTGGCTATTGCTTGGGACGAGGTGGCTGAGACATGTCTGCTTTTCTGAAACATGTTTGAGGCGGGTGAACCTGAAGCAGCGACAGTGCTAGGGTTCGGCAGTAAGGGATGCAAGCGATCAGTGTGTGTTTGTTATGTGAGGCGGGACTTGGGGGCAGCTGGGAAGGGATGTTCTGGCTCCTCTGTTTGGCACTCATGGGAACCGCACTCATCAACACCCTGCCTGGAGGGAGAGCCCCCTGTGGGTGCCCCCCATGCTGGCTGTCAACAATCTGCGGCCTGAACAGTGCCCCCCACTCAGACCCCAGGACAGAACCAAATCGTTCAGCTTGTGTTCAGTGAAGACACCGCCTCAGCCATCACAGCAGATGCCTTCCACCCACGTCTTCTGTGGAGAATCAGGCATGTGGGGATGTCACCCAGAGTTGGGCATTCCCATTGGGATGTTTGTTAGAGTTTACCTGGACCACAACCCTCGAGCTGACACTAGTTATGGGGCTGCTCCGTGCACCTCTGGAAGCCAGGAGAGGCATTTATACAGGGCCTAGGGTGTGCATACCTGTGTGTGTGTACATGAAGGCGTGTGCATCTGTGCTCAGAGGCACATACACACAGGAGCATGTGTGCGTATCTGTGCTCACAAGTGTGTACACACAGGCACGTGTGTGTATCTGTGCTCACAGGTGTGTACACACAGGCACATGTGTGTGTATCTGTGCTCATGGGTGTGTGTATCTGTGCTCACAGGCATGTACACACAGGCACATGTGTGTGTATCTGTGCTCATGGGTGTGTGTATCTGTGCTTACAGGCATGTACACACAGGTACACATGTGTGTGCATCATAGACATGTTTGAAGGCTTTGGGACAGGGAGACATTGCTCGGTTGAGGCCCAGATCTATAGTCCAGACATTTCTGTTCTTAATCGGCTCACTTACTGTTGCAACTCTAAAGAAACACCATCCCAGGTAAGGCACTCACAGTTCTGGGGGCCAGAATCCAAAATCAGGGTGTGGCAGGGCCACGTTGCCTCTGGGTACTCCAGGAGAAGGTCCCTCCTGCCTCTCCCAGTTCCCAGGGGTTCCAGGCATCCGGGCTTGTAGCTGCCTCCCTCCCATGTCTGACTCTGTCCTCACATGGACTTTCTTCTGTGGTTCCCTCTGCCCTCCTCTCCTTATAACAGGTGGATTTATGACCCAGCCCAACGCAGGATGGTCTCATCTCAAAATCCTGAACTAATCAATTATGCCAACACCTTGTCTCCCAACGAGGTCACTGTCTGAGGCTCTGGATAGATGTGAACTTGTGGGAACACCCGCCACTGGATGCTGAGGTCCTTGACTGGCCTCACCCCCAAGCTGAGAGGAGACCCCACCTCCAACTGGGGGTCTCCTCCCTTCCAGAATGGCTGCCCTGTCCTAGTTCAACTGCAATTTTAGAAAACAAGAGATACCTCCAAGCAGAACTTACCCAATACTGCAGGGACGTCCTCACACCCCCATCCTGCTGTTTATCTGAAATTCCCATCTGACCAGAGGCTCTAGACTCAGCTGCAACCTCGTTCACAGCAGACACGGCATCTTCGCCCAGAAAGATGAGATGAAATCAGCTCTCTGTTCTGGCAGCTCCCACTCCCTTCCTCCTCCACCCCCACTGCCCCACCCCTGGGCATTTTTGGGCCCCTAATTCCACATTTATTGTCACGGCATGAACACTGGGATTCGGGCATGCAGAGCTCGGCTGTGAGCTCTGTGTGGGATGAATCACGGTCCCCTGGTGGCAAATCGGGCAGGAGACCAACCTCCCCCGGGGGACCTACATCCCTCTCGGCCTTAAGGGAGGTGGAGCCTCACAGGCTCAGCAAGGACTGCTGGAACCCACAAGCCTGGCACAGGATCGGGTTGAGATGCGTCGGATGGACGCAGCCAGGATATCCTGTGTGTGAACAGACAGCTGGAGAGACCTCAGACACTCCTTGAGGCCCCCTAGCCATATGCCGCCTGCCTGGGTGGGTCAGGGATTCTGTCTGCAGCCCCAGCAACCCACTGCTGGCTGCTGGGCCTCATCTTCAGGGATAGGAAGGACGGGAACTCAACTGCAGGCAGGCCCACCCCAACACAGGGGTCCTCTCCAGCACCCCTCTGTCCCCGTCCTACAGTTCCATCCTTGCCTTCCGTGTCTCCTAGGTTTAGGGTGCTCCCAGCACCCTATCATCCCCATCTCCTCCTGACATGTGGCAGGAGCCCCCAAGGACCAGGTGGCCCAGATCAGAAGCTCCATGTGCCCAGCTCCCGGCCCCCACATCAACGTGGCCATTTACTAAGTAAAGAAGCATGCCTGCTCTGGGTGTGCAAACCTCCTCTCCCCAGCTCAGGACTCTGCCCAGCAACACCCACTGCTGGCCGCATGCCCCTGCTCCAGCACCATCCACTCTCAGTGGCCCCACCGGTCCCCTCACAGGCCTTGCGGACAGGATAGTCCCAGGAGGAAGGACGGCTATCAGGGCCCTGGCCCCACACCGCACAGTCCTCCTGCCAGACATACAGGGCAGAGTCCCCAGCTCCCCCACCCCCTGCACTGAGGCCAGGAGCCCCAGAAGGAAGAACCTCGAGGGGAGGGCATCTTGCTCTTGGGGGATCAGTGTGTGCCAACTGCTAAGAGGGGCATGTGGGGGTCATTTCCTGGAAGGACTGTGGCCAGCAGGTGGCACTGCCCCCTACTCCCACCACCCCCCACCCCAAGCAGGGCCAGCCTCATTCCCAAGAGGTGAAAAAATGGCGTTTCTTCCCCCAGAGTGGGGCCTGGATGGATGGTCCCATGCACCAGTGACCTGGGGTGATGGGTGCCGACAGAGGCCTCATCTCCATAGTATTCACAAGTCCTCAAGTCCATGTTACCATAGCATCACCTGCATATTCATGTGTCCTCATCTCCAGATTCACGAACTCATCCCCATACTCACAAGCCTTCATCTCTATACTCACGTCTCACCTCCGTAATCATATATAATTACCATATTCATTACCGTATTTCCATTTTCGAGACTCATTTCCATATTCGTGACCCTATTTCCATGTCCATGGATGCCCATGTGCATATTCACAAGTCCTCAGCTCCATACTTGTGAATCCCCATTTTTTCACAACACTCATCTCCATATTCTCATGTCCTCATCTCTCAGCTCAGAGCCAGACCAGCCCCATCCCTGTCTGCAGAGTCGCTGTGGGGTCCAGGCTGCTCGCTGGGAGCCTGGGTCACACAACCAAGGGCAGAGACTGGGCTGGGGTGGGGTGGGGAGGCAAGACCCTGCTTGGGTCTGGGTTGGGAGATCCAGGAGGCTCTCCTGGAAGGGGAGGCCCACACAGCACCGAGAGGTGGGGCTGGGGTGGGTGCTCAGACAGTCCGGAGATGCCTGACTGCATCTGTTTCATTGCTCCTGAAATTACACAATGCAAATCTAGAGAAAAGACAGCTGCTGGCTGGAGGCTGAGGGGCCTCTGCAGAGCTGCAGGGGCCTCACAGGGAGGCAACTCAGGGCAAGGCCTTGGACCACCAGGCTTAGGTGATGGAGGACAGGGCACCTCTGAGCTGCACTTTACAAAGGGCCCTGAGACCTGGACAGCAGCAGCCGGGTGGTTCCTGCAGGAAGAGCAGGCAAGCTGAGCCCCACAGGGACCCCATCCTTCCTGGGTGGAGCCTGGGCTTTTTGTTCAAAAGCTGAGCTGAAGGAGGGAAGGGGGCTGTCCGAGGCCATGGGGTTGACAGGCCAGCGGTTCTCTCGTGCCTCCACGTCCACAGACAGGATGCCAGACCCCGGGAGGCAGCTCCGTCACTCCACAAAGTCAGGGAAAGGGAGTCTCTTTCAGTACTCTGTCTGCATTTACAGACATCGCCCCAGGATAAGAGATGCAATTCTCTGAAATGAAGAAATTCAATCATTACCCTCTTCACCCAGGCCTCTCTGTGGTGGAAAGTTAGTTTTGTCTTTAATGAACATGAGCTCGCACCTCTAATGAGAATGCTGTGAGGGTGTAATTGAAAACGTAAGAGAGGAAGAAGGAGCCCATCGTGGGAGTCTGGGGGAGGAGTTGATGTTTGCCTTTTAAGTGTGTGTAAAAAGAGGGGGCACCAACACGAACGGGATAGGACTGACATCCCAGGGCCCCAGGAGCCCGAATGCCCACTCCCGCCGCTTTCACCCAGGAGGGACGGATCTCTGGGCCTGTGATCAACTCTTGGGTGGGATTAGATGACCATTCTGGAAAGAAGATACTTTGTGGATCCTTGGTGCCACCTCAGACAGGAGCATCAGCAGACACTTCTCCCTAATCCCGGACAGGTGAGGTAGGACTTCATCCCAGACAGGTGAGGTAGACTCTTCACCCACCCAGTGAAGGGACCCTCAGCCAGTGGCCATGGGGCCGGAGGACCTCAGAGAGCAGAGAAAAAGGCAGACTTTCTGCCTAAACATGCAAACAAAACAGGGTGGGGTGGGGGAAGGCTGCCAAGATGGAACCTGCCCTCGGGGTTCCATCCCAGGGGCTGTGGTCCTCAGGGGAGTGAACAGACCTTGGGTGTGGCTGGCCAGATTCATGCTGACCAACTGGTCACCCAGCCTCATTTTACTGACAAAAAAAGGCACAGGAACAATGGAGTAATATGCAGCTCTGAGAAGAAATGATCTATCGAGCCAAGAAAAGACATGGAGGAAATGACATGCATATTACTAGTGAAAGATGCGCTAACCTAACAAGGCTATAGACTGAGATTCCAACCACATGACATCCTGTAAGACAGAAAACTATGGCCGAAGGCCCCTGCCTCGGCCCCACACCGCCTGGCTCCTGACAGCTCCACAAAGTGTGCGGGGTGTCTGCTGTCCTTGGTCAGGTGGAGAAGGTTCCTTTTTCCTTCAGGTTTGCTGCGAAGTTTTTAAATATCATAAGAGCACTTTTTATTTCATCAAATCTCTTTGGCATCTGTGGAAGGAAGGAGACGCCCCCAACGCTGTGCCGTGATGAGTCTCTAGGAAACTTTTTTTTCATTCAAAGTCTTCACCAATGACCTGCTGTCCCGACTGCACCTCAGGCCCCAGGAGGTGGATGCCAAGCCCAGGGGACTGGCCTGGTCTGTTGGGGCTTCCACACCTGAAGCCTGACGCTGTGTCCCGAATCCCAGGAGGTGGGTGGACAGAGGAGATTCCACTCTTAAACCAGAGCCGAGGTCAAGCCCAGACACTGTCATGGCCACTCAAGGCCATTTCCCTCCCCAAGTGACCATGTGGTCAGTAGGGCAGGGCCCACAGAGGGGGGAGGCCCCAGCGTGGTACCCAGTCTGGGTGAGATGCCCTCTCCCCTGTCCCTGGGTTCCCCTCCTCCGCCGGGCTCACTGCAGCCTCTTTCATTGTCTGCGTTAGACTCTCGGGTGGGGGTGGTGATTACTGTCCCACCCGTGACATCATAATAGGCTGCTGTCCTTGGAAACAAAGGCTTTCGAGCTGGCGGGAGACACGTCGTATTTATGTCGTCACACTGAGACAGCCGCGGAGGGGGGAGGGGAATGAACATCTGTACATTGGGGAACAATAGAGGCCCCAAGACTGTGCGTGGTTGAAATTACCCCCATCCTGAACAGAAAGGGTTTTTTTTGTGTGCACGCAGGTGGGTTCATAAAAACCCATTGAAATGCAAAGTGAAGACCCCCTCCCGCCCCTGCCCGGAGAGAGGGGGCTCTTCTTCAGGACTTGGAGGAGGCTGCGTTTCCCTTGATGCTCTCGGATAAGACAGGGTGGGTGTCAACCCCCATAGACAGGGCTATCCACGTCACAAAAACGCCAGGTGTGCAGGAACCACAGTCTGGCCAGAGGCTCAGGGTCACTTCCGTCTGGTCCAGAGCTGAGTGGGACAGCAGTGTCGCAGCCCAAAGGGCCCACAGTCCCTGGTCCCTGAGATGAGGGGACTCTGGGGATGTGGCTTTCACGGGCTGCAGCATCATAGTTGACACCAGGCTCACTAGCCCCCTCCTGTCCCCCTGGAGGACATTCCTCAGACACGGGACAACACAGAGGCTGGAGCTGAAGCTTTGAAGTCAGAACAGCCTAGGCAGGATCCTGGAGATCTGTCCAGCCAGGCACCTGGACACCTGGACACCTTGATGCCCATCCTCTTCCTCCATAGAGGGGGCAGGACACCCATGAGCCCCTCTGAGCAGGGCCCTCTCCTCCGTGGAGCAGGGCAGCAACCCTGGTTGGCCAAGAGGCATTAAGGTGATGTCAGGAAAGCTCACAGTCCTGAAAAAGAGCGGACATGCACTCACCAGACTGACCCTGAGGCTCATGGGACCAGCACCCGGCAAGACTATAGCTCGACTACCTCTCACACGGCTGATGGGGGAGGCAGCTTGGATCTGGAGCCCAAATGAGCCCTCCCAGCTTGTGACCCCACCATGCAAAAGTCCCTGGGGCTCCCCATGGTGCCAGTCTCTCCATGGTCCAGTGAGGCTAGGAGAGGCTAGGCACCATCTCCACCCTGAATATGAGGAAGCTGGACTGACCTTGGGAGTCTGAAAACTCCCTAAAAGGACACACTTCCTCCCAGGAAGGGCAGCCACAGTACAGCCTTTGGATCTGAGGATTCATGGACCCCCGGGGGGTGACCCAGGGCTCTGTGTGTGCATTCGACACCAGGCTAAGTCCAGGGTAGGGGGAGATGAGGTTCAGAGGGATCTCCCTGGGTCCCCATGAGACTCCCCAGACAGAAGCCTCGCTGGGCCCTGGTGTGGACCTGGACTCACAGAGGACTTGGCCTGTCGGCCACATGCTCCCTCTTCTGGACCAGTGAGAAGGTGAGGACCAGGAAGGAGCTTTGGGGTAAGAACCCTCTGAAAATGCAGCCCTCAGCTCACACCAGGGTCCTGGAAAGCAGCCCCCAGCCTACAGGCAGGAGGGGCCTCAGGGAGAAGCTGGAGGGGCCCCCCATTTGCTCCCCCCAGGCCTGAGGTCATCACCACCTCAAGCTGGAGGCCAAGGACCCACTAGGCTGATGGAAAACGTAAACGGGACTTCAAAACGTAAATCCAAGAGGCTCAACTCAATGAGGTTAATAGTGAATCAAAACGCCGCTGAACAGGTCTCTCAGAAAACTCAGTTTTCTGAGTTCAAGATCAGCAGCTCTGAACCAGCCTGACTGATCTGGAACTTGCTGATTTGGGATTTGAGGGGAAGCTTCATTCCTTCCTGACTGCCAGTGTCATGTCCAGAGCAACTTTCCGAGGTGGGAGGCCTGGAGTCCTGAGGTCCTTCCTGAGTCCTGGTCATCTGCCCCACCCAGACTAGAGCAAGAGCTGAAGGTGAAGGGGGCCCTGTAGGCTGGGCTGGGGAGGGGTAGGGAGGCATCAAAGGCACCCACCAGCAGGACTGCTCTGGGAACACCGACACCACCGAGCGCTGGGAGGATGCGGAGAGGGTGGGAGCCTGGCCCACCGCCGAGGTGGGTGTGGAAAATGAGCAGCCCTGGGAACCTCACGGTCGTCTTACTCTTACAGCCCAGCCATCGGTCTCCTGGGCTTATCCCAGAGGGATGGAGACCTGTCAACACTTACCTGGACACACACCTTGATCGCAACAGCCAAACCAAGAAAAACCAAAATCTCCTGCAACAGGTGAAAGACTAAACAGACGTACAAACCAAACACAGCCAGACCAGGACTAGGCTGGGGTGCAGGAAGGACCACCAACGAGGCGATGCGTGGATGGTCGCCCAGCCCACCTCGAGGGAAGGAAGCAGGGCCCAGGTCACACCCAATACGCTTCTGTTCGTTGGACATTCTTGAAATGACAAGCTATAGAGAACAGACTCTCAGCTGCAGGGTGAGCGATGCTATGGGTGGCTGACAGTAAAGGACCACGGGAAGGAGACATGATGGCACAGACTTACGCCTGGGTGTCCTGGGATCCACATGCACGTCGGACACCAGGGACTGGTCACGTGCTTTGGAAGACCTGGTGCCAGCCGTGATGTCAAACTGTATTGTGTGATGTGTATATGTTACCAATGAGGATTCTCAAGGAAGGATGCCTCTGCACCATCTGTGCAACTTCCTGTGAATCTATAATTATTTCACAATACAAAGTGCTTGTTTAATGACCGCAGGCATTGCTTTCTTCCAGGAGAGCTGGACCCCGGGCCTCTTCCAGTGTTGTGAAAGGCACGTGCTACCAGTCACCAGGGCTCGCAGCGGTCTGGCCACGGCTAGTCCGTGACCCTTGCATCTCCCAAAGGCCTGATTGTTGTAACATCCCTTTTTAAATGCTTGCCCAGCAGGGCAGCAACCAACTGCAATAGTCTTGGGGAGACAGGCAGGTGGGGGGATGACGTGGTGCCAGCAGCTGGGGTTTCTACGTGTCCTCTTCACAAAACCACACAACTGAACCCAAATATACTAACATGGGCGGGCACTTGGTGGGCAAAGCTGGGATCTTGTGCACAAAGCTGCATTCCCATCAGAAGACGAGCTGGTGAGTGCTGCCAGAGATGTAGCTCAAGTGTTGACTCATGGCCATGCCGGAGCCTTTATCTCTGCTGTCAGGGTGCCTCTGTGTGCGAGGACACAAGTCCTGGGAACTGTCAATAGTGACCTGTAAGATCTTTGTGTTAGTGCCTTGGCTGCAGCGTCACTTTCTTGCCAGAGTGGCTGCTGGGACACTGATGAGACGCCATGCTGACACGTGGATGGAAGCAGGTCCCCATGTTCTTCCTGCAGACTCGTAGGTTTCACTGGAAAGCCTCCTGGGTGTGTCTCCATGAGGCTGTAGTTCACTTACTTGGTGCAGGCACAGCACAGGGCCATCCAGGACCATGGCTCTGGCCGCAGGCTAGAAGCAGGGTTCCTCCAAGGCCCCTCGGGTGTGCATCTGTCCAGGTGCCCCACCTTCAGCTGTGCAGCCCCCCTCTGGAAAAACTACCCCATCACCCACCTGGTCCCCATCATTCGGATGCCCCAGCAGCTCCTTCCCTCAATAGTTCACTTCAGTACTTTCCTGGCACCCGTCATGCACCTGGCAGGTCCCCCCTGCTGCCCCCACTGAGCCCTGGTGTCCCCCAAACCTGCACCAGGAAGCCTGAGGCTGGCAAAGCAGCGTGACCCAGCCAGGCTTACCTGGAAAAGTCACCTGAGCTGGGCAGGTGAGACTGGAGTCTGATACATAAAGCAGGTTCTATGGTCTGTCTTCTGTTTCACTTATTTCTATTCTTCTTCTTATTTTCTTCCTTCTACTTTTCAACCTGAAATTAAATTTAGGTTTAATTTGTGATTTTCTTCTACTTTTAGGTGAAAACTTAAAATAACTAATTTCAGACATTTAGACCTTTCTGCTTTTCTCCTGGAGCCCACAAGTTCTGAAAACAGCATTATTCCTTCATTTCACTATAGGTGTGTCCTGGTTTCCCTTATGATTTCTCCCTGTCCCCATGAGAGATTGAGAAATTAAGTGCTTAATTTCCAAATGTTGAAGGTTTTTCTGAATATCAAGTGAAGTGAAAGTCACTCAGTTGTATCTGACTCTTTGCGATCCATGAGGCTGTAGTTCACTTACTTGGTGCATGCATGAATTCTCCAGGCCAGAATACTGGAGTGGGTAGCCTATCCCTTCTCCAGGAGATCTTCCCAACCCAGGGATTGAACCCGTGTTTCCTGTATCTCCTGCATTGCAGGCAGATTCTTTACCACTGAGCCATTGGGGAAGCCCTGAATATCATGTAGATCTCTAATTTAATCCTACTGTTATAATAGATACACTCTTAAAGATTTCGATCCTTTAAAATGTAGTGGGAATGACTTGAAGGTCCAGAGGAGGGTCTGTCCAGGTGAATGCTCCAAGTACTTGAAAAACATGTGAATCCTGGGGCAGTTTGGCACTGCTTCCTAGTCCTGCCAACTAGGGCAGGTGGGCCGGTAGTGTTGTTCAAATCTTACCCACCATTACCAGCTTTTTGTCTCATTGTCCTAAGACTCAGCTGTTGCTGCTAAGTCACTTCAGTCGTGTCCGACTCTGTGCGACCCCATAGATGGCAGCCCACCAGGCTCCCCCATCCCTGGGATTCTCAAGGCAAGAACACTGGAGTGGGTTGCCATTTCCTTCTCCAGTGCATGAAAGTGAAAAGTGAAAGTGAAGTTGCTCAGTCGTGTCCGACTCTTAGTGACCCTATGGACTGTAGCCCACCAAGCTCCTCCATCTATGGGATTTTCCAGGCAAGACTCAGAGAAGGGTATTAAAATCTCCGGCAATGACCGTGGGTTTGTCTATTTCTCCTGTCAGTTACGCTGATTTTGCGTCACGTATTTGAAGTTGCTGTGGGGTACCATGTGTGTGTGATTTGTGTCTTCCTGGTAGAAGCAGTGTCCTGAGACCACTATGAGAAACCAGAGACCCACTTAGAAGGTCAAGAAGATGCTACACCTGCACAGCCTCGTCTAAGCCTCCCAGATGAGGCCACGCCGTAGCTATCAGACGAGGAGAGCAGGGTGGCAGGTCGGGTCACGGCTTCAGGGTCACATGGCTGGTGAGGTGTGAAAGGCAAGGTGCCCCTGGAGCCTACCTCAGAGACCACCCTCCTGAGCCACCGTGGGAGCGGCCAGCCCCTCCTGCCTCCCTTCGGCCGCTGCTTCAGTTTCAGGTTTCAACCTGCGGCCACATCTCAGGGCGTTTCCGGAACCCACAGCCCAGCACCGAGGCCTCAGCCTCAGCCTCACCTTCCCTGGCCTCCGTGCACAGGGATTTGCTGTAATCGCACAAATATTCTGTTTGGCAGAAAGCAGGTTTGCATGATCCCCAGCAGCTGATGAGAATATTGAATTCGTGTGTGTTCCTGGGAGCTCTCCAGGGACTTGAGAATTGCTGGGAATGACTCACTTTCTATCTCAGCCCCTCGACGTCGTGTGAAGCCAGCAAGGACGGAGGGGAGATAGCATCACGGATCCACCCACAGAGTTTTGGTTCCGGGCAGACTGTCAGTCAGGTCCCGGCTAGGCTCAGGCTCTGTGGTCCGCTCTGTGTGGTCAGCTCAGATATGTCCATCCAGGTGGCCTGGGGTCCACCAGGAAGCCTTGAGACGCCCCCTCGGCCTGAACATCCTTCGAGACAGGTGTGAAACAAATAAGCTGAAGTGGAAACATGAACCCAGAGAACCCACTATTTCAAAGCCAGGTGTTTCTGTAACAAGATGATCTGTGAGAGGCTCCCTAAGGGGCGAGGGGGCATGAGTGGGTGCAGATGCCCGGGTGGGGAGGCAGGGCTCCCCTTGCCACGGGCTGAATCACATCCCGGTAGGTTCTGCTCACGTCCTGGATTCCAGTGCCTGTGACGAGATCTTATATGGAACTAGGGACTCTGCAGGTGTAAAAAGATGAGGCCACAGTGGAGGCAGTGGCCCTAAATCCAGTGACTGCTGTTTTCATGAGGAGGGGGCTTCAGAGACACACACACAGGGAAACTCCACGGAGGCAGAGATGAGAGGGAGGTGGCCTCAAGCCCAGCGACATCTGTGCCCCAGAAGCTGGAAGAGGCAAGAAGGACCCTCTCCTGGAGCCTCCGAGGGAGTCTGGCTGCGCGGGGCCAGTGTGGCCTGTGGGGCCTGGCCTCGGCTTACAGGGGCCTGGGGACTTTCAGAGTCTTTCCCACTGATTGGGGTCTGTCTCTGTGGTGAGCACTGCAAGGCCCGCCTGCCTCCCTGTGGGCCCAGGCCACAGACCAGCCCTCATGTGGCCACAGCTCTGGGGCCCCCTCCACCCCGGGAAGGGTGTTGACACCTTGAGATCAGAACAGGCTGGGGCGCAGAGGTAAGGGGTCACATACGGGTGTCCCACAGAGCGTGCCCTATGACTGTCTGTGGGGTAGGTAGGGCCCAAGGGACAGGTGTAAGCAGGTTTGGGGAGCCCCGCCCCCCAGCTGGGCTGGGACACACCTGTGGTCTGGATCAGGGAGCAGCCATCACTGGGGTCCCCACAAAGACTGTGCCCTGATTCTGCCCTGAAGGACCGAGAGGAAACAAGGCCATACACAGACAGGTAGCTCGGGGCACCTCTGCCTGGAGAAGGCCCCCGTGCTCCCAGCAGGAGGAACACACAGAAGCCCAGTAGCTGGGCCTCCAGGCCCCGGAGAACACGGCTCCTTGGAGGATCTTGGGCGAGTCCGGTTTCCACCCACGTTGGGGAGACACGCTGGCACCTCGAACACACTCGCCTGCAGTCGGGACACACAGCGCATCAGCCTGGGCAGCTCAATCTGAGGACGCTTTAAGAGGAGCGTTTATTTTTAGAGTGTGTTTTTAACTTGATCACAGCAATGCAGGTAAATTGCAATAAAAACAGCGCAATCCCAACAGCAAAGAGCCACTCAGGGGCCTTTTGTTTAAAATAAAGTGCAGAGTGATTTTTGCAATAACACTAGCTTCAAAGGTAAGTAAGCCCAGCCGCAGGGCACCCCCAGTGAGAGACGCCGACCCCAGCTCCTTGGCCCACGAGCTGCCAGGGCTTTCTTTGCCTTGGGGCCCCCTGTCCAGGCTGGTGCCCGGGGCAGAGGCCAGGGCTCTCCAGGCCTCCTCCCAGGAGATCCAGATGGTGCCCATCCAGAGCCTCCCCCAGTCCCTCTGGTCCACGCTGGGACTGTCGGTGTCGTCACAGTTAATAGGGATTAACAAGCAAGGCTGTCCGTGTGACCTGAATGTGCTTGGGCATCGGACTGCAGCCAGACCAGAGCATGCCGCACAGAGGGGACAAAGGCACAGAGACGCTGAGGAACTTGCCTGTGGTCACACAGCAAGCATGCGGGGAGAGGTCCTGGCTGCCCCTCACTGTCAACATGAGGGAAGGCACAGGGTCCTCCCCTCAGTGTTCTTTGTGGGGCCTGAGCCAGCCGGAGCTCAGGCCCTGGGGCAGCTTGTCTGGGTCGCCCTTCGTGGGGCTGAAGGGAGCGCCCACGTCTCCTCCATCACCTGGCAGATGTGCTGCGGGTGGGGCTGGCACACGGCCAGGCCAGTGAAGCTACCCCCACCCCCCCAAGGCTGATGTCACCACACCTGGGACCTCATCCCACTCCCAAACCCTCCTCTGGTGTGGCCCCCTCAGCTGCCAGCCCCCAGGACACAGCCCTTCCTTGGGAAGCCTTTGTTTTACCATCTCATCCAGGGCTTCTCTGGGAGGCCCTGACCCAGCAAAGTGGGGTTTGGAGCAACTCTTTTCTCCTCGGGGCAGGGGAGGGGGCTAAGGTGGACCCTAGTTCCCTGAGCTGCCCTATCTGGGAGCTGACTGAAGCCTGTCTTTGGGGAGGAGACTCCTGTTTTCTGGTGGACGAGAGTGAGGGGCAGGCACACTGGCTGTGTGACCATGAGCAAGCTCCTCAACCTCTCTGTGCTTTGGCCTCCTCCTGGAGCTTGCAGACGAGCACGTGTGGCTTCAAGAACAAGATCACGGGTGCTGCTGGCCCGGCTGGAGTCAGGTCTGCCCCACAGACGCCCAGCCCCTCAAGGCCTTGCTGAGCTGGTGTTTGCTGCAGGCACTGCTTCCCAGCTTGAATGCAGTCGAGACAGCGATCCCATTTTGCTAGTGGACGGAACTCTGTCTCGTTTGTATTAACAAAGGGCAGCAGTGAGTTTATTATCCATTCGTCCTCTGTGCTGCTGGGACGTGCATCACAAACTGATTGTGGCAAACCATGAGCCAAGGCGCCACGCATGCTGGGGTCTCGGAGCCGCCTTGACGCCCCCGCCAGAGGCGAGGCCACCACGAGGTCGAGAGCCAGTGACAACTAAACTCCGAACACTTTGCCTTTAATTACAGTAAACTAACAAAGATCCCTGAGATGCTCTCATTTTAATAGAATGCAGTGTTATAATTGGTGTCCTACTTTAAGCAATGCAATTTCCCATGACCTGTTTTCCAAATTAACAGAGTAAAAAAGGTGTGTGCTGTGGGGGTGGGGGTGGCATGTGGACCCTGCAAAGGTGCTGGGCCTGAGGCCCCGTTCAAAGAGGTGTCTCTTCTTCATGTGTTTGCACACAGAGGTGATGAATTAGGTAAATTTCTCTCCTGTCCCTTCCAAGGAGCCCTGGATTTTAAATCAAAGTCTAGTCAAAGAAAATGAACAAGCATTCATGAAGCTCCATAAAATTACTGCCAAAATCCACAACTCTGGACAAAGCTGTCTGAAACCCTTCTCCTGGCTGGACGGTGCAGCCAGCCACAGGCCAGGAGTGGTCACTGTCCTAGGACTCTCTAGTACCTGAGGGGGTTGCTGCTCTTCTAGGGAGACCCTCCCTCAATGGGCCACGTCCCCTTGGTCCCCTGGACCACCAAGGATGGGGGAAGGAAGGCAGGGGAGGACAAGGAGAGCAGGAGGAAGCGGTGGAGGGGGTGGGTGGCAGGCGGTGGGGAGCAGGGGGATGCAGCTAGAGCACTGCTTCCCCTCCTGTCTGCTCCTTAGTTGGCTGGCCTGAACCTGTCTGCACTGTGGGCAGCCCACGAGGGAACAACCTGGCTGGACAGGAGCCTTTGGGGTGCTGATGGGGGCAGGAAGCATCAGGACTCAGTTTCCCCATCTATAAAATGGAGGGTTGGGGGTGGGCAGGACCTCTGCCTGGAAGGCTGCAGGGAGGATCCAGGGAAACAGCAAAAAACTGCCCCTTCTTCCCCTCTCCCATCTCTCTCCCTCTATTTTCTGGAGACCACCATCCCTAAGCCTCTACCGCTCCCCCCAGAACTTCTGGGCCAAACCCTGCCCCCTCATCAATACCTCCCTTCCCACCCCCAGCTCTCAGCCCCTGCCCAGTTCCCCGTGGTGACCAGCAGCTCTACTTAGAGGAAAATCAGGGCTCAGCAGCTCCCAGCTGGCTGCTCCCAGCTCCCGTCTCCCTGACCTTGGGTTCCACTATCTAAAGGGATGTCCTAGTTAATCCCACCCTGAGCTGGATTAATTTCCAGAGATAAGCCTCAGATTCAGTTCTCTCACTGCACTGCTGGTGGTGGCAGTCAGGCTGGTGCAGTCCCGGGGGAGCGGGAGGTATTAAGTGAAGACCAGCTCCCCAGAGATGGCCAGGGCTGCTGGCCGTCCACTCCCCTCATCTGCTGGCTGCCAACTGCTGGCAGGAGCGTCCCAGCACCAGACTGCTCATGGCAGGCAGCACGGGCCCCCTTGGAGCCCAGAGTGATGAGCTCCAGCCTCCAGGCAGCTCTTTCCTGGTCCTCCTTGGGGCATTTAGAGCTCCTGGCCCCTTGGGGGCTCTGGAAGGACTCTTGACCGCTCTCAGTATGAGAGTCACTCATGGCTGCTCACGGGGGTCTGGGCTCTGACCGCTGGTTAGAAACTAGACGGCCAAGGCCACATGCTGGCCGCTGGACAACTTTCCCCCAGGCTGAGCACAGGCCTGGAGACACCCTGCCTATGGTCCTTGTTGCACAAGGGCTGGGGTGAGCAGACATCCACCCTACCCTGCTGATTTCTGTCTTCACCAGTGACACTCCAGGTGGCAGGGGGCAGCTCACCAAGACGTTAAACTCTGCAGGGATACTGCTCCCCCAAATGGGCAAGAGCAGTGCTGGGCGGAGGAGCTGCTGGACTTGTCCCTAGGGCTGGTGGGCAGCCCCTGGGCCCCTGCCAGAGGGCCAGATGCCAGAGGGTGCAGGGCGTGGCTGCGGGAGGCCACCCCTTCCCAGAGCCACGAGGAGATGCTCTCCTGGCAGAGCTTTGGCTACAGGTGTGGAACCACCTCCTCTCTGCATGGGGTGGGGCGGGGAGACTGGAGGAGGAGGTGCCTCTCCCTGGAGAAGCAGAAGGAAGGAAGAGGCTGGTGTCCTGGTGTCCTGCGTCCTTCCCAGGGGCATGTGGGACCACTGCTCCCAAAGAGGGTGCCTCTCAGCCTGCACACAGACCCACCCGTACCTGCCAGGGGAGAACACAGCGGCAGCTACAGAACAGCCAGCTGTGGGGCCACTGGCAGCTCTGGCTCCCCTAGCCCAGCATGCCCCCATTCCCACACTTGTAGGAGGACTGACCTGTCACTGACCAGCGCCCACCATCAGGGCGTCCTGCCCTCAAGCTCCTCTGTGCTGCAGCTTCCCAACACACCTTATTTCCACGGTGACGCTCCTCGGTCTGTGCCACCTCTCTCCCTCAGTGTTTGTGCATCCCAGGGTGCGGGCTGGGCGCCCGGCAGGAAGAGCGTGTGAAGTGACCGCCAGCTGCACCCTGAACACACCGGCGGCGCGGGGACACCTGACGGCAGGGGTTCCCCGCCCCGGGCACCATAAGCCACGTGGTCCTGGGGTCCCTGCTTCCTCCTTTGGAGAACCAGAGAGGCTGGTGCCACGGCTGGTCCTCTGAAGCCCGTCTGACCCCACTGAGGGGCGACCAGCCACTGGCCACTGTCCACACTCCCGAGGGGCCCTGCAGCTAAGGAGTGGGGAAGGGTGTGTCAGACCCTCTCAGGCCCCTCACTCTCTCCTTAACCTCCAAACACCACAGACCGTCTCCCCTGTGGGGCCCACAATTCTCTATACACCGCTTCTGGGGCAAGGGGTCCTCGTGCAGACTCCAGCCATTCCAGGCCCTTCCTCCCTGCCTTTCTCACACTCTCTCTCTGGGATACTCTGCCCCCTGCCTCTCCAAGTCTCCTGGACTGTCCAGGACACCCACCCACCCTCACACTCAGGTGCACCCAGGACCATGGGCCCCTGCGCTGCTCACACTGCCCACCCAGGCCCTCCCAGGGACCCAACCCCAAGCCCTGGAGAAGGCCTTGAGGGCTGCCTTTCAAGGGCTTTTCAGCAGAGCCCACCTCCCTTCTCTCCAGCCCTCCTTACTCCCTGGGGCAAGCCCCTCCCTCAACACCAGGAACCTGGGCTGACAGCGCCCCAACTGATGGAAAACCATGCACCCTGCTCCTTCCAGGACGTGCTGAAATACCCTCACCCGCCACCATCCAGATGGGAGCACAGCCCCTGCCAACAGGATGGCGTTCTCAGGACAGCCAGGGAGAAGCGGAGGGAGGGTTCCCAGGATCCGAGCACCCAGCAGGAACTGACCTGGGGCTTCTCCACAGCAATCACACCGTCACCTGGTTCTCAGTCGGAGGTGCAAATGCGTCTGCCTCCTGGCTCACAAAGTGCGTCTGTATCAGCTGGGACCATGACCTCTGGGTGCACCTCACTCACGCACACGAGCATGCACACTCACACACACTGTTCAGAGGAGGTGGGGTGTCAGAAATGTCTGCCCTGTGCACACGCAGGAAGTTTGCCCCGCGGTGATGCTGAGTAGATGTCAGTGGTTGACTTTGGGTCCAAAGCCTCTGATTTCTTGATCCCGATGAACCGCTGACATCAAAGAATTAAGTTCCCTGATGTCCCCAAATAAAGGAAACTTAACAAATTTCCAGAATGTTGGTTGCAATTTCTCACCCACCTCCTCCCACGAGGAAAATGGTGGCCTTGCCTCAAGTCTTTTTGGAAATTAGAACCAGACTCCCACCCACACCCGCTGTGGCCAGTGGGCCCCTCGAGTTCCCGTGGGCTGCCTGCTCTGGGGGGTGGTGACCGCTGCTTCCACTCCCTGCTTCTTGCACACTCGCTCACAGATACTTGTACACCTGTGTGTGCACATCCAGCACAGACATTTGCACCATCAGCCTAGGGTTTATCTGCAGGGGCTTGAAGTGAAAAGGGAAGAAGGGGAGACCCGCCAGATAACCAGCCAGGGGTTGCCATGGCATCTCCTAGACCGCCGCTGGGCCAATCCGGGCCAAGCGCGGGCTGGCGTCCTGCACGCAGCGGAAGAGGCGTGTGTGACCTGCACCGCACACACGCACTCACGCACGCGCACACGCAGGCGCACAGGCTGAACGCAGAGCTCTGGCTCACGAAGAGAGCGCACCTCATGAATATTCATCAGGCTGATGGAGGCAAAGCCAATCAACCACTTGGCAGCTCGATTTTTCCTGGATCCACTCTTCTCTTTGATCGCTGGCCGTCTGGGGGCAGGCTCTGAGGCTCTCCACCCAGCCTAGGGGAGGGGGTCCACAGGGTTAGACCCCTTTGCCCTTGCCAGACCTAGCCCTGGCAGAGGGCGTCCCCGCAGTCTTTCAGTCAGCCATCTGGTCCCCTCGCAGGATTCCAGTTCCCACCCAGGGCCCAAGCACAGTGAAGTGGACTTTTTGAAGGAAGCGTCCACCTGTCCACCCCCTCTCTTACTTCACAATATCTGACTGGGGCAGAGACACAGCAGTGACCCCAGCCTTGGCCAGCCTCTCCAGTGTCACCCCAGCCATTTCCCAGAGCCCCAGCTTCTGTCTCAGTCAAGGTCCCCACAAAGCAGAGCCTGAGGCAAGAGTTATACACCCCAAGGGCAAGGGCCACAACCGCTACAAAGGAGCTCTGTGGGAGGGGCCTGGGGGTGGGGGTGACTGTGGACCATCACCTCTGGGTGTGTGGCCAGGCATCCCAGCTGGATGCCCAGAGGGCAGGACTCCTCTGGAAAGTCTTGAGCAGCCCTCAGAGGAGGGTGGGTTGTGTGCCTGCTTCCCTTCCATCCCTCCCTCTGTGGTCCAGGTCCACCCGTCAAGAGCCCACCCTCTGCCTCCATGCATGCTCTTTGGGGCCACTGGGGAAGTCAGGGCCCTCCCACTCCGAGTCTGGGCAAGCTGTCTCTTGAGCTCATCAAGCACATGGTGCTGAGTCCTGCTCACTGCCCCGTGGGCTCTGAGCACTGGGTTGACCCACCACCAGCCTGCACACTCTGCTTCTCCCCATCCTGCCCAACCTCCAACCTGGGCCAGGGCGGAGGTGGGTGCCTGGCATGGAGGTGGGCAGGAACCCACCCACACTGACTAAAGGGCAGCTCAAGGATGCAGGTGGCATCCAGAGGAGACAGGTGGAGGGGAAGCCACATACCAGCTTGCCTGCCACCGAGATGGAGGAAAAGGTCTCTGGGCACTCAGGACCAACCACACCCGGGAGAGGATGCCTGGGCATATGGGCCTGTGTGCTGAGCTCCCTGACCAGCCACAGGCCCCAGGGGTCACTGCAGCATCTGAGCTTCAGTTCTCTCAGCAAGAGAAACTCACAGACCCTGCCAGTGTGGTCAGATAAGCCTTCCTGTGCCCAGTTCAAAGAGAAAACAGGCACAGCCTCCACGAATGCTCTACCTGAGCCCTCCCTGGGCCCCAACCTGAGCCCTACCTGAGCTGGGTACTCTGTCGCTCCCCCATTTGCTGTCCTGCTGCAGCCAGGGGGCTGACCACTTTTCTGCGCCTTGGCTGTCAGGCTTCCAGCTGGATCCAGGTAGGAAGAGAGGCAGGAGTTATGGTGGCCCCCGCCCCTCCCTGCCTGTCTGCTTCCTCCACCTCGGCCCCTCCCCTGGCAGCTAGCTGCCCACTCCCTGCCCTCCCCTGACCCTCAGGCCAGGGCCGGTTGCAGCTTGTGCATCTCTGAGTCCCCCAGAGATCGACTCCTTGCATCTGGTGCCATAGGGCCCAATGCCAGCCCCCAAGTGAGGAGGTTCACGTGGTCCGTCTTCAAGGAGCACACTGAGGGGTCAAGGAAGGTGCTGGCAGGTAAACACAACACAGACCCACCTCCTACATTGGGGTCAAGGGGGTTACTCAGAGTGGGCACCAGTCCTGCAGTTCTGGTGGCATCTGGGCACTTGGGTCTCACCCTGGAGGGGAGCACTGTATACAAACTGCTAAGCTGGTGAGGGCTGAGAGGACGGGGTCCTAGTTGAGGGTGGCAGCTGGTGGGGGATTACACTGCAGAGGACAGTGGACAGGCTCAGTGACAGACTAGGGCAGGGGGAGAGGGCTGGGGCTGTGGAGACCTGTCCTGGCCAGCACTGCGGGGCAGATGCCCCAGGCTGGGGTGGCAGGGGGGACAGGAGTCCTGAGGCCCAGCCAAGCTGTGGGGTGGGGTGCCAGACAGCCAAGAAGAATCCTGGAGGGCCCCATATCCCCCTCCTCATCTCGTAGACGGGTCCAGCAGGGACCTCCCCAAGGCCCAGGGGAAGTTAGCAGCCCAGAACTCTCCTGAAGCCTGCAGGTACGGTCACTGTTGGACTGAGGTGGTGCACAGGTTACAGTCCAGGGGGTTTTCCAGGTGTTTGGAAAGCGGCCCCTCACCAATAATCCCCTGAATTCCTGCCACCCAGAGTATGAGGGGTGATGCCAGAGCTTTATATGAGCCGGAAAAGTGCCTCTCAAAAGCCCAGGGAAGGATCTGGAGGTCCCCACACTTTGTGGCTGGCTCTGGGTATGCTTCTGCCCCTCTCAAACGAAGGGTGGGCCGATGACCAGAGAGAGGGTCATTTCAAAAAAGACTGGGCACCATCCATGGGTAAAGACACCCTGGCCGTCTGGGCAGTACCCTGGACAGCTCCCTGCCCACTGCCCAGCCACAGGCACTTTCTGGGGGTCCTGTCTCCTCCTACCTGGGGTCCATCAGGATTTCCAAGGCAGAGCCAGGTCAAACTGGCATCCTTGGGGAGGGTTTGACAAGGAGAGAAAGTCACCACCCCCTTCACCCCTGAGGTCATGCATGGGGGTACAGAAGGTGGCAAATCACTTACCCCCAGAGGCTCCTGTCCTGAGGCTGCCAGACCTCTGATGGGCCACATTCTGGGACTCCCCATAGGCCCAATTTTGGTCATCTGCTTTCTCCTTGCTCCTCACCCAGTCCTGGTGGAAACTAGGTGCCCTTGGAACACCTGGGGCCTTCCAAACGGGAGGAAACAGGGTTCTGAACAAGCTCCCCAGGCCCACCTTACTTCAGACATGTGCGATCATTAACACATTAGTCTTACACAAATAAAATGGCTGCCATGCCCTTGTCCTCCAGTTTAGAACTCCACCATTAGAGGGAAACCACTACCCCTTGTCTCAAATAAACATTCACCCTGAAATGCACACAAACAGACTCCTGGACTCCACACCAGCCCACGGGTGGCTGAAGGCTCTGAGTAACACGATGACTGATGACCAGCTTCCCCTCCCCCACCTGCACCCCAGGATACTCCTACCAAGCAACCCCAGGCCCCTAGTGTAGGCCCTCAGCCCCCAAGTCTGGGCAGCTCCTCTGCATTCCCACCAGCATGCTCCTGCCCCTCTCCTGGGGCACACAGCATTGGTCCAGCATCTGTCCCCTACTGCTGACCACTGCAGCACACCCACCTACATCCCCTGGGCTCTTGTATCCTCCCCCCCAATCCCGGGGGTAAACACTGGCTGGACAGGAGGGTCTTTTTTCCTGGGGACCATAGCTTGTCCTCTCCTCCCCTTCATCCCTCTGCCACTCTCTCACTTCCCAAGGCCTGGTGGGAAGTTCCACCTGTTTCCCCCAGCAGGGGACACTCCCTGTGACACATCCTGGAGGGTGGGGGCAGACCTGAAGAGGGCAGCAGGAAAGTGCTCCTGTCCCTGAGAGGAGGCAAGTCTGAGAGGCTGGAGAGAGGTGTGGGTCAGGGAGGAAAAGGAGCCAGACGCTCAGAGGTGGAGGGAGGTGGGGGAACAGAGGTAGGGGCAGGGGGCAGGACAGAGGAAGCAGAGAAGGAGGGAGAAATGGGGGGTGGTGCAGAGAGAGATGGAGACACACAGATCTGAGAGACCCAGAGACCAAGGGGAAAGAGTTCGCCTGGAGGCAGAAGAACTGGGACTAGAGACACAGCAGTTCGGGTGGAGGAGGCAGAGACCGAAGGAGTGCACAGCAGAAGGCCACTCTGGTACCCCCGCACCATGCTGTGTTCAAGGCTGCCAGAGGCCCAGATCCGAGCCAAGCCATGGCAGTCTTTCGGAATCTAGGCCTGGGCCGGCCCCAGCTGGGATGCTGCTGGGGTGGACTCCTTGCTGGGGCCTCTGGGAGCTGAGGGAGAAGGGGGCACACGGGGTGCCCTGGGGCAGAACTGCCTCCTCACCTCTGAGACGGGGAGGGGACCTTGGTGGGGACAGGCCCGCCCCTCTCCCAGGCTGTGGACAGAGGCGGTGGGGACAGGCAGAGCCCCTACCAGTGCAGACTTGAGACAACCTGGGCCCTGGGCTGGGCTCATCATCCCACCATCGCCCTGCCTGTCTGAGGAGACAGCCAAGTGGGGCAGGGGTCTGATGGAGGGAGGCCTCAGGGCCAAGGAAATCAGTCCCTGCTCCCAGCTCTCCAAGGAGGCCCAGGCATTCTAGTCCAGGGGATCCTGCTCCCATGGGGTCCTGCATGCCCTGGTGGGCTGGGCCCCTGCAGCCAGGCAGAAGGGGCTCAGGGCTGGTGTGGGGGCTCTGCAGGCCCTGGAGGAACCCCAGGGAGACTAGCCCCCAGGCTGCTCCTGCCCCGACTTGGTCTGTGCTTTCTTGAGGGCAGCAGAGGCAGCAAGCCCTCACCCTCATCTTCCCAGGGGCACTTTGCTGACACTAGACCCCTAGGCGGGGTGAGTGGGGGACAGCCTGGGACCCCTCCCCACAACACGCCTTCTGGGACCTGGGCTGGGCCTGGGGACAACAGGGGCTGCTCCGCTGCCAGGATGCAGCTGGCAGGAGGAGGGCAGCCAGCCCAGAGCAGGGGAGAGTGGCTGGGTGACCAAGGAGGCACCTGAAACCTCAGGGAGGTCGGGCAGGGGCGCCGAGGGAACAAAAGGCCCCTTCCTCCCACTGGCCAGGCTTCGGCCAGCACCCCTCACACCGTGCCCTGCCTGGGACTCTGCACTGGCCTCCACTGTGCCTGACTGTCCAGGTGCGCCACTCACCTGGCCTCCTGACCACCACCCTCGGCATGCACAGCCCGATGACCCAGCAGGAGAGGTGCACCTCTGGGCCTGCTGGGCGCTCCTCCACCGGTCCCTCCTTGTGGAGCTGGACCAGCTGGAGCCGGGGAGGAAGGAGAAGGGGCGGGAGCCGGGAGAGGGGCTGCAGCCTTATTTCCATGCTGGCCCCCGAGCCCCGCCCACTGTGCGCCGCCGGCTAACAATCGCAGTCTTTGTGGTGGCCTTGCTCCCGCCCTCGCCCTCCGCACTCAGGCGTGGCGGGCGTCCGGCCCCCCACCCACTTCAAAGGGTGAAGGGAGGAACCCCTCCCATCGGGCCCCATCCAGACCTAAGCATAGGGATGGGAACAGAGACCTAGCCTCTACGCTGTGGGGGCTCGCGCTGCACCTGCTCTCAGCACACCCCGAAGTCATACAGGGAGAAGCCACTGGTCGGTGCCCTGGGAGCACGTAGGGGGCGGAAGAGGCCCCAGAAGTGTCCTGACGGGGGCTGGGGGGGTCCCTTCTGGGGGTGGGACCCCTCCCCCAACGGCATCAGGCACCTGCTCCGTGTGGAGGGAAGAAGGGAATGAGCGGGAGCCAGGAGCTTCCCTGGGGGTGTTAGGGGGACCAGGGCCTCGCTGCAGGGGTAGGTCTATATGGGGGCCTCTGAGGTCCCTGGACCACCCAAGCCGGAGCTTGGAAGCAGTGGACCATGCCCAAGACATGGTTCAGAGCAGGGCTGGACCGTGAGCAGGGCTTGGCCTTGGCGCCCTGAAGCCCTGTGCCTGCAAACTGTCCCCCTCCTTCAGGCTGAGGCTCTCAGCCTCCCCGTCCCAGGCTACATCTGCCCTGAAGGCCCCTGAAGCTGGCCTCCAGCCTCTCCCTACTCCCTTCAGGTCCCAGGCCCCGTTCCCCTTCCTCTCCCACCTTGGATCCAGGGCACAGTCAAGGGTCGTGGGGCCGAGAGCCAGTGGTTCCCAGCGGTGCCGCGGCCCCTCCCCTTTCTAGAGGAATGACAGGCCTCGCACCCAGGAGGGGCGGGCGGTGTGACGAGGAAGCCGGAGCGGAAAGGGCGGGGGTTCCTCCCTGGTTTCTGTGGATTTGTTTAATCCCACGTTATTCGAAGCCTTTCACGGTGGCGGAGGGAAGGGGAGGGGAGGAGGAAGGGGGTCTCGGCTGCATCCCTCCCTCCCTCCTCCCTGCCCCCGCCCTGCAAAGCCACCTGACCCACCTCCAAGTTGCCGGCCCAGGCTCTCAGGGCCTTTGTGCGCATGGAGGCAGTAGCTCGGAACCCGGAGCACTGAGCAATCGGCCACGCATCTCCTCGCGCCCTCCGCTGGGAGCCAGGAGCCCCTGCCCCGATCCGTGGAGCTGGCAAATAAACGAATCCACAAACCCAAATTCTCGGTGTGCTGGGCAGAAGCGGCAGCGTGGGCAGCGGTGCAGAGACGGTTCGGGTATGGCTGGGCTGGGGTGCGGTGAGGCCGGCCGGCACCTGAGGAGCCAAAAGGACCCAGCGGGGGTCTAGCAGCCGTGAGTTGACTTCTACAGAACCTTCAGGGGCTTCAGGGCCACCAAGAAGGTCCCCACCAGGCTGACGCAGGAGGACGGGCAGGGCAGGAAGTCTTTTCTCATCCAGCACCCACCCCTTGCCCAAGGCGACCCTTCCTCCTGCGGGCCAGAGCTGGGGGCCACGGGTACCTGGGAATGGAAGAAGGGGTGAGCCTTAGGCTCCGTGGGTGGGTGCTCGGGATCCCAAGAGCAAATACTGTAGGCTGTTTTGGGGTTGCACAGAAAGCTGATCTGATCCAAGGCATGGGGCACACACCCCCACCTTACCTGCCTGGGGAGAGATCTGAGGGGAGTCAGAATGGAAGTGCTCAGCCAGAGAAAAGAGCAGGCCTCAGAAGGCTGGTGATCCTCTCTTGGCTCTGGGTGGAGCCAGTCTGGTACAAAGGGGAATCTGAAGGAAGATTTGGGATCCATAAACCTGAGGAGCCCTCCCCCATAGAATGCAGACAAGCTGCAGGGAGCTGGAAGTCAGATCCGACCACCTCTCATCCAGGAAATCAAAGGAGGAGGGCAGAAGTATGCCCCAACCCTTCTAGGGAGAAGATGGGAGTGGGGTGAAAAAAGTCCAGAGGCGAGGCCGGGCAAGATGAGACTGGGGTTTGGGGTTCTGTTTCAACACCATGGACAGCGGCCCCCGCTGCCTGTGGGGATGCGCCTCAGTTGTGTTAGAGGCTGCAGTCAACGCAGTCTCTGCCGGCTGCCCTGCGTCCCCCGCCCTTCACCCCTGCCAGCAAGCATCAGGCCTGGGCTGGCTGTGGCTGGGAACCCAGCAGGCTTGGGATTTTACTGGATGTTGGGCTGAGGGAGGCAGTTTGCACCCCATGCAAGGGAGAAGGGCCACTCCCGACTCCAGCAAAGGGCAAGGAACTGCAGCTGGGAAGGGCCCTATGGGACAGCCATCCTGGCGGATTGAGGACCCGAGTGGAGGGGCGGGGGGAGCGCACAGCAGCCGAGTGCCGGCCCTGGTCGCTTTTGCTGCCCTGGGGCTCCTGCAGTGCTGGAGAGGGCCAGCAGGGAGGGACAGGACCTCATGTCCAAGGTGGGAGGGTCAGCAGGCTCTGCTCTGAGGCAGATGGCACAGGGGTTGTGTGGGCCTGAAGAGGGGCCTGTTGGCCGGGCCTGGGCCTGAGGCTCCCTCACCGTCTGCACTGAAACAAAGGCCAGTGGGGAGGCCTGAGGAGGTCTGGCTTCGGGGAGCCACTGGTCCTTGGCCTGAGAGGTTCGAATGAGGCTCAGCCCTCAGGACTCTAAGGACAGGGTGTGAGTGAGGCCTTGAGGTGTTGCCTGTGAATCCGCGGCCCGTGGACCCCGGACGAGAACACCCCACCCCACAGACACAGCAAGGAGAGTGATCTTTGATGGGGTGTCTATCTCCCTCCTCCAGATAACTACCCAGTGGGCCGCTCCGAGCTCTGGGCTCCCGAGCCTTCCTTTCCTGTGGGGGCTGCAGGCGCTGTGGGTAGTGACGATGTGCGCCTTATGGGGCAAAGACTGGAAGCGCGAACCTGCGGCGCAGGCCGTGCGGAGGTGCGTCTGCGTGTGAGACCAAGCCGTGTGCAGCCGAGGCGTGGTTGCTGGTTGTCAACGTGCACTCAGAGGGGCTGCGGCCGCGGGGCTTCAGGAGGAGCGTTCGCGTGGGTGCGGGAGGGGCACGGGAGGGTCCTGGTGTGTGTGTGGATGAGAGAGACACGTTCCCGTGGGTAGACGTGCGGCCGCGGGGCGCCGGGGACGGTCGAGGGCGCTCGAGGGCGGCGTCCGTGTTAACGGAAGAGCGCGCGGAGCTCGACACGGCGAGTGTGCGCGGGAGGCACCGGGCGCGCAGTGCGTGTATGCGCGTGTGCGCGGCGCGCGTGCCCCGCAGTTCTCAAGGACACCTCGGGGAGGCGGCGACGGAGCCGGTGTCCGGGTGACGTCACCGCGCGCCCCAGTGATAATCGCCCGGTGCCCGAGCCGAGCACGGATACGCGCGGGGGCAGCTGCGGCGGCGGCGGGCGTGGGACAGTCGCTCCTGGGCCGGCCCGGGTGAGCAGGAGCTGGGCGCCCGCCGCGCTGAGCCCGTTGACGGTCGGCTCCCAGCGGGCCCGCGGAGCTCAGGGACTTCCTCGGCTCCTTTTGCGGCGTCCCCGCGCTCTCCGCCCCGGGCAGCCGCGTCCGGGGCCCGCGAGGCGCGCGGGGCCGGAGGAGGAGGCGGAGGCGGCGGAGGCCGAGGAGCGACAGGAGGCGGCTGCAGCTCCCGCCTTGGACGGGTAACTGCGCTCGGGGCCGGGCCGGGACAAGTCCCGCGAGCGCCTTCTCCGTGTCTTCCCGGCTTTCTCTCCACCAATGGCTCGAGCGTCTCGCGGGTACCGGCGCGTGGGGAGGGTGAGCTCGCTGGGCTGTAAAAAGAGACTGGCTTTCCTTTCTGAGCATCGAGATTTTCTTTTAGCCGCTTTCGTAACGCGCTCGCTGGTCGTGCCGGGTGGGGGCTCTGCGGGGGAGGTCGCTGCGGAGAAGCTCGCGCCGCTTTGCCGGAGCGGGCACCGCACCCCTCGGCGGCCCGCGCCAGGCGGCCGGGCGCGCACTCGCTCGCTCACCCTGTCGCCTCCAGCGCCTCCTTGCCCGCGATTCCGCGGGGTGCCAGGTTCCGGGGACGCCCGAAGGGCTTGCTTGGGCCCCCTCCCTGCTGCGGAAGGGGAAGAAGAGTGGGCTCTTCGGAGTTGGGGGCGGATCCAGGCTGGAGTCCGAGGAGGCACAGTCGGCGTAGCGCAGCGCCCCCGCCCCGCGCGCCCCGCGGCGAAGACGCCGGAGCGTTCGCGCCCTTCGGGCAAGGACCCACCGCGAACCGGAGCCGCTGCCCCGACCCGGGCCGGGCCGCTCGCCGCCCGCTGCAGCCCTGAGGGCCCCTCTGCGTGTTCACAGCGGACCTTGATTTAATGTCTATACAATTAAGGCACGCGGTGAATGCCAAGAGAGGCGCCTCCGCCGCTCCTTTCTCATGGAAATGGCCCGCGAGCCGGGCCGGCGCGGTGCCCCTCCCGCGGGAGGAAGGCTAGCCCGGCCCCCGGCGGCCCCTCGCGCCGCGGACAAATCCGGCGAACAATGCGCCCTCCCAGAGGGCGGCCCAGCTGCCGGGCCGGGGACCTGGCCGCGGGACACAAAGGGACCCGCACGCCGCGGGCGTTGCGGGGCGGGTGGGGGCGGCCGAGGGGGAAGCCTGCGGCCCAGACGAGGCTGCGGCCACGTGTACCCGCAGAACAGAGCGTCCAGAGGGCAGCGAGAACCGGGAAACAAAGGGAGGGTCCGCGGGGGGCGGCAGAGTGGGGGGTGGGCGCTGGCGGCAGCGGCGGTGGGGGACTGAGAGCGGTGAGGAGTCGGCGGCCGCGCGGGCTGGGTTTGGGGAGGTCAGGGCCACCCCGCGGGCTGGTCGGAGCGCTGTCCGCGGTGCTGGCGGCGGGTGGCCCCGCGGGACAGGAGCGCCACGGGCGCGGGGCCAACAGTGTCCCGAGGGCCACTCGCCCCAACCGCGGCGCGCTGGGCAGTTGCCATGGCTACGACGGAAGGGGTGAGATAGGGCCTGAGGTCACTGCAAAGTCTGTCCTTCCTCAGTCCACTGGGCCACGGGGTGGGGGTGGCCCTTTCTGAGCTCCTGGAACGGCCTCCACACCTCAAGGACACGGGTCAAAATGAGGAGGGACGGCAGTTTACACCCAGGGCCAGCCAGGGTCGAAAGGAGGGAGATGGATGTGCCTGACCGCATGGCACCCCAAACCTCTGGACTGTGCGGGACTGAGGCACGTGAGGCTCCGCAGCCCCGGGGAGAAGAGACCCCTCCCCCACCATCTGCAGCCGCAGTGACACCCACTCAGGTTTGCTGCAGGCATTTTTTTTCTGTCTTCGGAGCCAGCGCCACCTGCTGGCACCCTGGCCTGCGCGCGCCTTGGGCTCCTTCTGTGCCCCTCTCAACCCCAGGCGCCCCCATCCTGACAGCATCTTGGGTCACCCCTGGGGCAGACGGTCCTCTCCGGCCAGGCCCGCGTGCCCCGTTTCCCCTCCGGTGAGCCCCCAGGCCTGGCTCTGCGGCTGCTTGTTTCCTCTTAACCGGGTGAGGATGCTCCCCTCCAGCCAGGCTCCAAGCCTGGTCAGGAGCCCTGGTCTCCCTCATTTCTCCCAGCCCCCAGACTCCAGGCCGGGAGCAGAAAATCAGCACACAAGGAACAACTTGGGTTTCCAGCTGTGGGCCCTCCATGCCGAACCACCCCCCCCCACCCCCCTGCAGCTGCAGAACAAGGGTACACGCCTCCCCTGCAGCTCAGCCCTCCAGCCCAGCCCTGAGACATGGGAACAGGAGCCAGGGGCCTCCATCTGCCCCACAGCACCACATCAGGGTCACTACAGAGCCCTAGGACAGGGTCCTCTGATCTCCTGCCCCCTGGAGGACAGGAAAGGCCAAGAGAACCGCAGCCCGACAGTGGCGCAGCACGGCTGGTCCCTTCTTCCCTCCTCTGTGAGGGGTGCACACAGCATCCCCAAGGGCCTCTGGTCAAGGGGGAAGGAGGAGCCCAGCAGGGGCCTCAGGGTAGCCCTAGGTCTGGGTGTCCCCGCTAGGTGTGGAAGGAGGCGGGGGCCTTGTCCTGTCTGAGCTTTCTCTTGTGGCTGTATCAGGGGACAGCTTGCACCTTCTTCCTGAGGGAGCAGCCCCACGTCCCTGGCTGTCTGGAGCGGGTATCGGCTGGGCTCTCTGCTTGTTTACTTCCCTTCCTGGGGCCATGGCTCCTGACCAGAATGGACCTTCCAAGTGGTTCACCAGGTGTGGGGGACACCTCAGCATATTCCTCAGGCTGGCCAGGATCCAGTGGGAGGCCTCAGGAAGAAGCTTGGGGCTCTGCCCCCCTAGAACCCTCCCCTAAGGGAGGTCTGAGGTCACAGTATGCCTAAGCTCCAATCCCCCAGCAGGTCCGTGGTGCTAGGGGTTCTCAGGACCTCTGCCGGGCTGGCGGTGCCGGGCCGGGCTACTGCTGCGTGACAGCCGCAGTGCGGGGAGGGCCACGTGCTGCAGGACAGAGCCAGGCCTGCGCCCTGCACCCCACAGAGCCCTGCGGGTCTGTGTTCAGCCTCCCTGCTCACACACCTGCACATGGACCCCTGACCCCACTCTTGGGGAAGAACTGGGCCCCGGAGCTCCTGGCCAGTGCCTGGCCCACAGGACACTCCCTGCAGAGGTCCAAGGAGTCACCCTGGGGACCACAAGCTTGTTTGAGTACTCAAAACATGCCTGCACTGGGGCTGGTACCAGCCTGGGTCCAGGCCAGGACACTCTCTAGCAGATGGCCAGGGACCCCCTCTACCCCATGATGGGTTTGCCCAAGGATCCAGCTCTGTGGAAAGGGCTTTTCTGCTTTGAATGAAACCTAATAAACACCAAGTCTGATGCTGCCTGTCCACAGCAGCCTCCAGACACCCCTGGGGCACCCCCCGCCCCCAGGCACTCCAGCATAGCCCACTCTGATGCGAGGCCAAGCAGCAGTCAGCCCAGGCCAGACAGTCACCTCCTACATGCTCCCTACATGTTCTGCCCTGTTCTGACCCTGCCTCCAGGGCAGGGTGCCCTCAGGTCCAGGTACCCAGCAATCCTCTGCCAAGGCAGAGATCAGGAACCCAGCTCTCCGACCTGTCTACCTGGTCATCTCCTGGCCTGGCAGGGACCCTGAGAGCACAGCTCATCGGCAGCCCAGTCTTCACCCCTGGGCTTCCGGCAGCCAGGTGGGGTGCAGAGCAATGAGTGACAGTCGAGAAGCAGGAGTGGTGCAGGGCTGTTCCCTGGGCTTGCCAGCAGGGAGAGGGGAGGGGGCAGGGTCTGCCGCTGTGTGGGGCCCCCATTCCAGAGGGACTGAGAGGTGGTGGGGTCTTCTCATACACACACACCCCACCACATCCCCTCCACACCCCCACAGGGCTGCAAAGCAGAGATCACAGAATCAGGGCCCCCACACTCAGGCAGGCCCTGCACTCAGCATATCCCTCCCTCCTCAGCTTCACATCCCTGTTCTTAGCACAGAGAACAAGACCAGTGCATCTCCTGGGGTGGACGACAGAGGGAGCCCTGGGGAAACCAAGGCTCGGCTGACCCCTTGGCTGAGCTGGGGGCATGTTATTTTGGGGGTGGGGGCATGGCCATACACCCCTTGTCCCACTGACATTCCTGCAGCTGTCTCCACCTCCACATAGGGACTTGCCTGGCTCCCTGGTGGACATCAGCAGCCTAGACGAGAATGGACACAGAGACCGGCACGTATCTGCCCTCCCCAGGTCCACTCCCTGCCCTAGCTGGTGGGCCAGTGCCTCAACACTCACCACCAGGGAGCTTGAGCCAGAAGTGACCAGGGCAAGGCCCACTGTGCTGGAGGATGGGGGCCAGAAGTGACCGGGGCAAGGCCCCCTGAGAAGCCGCTCTGAAGACACTCTGGTGGGGGTGATGACAGCTGAGCCCCAGGGCCAGGGGAAGATGGAAACACACAGCCTCCCCGAACAATAACAGGGTTCCAGGCCCTGCCTCGGGTCCTCAGCCTTGTCCAGCAGGTCCTTTCAGGCTGCCCCCAATTGCCCGTGGGCCACCTGACTCCCCACCCCAGGGTCACCACCCAGTGTGGGACACCACTCTGGCCTTGGAGCCCAGCCTCATCAGAAGCCCCAGGTACTCAAGGAGGGCACTTGGGCTGTCCTGGGGCTGGACCACCCTGGACCCTCCTGCTGAGCGCCGCAAGCTGGGACCAAGACCTGTGACCTGCCCTGGGGAAGACCAGCTCTGTGAGCAATGTGCACCCCACAGGAATGATGACCAACAAGACCAGGCTTGGGACACTCCCAGCCCCAGGCTGTGCCCTGTCACAGCTCAGAAAGCACAGAGGGCCAGCTCTCCTCAGTGAGTATTGTCTCTGTAGGTCAGGACAGGCTGCTCCACAAAACACATACACACGGTCTGTGCCCAGCCCCTTGCAGATTCTGGAACTTACCACATGAGGGCGCCTCTGGGACGCTGCAGGATTCTGCGGCAGCGTGTGAGAGCCGAGGGGCGCACCTAGACGCTTTCCTTTCTTCATTCAACAAACATTTCCGAGTCCGTTGTGGGGGACCAGGCCACAAGTGCCGCCAAGGTCTGGGACGGGACCCTGATGGGTAGAGAGGGAACCTGACAGGAGCTGAGTCTGGAACAGACAGAGCAGGAGCCTCTTGATAACAGCAGGCAGGAAGTCAGACCCTCAGTCATCGGCCACGACCAGTCTCAGGCCTCACCGAACTCTTTAACCTCTCTGCGCCTTGATTTACTCATCTGTGGCTGGAGGGTGAGCTCAGACACGTTCACTCAGTAAATCGTCACCATCACCACAACAATAACCACCACCGTCATCTCCACCATCATCACCTTCAATATCAGCAATGGCAGCACCATCACCATCAGGGCCCTCACAGGATGAGGTCGTTCAAACACCCTCTGGCTTGTCCTGCTTTCCATCCTTTGAAGCAGCGGGGGTGGATGAGTGGAATGAAGATGCAGACCCATGGGAACTGTGGCTACCCAGAGGTCACCCATGGCCACTCATAGCATCTGAAAGACCCACGTGCTCCTAGGAGAGTGGCCGCATGCTGAGGACACAGGAGAGGCGGTGACAGGGTGAGTCAACAAGCTGAGAGTTGAGTGGTGCCATATGGGGCTCTCAGAGACAGGCCACTGGGTGTGACGCTCGGGTCCCTGACCCCACACAGGACAGCTCTCACCAGGCCATGGAGGCCGCCACCTTCACTGCCCAGGCAGCCCCAGGCTCAGCTGGCCCTTGGACAGTCTCCAATGTCCTTTCCCCACCATCCTTCAAAATGTCAGGAAAGACCCCTGTCCTGGCACCCAGATCGCATCTTCCCAACCACATCACTCCCAGAGAAGTACAGACTCCACTGCGGGCACACAGCCTGCCTCCTGGTTTAGAACACACAGGGGCTATCCCTCTCAGAGCTTGCCTGTCCAAAGGTCACAGATGATGTCCCAGAGCCCACGGAAGACCCATTCCCAGGTAAGCCCCACTTCCCCTCACACAGACCACCTGACCAGCTGGAGGGTCAGGCAGGATTCCTGACAAGGCACCCTTGCCCATCTTGAACCACTGTCACCTTACAACTAGCCGTCGGTGTGGCCAGGGCCCATGTGCTTGTGCAGGGGTGTGGATTTGTATGTGTTCATGTCTGTGTGGGTGGGTGTGTTTGTAATGGGTTACGTGTGTGCCCACAATCGGGCACAGGTATTTGCTCATGCACATATCCATGTCTGTATGTCTGGTGGTGTGCACATGTGTGCACACAGGTGTATGTGTGTACAGAGCACAGAGGGCAGCTTGAGGGTTGGAAAGAAGCAGGGCCTTGTGTACTCCTAGGTGCTCTAAATGGAAAGCCCTTCTGCCCTCCCCACCCACTAGATGGCCCTCAGGCCTCAGCTCTGACCCGGCCGCCCCAGGGGCAGGTATCCCAGGGCCCAGGTGCTGTTTGCAGTCATTTCCTTATTCCCTCCATCTCCTGAAGCTAAGCTGGCCAACCCTAGGATCCCTCACTGGAAGCCAGAGAGGTCAGATCAGGACCTGTCCAGGACTGCTGGGGTCTGTCTACCTTCCTTTTCAGCCAGGCCCCAACCCCATCCTGGTGCCACCAGGCCACGCCCTTCCACAGTCTGTGGCAGAAAAGCTGTGGCTGGAGGCGAGAGTAAAGCCAGCTCAAGGCCATCCCCTCCTGGGACCCCCAGCCTTGGGCAGGGGGAGGGGGTTGGATGGGCCCAGCCCTGAGCTTTGCTGCCCCCAACTGCCCAGGAGTAAGGCACCGGTGGGGACTGTCCCAGGAAGGCCAGACGGAGCCGAGTGTTTTCTGGCAGCACCTGCATTTACACCCCACCACCCACTTCCAGCACCCCCAACTCCATCACCAGCACCCCCACCTCTTGTGCAGCTGGGATCTGGAGTACTAGGAAGTCCCCCTGTGGCTGGGCCCCACCCCTGGCTCTTCCTGTCCACCCGACCAGCATTCCACCATCTGCTTACCATCCAGATGTGCTCTGTGGCCCTTGGGGGCCCCAGGGGTAGGGACTGTGTCAACAAGCTTTGAAGGAGGCTAGTGACCAGAGCTCCAGAGGCTGGCTGAATTCCAGGTTCCAGTGACTGCAAGGCTTGGGGACAGTGGGAGGCCCTGGGGACCTGCATGAAGGGACATGTCCACTCCACAGGGTGACATCATTCAGATGTCTGCACCAGGCGTGCACTTGGGTAGGAAGGAGCCCGGATGTCACTGGGGGAGGTGACCAGGGCAAAGGGTGCCATTCAGCAAAAATGGGTGAGCCACAGGCCCTGGCCCCTCCCTGGAAACTGTACTTCTGGTGGGACTGACCCAGGGCTCAGGCATGAAGCACGGGGCCTCATCTACCAGGGTCACATCGGAACCTTTGTTGCAGCTGTCTTCACAGTGGGTGTGGGCGGTGAGAGGCTGCCCAGCCTGCTACCATGGTGGGACACCGAGGGCAGTCATCACTCAGGACCCCTTGGATGATGGGCCTCCCGCAGAGCTGGCGGCCAGTCTCACATGAGCAAGGGGACACTGCAGTTCATCCTCCAGTGGGATGGGCCCTGCTGAGCACCTGCTGGCCCACCCTGGACCCTTGTCCCTCCCTCTGCCACCGGGGGGGCCCTCCCTTCGCATGGCCCTGGGACAGCAATTGCCAGAGGAGGCCACTGTGGGGCCAGCCACCTGGCGAAGTCTGTGAGATGAGCCAGAGGGGTAGGAGTTGGGGGTGGGGTGGGAGGTCATCATCCACAGCAATGGTGGGGGAGGGGAGGCCCGGCCAGGAAGCACCCCCTCCTCCCCCGAGATGCTGCCAAGGACACTGTTGTGTTGACAACCAAACAGGGCCCAGCTGTGTCCACTCACTGACACCTGATGTGCTGCAGTCCAACACACAAGGGCATCTGCTGAGAGCTCCACACAGACTTCCCACAGGGCGAGCACACACACACAACCTGTGCACACATGCAACACACATATACAGCAATACCTACCTATACATACACATGCATGTGTCTAATGCACATATCTACACACAGATACATGCATCACACACCTACACACATATACAACACAGTCTACCTGTATACACACACACACAGCCCACACATACAACACATACCTACACACACACATATACACCATAAACACACATGCAACCCTACGTGTGTGTGTATGTGCTGAGTCGCTTCGGTCATGTCCAACTCTTTGCAACCCCATGGACTGTAGCCCTCCAGGCTCCTCTGTCCATGGGGATTCTCCAGGCAAGAATATTGGAGTGGATTGCCAGGCCCTCCTCCAGGGATCTTCCCCAACCCAGGAATCAATCCCCCATCTCCTGCATTGCAGGTTAAGTTCTTTACGCCTGAGCCACTGGGCAAGCCCAACCCTACACGTACACATGACATATACACACAACACATACCCACACACACACATATACAATACATACGTATGTACATACACACGACCTTCCACACACATATACAGCACACATGCACACACACAACACACACAAAACAGGCACACCTGTCTACAACACACATGTGTATGACACATCCGTACAAACGCAGCAAGCAAATGACCAAGGAAGTGGGGCAAAACACTACCAACAAGCAAATCTAGGTAAAAGGTGTCCTCTGTTCTCTTCTCGCAGATTCTCTGTAAACTTGACATTATTTCCAAATTAAAAGTTTGAGAGCAAAGAATGTGGCTTCCTTGCGAGCCCCGCACGGGCCCCAGCCCCTAGGAATGTGCCTTTCTGAGCAGCCTTCTCAACCCAAAACCAGGGCTCCTCTCACAGCACCTGGTACCTCCCCATCTCCAGGTGCCTAAGCCCTGTCCCGAGGGCTGGCAAGTCCCCCAAAATAGCAAAGGGGAGTCAGGCCCTCCCGTGCCCCTTGGAGCAGCTCTGCCCAGGGACCCAGATGTCTGGGGGCTCATCAAGCCCACCCTCCTGACCGCTCTACCTAGACTGAGAAATAGTACTTGCTCCCCCTCAGTCTCTCCCACCAAGCCAGGGGTGGGGCTGGCCACATCTGCCCTGGCGATGGCCGAGGCCACCACTATCCCACTCCAGGCAAACCGTCCCAAGTCAGAGGGCCGGCTGAGGGAGTCCTCCTCCCTGGTTGAGCTGGCAGCAGAGCCGACACGTGGCGGGGAGGGGCACTGCCTGGGCAGGACACTTGTCCACAGCACTGTACCTTGGGTCCCCAGCCTGTCAGGCCCGTGCCAGGGAGGGTCCCTTTTCTCCCCTCCACCTACAGAAGTCCCTAATTTCCAAGCTAGTTAAGCAGGGCTGAGGTGACATGGCCCTGTGCTCACAGCAGGGGCCATCCACCAGCCCCTCATCTCCCTTCCCCTCCCAGACCCCCAAGGGCACACCGCCTGGTCACATGAGAAACCATCACCCAGACTGCCAGCCTGCAAAAGCCGAGTGGTCCATGCTGGAGGCCCAGCCATCCTGCTCCTGCACCCTCCCAGCTCCACACCCACCGGGACCCTCACCCCACGTCACCACAGGTACAGCTTGTCAAGCACCTGGTTGCTCTGAGTTGCCCTCAGGAAGACCCCCACCAGGGGTGGGTCTGAGGCTGACACTGCGTCCAGGTAGCACTAACCCTGCACCTGCTGCCCGGTGGAGGGATTCCCTCCACCTTCCCCACACCCTCCTCCAGGGGCCTCTCCAGAAATAAGAACACGGTCTACCAGTGATGGCTCAGCTGAAAAACATTCCCCACAGGATCCATCCAGTTGCTGCAGTGAAGACGGGTGGGACAGCTGCTCCAATTCCTTTAGAACACGCTGGTTTCGGGAAAAAAGTTGATCATGCAAATCTCAAGTGACTCCAGGATATGGGAGGAACCAGCATGTGTGTGTACGTGTGTGTGTGTGTGTAGGGGGAGGAACCAGCATGTGTATGTGTGGGAGGGCAATTTGCACATAGGGCCCAGGAGCCCAAGGGGCTCTGCTGGCTGCCGGTGACGTGAGGACCCACGCATGGGCCTGGGCTCTGGATCTCATCTCAGTTGAGCTCTTGCTTCAGCTCAGCTCTTGCCTCCCCATCCTGGAGATCTTGGATGGCAAGGAGCCAGAGGGGCAGGACCCCACCAAGGGAGAAGCCACCTGCAGGATGAGCTCTCTGCGGACCAGCCCGTGAGGATGGGGTCTGCAGTCAGACCCTCCAAGGAAACCTCTGGAGCCGGAGGGACTGCGTGGAGCACACTGGGCAGATGAAACCCATCATGGAACTCCTGCATGGCAGGCTTCTGGGTGGACAGAGGGGGGACAAGGCAGGCTGACAAGCTGGGTGTGAGGGAAGAGCTGCCACCAGCAGCCCTCTGAAAGCAGGATGGGACATGGTGATTATGCACATCCCCGCAAGCCCTCCCACACCTGCATGTGTTGCCTTCCTCGGCACGTTCAGTCCCAAGTGTCCACAAAGCCAGCAGGGTGGGGGGGACACCCTCAGAGCCAGTCAGCAGCCGAGCCTGCCCTGGCCTCTGCCACTGAGTGCGGGAGCCGGTGGACACCCCAGCACAGTGCGGCCGTTGGCACATTGCTCACCGACCACGTGCTGAGCCAGGAACTGCATGCTCTCTGAGGCTGCCCGACGACTGAGCACACGTGAGACATGGCAGCAGATGCGGGGGACACACGGGCCTCTGGAGAGTTGAGTTAACCGGCTCTGCAGTTAAAACGTTAATTGGTAGAAGAGGGTGAAGAATGAAGTGACAGAAGACTTGCTAAATGGGTATTGTTTATTAAGGCTTGTATTCTTCTAGAGAAAGTTATCCGATGTCGTCCGAGACTCCGCACAGGCGGTAACGGTTCAAAGAAAGTGACACGTTCTAAATACAAGTCTAAATAAAACAGTTTGCACTGTGACTCGGAGGGCCTATCGAGTACACAGTTTTCAGAAGCACCTGCATTCTGCATGGGAGGCCCTTTGCTCGAATCGTGTGCAGTGAGCGTGAAGGCAGGCATGCACGCCACGTTCATGCTCTAACTCCCATGGCGAGTTCTTCAGTGGCCCCTCATTCCATAAAACATGACAGCAAATTAAGTTTCTGAAAGACTTGTTGTTTTACCCATTCAACAGGATAAAAGAACATATAGACCCCACAAACTGAACTTTACAACCGGCAGCATCATCCATCACACCCCTCTGGACTACCAGATCTCACATTTAAAGCTCAGTATGATCGGTATAAAAACGTGAAACAGCTCGAGGACTCTCCAGTGAAAAAAGGGGGAAGTCAAATGGTCTGCACACAGAAGGAACCCCTCCGCGCCCAGCCTGTGGTCACCTCCAACCAGGAATACAGCAGACCCCAGGCACACACGGAGGCAGGAGGCAGGTGCTCCAAGGAGAGCAGGTTCACCAAACTTTTGAAAAACTGAAATTTATCCTTCTGCCTAGTAGATGTCAAATGGGCAGATGAGCATCTCAGACAGATAACAGAAGAAATGGCAAAGCAGCCGAACAAGTCGGTCATCAGCCTGTGGACTTCAGCATCTTGAAGGGAAGCAAATTTAAAACACAACACCAAAATGGCAGACAACTCACGGTGTCTTATGTTCAGTATTAAAGCAAAAGGGGTGAGAGACAAAAGGTCTCACATAAAGATGTTAAATGACTGTGAATTTAAGAATAGGAACATAATGTTCCCCCCAAATAATAAATCTTTGGGATGAATTAAGTTTTTGTTTTTAAGAATACTTAACATTTCGCGTTAGGTCAGTGTGATTGATAAGCTGACAAAACATAGTCCTTTATTAGTGAGTTCTACAATACTATATGATACATAGAAAAAATACAAATGAATGCAGATTCATCTGGGCGAAAATAAACTACAAAGGACATAAAGATGTGAGCAGGCGAGCACTGCATGAAGCCAGCAGAGCCGCCGCCGGGAGACAGCACCAGGCACACGCCCTCCAGCCGCGCAGCCCCACGTCAGACCAGACGGCACGAGAGCCTGCTGAACCCTCACTGCTTGTTTCGACTCTGCCGTTCCTGTAAGGAAAGGGGAGAGTGTAACACACGGGCCTCCGCGCACACAGACAACGTGCCTCCAGGTCCAGGTGCTGTGGCCAGATGTGGACCCTGCTCCCTGCTTGGCCACCACCCACGGCAGCTCGAAGCTTCGGCGTCCTGGCCACTTGGGCCAGGCACCTGACAACTGCCAACATGCGGTGACACCTGGGCACGGAAGGCTCCTCTGGCCAGTTTGCTTCCTACTGCCCACAGGACCACCTTTCCCAGGGCGGGCGTGTGAGTAGCCTGTGAACACAGTGCCAGCCCTCCACGTCCCCATGTCCGCCCGCCTGCTGAAAGCCATCTCAGCCTCTCCTTACGATATGCCACTTGACTCGACTGCAAATATGGCAACGTTTCCCGCCGCCCCCCCACCCACTGCCCCTCTCGATAGGATGAAGCTGGGAAAGGACCCTGCTGGCCAGAGGCTGGTCAATGACACAACACCCAAACAATCAAGAGTCACTACACACATACAGTATAATGCAGTAAAAACACTTTTTTAAAAAAAAAAAACAACACTCTTTTGCTAAAACTGACCTCACGTACCTTCAGGTTAACAAGACCCCAATTCCCTGGTCCCCCATGTCCCCACCCAGGGCTGGTCAACAGCAGGAGCACCTGCCATACTTTTCATACTGTCCCCTTGTCCCGAAAAAGCCCCCAAGTATGTGGGTGAGCAGGCAGGCTAGTGGACAGCTACGACTCCAGGAATTAACTGTGCCTCCCCACCCTGAACTCTGACCTGCAAACGCTAGGAGTTGTGTGTCCTGCACCCTCCTAGAAAGAGCCCAGCTCCTGCCCCTCCTGGACAGCAAGGCCGGACTCTCTTCTGAGTTCAAAGTGGCTGCGGCTGACGTGATGCTGACAAGGGCGGGCTCCTCCCACAGCCCCGACTCCTCTAACCATGACAACGACCACCACCTTGAGACTGGAACAGCCTCTTCTCAGACCAAGCCCAACAGAGGCCAATCGCTGCCTCCTCAGCAGAGGCTCAATCCTGACCCTCCATCTCTGCCCAGTTTTCCATGGAATCGCTATGTCTGCAGAGCTGACCGCGGGCCGCAGCCAGTCTGGTCGTATGAGGAACTCTCCAGCTTGATTCTGTCACTTAAAACCTGCACTATTTTAAGCACCCTAGGGAGTAGCCATCTCTAGATTTAAAGCCCAGAGGCTTGCACGCCTGGGTCTGATCCAGCTGCCACGAGACCAGGTGCTTCCCAACAAAGCCACCCGCTTTCAGATGGATAGCTGAGATGCAGGGCAGTGACATGCCCGTCCAACGGCAAGTGCATCTTACCTTTCAACACAACACGTCTCTAAGCATCACAATCATTTCAAACACCAGCTGATAAACAAAAAGACTACCTGAGAACCTCCAGGGTGGGCTTCCTGGTGGTGGTTGCCCTACCAGCAAGCTCAGAGGTTACGAGGAAGAGCTGCTTCCACCCACATCTTTTTTAAGGACACACCCCATTCTTGCCAGGAAATCAGCGCCAGCTGCCAACTCCAGAAGGATCCACAGGGACAAGTGTCCTGGTAGATGTTTGTGGGGCCAAGACAAGACCCACCCACACTCTTCCACAGCCCACCGAGCCCAAGAGAGGCCTGACATCTCTCTAGGACAGCAACGGGTTGGGGTTCCAAGACGGGAATTAACCTAGCACTGACCCCTGTGAACAAAGGTGGCTGGCTCATGGTGCCTGCTTCTGCAGTACCCCTGCCCCAGGGGGAGGGACAGCCCAGGGAAGCCTCCCAGCAAAGCCAGAGGACAGCCCTGCTGAAGAGGCTCCCAGAGGAACAGCTGGAAGCCATGGGCCCCACGGGTCTGGGCTCGGGTGGCTCCTCCGTCTACCTGTTCCCGACATGCAAGCACATGACCACGAGGCAAGTTCCAGGACAGAGGTACCTCACACAGCCACCAGGGCAGGGCAGAAGTCTACCCCTCGGCTCACTACACCCATCAGAACCAAGGGCCACAGCGCGTGAGACACACGCAGAGCCAGCATCTGGTCACCAGGGGCCTCAAGTCTCGTGAGTAAGACCTACATCCTATCCAGGCAAATTCAGCATCTCTGCATTTCATTTCATACCCGTTTCACACTAACTGAAAGGAAACAAGACATCTCTCTTCCACCCCAAAGAGGCAGTGCAACCAACCTGTTTCCAAAGCTTTGTGGGTGGTCAGTCTGTGTAACTTCCAAACTGCTACCAGCACTGTGCTCTATGTCCTATTTACAAGCCTTTCTGTCAGAAAACTCTCAGGACACTGAATTCCCAGATGGGCAAAGCATCTTTTTTTAAAATAAAAAAAACACAGAAAACTATAAAGGATTGAAAATTCACCTATTATCAACTGATATTTCATGAAAGAAAAGACATTTTAATACCAAAGAAGCAGGAAGAATCTCAGGCTCAGCTCTTAACACAATGGCTCTACCAGGTGTGCCAGTGCCCTGTCCTCCCCATTTCTGGGCCGGTCTCCCACCAAGCAGACTCAGCCCATGCGCTGGCACAGGAGATGGGGACCCACTCAGAGACCAGTTCAAGGGTCTTCTGTTGTGCTTCCAGACACACACTCCAGTTATGAACTGTCTGCATCCCAATCTCCCCTGCCCACTGCTTATTAGATGGAGCAGATTCATGTTTCCAGAAACTGCAGCATACTGGGTTTTTAAGACAGAATAAAGCAGCAGCCACTTCTAGACTGGAGTGTCCCCACTGCTGAAGGCCACGCCCAGTTGGGCCTTAGTGGGAGCATCTGGCCCAGCAGCCTCGCCTGTCCACCCTGGGGCCACAGAACTCTAAGTGTTCCAGGCTGGACAGAGACTGGGAAGCCCTGTTCTAACGAGTCACCCAAGTCCTCTACAACAGAGGCTGCAACCCATTGTTTCTGAACAATTGGCAAGGACCCAGGTGCTGTGTCAACAGCTGTTCAACGTCCGTGTTGGGCCAGGGACCCCGCCCGGCCAGGCTCACCTTACGCACCACCTCCTCCTCCTCCTGGCGCCTCTCATAGTGTGAGAAGTCGTCAAAGATGGAGGTGCTGTGCCTGTAGGAGGCGATGATCCGCAGCACCTGCCGGGCCTTCTCCAGGGGTACCTCCTGGGTGTCGCGCGAGTTGGTGACCGGCTTGTTGTCATTGTTTTCCAGCCGGATGTGCCGCAGCTGGCTGTTGGGCACGTCCTTCACAAAGATCCACTTCACGTCAAACTTGCCCTTCCACTTGTCCTGGGACCAGACCCCAGCGCTGGTGCCGTAGTCCACAGGCGACTTCATCTCGGCCACCCCGCAGAAATGGCCACTGCCGTTGACGCTGAAGAGCAGGTAGACGGGCCCCTTGCTGCCCAGGGCGCGGAAGGCACTGTCCAGGCGCCGGTTGCCATGCTCTGTGCTACACCAGAGCGAGTACTTGATAGAACGGTGCACATCATCCTCAGAGTAGCTCTTGATGATGAACACACGCCCGCTCTTCAGGTTCCAGTCAAACTCCTTGGGGTTGTAGCTGTGGGCGGCTTTCAGTTTTTCTAGGACGGGGTGGGACTCTGCGCTCGGGGTCGTGCTGGGCTGGGCGCCCCCGGAGGAGTTACTGTCGCTGCCGAGGCCCCCGGTCTGCCCGAACGCCGCATTTCTGCTACGAGGGGCAACCCAGCGGGTCTGGGGCAGCTGCTGGGGGCCCGTGTGCTGTGGTGGGGCCGGAAGGGGAGGTTGGGCGGGAAGAGGCTGCATGGCCGGCTGGGGCTGGGGGGCCGCCGAGGAGGCTGGAACCTGCTGGGGGGCCGGGGCTTTGGGCACAGGTCCCTTGTTGTCCCAAGTACCAATGTCCATGTTATGTTTAATAGGTGGCGGGGGCAGCGCCCCCCCGATGGCAGGCCCGCTCTTGGCCTTCATTTTCGGCTGTGGTTTAGCAGGTTTGCTGGCAATGGCAGCCCATGAGGTCGGCTTCGACACTGGCAGGGGCACATTTGTCCCACCGTTGCCAGAAAGGATGCCTGTCATGGCCACACTGCTGACGACCGACCCTACCGTCTTGACTGCAGAGGTGGTGACGTCCCCAATCTTCAGGCCCACCATGCCCTGCTCCAGGCTGTTCATTCCTGGTGCCTTGTTGAGGGTATCACCATGAAAGCCTGTCTGTCCGTCCACAATCGTGCCACCCAAGGAGCTTGGCGGGTAGGTGTAGCTGTTCCCGTAGGCTGAACTCTGAGCCTGCTGACCCTGAGACCCACTAGTCCCCCAGGCCGAGAAGGCAGGGTTTTCAGGGAAGAAATTAAACCTGTGCTGGTAGATGTTGCTGCCCAATCCCCCAGGCTGCCCGAAAACGGCATCGTGCACGAAGTGGTGGTCTCCGTTACTGAGCTGTCCGTAGGTGGTGAGGTAGGGGATTGGAGGGTCCCCTCCAGTAGACCACGGTGCCTCGTTGAGGGAATAGGGGAATCCGATGGATGGCGGGTAATAGCTGGACAGGTAGGGGTCGGCCATGGAGGGGTAACTGTTACTCTGTGAAAACAAGCACGGGAAGAGTTAGGCCGTGACATGGCAGAGACACTGCCACACCGAGCACGTCCGCTTCAGCGCAGGTGTGAGCAGCACACAACGGGAGCCCGGGCAGGACACAGAGGGCAAACACCCAGACGACCCACGTGGCCACCCAAACACTCAGGACCACTTGTCATGATCATGACTCGAGTCAGGAGACCCGCCCCGCCACTCTACTTTTAAGAGTGACCACTCACAGGAAGCAGCCCGAGGAGCAGGTCTCTGTCCTACAGCAGTAACACTCGAGCAGGACACGGGCAGCACAGGCAGAGTGACGAAGTGCTCGAGAGGCAGCAGGCGCTTCTAACAGCAGCCAGGATGCTCGCTAATGACGCGCCTGGATGGATACCTTTCCCACTCTCAACCCTCAGGACTCCTGCCCCTGTCAAGGGCCGCCCCAGAGACCCCTCCACAGGCTTTTCTGGACATCTGCCTGGACCTCCAACCCTGAGCCCAAAGAGGTCTGGCCCCCTCAGTCTCCACTGTTTCCTGGGCAGGCTCTCAGAGGAGACCCAGCTATGGGGGATGGGCAAGTCTCCCTAGTGTCTCCACACGCCAGGGTCCCCTTTACTGGGAGAGCTGGGCTCTGAACCAGCCCTGCCCGACCCCTCCTGACACTATGTCCCCACAGGACCACGGGGCACAAGCAGGCTGTGTGCAGTGATCTACAGCACTGGGAACCGCACATATATTTTCATTCCCATCTTACTGGCAGCCCAGTCCCACATCAGCCAGATCTTCCTCCAAACTCTGAGAGCAAAGCAGCAGAGTAACAGGTGAGGCTGCTGGGATCAGCAGGGAACCTGCGGCGCCCTTCTCGCTGTGGTCTGCATCCCCTCCCCACAAAGATGGTGCTTCCGTACATGGTGCTTAGGCCAACTGTCCAGGCTCCAGGTCACAGGGCAACTGAGCTGTGCTCACTCCGTGAGCCGGGCTGTGGGGCCGACCAGGGTTCAGGCTGCTCGTGATCACCCCAGCCCCTCGGAAGCCCGCCTGACCGCGGCCTAGGGCTCTACAGACACGCTCCCCAGCTGGGCTCCTGAGACAGCAAACACGCTGTCTGCTTAGTCAGCCATGCAACCCAGGTCAGGAGGCTCAAGCTTACCCGCCAGGGACGTGGGTGCAGAGACCAAAGGGATAAAACAAACTGCCCACTTCCTCCGAGCACACTAACACCTCTGTACAGCTGTATCACTGGTCTAGTCAAAGGAGCAGTACAGAACAAACTCTTAAGGAGGACTCAGGTAAAACCACCCTGACGACTGCTTTCACACATGAGACATCTAATTATAGCCTCTGTATAATTCAGGGCCTCAAAAAAGGAAGGCTGACAGGTCTTCAAGGCAGAATTAGTCCAGTAATGGGAGAAAAAACACCCCCATGTGTTGGACTCTTAGGACACCTCCTCGTGACCAAATCTAAAGTGATAAACAAAATGGACACTCCAAACAGTATAAACTCAGAGTCGTTGACAGTCAGCCCCAGGCAACCGTTTTTCAAAACCCGAACAGTAAAACACAATAAACCCATAAATTAATTCTATAATTAAGTTATTTTATACTTAAAACTTAACCACGTTAGGAAAAAGTCTCTCATTCTCAATGACCAGAATCACCTTTTTAAAAGTTGAAATGTTTGACCCCTATATCCATTTTGTTGAGAAGAAAGAAATTCTGAAATTACTCAAATGCTTTAAGTTTCACAAACGATACAGGGACTCAACCATTACAGTGACCAAAAGACGGGACTGGAGGGGAAACAGAAGGGGAAACAGAAAGGAGCCTCCAGAAGCCCAAGACACACACACCACCTGCGGAGCATGCTGAGGAGCATTCACACAGGGACAAGCCAGCTCGACCTCGCAGGATGGCGTGTGAGAAACAGCGACATGAGGTCTTGAGGTGATGCCATGCTGATCCCACAGTGGAGGAACACCCCCAGCACTTGAGGGGCTCTGCCCACATCTCATCAGAGGACACGACCAACGGCAAAGCTTTCGAAAAGGTTCCCAAATGGGTCTACACTGACTCCCAGTGAATCGGCACTAGCATTCGGAACGAGTGAATTCACACAACATTCTTTTCTTAGGAGGCGAATGTTTCTCATTACACCCAGAACAACTGAATTATTCAAGAGGAAAAGTGAAAAAGGTGACTTTCCCCCTTTCTGTCACCGTCAACACGAGCGGGGATGCTGCTGAGTCTGCCAACAACCAGATGCTCGAGTGAAGACGCTGAGCCCCGGGGGCCCCTCTGTCCACACACTCAGCCCTCTGTCAGCCGGTAGCACTCACACCAAACTCAGAGGCACTGTCTCCAAAACTGTGAGCAGGAATTTTCTGGGTCCTTTCAGTCTTTCCTTACCTTTCAGAGGTAAAAACAGAGAACCGGAAAGCAGGAAGGCCCTGAGAAGGGCAAAGTCAGGATGATCTGGTAGCCCCAGAAAGTGAAAGTCACTCAGTGTGTCCAACTCTTTGTGACCCCATGGACAATACAGTCCATGGCCTTCTCCAGGACAGAATACTGGAGTGGGTAGCTGTTCCCTTCTCCAGGGGATCTGCCTAACCCAGGGATTGAACCCGGGTCTCCCACATTGCAGGCAGATTCTTTACCAGCTTAGCCACCAGGGAAGCCCAAGTATGCTGGAGTGGATAGCCCATCCCTTCTCCAGCGAATCTTACTGACCCAGGAACTGAACCAGGGTCTCCTGCCTTACAGGCAGACTCTTTACCAGCTGAGCTACCAGGGAATCCCCAGGGCCCCACCCAACGCCTCTCACCCTTGCCCCTGGGCCCCCTACCCCAGCCCTGCTGTCCTTCCCTGTGCTTTCTCTACCCTCATCATTTCCAAAATACTGACTGATGAGTATTTCAAGTCACAGAAGCAGATCCAGAGCTGCTACATAAGGATGCTCCTTGAGGCCACTAGGAAGAAAAACACACCAGAAGCAGGGACCCCGGGCCTTTCTGAGGAAGGCAGACCTACCAAAGCGTGGGTACAAGTCACCTAACTCAACTGACAGGTGTGCTTTTAAATGTTTTCCAAATCATTTGAAGCCTTAAGGCTTCACAAACCAGAAAAACAGTGTCTCCAACTGGCTACCACATACCACGTCTGGGTTAAAAAAAGGTAAGAAAGCATCACAAGGCTGATGGATATGCCCACAACCTCGCCTTAGCAACAGCTCCACAGGTGCACATGCGTACCAGAGAAAGGTCACATAGAAAACCGCCTTCTTTAAACACATACAGCTCATCTCATGTCAACACCACCTCAGTAAAGACTGAGCGCACAGACGGGAAGTGGGCACTCACTGCTCCTGGCCACAGCGATCGCCACTCAGGCCTCCTCATTAGCAGCCTGGAAGGATATAGCAGCAGAGCCCACATCTAGAGAAGGGATTCTTGATGGCATCACAGCCCTGGTGAAGAAAGGAGTGGCACACACAGGACCCATGGACCCTGCTGCATGCTGTGAGAGGTCCTGCTGCTCAGTCCACAGCCTGGCTCTGCCACTGGGCACAGCAGAACCTCACTGGCCCTCACGGTCTGTGTCCCTAATATGAAAAGGCCAGGAAAACTTAGGATCTAAGAGCCCTCCTGAGTGGCATGCTTCCTACACAATTGGGCATTTCTGGACAGTCTACTTTCTATCAAGAGTTTTCTTAACACAGTCCCTCTTAAGTGATGTGCTGTCTAGTCATCTTGCTGAGAACAGCACATCTTAACATGCAGAATGAAGGGGCTATTTTTTAAGTGTCCACTGACAGCACCAACCTACCCCAGTCTTTCCAATGGCCTCCCCAGAGTAAGACAGCTGGGAGTACTCCACTGACATTGAAAAGTCACCTACTCAAACATCCCTGGTGGTCCAGTGATTAAGAATCCGCCTGCCAATGCAGGGAACATAGGTTCAATCCCTGCTCTGGGAAGATCCCACATGCCACAGAGCAACAAAGCCCGTGCACCACAACTATTGAGCCTGTGCTCTAGAGCCGTGAGGCACAACTACTGACACCATGTGCAACAACTACTGAAGTCCACACGCCCCAGAGCCCGTGCCCCATAATAAGAGAAACCACTGCAATGAGAAGCCCACACACCGCAACAAAGAGTAGCCCCCGCTTGCTGCAACTAGAGAAAAGCCCACATGCAGCAATGAAGATGACCCAGAGCAGTCAAAAATAAACTTAAAAAGGAAGCCATCTACTCCTTTTTAAAACATCCTACCTTATGAAATTTTGTTTTAAATGAAGCAACCTCCTCTCCTGATATTTTTGGTTAAAATTTAATACATAACACTGCTGGAGCAAATCATGCAAGAGAAGTAAGTTTAAGTCCGCTCAACTTCCTGCCACGCCTCTGGCTGAAAGGCCATCACAGAGCAGTCCCTTGTCCTGCCGAGAGGAGGGGTGGGTTCTTCGGGATGGGATGGGGTGGGGTGGGGTCGGGTGGGGAGTGTGTGGCCCTCAGCCTCTGTCCTGCCAAGTGGAGCAGGAAAGAGAATGGAGAAAAGCCCTAAGACACTCCAGAGAAGAGCAGACAAGCAAGGAAACAGGCAGCCCAGCTTCATTCCACAGAAAAGAGGCAGAGCCTCATTTTATTTTAAAGCAAACATACACCATGTACTTTAAAAGTGACAGATGTTTTGTTTAAACTTGAACTCAAACTGACCTAGTGGTTTTAGACAGGACAACACAGCCCCCCAGAAGACACCTGTGACATTTCTGGTTGTCACACGAGATAGCATGCAGATACTAATGACATTTCATGGATGCAGGCCCAGGAGGCTCCTAAACATCCTACAGTGTGCAAGACGGCCGCCCAAACAGAGCACTTCAATCCACAATCCCCTTACCGCCAAGGCTAAGAAAACACCTAAGAGAACGGATGGCTACAACCCATTAGGTACTGCCTTGAGCTCTAGGGGCACCCTGTAGTCCACCCTGCCCACAACTCTGTCAGGAGTCACCTCTTCAACTGTCTAGAGAAAAGTAAGTGAGCAGAGAGGGCAAGCCATCAAGAAAGTGTCCCAGTCAGCAGCGGCGTGAAGAACTCAAAGATGGAGCCTCACTTCAGAGTCCTGCTCTAGCTGCTCCTAGACCAAAATTCCAATCGCTCAGAGCTAAAAAAAAAAAAGTCACTGGAAAGCTTCAGAGAACTAAGTGACACTCCACTTTGTCAAACGCAATGCCATCATTGACCCAGCAATGCTGAGACCGCCCAACTAGAATGCCGCATGCCTGCCAGCCCCGGTGGGATGTCATCTCCTCCAGAGAGAAGACCAGCTTCACTGCGCTCATGCCCCACCTTCCATGTGATGCTGCTCTTCAAAACAAGCCTTTGTCAGTGTCTTACTTTACCTTTAGTATTTTATAGTCTGCATCTCTGTTGTTCAGGATGATAACATCAGAAATAAGTAGTAAAGGTGTATTTACTTTTTCAAAACTCAGGTGAAATAAATGCAAACATGTTATAAAAAGATAAACTCACCTGGTTTGACTGTCCAGAAAGGTAGGGCTCAAAGTCATTGTCATGAACGGTATCCTTCTGATGCAAAGAACCATTTTGTACTGCAAGAAAATTTGGAACATATTACCTTTGAATTCTTAAAACGTTGCTTTTAATCATGGAAATTGGAAAAAGTCAAGTTTATGTCCATCAACTTCTAGAAATTGCTTTTACTTTAAAAATGGACGCAGACATTCAGAATTGACACGCAGCTAATTAGAAAAGTGATACAAAACTTTCAATAACTTAGGTAACGATTTTTATGAAAATTAATTGGAATTTGGTAGACACTAACAAAAGGGAGGTACAGATGAGATAATGCCAGGAACTTATAACCCGGTTTTGGTAAAGGTGATGCATTCAAAGGTCTTTGTATGCCCCGCGAGGAGTGGGAGTGAGGCTGGGAAGCTGTAACTGGACGTCTCTGAACTATTATCTGGCTGCACTCTTACTTTCCACTGTCACCACACTCAGCCAGGAAAGGAGGGGAAGGTAAAGAAGTGCTGGGCCTTCTCCAATCTCCAAACGTGATAACCCTATTTGGTTACACCCGAGGCACACACACCCCGGTTCAAAATAGTCTATGGAGTAAACATGAAGCGTCACCAGTTTTCCCAGGAGTGAGTTTTAGGGGTGGACCCCAAGCCAGACTATCCCGAGATTACAAGACACTCAAAAGACAGAGGCTTGAACTACTGGGGTAAGGAGCCAGAGTACAGGGCCAAGGGCCAGCCCCACGCCTGGGGTCACAGACAGAAGGGTCGCTCAGCCCCTGGCCTCCTTCCCTTCCCCCCGCCACTACCCTGAGGAAAGAGGGAACTACGAAATTACTCTCCCCGTCGATTTACTTCTTGAAAACTCCCTGTTTTTAACCTGTTTCGTCTCCCCCAATATCAAAATCCGAAGTTTTCTCTCCCTAAAGCTGAGAAAGGAAAACTCCGCGGTCCTGGCCGCCGCTTCAGAGACCTCTCTCTCTCCCATACACGTGCACCGGGTCTCGGCGAGCGCCGCCCCCTCCGCTCCCGAGCCCCTCCGCCCCGGTCCCTGGCTGCCGTCCCGACTTCGCTCACCTTTATTATCTTGTCCTTTTGTTCTCTGATTCGCCGCAGGCCGGACATGCGAACGGACAGCACCCGGGGAGAAGAAACACAACTTATCCACGAGAACCCCTCCCGGCGGGCGACGAGCTCCGGCCCGAACCGGTCCGTGGCCCCAGACGACGGCGCTCCGGTCCCATGACCCCAGCCCAACCCCGCGACCCAGACCCCGGCTCCGTAAGCGGCCCCCGCGACCCCGCCGCCCGGCCCCGCGACCCCGGTCCCGCTACTACCTGGGGGTCCACGCTGGTGGCCGACATGCTTCATGAACAGCCGGCGCGGCGCGGGGCCAGGGCGCCCGCCGGCTCGGGCCTCCCCGCGAGGCCGGGCCTGTCACCCGAGCTCTCGCGGCCCCGGGCCCGCCGCCTCCTCCCCGGGCACCGGCCGGCCGGGCGGCGGCGGCGGCGCGGCGGCTGCCGGGCGCGCGAGCCGCTCGTGGGCAGGCGCGAGGCGGCTAGCGGGACGGGACGCACTGACTAGGCGCCGACTCCAATGGCGGCGGCGGCAGGGGCAGCGGCGGCGACGGCAGCGGCGGCGGCAGCGGCAGCGGCGGGGACCAGGCGGCGCGACGTCAGCTAGCGCGGGGCAGGCCGGGAGGTCGACGGGCAGCCACGCGCCGCGCCTGCGCGCTGCCCCCCGGCGGGACGGATCTCGCGCCCTGGTCCCAGTCTTGCGCGGCGGGATGGGGCAAGCCCAGTCAGTAACATGGGCATGTCCTGGAGCGCTGCGGGCCCAGCCCCGCAGGTGTGCACCTGTCTGGCCTCGCTACCGCAGCCACAGAGGTGGCAATGATGCGGCTGCACGGCGCGTGCCGGCACAGGTTGGCGCGGATTGTGAGCCCGGTGGCACCCCCTGCGCTTGTCCCTCAGGTGTGAAGAAGAGCAACCCGCGAATGCGAGCATCCACCGAAAGCCACTTTCAGCGGGCTGCAGTCCGCTCTACCCCACACCTCGCCCCAAACGCCCCGCCAACAACCCTCGGAGGGGAGCCCAGGCTCTGAGGTTAGCGGTCCTCGCCCTGGGCTCGGGCCTCCTGAGATTGCCGCCTAGTGAGCGCTCTCTTGGGTCTCCTTGGGGCTCAGCTTATAACCATTTTGCATTTAGATTCTTGACCTCGAATTTCACCACAGGGAGGAAAACAGTTCAGCGCTGCACTTTACCCTAGTCCAGGATCTGCTCAGGGCATTAGAGTCTCTATTCGGGGAATGGAGAGACCCTTCCTGCCCTCCTTCCTGAAGGGACATCACTTCCCATTCATCACTCACTCCCACCCTATCCCACACCAGGCCCCCATCCTGGACACCTAGCAGGCCTCCCAACTCCTGTGGCCCTGCTCCAACATGGCTTCCGGATGGGTCTCTTCTTTTCCAGCTCTGGCATTTGTAACATCTTCCCAAGGCCTAGATCTGCTGAAGGTGAAAGGCCTGGAATGCTGGCTCTCCCACCTTCTGGTGGCCCCGAGTGTCCCTAGCTCTCTGCCTGTGTCTCACACGAGCTTCTCCCTGTGTTGTGTCTCTGAAACTTCCTCTTCCTATGAGGACACTGTCATTGGATTTAGGGCCACCCTAATCCAGTGTGACCTCATCTTAGCTTCATTGTATTTGCACAGACCCTATTTTCAAATAATGCCATACTCACAGGTACCCAATGGACAGGAGTCTGGGGGTTCACTGTTCAGCCAGGACAGAGATCACAAATGATGTCAACTGAAACATTTGAGGTGCTCAACAGGGGCTGAGCTGTGGAAGGATTGGCTCCTGAAACTACAGGCCTCAGGTGGTGCAGCCACACCAGCCTGCTGGCCAGGGAAGAGGCAGGCAGGATCTGAGAGCCACGCCTGGACCTACCCCAGACTGCCACCCAGCCAGCTGGAAAATCCGGCAATGGTCCTCACTGATGTTGGGGGGTGGGATAGCGTGAGGATCGCCCAGAGCAGGGAGCAGAGGGTCACCAGAGGCCCAATGTAGAGATTCTGTGGGCCCAGCATAGGGGCTGAGGCCCCCTAGACCAGCCCTGAGGGGAAGCCTTTTCTTCTGGCAAACCAGCGGACACAGGAAGGATGGAGTCACAGAGTCTGGAGCTGGGCTTCCTGTTCCTGGTCAGGCTATGAACACAGTGGGAGAAACTATCCCAGCTCCTGGCACAGGGAGGGGATGTGGGGGCCTTAAGTGGTGGTGACCAGCTCAGGCTTAGGAGCAGACCGGGAACTCTGGAGAGAGGGTGGCCTGACCCCAGGATCTGTGCTGGGACCAGCCAGCTCTCCCCACTGCCCAGAACACTCTGCTCCTGCCCTCCCCCACCTGACCCCTGGTCACCCTTCAGCTTCAGGGAGGAGCCACGTCCACGCAGGCACGTGACTCAGGTTTCCTGCCAGGAGGTCCAGCAGAGAGAACCCACCATATACTGGGCCCCCCCAGGCACCCCCTCCCTGCCATACCTGACTGGGATGGGATTGTCTAAATGTTTCTACAAATGATTTTAAAAGGTTTGATTTTCTATTTATTTCAAAGGCACATAAGCCCATGGTTAAAAACCTCACCTAGAACTTCCTCAGCAGTCCAGCGGTTAGGACTCAGTTCTTTCACTGCTGTAGCCCCGGTTTCTATCCCTGATGGGGGGAACTAAGATCCCACAAGACATATGACACTGCCAAAAACAAACACACCTTGTCTGTGTGTTCAAAGGAACAAGGTGGGAGGCAGGCCTCTCTAGCCTCGCTGACCCTGATGCACATGCACACCTGTGCAGGGACACCTAGGAGGCTCCTGCAGGCAGGGTCACCGGGTCAAAGGGCACACACATTGGCCACCTGCATGGTATTAGAACTGGCAGGTCACCCCCAGAAGAGGCCTGTGGATTCACCTGCAGGTAGACCTTCCCCCAACTGGGGGTGGGGCCTTAAGGGTATAGGCCCTGTTTGCTGCAGCAAACAGCCCCACTGGGGTTGGACAGAACTCACCCAACAGCTGGCCTCCTGGGGCCTGCAAACAAAGATACCCGTTCACTAGAGGGGTGATGGAGGTGCCTGTGCTGGCATCAGCAACTCCCCGGTCCCCTCTCACCTAAACCTGGGACTCATGGCCTCCTTCCAGAAACCTCCTCCTCTGTACTTTCTCTGGGGCTGCTGCATACCTCCTAAACCTGCTCTTCCTGCTCCTGGCTCCAGAGGAAACTTGACGGGCCTCCTGTGATTTACAGAACATCTTTGAAACCGCCTCTCTTCAAATGTCTCATTGGGTCACTAATTCCCTGAGTGTTAACTGAGCACGACTATGTGCCCTGCATTTGTGGGACTCTGGGGATAGAAGCAGTCTTTCCTCCTTGCCACCCCACCCCATCGTGGGGGATGCCTCACAGCCTGCAAAGTGCTGATTGGTTGACTGTTCATTGAGGGGAAGGCTCAAGAGCAGAGATGCTGCCCCATGACCCCGAGGAGAGAGAGATGGGGGTGAACAGAGCACCTTGGACCAGAGCTGAGATGGAGCCAGGAGGGGTGACTGCCTGGGGTCTGTCCCTGAATGGACTCAGGACAGGCAGACACTCACCAGCCAGGACTGGGAGCCAGGGCACAGAACTGGCTGCCCACCCACTGGAAGAGGACCTCCCACAGTCTGGGTCATGCCCCTGTCCACTGCTGAGTGCTGGGAAGACAGCTCGGCATAGGAGAGATGCACAGTCTAACAGATAGAGAACAAATGAGTGAGATAGAAGCGGTTCTGGCTTCCTGGAGCCACTAAGCCTCCCAGAAACTAAAGCTTGCCCAGGCTATGCAGCTAGTCCATGGCTGGCTGGCGGCAACCCTGGGCTCTTCCTCTGGGTGATATCTGAGCTCCATGTGATCAAGGGCCTCAGCAGCAAACCATCATCTGTCCCCAGAGATAGTACCAGGTGGTATGGGGCCCGGACGTCTCTCAGGTGTGAGAGCAGGACTCACCCTATGGGGTGATTGATATAACAGCAGGGAATATGTTGCTGTGCAGTGTTGTTCCAACTCAGGAGGCATCAGCCTTGGCAGTGAGGTGATGCAGGCAAGTTCCCAGTCCTGTGGGGCTGCCATAGTGCTGGGCGAAACTTGGGCCCTTGTTTCAAAAGCCAGAAGAGCTTTCCCTTCCCTCTGCCATCTCTCTGTGACCCACAGTGGTGTTTATTATTTATTATCTGCTGTTTAATGTCAGGGGGCTCACAGAGGGGACACATACCCTGATAGATACCTGGGGCCCATCCCTGTTAATCAGTGTCCCTCTGTGTTCACCCCATCAGACCCCGCCCCAGAGGCAAGGGGAAGTGATGGTCACTGGTGGGGGGACAGGGGAGTGGGCAGCCAAGAATTGGTCCTAGAGGAAGGGCTGTTGGGAGACCCCAAGTCCCTGCCATGTGCCCCTGTGTCCCAGTGGATGGCACTTTGCTATTTTTCAATTGCTAAGTTGTGTCTGACTCTTCAGGATCCCATGGACTGCAGCACGCCAGGCTTCCCCATCCTTCACCATCTTCTAGAGTTTGCCCAAGTTGATGTCCATTGAATCGGTGATGCCATCCAACCATCTCATCCTCTGTTGCCCTCTTCTCTTTTTGCCTTTAATCTTTCCCAGCGTTAGGATTTCTCCAATGAACCAGCTCTTTGCACCAGGTGTCCAAAAGATTGGAGCTTCAGCTTCAGCATCTGTCCTTCCAAAGAGTATTCAGGGTTTTCATTTGACTAGTTTGATTTCCTTGCCTTTCACGGGACTCTCGAGTTTTCTCCAGCACTACAGTTCAAAAGCATCAATCAGATGGCACTTTACAAAGCATACATTCAAAGACAGAAGTATTAAGACTGTCAAGATGGTGACCACAGAGCTTTAACCACCAAGCGCCAGCTCATCTCAGTGTGGGCCAAATGCTTGAGGCCCCAGGATACCAAGAGGACTCTCTGCTAGAGGTCCACAGAGATCAGGGACCACGGGAGTAGTGTGGCCACAAAACGAGGGGAAGGGCAGCACCAGGAGAAGCCGAGGGCTGGTGTAACAAAACCTAGCAAGACACATCAAGGGCTGTGGGTGGGCTGGGCGCCTGGGGAGGGCAGGCAGCTGGGCCAGGAGTGAGGGGCCAGCCCGGGGGAAGGGACTGGCACCGGGAGGGGTCCTAGGGGCAGGGGAGGAGAATTGCGCTGGACAGACAGCCCTCCTGTGTGAGAAAGGACGCCCACAGCCTGCAGCAATTGTCCTGGGCCAGAGAAGGCCCTCTGCACAGCTCTCCAGACGTCTCATCACCCACTTCTGTCTAGCGGCACATCCTGCTAAAATTCTGGGGAGTCCGCCGCCCCCCCCCCGCCCCGCCCTCCTTGTGTTTGAGGGTGGGCACCTCACCTGGTCCCATCGCCAGCCCAGTATAGCGGTTGGGCCCCCTGACATGAGATCCTCTCTGGCGGCTGAGCTGTGAGCGCAGGAGCTGTCGGTGGTCACTCACTGGACGTTCCGGACTCCGCCTTCCCGCCTTTCCCTCCCCTGGGCGGCGCCTCAGTCCACGCCCTCCCCGCCCCTACCCAGCGCTGGGCCTCCGAGCTCAGGTTCAGGGTCACCCGGGCTTGGGGAAGGGGCAGGAACGAGTCAGGCTCAGCTGTGCTGGGTCCTCTTCAGAGACAAGCCGGTCGTCTTGCCCAGGCCTGGGGCCGCGCGCGCCCAGGAAACCGTCTGATTCCACAAGCCCAGGCGATGCGGACTGGGGCGCCTAGGCAGCCTCGAAGCTGTGGTCCAGACAGCCGCTCGCGGGCGGGGCCCACCTCAGCCAGCCGGGAGATGCGCGGAACTAGGCTGGCGGCCCTGGCGCTCGCTTTCCTCGAGCGCCCCCTGCTGGCGGATTGCGGGTCTGCCCGCGACTCTCGCCGCAGGCCTGGAGTCACCCAGCCTGGCCCGGCTGCTGCTGCGGTTACACAAGCTCCAGGGCCCCTGAGCAGGGGTCCCGGGGCCAGGACCCCGCAGAAGCACATCCAACATCTGTGCCTTGCCCACCCCCTCTGGCTGCTTTCTGCAATGACCCCCAAATAAAGCTCTTCCATCCCAGTCTTGGTTCAGGGTCTGCCCTGGGGGGCTCCACCCCAGCCTCAGGTGTTAGGTGGGTTAGTGCACAGCACCCTTTCCTAAAGGTGAGTTTAAAAAGCCGTCCTCCACCCTCTTCCTCCCCCTCCTTCCGCCCTCCCCTCTACCCCCACCCTGTCCTCCACAAGGAGTCGGGTCCCAGGTGGGGCATGCCCTGCCATGTGGGGTTTGTCTACAGAGGCTCTGAGGCTAAGTGTAGGTGGGGAAGGTAGGGGTCCCAGCCCCAGGCCCCCAGCCCATGCCTGCTCTGTTGTGCTGTCTGGTGCCCTGTGGTCACATGGAGTTCTGGCTCTGTGACCACAGGTTGGGTGGGGAAGGTAGGGGCCCCTGCCCAGGCCTCCAGCCCACATCTGCTCTGCCATACTTGCCTGGTACCCTGTGGTCACCTGGAGTTCTGGCTCTGTGGCCACAGGTCAGGTGGTGCCTGGGCCAGCCAGGTTCCCAGACCCTCGAGTCAGGAATTCATGGTTCTTTTCTCAGCCAGGAGAGAGGTGGGGTGGGGTGCAGAGATGGGCCTCCACTCCCCTTTCCCAGAGGAGTCTGTGGTGCCCCTAGCCGAGTCAGCAGGCCCTGCATCCCAGCACTGTCTCTTGGAAACTCAGGAGCCTGGAGTGGGGCCCGAGGCGTGGACCTGACCGAGCTTGATGAGCACCCTCCCCTGCTTGGTGCTGACTCACGTCTGGGTCTCGGAAGCCTTATTCCAGGGGAATAAGTCCAGTAGGTCTACTCACCACTCACGGGACCCTGGTCTCCGCCGTCTCGAAGGAAAGCCAGAGCACGTTTGAACAGCTGAATGGACTTTTCCATGTAAGTTTTCTCAGATGGGCGTGTGGCTCTCGGGGAGACAAATGCTTTGATAATGCTGGTCCGGTTGCCACCATTCTTGCCTGGCCTTCCCAGGCCAGGCCCCATCAAGCTGGGGGGAACCCTAAATTGGGCGTATTCCTCTCCAACCCCAGCTGGTTCTGAATCTTTTGAGGAGAGTAGGGGTGTGGTCTGACTCTGGGAGCAAATTGTATGGGGTATTAGATCATCTCTGGGCTCCTGTCTCTAAACAGGTTGGGATGACCTACCCACCCTCTCCTTTCTGGCATCATGCTCCTTGGGGGAGATTTCACTGTAAAGAAGTGAAATGCTCCCCCCCCCCCGCCGCCCCGCCGCCAAGACTGTCAGGGGAGCCATCTGAGGCATCAGCCAATACTTGTTCATGTTTAAAAACTGACATACAAAAAGAAAAAAAGAAGCCAAAACCAAAAACACCCCAGTGAAAGTGAAAGTGTTAGCTGCTCAGTCATGTCCAACTCTTTGTGACCCCATGGACTGTAGCCTACCAGGCTCCTCTGTCCATGGGATTCTCCAGGCAAGACTACTGGAGTAGGTAGCCATTCCCTTCTCCAGGGATTTTTCCCAACCCAGGGATCAAACCTAGGTCTTCTGCATTGCAGGCAGATTCTTTACCACCTGATCCACCAGGGAAGCTGCCCCCATAAAAAAAAAAAAAACCCTCAGTATGTGCCCATTAAAAAAAAAAAAAAGCTGGTATACAGCATTAAGTGAGGAAAAGGGGCAAAGACACAGAGCATGTCTGAAAGAAAGTAGCAAAACAGTAACAGCAGAACCCTCCCAGTGGAGGGGAAGCTGACAGCTTTTTTCTATTGCTTCTTTTGAAATAATTGTAAATTCCTGGAGAGTTGCAAAGAAACATGTGGGCCTCCAGGGAACTCTGGCCCAAGCAGCTGTCAAATAAGGTCGGTTCTGGAAACCAGCCCTGGTGGTGCCAGAGCTGGTTCAGATGGTGACTTCTATTTTCTTCATGCTTTCAGTATTTTCGAAATTTCTGGAACAAGGGTATGATTGTTATTTTTAGCTCCTGATTTCTTTCTATTTAATTGAATAAATAAGACTTGAATAACTCCTTGTATTGAGAATTTCAACCATGGATGCAAACAAACAAAGAGGCCAAGGCTGGTCCTCCTCTGAGACGCCCACGGCTCTGCTGGTGACCCTCTCAGCCCCTCGTCTGTGCGGCCCCACACTTAGGTGTACTCACAGAAATACCTGCTTCCTGGTGTGTGTACAGTATCGTGGGGGGGGGGTGGTCCCTCAGCTCAGGTACTGGAGCCCCCCCTTCCTGGGGAGAGCCCACCATGGGGTGGGTGGCACCTGGAGAATGCATGTTTGGAATTTTCAGAAGTATGGGAGCTTGTTTCTCCTCTCCCAGCCCCCAAACTTAAGGATCCGAGGGAACAGACTGTAGACATGCCTCTGGGGGGTCGCTGCCCCTGCTGCCAGTCCATCTCAGAGGGTTCTCGGACTGGCCAGTCCCCACCTCCAGAGGGTTCAGAGCAAGCCTGGGGGCTGTGATTTCCCTGCTGAGATAGGAGTGATTGGAGACCAGCACCTGGGAACCCTGGTCCTCCTCCCCATCCACCAAAGGGTGGGGGTGGGCAGGGCAGAGGGCTGTCCCAATGTGGCACTCCTGAGTTTTGCTGGAGTGACTAGAGGTACCGATGTTTCCACACAGGCTGGGGAACTGGAGTAGAGAGGGCGAGGACCAGGATCCTGAGGCATTTCGCTGGGAGGTCCCAGTTGGGGCCCATGTGTCCTGGGAGACTCAACCCACCTTTTCCAGTTGCCTGCTCACCCCTCATCCCATGGTCCACCAACCAGGATGGGCAGCCCAGGCCCAGGAGCCTGGGATGGGTACAAGCACCTGGCTACATACTTCACTAGGGTTTCCTGCAGGTAAACCCGGAGCCCAGAGCCAAGCCGCTGGGCAGCTGCAGGGAGCCAGGTGGCTCAGGCTGCTGCTAGGAGAGGATTCCCAGGACTCCATGGGACCCTGGCCACATGGGGCTGAGTGGCTGGTGCAGCCAGGATGCCTATGGGGTCCCCTTGAGGGTGAGACTGCAGTACCCCCTCGCAGGAATAGGATGCAGACCCAGGCTCTGGGCTCCTTGGTCTGTGCTGGGTTCATGCAGCTCCATGCCCAGTGGGGTGGTGGTGGTTTGAGGGTTGCTCGGGGGACATGGCGGGGCTGCAGGCCTTGGTGAGAACACCCCTCCATCTACCCTCTTTGTGACCCTCACTGTGCCTGGCCCACCCTGCCAGTCCGGCATGGAGGCCGGTGAGCTGCTCCTCCCCCACCCTTATCAGGGTCCCACAGAGCCTGTTCCCCTTTGCCCTGCTCTAGGGAGCAGGGACGGAGAAGGCAATGGCACCCCACGCCAGCACTCTTGCCTGGAAAATCCCATGGACAGAGGAGCCTGATAGGCTGCAGTCCATGGGGTCTCGAAGAGTCGGACACGACTGGGCGACTTCACTTTCACTTTTCACTTTCATGCATTGGAGAAGGAAATGGCAACCCACTCCACTGTTCTTGCCTGGAGAATCCCAGGGACGGGGGAGCCTGGTGGGCTGCCGTCTATGGGGTCGCACAGAGTCAGACACGACTGAAGCGACTTAGCAGCAGCAGTAGCAGCAGCAGGGAGCAGGGAGGAGGTTTGTGCTCCGGGGAGGGGGCTGTGGGAGGCAGGGCCCACACTCTATCTGGTCTTTGTCCCTTCCACCCTGAAGCCTTTCTGTCCTTGAGACCCTGCTCTGCCCACTGGGGTTACAGTCCTCCCCATCTTCCCTCACTGGTGGGTTTGGGGACACTGGGGCCCTTGAGCCTGGGCTCTGACCAGGATTGAGGGCAGCTCATCCAGAGAAGGGGGACCCCCATGTGGCCAATGGCTTTTACTTGAGCCTGGAGCCACCCGGGGCCCCCAGACCAGGAGCTGGGGCTCCCTGGGCTAGCTGGGCACACAACTAGCAGGGAGGGGGCAGACAGGGGGACCAGGCTCATAGAGGGGTGGTTTGGTCACCCCGGATGACTGGAGGTACAGGGAGCTGGACTTGTGGACCCTGGTGGCTGGGCCACAGTGCCTCAGGGATGCAGTTCAAATGGGAAGACTGACCTTACTGTGTGTGGCTCCCCCTCCGGATCCCTCGGAGGCTAAGGCTGAGGGAGGAGACAGAACCTTCAAGGCTTGAGGGCAGGAGCCACTGCATGGCCTGCTGAGGGCCTCCTGCCCAGCTGGACCAGGCACAGGGATGGCCTGGGCCCCTTTGGGCTCCAGGGTTCTGAGAACATCCAGGTAATTCACTCTAGAACCCAGGCCCAGCCCTTCACTAGGCGCCCCTGGGTCCGTGGCTGCCCCATGTCCCTGTAGTGGGTGCTGCCCTCCCCTCCCCAGGCAGCACTGACTGTTATCTGGAACCTTCTGCTTTCAGAGGCCCCCTGGCTCCCAGCCCAGGAACCAGGAGCATAACCCGAGCATAACAGGGAGCATAACCCACCCCTGCCCCTCCCCCACTAAGGTCCCAGAGCCAGAACCAGCCCTCTGCTGCCTTGGGAGGGGTCCCTCTGCTCTAGTCCCTCCCTTTGTGCAGAGACCCCACCCTGCCCTGCAGAGGATAGTGAGAGCCGCTGCCCCCACTGTGGTGGCCTTGCTGCTGAGGCCCCCGCCAGGGGCCCCGTGACACAATCCCGCTGCAGCGAGCATGTGACATGGGCTGCCACGCTGGCCCCTTCCAGAAAGTGGCGGGCCCCAGCGGCCCCTGGCTGCTCCCCCACCCAGGGTATCGGGGGGCAGGACTGTGACTGCCCTACTGTTGGAGTAAAGGCCACTGCTGTCCCCCAGCAAGACACAGGGGTCAGGAGACTGGGGCGGGCTGGCTGAGCACATTCCCGAACTGACCGCCCAGGGCCATCACTCGTCAGAACTCGTCGGGGCTGCTGTCTTCGTTATGGGGCTTGAGGACAGGACCAAGTGCTGGTGCTATGGCCCAGAGCCAAGCCACTGGGCAGCTGGCAGCCGTCCCACTCGGGGGCAACATGGACCCCACTCTCTGTGCAACCCCCAGGGCCAGGGCACTGACAGCGCCCTGTCCTGGGGAGGCCGGGACCACATGGATGGGCAGATCCTGGGCCAGCTGCGCCCCCTGGCAGAGGAGGAGGAGGAAGATGGTGCTGCCCTGGCCCCGAGGCCCGCCTTCCCCGGGATGGGCTCAGAGGAGCTGCGGCTGGCCTCCTTCTACGACTGGCCGCTGAGTGCCGTCGTGCCGCCGGAGCTGCTGGCTGCTGCCGGCTTCTTCCACACCGGTGAGTCCCGGGGGGCCCCACAGCCCTTCTACACCTGCTCCCTGCCCTGCAGTCTCTGTTGTGCTTCAGGCCTGGGGAGACACCAGAACAGCATGGAGCAGTTAGACCTGTGCTGGGGGGACAGTGTTGGTGTCAGAGGTGCCAAGAGGAGGAACGGGAGGTGTGGGGTATCCGCTGGCCCTGGGATCCAGAGAGAGCTCTCAGAGGGCTGGTGGTGTGGGATGCCTGTAGCAGCCCCCAATCTGAGGTCTCTGCTCCAAATCTGTTGATTGTAGGGGGTAAGGCAGGGGTGACGGCCACAGGGGTAGAGAGATGAGGTCCCTGTTCCCGTTTAGGGAGTTGTGAGCCACTAAAACCAAGCCTGGAAGCACACAGCCCCCCTTCTTTCCATCACTGGGAATCCATCCTAAGAGGGGGCACCTGGGGCAGAGGTGCAGGGTGAGGGCCCCAGGGCTCCCCCTACTTTCCCTTCCCCAACACGCACCTGCATCCTGGCAAGTGCCCCAAGCATGGTACCCCCCCCATCCCACCTTTGAGAAACGGAGTGCACGTGAATTCCAAGGAGAATGCCAGGCAAAGTGATGGCCAAGGTCAGTGGGAGCCCCCAAGGCTCACAAATAACCCCCGAGAGCCCTACCCTAGAAGGAAAGGCACCTGGGAGCCCTGACCCCAGCCCAGGGGGGAAATTCCTGGCCATACAAGGGTCCCAGTGTGGTCAAGACCAGTGTCTCGGCCCCACCCCAGGCCAGCAGGACAAGGTGAGGTGCTTCTTCTGCTACGGGGGTCTGCAGAGCTGGGAGCAAGGCGACGACCCCTGGACCGAGCATGCCAGGTGGTTCCCCAGGTACCGCCTCCCCTCCCTAGTCCCAGGGTGTCTCAGGGAACCATGATGGGGGGACTCTCTGGGGACAGCACTTCTATGTCTCCCTTGATGTTCAAGACTCTGTCTCCAAAACAGCTTCCCAGCAAGCCCACCACCCGGGGGGAAGCAGGGGTCCCTGGGCTCAACCTGGACAGTGTGGGGTCCTCTGACAGCCCAAGCCTTTAGGCTGTCATGGGGCCTCTGAACCCGCTTTCCTCAGGTGTGAATTCCTGCTCCGGACTAAAGGAAGGGACTTTGTCTGCAGGGTTCAGGAGTCCTGTTGCTGCCCACCGGGCTCCTGGGTGAGTACTTCCTGCCCTTAGGGCTTCAGGGGGTGGTGGTGAGGGGCCTGCCCCACCCCTGCTCCTCCTCCTGCTCGGGGCACAGGGGTTCTCTGACTCCTTCCAGGACAGGTCGGAGGAACCAGAAGATGTGGGTCCTGCCACCCTCTCAGGTGAGCGGGGATGCGTGGCTTGTGCTGGCTCCCTTGGCACCTCTGGCCCACACCATGGCGGCTCCACTGGGTGCACTCCCTGAAGGACAGCAAGAGAGGGAAGGTTGCTTGGCCGGGCCTGCGGGTGTGCTGCTTGGGCTTGCTTCACTGGGGGGCTTCACACAGGCACTGCGCGTGTATCCAGGGCTCTGGGGAAGACCCTGCTACCCCTGAACTGGCTGCCGTGGGCATGGCCAGTCCTGAGACTGGCAGAGGGGCATAGCGGGAAAGGCTGCCATCAGCCAACCATGCCTTAGAGCTGACTGATCGCTGCCCCCATCACACAGAGTCCAGCCCTCTGCTCTGTCGGTGCCCAGGGTCTGAGGGGCTCCAGGCTTGGGTCCATACTGTGCTACCTGAGCCTCAGTGCCCTGAGCTGTGAAGTGGGCCTGGTGCCAACCTCACTTGGGATCAAACAAGAGTCTGTGTGCCACCCTGGGAGCAGTACCCGGCTCTTAGTCAGCTTCGGTGACCAGGTTTGCGTCTTCCCTGTGCGTGGCACCTCTGACAAAGGCCCTGGGAACACAGCTCTGGACACAGAGGCAGCGGCCGCGATGGCGCCAGGGCCCCTTGTATTGACGACGTGGCCCTGCTGACGGGCCACAGCGGCCGGCCGCTGCCTCTGCTGGGACCCTGAGGCCACAGCCCCTGCCTGCCCTTGGCCCAGCACCCCTCGTTCTGCCTTGCAGATGTGGGGGGCGGCCAGGAGTGGCCGGCATGGAGCCAGTGCCCAGCAGTCCAGGCCGTGCTTTGCATGGGCTTCAGGCCGGGCCAAGTGCAAGGGCTGCTGCAGCGCAAGTACCACCAGGTGGCGCCGACTGACATGTCCACATCACAGCTGGTAGCCGACCTGCTCCAGGAAGAGGACCGGGGCCGGGTGGTGGGGGCCAGAGGTATGTTCCTGTCTCTGGGCACGGCCTACCTCTCCTTCCTTATTTCCTCTGGGCACAGATGCCCCTGCTGCCCCCATGGTGCCGGGCACACAGCGTCCATCACCACTGCACAAGGGGCTGGGCAGGCAGAGTCCTGGTGGAAAGTGGACTCTGGGACACTGGTGCGCTGCGGGCGGGGGAGCTGGGGCTAGACCCTGCCTGTGGGCCCGGCTGGGGGCCGGGCCTCAGGTCCCCCGGGAACCTCACGTCTGTTCTAACTGCCCACAGCTCCTGTCCCCCCAGGGCCTGAGCTGCTCACACCCAGAATAGAGGCTCAGGTGGAGAGTGCCCTGGAGTCAGCTGAGGGTGAGAGCCATCTGGGGTTGGGTGGTGCTGGCCATCCTGCATTCCACGGTGGGGGTGGGCACTCCCTGTTTGGCCTGCCTTGCCCCTCAGCCAGTACAGAGGGCAGAGGTCAAGGTGTGGGCACGGTGTCACAGGTCCCCCCAGGGGAGAACCGGGAGGAGCGCAGGACGCAGAGGAGCAGCTGCGGCGCCTTCGGGAGGAGCGGACATGCAGGGTGTGCCTGGACCGCACAGTGGGCGTCGTCTTCGTGCCCTGCGGCCACCTGGCCTGTGCCGAGTGTGCGCCCAGCCTGCAGCAGTGCCCCATCTGCAGGGCCCCCATCCGCAGCTGTGTGCGTACCTTCCTGTCCTAGGCCAGGTGAGCGTGCAGCTCCTGTGGTCCTGACTTGCAGTCGCCTGCGGGGATGGGGGTGGCAGGAGGCAGCACCTCTTTCCCCAATCCCTGGCCCCGGCAGACATCGCAGGTCAACCCCATCCCTTCCCCTGATGCTCAGAGACTTGCTTTGAGTCCTTCTCAACACACCACCCCGGGGGAGCCATGACCACTCTGCTTGGGCTCCTCTCTGCCTTGGTTTTCCTAGTGGTCAAGGGGATAAAGCCTCCTGTCCAGCTGGACATGCAGGGTGGCAGCCAGGCCAAGAGGAGGACTGCCTTGGAGGCACATGGAGAAAAGCAGGATGCCCTTGTCAGGAGGAAGGGCTGGGGTCTTCCTGAGCACAAGACCCCGATGAGGATCTCAAGCTGGGAGCTGAGGCCTGATAGAAATGCACAGCGGGTGGGGGAGGCGTCCATGACACTCCGATGTTCACTGGGGGCAGGAGCCGTGACCCTCCAGGGTTCCCAAAGGCCACTGAGCCCCAAGATCTCTCCAAGAATCTTCCAGTGGGGAAGAAGTGGCAGGCAAGGGAACTCCCTGGGGGCTGAGAGACCCCAGCTGCATGGAGAAGCACCTTGAGCTGTGGACTTGGCCCTTCTCCCCACCAGGACCTGTGAGCTGAGGCCCTGAGCTGGGGTCCACCACTGACCAGTTCTGTGTGGAAGATGGAGCTGCGGGCGGCTTGGCATGGGGAGGTGGGGGCTGTTTTACCCAAGCATGGATGCTTCAGAAGAGTCAAAATAAAGCATGGGTTTTCCCTGGACAGTGCCCAGCAGCCTCTGTTCCAGAACCGCCAGCGCCCTCCCCTTCACCCAGCCCCCTCCCCTCCACCCTGCCCCCTCTCGCCTGGCCTCACCAGCAGGGCAGCACAGCCGGTCAGGTCCATTCCAGGCCATTCCTCCCTCCCCTTACCCTCCCCTTTCCCCTCCCCGTTTCTCGTGCTATTGTCTCAATGTTTTAGGACTTTTAGAATGGACTGGCCTGGGCTGCTTCTGAAACTGAAATTGCAATTGTCCACCAAGTCCGGCAGGGCCGGTGATCTGGAGGCAGGTTCCTCTCTCCTCCACTGGTGGGCACCTTGGGACGTACTAGGATGATTGCACCCTGGGGGCTTGGACAGTGTCCTCCACTTGTCACCAGGAAGCCCCTGCCCTGTGGGCTCCTGGGCAAGCCCAGCCCCCACCTCGGGGGTCCCACCAGCCACGGCACCTGTGACCCTAACCCTAACTCCCACAGAGCTCAGTGGGGTCACTATGTGCTCACACTGACCCTCGTGCTGGGGTCACACTTGCCCTGTCTTGCGGTCCCCTTGGCCAGCCCCTCCCCCCAGCATGGGTGTGTGCAGCCTTTGGGGGTCTGGCTGCCCTGGGGAGGGCACCTGAGGGAGGGAGTTCCTTGAACAGCCACCCCAGGCATGCCGTGGATGGAGTGAGACTCAGTGCTACTGAGGCCAGCAATGAGGTTTTCTCTCATGTCTTTTTTGTTGTTGTTTTCTTTAGAAAAAGGAAGCAACAAACTCTTCAGAGGTTGCAGCCATCCCCGGCCTGGCACTGGCCTTGCTGCCCTGGTTCATGTACAGTTTCTAGACCCTGGGGCACCTGCAGGGCCATGGGGGTGGGAGGGTCCGCAGCCGGGAGTCTCCTGTCATCCATGACAGGTCACAGGCTGGAGGTCCCGGGGCGGGGTGGCTGCTCTTCACTTGTGTGGGCCTGTGGGAGTGAGGTGAGGGGTGGGCAAGGTCAGAGATGAGGAAGAAAGATGCTGCCATGTGGACAAAACCCAAGAAGGGGAGGGTGTCCTGGCCTTGGGTGGGGTGGGGGAGGGGCTGGACTTCAGCCAGGCCCGCCCTGGACTGGACAGGGCTCCTCGTGCAGGCACCTGGGGGCCTTGTCCCTGCAGAGCTGACTTTGGCTACAGACACCTCATTCAGGTTTGAGCCACAGGGCTGGGAGTGAGGTGAGAGGCTCACCCTGGGTTCTCCTGGCCACCCCAGTTCCACGGCTGGAGGGAAACCCCAGAAGCCTGTCCAGCCCGGCCAGCTCTCCCAGGCTGTGTGCCCTGGGTCATCGACTTCCATACACCCTGCCCTGGCCTGAGGGCCTGAACTGGTTCTCTACCCCATGATGGGAGCTAAAAGCCTGCTAACTCTGATGGCCCTTGGCTGACATGGGGCCTTACTTACAGGGTAGAAGGGCTAGGGGCTGCCAACAGGGTCAGGGTCCCTAGGGGATGGTTGCACGTGTGGCCCTGAAGGGGAAGCTTTTCTCCATGGGCCTGGTGGGGATAGAGGAAGTACAGCTTTACCAGGAGGACTATCAACCGCCTCTTCTGACCCCACTTTCAGGATTCCATGTGGGACAAGGCCTGTGGCAAAGGCCGTTTCAGAGGAGGGAGGCCCACAGTACAGGCACCCCCACTAGAGGCCTGGGGGCTGCAGGGCTGTGGACATCGCTTTACAAGAGGGAAGAAGTCTGATCCTCCAAAGGGAGCAAACACACATATTTCCTGCCACAGGAGACTTCCCCGGTGGTCCAGTGGTTAACAATCCACCTTGCAACACAGGGGACGTGGGTTCAATCCCTGGTGGGAGAACTAATATCCCACGTGCCATGGAGCAATTAAGCTGTGCACCACAACTGCTGAGCCCGCACATGGAACATCCTGCATGAGGAAATGAAGACCCTTAGTGCCGCAACTCAGACCCAACGCAGCCAAATACATAAATTTCCTGCCACAGGGAGACCCAGGAAAGTCAGCAGGTCATTCTCCTGGGTGGAGGCCTCTCAGTGTCCCCTCAGCCTCTGTGCCCTGCACTCAGCCCAAAGTCAACTCGGAGCAGATCTCAGGAAAGTGGGGGATGGACAAACAGATGGATGATGGATGGACAGACAGACAGATGCCTAGTGAGGTCTCCCCCAGGAGAGGAGCCTGGTGGCTGTGCGCTCTGGGGTGGCCAGGCCAGTGGGCAGTCTCTGCAGCTGTCCTTACAGGATGCCTGCTCGCACTAGAGGTTGGAAGGCTTTTCATTGACGTGGTAGAGAGGAAATGGGTCAAATCCACCAATGAAATCAACTGAAAGAAACCAAGACCCAAATAAACAACCCAAATGATGGGCAGGATGGCAGAGCAGAGAAGTTCCCGAGTGCAAACACTCAGGTGATGACACCGCAGCAGGAGCGGCCCAGACTGGAGGGTGGGGTTCCCACTTGGCGAAGGGTTTCACAGGACACTGGCCTCTCAGCAGGGGGTTGCCCCTTGCCCTGCTGGGCTCCCCTAGTCCTGGTGCCTCAAAGCTGTGACTGCACGGAGTGTGGGCGGCCAGGGCCTGCTGGGCCAAGCTGAACCCCAGGGCTGTCGCCTGACCTAAAATATTTTACTGTAACCAATACAGGAAGCTCCTTCTGTTTCCTCCCAGTTGGCTGTGGGCTGAGCGATTGTTTTGGGCCACCCAACACCAAGGGGCAGGGTACCTGGAGGCTGGTCCCTGAGCGAATCTGGTTTCTGAGGACACTCGGCCCGCAAACTTCACAGCCACTCCCTCCTGACCTCTAGGGACAGAGGCTCTGAATTGTGCTTCAGATCCAGAGAAGTTTCTGCCCATAGGAGCCCTGGGCCCCCTGGGTACACCCAGCCCCTCTCATCCTTGTGAGAACCCGTCAGAGCCTGGGGTGGTCAGGTCGGCAAGAACACCTGAGTGTTCATGATGCAAATCAGAGGAAAGTCGAGAGCATTCTCAGATGGGGGATGTGCCTGCACTCCTCAAATGTGTCCCCCCAGCACTAGGGCCTGAAGTGGGGCCAGCTGCCCTCTGCAAGGGGGAGTGAGAGGGCTTTTCCTCTGCTGGTCAGGGCTCAGCCTTCTGCCTGCAACAACTGTAGGGATTGCAGGGCCAGCCCTGCAGCACAGAAACCCTCAGACCAGGGGAACTTGGGGTGTGCTGACCCCTGGTGCCCACAGCCCCAGACCTCCCCATCTCTGCGTAGGCCAGAACCTCCAGGGCTTGGGGACTCTTTTAAGAGGCCAGCTCTCAGGCCTCTGTGGCCAGTCTGCAGCCTCTCTTCTCCTCCTCCACTGCCTGGAGGGGCCAGCAGGTCAGTAATGGGATTCTGCAGGAGGCTAGTGGTCACACACTTGCAGCTGTCCTCCTCCTTGGTGATCACACTGACCACATGGTAGGCACAGATGAAGCCCATGAGCTGAAAGACATGGGGAGGTCCCTCAGACTGAAGCCCTGGGAGATGTATTCACATCTTCGTGGGGCATGGACCTCAGTGCATCCTAACCATGTGGCCACTGCCCACTGGCCTCCTCCTCCATGTGGTCTGTAACTCGGAACAAGCAGGGTGATATGCCAGCCTCCTCAGCTCTCCTCAGCTCTGGAGTTCCAGATGGTGTCCATTCCCTAGCGGAGCCGGCACATGCATCCCTGTGGGTGAGGGCTGAGAGGGGCGAGGGCGGTGAGTGGATGAGTGAGTCAGGAAAGTGATCAAGCCCCTGCTTGAACGAGGAGTAAGATGCAGGGAGATGACTTGGGAGGCACATGGCCACAGCCAGGATGTCCCCTGGGTTGACTCCCTGTTATAGCCAGGCCATCCTCCCTGGGGCCTCTCACTGTAAGCAGACAACTACTGGATTTCTTCCCCCTGGAAAGCCGTAGTAGAGAAGCTTCAAGTCAGCCAAGTTCACAGTCCGCACAGCAGCACAGGGGAGACAGACTGAGGACTTGGTGCAGCAGGCAATTCTGGGCAGAGTGGGTGGGGCAGGCTGCTGCCCTGCAGGTGGTGAGGGCTTGGCGGGACACAAGTTCATCAGCTGGGTTCCTCAAAGGATGCTCAGACTTCAGGGCAAAGAGGGCAGACCTGCGTTCAACCCCCACAGACCACCAGGCACCAGGGCCACCACAGGAGACAGGGCTCCAGCTAAGATGGGACAAGGCCAGTGGCACCCGAGCCTGGGCAATGGTAAGCATGGGGTGGAGAGGGGAGGAGTTCCCCCATGCCTGGCGTTTACTGCATCCTTTCTGATGAGAATGAGGGGGCCCAGCTCTGATCCTCAGCCAGGGCTGACAGACGATACACAGGGCAGCCTGGCGTGTGTGCGTGCTAAGTCACCTCAGTCGTGTCCAACTCTTTGCGACCCTGTAGACTGTAGCCCTCCAGGTTCCTCTGTCCGTGGGATTCTCCAGGCAAGAACACTGGAGTGGGTTGTCATGCCCTCCTCCAGGAGATCTTCCCAACCCAGGGATTGAACCCACGTATCATGTCTCCCACACTGGCAGGAAGGTTCTTCTCTACCACTAGCGCCACCTGAGGAGCAGGCAACAAAATGCATCTTGAGGCTACAGGGTCCTGTGGAAGGTCCACAGCCCTGTGTGCTCGCAGAATACCAGGAGAAGCTTCTTCTACAGAAGCTAGGGATCTGAGAGGTGGCCCAGGCTGCTCCCTGCCCTGGAGGTCAGCCCTACGTTTCCGGGGCATCATCATCATCTTTGGTCACCCCCACAGCAAGCAGTGGTCTCAACCCAGAAGACACAGCACAGAGTGAGGTTCTGAGGTGCCCCAATCTTCCCACAGAGGCTCCCTCCACGTTCCCCACCCTGCGTGCTATGGAAAATGTCCACCCCCGCCCTCTAGCTTGGGGTGGCCCCTGGGGGGTCCAGCAGGAAACTGGAGGGAGGGGGAGGGGAGAAGCATGGCTTGTATCCCCCAGCCCCTTCTCCATCTGCACAACTCCTCTCCATCCCTTCAGGCCAGGGCTGTGGCAGGTCAGCCATGAGCCCCAGAGGAGGAGGCTATCCCATGGGGTCCCTGACATGGTACCTGCCCTTGGAACACCCCCTTCACCAGCCCCCAGAAATTAATCTCAGCTGAGTGTATCATCTTTGTCTTGCTGGGACCTTGACTGATCAGGGGAACAAGCAGAAAGGAGGTTTCAGAGAGGGTGGTGGAGTCTGTTTGTGGGGCAACCACAGCGGGGGGTGGGGGGGGGACCTGAAGGCGGCCAGCAGTACAGCTTCAGGAGCAAAGGCCACAGGAAGGAGAGGCTGCCTTTCATCATCAGTGGTGAGACCTCAGGGGGTTGCTTAACCTTTGTGTCTTATTCTCTTCATGCAGTATAGCCCAACAGCTTTCCTCGATGCCCCGTGTGCCTTGAAGGAGGAGCTGGAGCTTGAAGGGCTCAGAAGCCCATCCTCCCAGACAGCAGGTCAGGGGCTTCTGCTGTGTCTATCTGCTTGCCATGGAAAGGCAAACCTAGCTGCCATTCCCAACAGCCTCACCAGAGAGCTGGCCAAGGTGCTGAAAACCTCGTCACTGCAGCCCTGCTCCTCTTTGGCGGGCAGGCGGGGCGCAGGGGGAGGCCACCTTGTCTGCCACACCTCTGCCCTCCCAATGCCCCTCCTGTCCCACCTCGGGATCCTGCCCAGCTCCTCCATGGGGCTCTTGGACCTGCCATCCTCGCTCCCCAGCCCCGACTATGCAGTCAAGGGTCTGTGTCTCCCGGGTCCTCAAGAGCAAACGGCAGAGCACTAAGTGGTATTTAGAGGTATTTTTCACTGAAGACCTACTACACAGCACAGGGAACTACTCAACATTGTGTAACAACCTACTCAGGAAAATAATCTGGAAAAGAAAGGACATACCTATGTGTATAACTGAACCATTTTGCTGTACACTGTAAACCAATGCAACATTGTATATGTACATCAGCTATGTGTGTGAATGCTAACTCATTTCAGCCATGTCTGACCCTTTGCGACACTATGGACTGTAACCCACCAGGCTCCTCTGTCCATGGGATTCTCCAGGCTATACTTCAATATAAAATTAAATTTTATAAATGAGGCTTCCCTGGTGACTCAGTGGTAAAGAATTCGCCTGCCAATGCAGGAGACATGAGCCTGATTCCTGGTCTGGGAAGATCCCACATGCCACGGAGCAAGTAAACCCGTTCACCACAACTATTGAGCCTGTGCTCTAGAGCCGGGGAACCACAACTACTGAAACCCATGCACCCTAGAGCCTGTGGTCTGCAACAAAGAAGCCACGGTGATGAGAAGCCTGTGCACTGCAACGAAGACCCAGCACAGCCAAAAACAAAATAAATAAAATTATTTTAAAAAGAATGTTAAAAAAGAAACCCCATCCCCAGGGATGAAGGATAAAAGTGAGGAGGCTCCGTCTCCGCTGTCATGTGCAATCAGAAATGCCTGGGAGAATCTTCCTTCCTTCTCTTCCAGCTTCCCTCCTGTTTCCTGTTCACAGTTTATGTATGTGACTTCAGAAGCTCTGAAAACTATATCCTTATCCAAGTGTATCCTTATCAAGTGGTTCTCTCCCTTTTCGAGGGATGCACCCAGGTTCCCACAGTTTTGGGGTCACCAGGGCTCTCTTTTCGCCTCAGTGAGGGACGGTGGTGGGGGGAGAGGGTCCCAGCCCCTGACGGAGGGGCAACTCCGTGTCCTTGGGGCAGCACCCAGGTGTCCCAAAGGTTAATTCCCTGCAGGTCCTGTGACAGCAGGAGGAGAGGGAGCCCCAGACGCTCACAAGGCACCCAAACTGTCCTGTTTTCTCTGCCAGGGAAGGCCCTAGACTTGGAATTCAGTTTCCAATGTCACCTGCTGGTGCAGAGCATACATGTTGTAAACCCAGCATCCACCCAGACCCTCTACTGTTGACCCATTGTGTGCACCAGGGAGTCAGGAGCCACCAGGTCTGACTAGCAACCTCTGGTGGCCACACCTGTCCTGCCTCGAGCCCTGGAGTCAGCCCAGGTTGCCTGGTACTGGCCCAGCCCACTCCCGGCCCTTCCCATCAAATCGCTTCCCTGGGGCTGCAGACAAAATACCCCATGCTCAATTACCTTTGATTTTCAGATACACAGTAAAACTGTTTGTAGTGTAAGTATGTCCCAAACATAGCATGGAACACACTTACACTAAAACTTGCTGTTTATCTAAAATTCAACTTTAACTGGGCATTATGTATTTTTATTTGGAGAATCTACACTTCTACTCTCAACACTGCAGGAGGAGAAAAGCAGCCAGTGTGCAGGCCAGGCTAGGGCTCCCCTGCTACCCCTGGCTCCAGGACCAACCATCAGGCATGGAAACAGAGTCTCTGACTTGGAGGAGGCCATTGGGATGCTTTCAGGCTCCTCACCTGCCACGCTGCCTACGGGGCAGGGAGAGGGCTGCAGGAGCCTTGGTCTCAATGCCCCTCATGGAGGGTCCCACATGCCCGCCTGGCCCCACAGCATCCTCAGAAGCTTCAGGTTCTGTCTCCTTGGGTTATCCTCACACTGACCCTGGGGTCAGAGTTGGTTCTGGGACCACTTCACAGAGCAGGTAGCCCAGGCCACAGAGGAGGGGGTGGTGGTGTGGTTCCTTAACCTCTCAGCAGGGATGGGGTGAGGAGGGGCTTCCTGCCCTGGCGGAGGCCACGGTGCACCCCTCCCCCCGCCTTCCCTCCCCCATGCTCACCACCAGCAGGGTCTGCAGGGTGCTGTGCAGGGCCTCCATGTGGCCATACTCCAGGATGGCTGTCTGTCCAGAGGACCCAGGCCAGCCGCTGGTTCCTTGTGCACACAGCCCAGGCCATGCTCATACTACCAGGACGGCTGCCAGGATAGGTTGAGGTCAGGAAGTCACTCACCTCCTGAGGTGAGGAGGTGGGACCAACTGGGTGAGTGCCAGGGACACTACCAGCCTGCCCCCCGCCCCCCACAGCAGTCCAGATGGGATCCCTGAGCACAGCAAGGGGTTTGCTTTTGGGGACAGGGGCACCAAGGCCCTCCCAGCCTTTCCCTGTAGGGAAGGCCTTACTGTGCTCGCCATGGACTCCAGCTCACATCCTCTCCTGCAGGAAGACCTCGCTGCCCAGGACACACTCTTGCTGTGCCCTGGGCCCCTCCGCATCTCTGGCCAATGCTGCCATTTCAGGTATGTTGGAACTAACATCTGTACCCCCACTGCTATCCAGGTGTGGTCCCACGAAGCAGGGGCCATCTACCCCACTGCCTGCCATGCTGCCTGCCCCATTCCTGGCTCTTAGACTCCCCTCTGAGCTTCGGGCAAGGATGAAACACAGCACTTCATGTGACGTGCTCCAATGAGCTGCATAGGCAGGATTCGCTCACATGGATACTCCCAGCAGAACGCAGCTTAGATGAGTTGCCCCCCAACCCGTAGAGGGATCAGGGGCTTTATGATCACTTGAAGGAGCAGTCCAGAGGGTGGGCAGGAGGACAGCATCCTGTCTGTCTGACCACCCGGGTAGTGTTCCCACCTGCATCCCTCTGCAAAGGCTAGTCTCTCTGCTCCTGCTCCCCAGCCTTGACTCTCCTTCCAGGTGCTTCCCAGGCTCCCAGGCCCCCTCCTCCAGAAAGCCTTCCTTGATGCACCTTCTCCCAGCTGGAGACCACTTGCCCACCAATACCCACAACCCCTCATCCATCCATCAGATCACTGGTCTTTCTCCAAACATTTACTGTCGCTGCTGTGAGCCAGGGCTGCTCAGGGTGCAGGGAACACAACCATAAACAGACCCAGCTGCTGCCTCTATGGGAGAAACAGGCGATAAACAAGCGAACATGCCCAGTGCCCCTGGGGCTGGCCAAGACGCCTCCATTTACACGAGTTTCCTACAACTTCACTCACCTTTGAGAGGTCCCCACGTCCAAGTAGATGCAGATAATCAAGACATTCCAGGCCATCCAGGTGGCTGCCCACACTGCCTACTACTGAGACAGGGGAGGACAGGGGTGGGGTGAGCCCAGCTCTTCGGGGCGGGAGCTTGATTTTGCACCATGCCCTTGGAGAACAAAGCCTCTGCAGGGCGGGGGGCTCTGCTCCCCAAGTCTGAAGACCAGGGTGCTCCATTTGGAGGAGGCCTCCTCCAGCCTACCAGGGGCAGGTCCCACACTGTGCTGATGGGGTGACAGGGCTCCTGCTCCCCTGTGGGTAGGGGGTGCACCCAGGAGATGGGAATAGCTGGTTGGGGAAGCCAGCACAGAGCACAGTTTCTGAGCTCAGTGTCCTGGCCCAGGGGTGCCTGTGGCCCATGCCACGTAGACCAATAATCAGCAAGAGCATGTGTGGCCTGAACTCCAGAGCACCCCCAAAATCCACCCCAAAGATCACCATGAAGAGCTGCCTGCAGGGGGAGGGCTGCCAGTTGGCACCCAGTTTTACTGAGACTCAGCCCTGGCCCTCTCTGCTGTACTGCTCAGGCTGGTCTGTGCCACGGCGCCGAGCTGAGTACCTGCCACAAGGACTGTGGTCACGAAGCCTGGGAGCTCGCACCTGGGCCTTTAGAGCAGTGTTTGCTGCACATCCTGGCCCAGACCAACAATTCTGATCTACACTGAAGCAAAATGCTGCTCTGCTTGCTGCAAAATCTCCTGCACATCCTCTGAGCTTCTTCCACCAACAGGGAGGTGGGGGGAGGTGGGTACAGGATGGTGGCAGGGCAGGGGAAGTGCTGCTGGAACATTCTGGGTTTCAATCCCACCCTGGTGACCTGCAGCTCAGTTTCCCAGAAGCTTTCCTGAAGCTACAATTTCCATGTCAGAACTCAGAAGTCCAGGCTTCTGGAAGGTTTGAGCCTGCGGGTCTGTGCAGCTGAAATCCTGGCCTTTCCAGGTTTTCTAGTGGCTTCTAGGACAATACTGTCACTGAAGTTCCCCATGCTGGTCATCCCAGGCCACCTGCCTGCAGGAGAAGCGCTGGAGCAGAGCCGACTCACCACCACAATGTAGGAAGGCCGGCACTGGATGGTGCTGAAGAGCCCCAGGATAACCACGACAATGCAGGCGAAGGTGGCCAAGATTGGTGCCCACTGGTAGCCCAGGAGGTTGAATATCTGCAGCTCCTGGGTAGTGACCTAGGAGCAGGGCGGTAGCATGAGTGACAGCAAACCCCTGGGGGCCCCAGAACCCCCTCCTGCCTGATCACCATCATCCAGCGCCCAGTGTGGTCTCGGCTCCTCAACAAAAATCTCCCGATGAGTCAAATGCACCCAGAAGCATCACCACTGGGGTATTCCTGCTTGAGCAAGTCCCAGGCCTCAGTTTCCTCACCTGCATAATGAGAACACAGGGGCTGCTCTAACTCAGGAGGCTGTCAGGCCAAACAGTGAACACGGAGCAGAAAGGTCAAGTTCAAGTGGGACACTGCGTCCTTGGGCCCCCAGATCAGCACCCTCCATGTCTGCAGGGTTCTCTCACAGCTTGGGGGTGCCCTCCCCTTCCAGGGTGTTCCCACACCCCAGCATTGTGGACGCCAGCCTTGCAGGCTCGGCCGATGGAGGACCAACGCCAGGGAATCAGAGACGCCTAAGAAACCTGCCCTTTTATATGCAGGGGAGACGGACCAGCTCCAAGTCTGGAAATGACTTCAGAGAGCATTTCCTCACTCATTCATTCCTTCATTCACTCACCTAGTCTGTAGGCTGAGTTCTTTGCCAGGAGAAAGTACGACTGAATGCACTGCACCCCTCAATTTCCCCATGTGCCCACTGTGCACCCAGCACTCACTGCCACCAGGAGGGCTGCGGAGACGAGTTCGCCATCCCCACCCAGAGTGAGTGGGGCGGGGGCTGCCGGCTGGAGCCCTGGCACGGGGCCACCTCTGAAGGGTGGAGGAGGGAGAGGAGCCCTTCCCAGCAGCCTCAGGTGTTAGAGGGAGAAGTCAGTCCTCTCACAGCCGGGATGGACTGGACCTGGATGGGTTGAGGTAAGAGCAGCAGAGTTGGGATAGAGGGGAGTGAGGGGGACAGGGTGGCGAGGGGCGATCTCCCTCACACATGGCCCCAGCACTAATGGATGGAGCCCAGTCAGGTAGGCCTGTGTGGATTGGCTCTGTGGTCACCAGGCCTGCTGGTCACAGAAGCCCCTACTGCAGCCAGGATGCTCGGCCCTCTCCCAACACCCCTGCTCTTCTCTGCTGCTCTCAGCCTGTGTCCTGGAGCCCTCATGGAACCCCAGCCAGCCCCCAGGACACAGCTGCTATGGGTGCATCCTGAGCACTGGCCGGAGAGGTGACAGCTATTTCCAAGGGGTCTCAGAGAGGGGGTATTCCAAGTGTGTCCTCTGGGAAGCTGGGTTCTGCCCTAGGAAATAGCTGGAGTGGGGAGTGGGGAGGTGGAAGCAGGCCACAAGCAGGGAATCACATCAGGCAATTTCCGGGGGGATGGAGTCCCCCAGCAGAGTGGCTGGGCAGGACTTCCAGGGAGAGGCTCCAGAATGTTCTTCCCCAGCAGGAGGAAGTAGGCAGTAGGGCCATGAATCATGGCACAGAGTGGAGACCTTGGCAGCGAACTGGGCCAGTTTCAGGGTACATTTCAGGGTCTGATTGAGCAGATGTTAAGCCTTCTCCTCAGTCTGCTGGGTGCTGTCCAGGGAAGCCTGTTCTCTGCAAGGTGGGCACAGCAGCCCCCAGGCCTTTGGGGCACCCAGCTGCGAGAACACTCATGCCCTTAAGACAAAATCTTAGCCCCTCATGTAGTGGGGGCAGTCCGGCCCTGCCATCCAGCCCCACCCTCACTTCACTGGTGCATCCTGAGACCCTGCATCTCTCAACTCTTAAAGCCATGGTCATGTCTCACCACCCAGTTCTCTCAGCATATGCACAGAGCTGGCCTGGGCAGCAAGAGGGTCTGTCTGTCCATCTGTCTGCAGTTGCTGCCTGGAGCTAGGCCACTGCCAGGCCCTAAATGAGCCTCATTGGTACCATCAGGGCTCAGCTGCCCCTAGTATGGCCCCCACTACCCAGAGGAGGCCCACACATAGAAGCTACCCAGTTACACAGATTTGGGGAAAAGAGAGACGAGGATCTAAGGGCAGAGGTCCTGCCTCCCTGACCCAGCCTGACTGGGCAGCTGTGAGCGGGTGGACTTGAACCCCAAGCTGGCAGCCTCCAAGGGGGATGGCCACATGGACTGTCTGCCACAGATGAGGGCCGGGACGGGTGGGTGGAAGGACTGCCATGAGGGGGCAAATATCAGAGGTGGTGAAAAAGGAGCAGGGAGAAGGGGGAGCCCAAGCAAGAACAGCCCACACTGGTGGGAAATTCCTTGGGGGCAGGAAAAAGAAACACACACCCACATGCACACAAGAGCACACACATGCACACACGAGCACACATGTGCACACATGAGTACACACACACAAGCACACACGAGCACACACGAGCACACACAGGGCAGAGCTGGCCAACGGCACCTGTTCTAGACACAGAATGAGCCCCCATCTGGGCACAGGCCTCCCCTTGGTGTCCAGAAGCCCTGACCAATGGGCAGAACACCCGCTCTGCTTGAGCTCCAACAGGTACCATGCACGGAGCGGGGAGGCAAAGTGAGGATGCCCCAGATCCCCCCTCCATCCCACTCCCGACCCAGGCCCAAGGCTGGACTGGCTGTGCAGCCCTGCTGAGGGCTCTCTAAGTCTGAGGGGTAGTCCCCAGGGTCTGCTCACCAAAGAGATACCCCACAGCTGGCAGGGTGGCCAGCACAGGTAGGGCTGGTGGGGCTGTCCTTTGTTTCCAAGCCAAGGTACTGGAAGGCTCTGCATTCCGCGGTGCCCCAGCAGCCTGCTCACCTGTCCCAAAACCTTCCCTGGGCCCTGGATCCCACAAAGCCTGGAGCACAGCCTGGGAAAAGGCCCCACGGTGCTCCGTGGGCTCAGAGCCCGCAAAGGTCACACTATTCTCCAGGGAGAAGGTTCTGAGATGCTCAGGCCTTTGTCCTGAAGTTGGGTAACAAGAAAACTCTCACACTTGTCAAAAAGAGAAAAGAAAAAGAGAGAAAAGAAAGCCAAGGACTCAGTCCACGGCTTCCCCTCTGCTCCCCCTCCCACTACACACAGCGACCTGAGTGGTGGACCATGTCAAGCCTCTTCCTACTCCGCTGCCCCCTCCACCCAGCAGAGCAGGGACAGGGGCATGGCCAGGACAAAAGGCCTTCTGCAGGCATCCACTGCTCTTAGCTATGGCCACTGGTCAGGTGGGGACGCAGCTCTGTCCTGGCACTAGGACTTGCCTGGCTGAGGCTAAAGAATCTGCAGGAAGCCCTGTCCAGGGAAACCCTGTTGCCCTCAAGCCTAGACAGCCTTCCCCCACACCCTACCCAGCTGCAGCCACATCTCCAGAGGCCTGTGGGGTGCCCATCTGTGCCATGGTTGCTCCAAGGCTTGAGGTGGCTCCTTGCTGCTGGCGGAACAGTCCCTGGACCTCACACCTTCTGCAGGCCTGAGTTCTCCATAGATCGCCCACCTACTTCCTCTCCCCCAACCGCCCCAGCACAGAGCCTGACCCGGAGGAAGCTCCAGGAATCCCTTCCTTCCCCCAGGCGGACCTATGTATCTCACCTCCTGCCAGCCATGCCCCCAGGCAAAGGACTGGACCCCCATCTCCAAACTGTGATGGGTCTTCCCATCTCTGCAAGGTGGGGAGGACTTCCTACCCACAGCCTCTCTGAAGCAAATCCCTTCCTTCTCCGCAGCCCTCCAGCTCGAGAGAGCACACCCAAAGACTCCACAAAGCAGCGTTTCCCTTTTAAGACCAGAGACCCAGAGGCCCACCTTCATCTCCTCCCCAGCCCAGTGGCCTCCACTTTCCTTTAGGCCCCTCCTCCTGGGCAGCAGGAGCTCCTGGAAGCTCCAAAGGCAGAACTGAAGGAGGAGAAACTTGGAAGGAGGACTGCCCAAGTCCTCTGACAAAGCTTGGAATTCAAAGGGCCCCGCTAATCCCAGACACAAAAGACAGGGAAGCACAGCCCTGCAAGGGGGCTCCAACCCTCTTCTCCACTCCCCGACTCTTCAGGCCAAGATAAAGGGCAGGGGTGCCCTCCTCCAGCTTGGGGGTGCCAAGGGTGGGCAGAGCGGGGCTCACACACACTCTCCACAGACAGGCCAACACACGGATAGATACACACTCCCAAACTCACCTGAACCTTGGCCCCCAGGGGCTGTCAGATCTAAGAACAGGGACTCCTCAGGTCACTCATTGTGCTGGCTTCACACACACACATACCCTTGCATACACTCGTGCGCACACTTGGGGCCACACACAATTTCGGACACCCGTGGACGCGGCAAGCCTCGGCGCCTCTTCCCAGCTCAGGACTCGGAGATCTCGGACCGGGCCCTCCGACCTGGAGGCTTGTTCTGCTCCAGCAACTTTCAGAAGTTCCCCCAGCACCTGTGAGGCAGCTTGGGACCCCTCTCCGCACCCCCCGGCCGTCCCGCACCGCGCCCCCAACCCGGCCCCGAAGCGCACACACTGCGCACCGGGTCTCAAGGAGGGGCCTTCGGGGTCGCGCACAGGGCTCTGGCTTCCCACTCCCCGCTCCCAGGCGGCGGAGAACTAAGGCAGCAGAAGCGCGTGGGTCCGAGCTGTGCCCAGCCAGGAGCCCGCAAAGACTGCTGAGGACCCAGTGGGCAGAGCTGAGAGCCGGGGGCGGCATCCGGATCCCCTGTGCTCTGGGACTGCTGGGCCCGAGGACGGGTCACCACTCACCAGCTGGAAAGTACAGAGAAAGATGAGAGTGCAGCGGCCGGAGCAGCGGCCCAAGGTATCGGCCCTGCCTTTGGGCGCCGCCTCTGAAAGTCTGCACCAGGGACCACCCGGCGCGCCGGACTACAGACCCTCCGTCAGCCGCCCACGCCCTGCAGCTCCTCACTATCCCACCTCAGCCCCGCCCATGGACCCTCCCCCGGCCCCTCCCTCCAATCCCCGACCCCTCCCCGCAGACTGAAAACCTTCGCAGGCGAGGTCCCGCCCCGAAGCCCCCACCAGTCCTCTGCCCAGCTCCGCCAGGCAGCCAGGGTCCCCCAGCCCAGCCCCGTCTCTCCGAATAACAGCTGTGCCAAGTCTCTCTCCTCTAACTCGGACTCTGGGGGATTCTCGCCAGCTAGGGACTGGGCGCGGAATCCCCTTCTTAAAGGGGCGATGGCGCGGCTTCTCAGGAGGCCTGGAGTTGGAGGCGCCCTGCGGTGGCTCCAGGGCAGACCTGGCACTGCTGCCAACCCACCCCATAGTGTCCAGGATATCCCGCCCCCACCCCATACCTCCTGCACTTGCCCCCAGGCCCTCGCGGGACCCAACCAACCAGCCTCCTTCCTAATGGGGGCCCAGGCACACTCAATCACTGAGGCTTCCTGGGCCAGGTCAAGTGCTCAGAGGTCTGCCTCCTGGAGCTGAGGGCCCAGGAGGAAGAGGAGGGGGTGGCCAGCCTATCGGAGTTCACCTTCCCAGGCACCGTGGGGGGCCTGCAGGCCAGGCCAGGATCAGGCTGGAGGTGGAGGGAGACCCTGGGTTGCAGTCCCTCCTGTGCTAACTGGAGGGAGGACTACACGAGGACCCCCAGGTCACAGGTGTGGAGGTGGGACTGAACAAGAGAGATGGAGGCAGTTAAGGTGGGGGCCAGAGGTGTGGGCACAGCTGGGTTGGGCCTTCTCCCCTGGTCATAGAGAGCCTCTGGGTTCTCTGTCAGTGTGAGTCATGGTCAAGTGTGCCATGCCTGGAGGGGGCACAAGGCCCTGGTTAGACCCCAGGAGGAGCAGGACCCGAACAGAGTGGCCGTATGGGTGGGAGAGGGAAGGGACACACTAGGTGAGGGGCAGCTCAGCAGGTGGAACGTCAGTCCACCTGAAACCCTTCTTCCCTCCCACCCTCAGGCTGAGTTCCTGCTTCTCTGGACAGACAAGTTGCCCTTCACCCTACACTGGTTTCCTCCTTCCTTCCAGCAGCAGTTCCCCACCCCGCCCCAGAGAGAAGAGGAGATGGAAAGAGCCCCACCCAGGCATCTCCAGCATTCATGCCAAGCTGGCTGGGCTCAGGCTGGGCCCCGGGGACACAGAAGGGAGCCACGAAATCCCCACTTCAACTTTGGCCACAGGGAGAGCTCCCCTGACCCCCAAGGAATATGGTGGGCTGTGAGACAGGTGTAGACTGCTTGCTCCCCCACCCCTCAGACTTCTGTTGAGCCCTTGCAGTCCTGGGAACCTGCCTCCCTCTGGGGCTTCAGGGCTGAAGCCTGGGTCTTAGATGCCGCTGGTCAGCACATTCCATCCCTTTGGCCTGTTGTTGGTTCAGAAGTGGACACATGACCCAAGCGACTGCATCTTGGGCTTTTGGCTGGGATGTGAACCACAGAGCTTACAGCATTAGGAGCTGCATATTGGGGACCTTCAGATGAAAATGAGACAGCAGAGCAAACATACAGAGAGAAACCTGGTTCTTAGTAATGCTGTTGAGCTGCTGGATCAAACCTCATCCAAAAGCCAGATTACCACTGGGCTTTTCACCACATGAGCCAATAGCATCCTTTTGTTATTTAAGCCATGTGGGGTTGGGTTTTCTGTATCTAATTAGAATTTGGACAGATTCTTGACTAAGGTAGGCATGGGAAGGGCTAAGGCAGGGGGTATATGGGTCTTCCTGTCATAGCCCTGGGATCTAAGCCCTCAGGTCTGCAATCTGAGAAGCTGTCCCTGTCTTAACACATTCTTGGCTATGACTCCTTAGCCTGAGTAACCAAGTGTCCTCTGGCACAACTGCAAGTTCCTGGGTGTTTTAGGATGAAGACAACTCAGGTTCAGAGACAGCTGTGCTCTGCAGTGATGCATGGTCTCGAGAATCAGCACGGCCACATTCCGACTTCCTTCCACCTCCTTTATCCCAGGGCACAGTTCTTCCCTGTGCATCTTCAGAGCCAGGGGCAGGGGTCAGATAGGCCAGGTCGACCAGGCCTTTCTTCATGTGGGGCCAAGTCCATCCATACAGCAGGCCAGAGGCCAGAGGCCAGGAGTGTGACAGCCCCAGTCTGAGCCAGCCCCATGCCTGTCTCTCAGATGAAGGATGGATCCACTTCAGGGAGACACTGGCTGTGGAAGTGGTCAATGAAGGATAGAAACAGACAGAGCACAGAAACCAGGCAGGTGTCCACTGGCCAGTGAGCATGTGCCCAGCTCCACCACCATATGAAACTGGAAATCAAAGCAGCAGCGACAACACATATGTTCACAGTGTGGCAAAGATGAGCTACCGATGACGCTCAGCCGGGAGGCGTTGTACCTAAGAAACGGGTGCACTGGCATCAGGACATTTGGTACAAGGGCTCTGTGAACAATCTGGTCGAATCCACCAGAGCTGACCCAGCACTCACACAGTGAGAGTCGACACCATGTGGGCATTGCAAAGTGCATCCACAGGCCCACACCCGAGGGGGCCTGTGGTGACTTTGCAGGTGGACTGTGTGGCTTGGGCTGGCCCTTGCCTCGCGGAGCCATTTACTCTGAGGTTTTCATTTTGCTGCTCTTGTGTTCCCTTCAATTTATTCACATCGAGAACTTCAGGAGCCCTGGGGAGGAAACCACTAAGATGATCATGTTACTCTGACTGGAAGTTAATGGACTGCTGGTGGTTCCGAAAGAAAACAAATTACCTATGTGTTTTAGATGGGGCAATAAAACACCTTCAATTTGCAGTTCCATGTTCAGCACCATTCACCATGTCATACCCAGATTTCTCCTCTGTCACTTGGTCATTGTGCCAGACTTGAGACGGCAGAGAAAGGCAAGGGCGCGACAGCTGCTGCAAGGTGGCAGGCTTCCCTGTCCTTGGAGGGCCCTCCCTCTGCTTTTGGCTCTGGAAAAGACCGTGGCCCTAGGCTCCCCAATGGTGGAGTGGGGATTGACTTTTAGCTTTGTAGTCAGAAAACTAAACATCTAGCCTCTGCTCGGTGTTTACTCTTGTTGCTGTTGTTCAGTTGCTCAGTTGGGTCCAACTCTTGCGACCCCATGGACTGCAGCCTGCCAGACTTCCCTGTCTTTCACTATCTCTTAGAGTTTGCTCAAACTCATGTCCATTGAGTCAGTGATGTCATACAACCATCTCATCCTTTGTTGCCTGCTTCTCCTCCTGCCCTCAATCTTTCCCAGCATTGGGATCTTTTCCACTCAGTTGGGTCTTCACGTCAGGTGGCCAAAGGATTGGAACTTCAGCATCAGTCCTTCCAATGAATATTCAGGGCTGATTCCCTTAGAATTGACTGGTTTGATCTCCTGGCTGCCCAAGGGACTCTCGAGAGTCTTCTCCAATACCGAATTCGAAAGCATCAATTCTTCGGCTGTGCCCTTTCCAGGACCACTTTCCCTTTTCCTCTCCTACCTTTCAACGTCCTTCACACCTCCTCCTCCAGGAAGCTCATGTAAGGAATCCAGCACAGGGCTCTGGCTCTCTGAAGCCCAGGGTCTTGTGCTGAAATCTACACTGCCTCACAGTGCCCCTATGTAGACTCTATGAGTGCTCTGTCCACATCACCTCAGCCCTCTTGTTTCTGTGCATGCCAGCGGCTTCTCCCTGTGAGACCTGCTGGCTCCTTCCTGAGGGCTTCCCCTGACTGCAAGATGTGCTCATGCCAAGCTGGGCACAGGGCAGGCTAGACTGGCCAGGAAGCCAAGGTAAACCTCCAGGGCAACTTTCAACCAGCAGTGGAGGGAATTACAAATGAGATATAATTCAGAGTACCTGCAAACACTGGCCCCCTCACACTGCTGCTGGGGCATGAGATGGTGCCCCCATTTTGGAAGACTGATTCACAATTTCTTATGAAATTCAATACACACTTCCCCCATCACCCAAGAACTTTAAGTCTAGGTAATTGTGCAAACAAAATGTTAAGATACACCCACCAAAAGGCTTGTGTGTGAATTTCAGGGTAGCTTTATCCACAATAGTCAAGACCCAGAAATGACTCCATTGTCCAATATGTGAGTGGATAAGTGAGATATGTTCATTGAATGGAATAGTATTCAGCAAAAAAAGGAATGAAGAGCTGAAATATTAAGTGAAAGAAACCATTTGAAAGAGTACTTATTGAATGATTCTGTTTATGTAAAGTTCTAGGACAGGAAAACTAAGAAATGGGGATAAAAATAAGAACAGTAGTTGCCTGTAATGGAAATGTTCTATGGTGGAGGTTACACTGGGGTATCCATTTCTCAAAACCTATTGAGTGTAAATCACTGAATGTAAATTATACCTCAGTAAAAATGTTCATACTGTGCTTAGGCGCTCGGTCTTATCAGACTCTGCAAGTCTGTAGCCTGGCAGGCTCCTCTGTCTATGGGGATTCTCCAGGCAAGAATACTGGAGTGGGTTGCCGTGCCCTATTCCAGGGGATCTTCCCAACCCAGGATGGAACCCAGGTCTCTTGCATTGCAGGCAGATTCTTTACCATCTGAGCCACCAGGGAAGCTCAAGAATACTGGAGTGGGTAGCCTGTCCCTTCTCCAGGGGATCTTCCCGACCCAGGAATCGAAACGGGGTCTCCTGCATTGCGGGCGGATACTTTACCAGCTGAGCTACCAGGCAACTGGATCACTCCAAAAGTTACACAGATCAATGCAGAATGTGTGGATATACAAAAAAGCACAAAGTAAAAACAAAACCAAACATCACTTGCAGTTACACTCCCCAGAGAGAGATCACCAGTCTGGACAGTTACTCTTCCTACAGTCATAGTTCCTATACTTGGGACCCTACTATTTACACTGCTTTGCAGCCTGCTTGCAACATCTCCAGCTGCTCTCCACATCCACCCCCATCCTTCTCTACCTCAGATTACACCTGTGGGCTTGGCCAGTGGGAGGCAAAATCAGGAGACCAGAGGGCAAGAGACCATAGAAGCCGGTATTCACTCCTGTATCTTTTCCTACTGGATCACCTTGGGCTCGCCATGCCCACAACCAGAGATGACAGCGCCTCTGGGGCCGCGGCGCCGAGGACACTGTCCTTCCAGAGTCGGAACCTCTCCCATCCCCTTGGAGCCTGTTGACGTCACAGCTCTGCTGCTCCAGCACTGGGTTCCCGCAGAAGTCCTGCGGTGCCCTAAACCTGCTCACACTCTCCTAATCAGCCCCCTTGTAAGTAAACGCCCATGAATCATCCTAATTTGAGCAGGCCATCTTTATCCCGTCTGAATTCTGACGGGGCAGCGCCGGTGAGAATGACCGTCGGTCCCCAGAACACCGCGGTCCCTGCTGGACTAACAGCTCTGGCACAGCAGCCCGGAGGAGGACGCGTCCCTATAGCGACGGAGCAGGGTCGCGCTTCCGGCCCAGCTGGCAGGACGGAAGTCCCGCCCCCGCCGGCCCGCCCCCGGCTTCCCGTGAGACCCTGCGAAGCGCGACGTAGCCGGAAGCGGGTGGCGACCGGGTGGGCGGCCGGCGCGCGTCCTCTGTGCAGTTCGCGGCGCGGCAGACCCTGGCCCGACCCCCGCCGAGACCCCCGCCCTGACCCCAGCCCGACCAGGCGGAAAGGATCTAGCGCCCTGCCCGGTAAGCGCGCGACCTAGACCTAGAGGTCCTGGTTCCCCCTGGGGCTGGTCCACGGCCCCTCCCGGTGGCCACCCCCGCCAGACCCCCACCCATCTCGAGGCAGCCATCCACAGGATTTGGAAGCGCCGACCTCGCCCTCCCCCAGTCGTTCCGGGGCTGGTCCACGGCCCCCCTTCAAGTCCCCACCCCCCAACGCAGCACCCCTCCTCCGGCCGTCCCCGCCCAGACCCCCACCCACCCTGCAGGGCGCCCCAGATCCCCAACCTTCTTTCCTCTGAGACTGTCACGGGCCCTTGTTCACCTGCACCCCTTCCGTAGGGCCAGCCGGCCCTGCCCCGTCCCCTCCTTCGGATCCAAGACGTGGTCCGGACTTAGGGTCCGGTCAGGCCTCTTTCTGAGTTCTGAAGGGTCTTCCACTCTTCAGAGGGAAGGATCCTCCTCTCGGTGTTGAAGAGGCCTGTCTCATCGGGAGCGGCAGCCACCCCTTGGCCGTGGGTGACGGTGTTGCGGGAGGGAGGGGAAACCGAGAGAGGACTTTGGAATCCTCCCTCAGTTTATGTACCTCTAGTAGAAGGACTGTGTTTCTCATTTGCCCTGTTAAACAGCTTCTCGCCTGCCACAGACGTGAGAGTTAATTGTGCTCATTTGGTGCAAGCTTAAGGGTCCAGCCACCATGGGTTTCTGTGCCAAATGGGGCTGTCATAATGGTCCAGGGGATAAGTAGTGTTGAAGTTGGCCTTGGCATCCCTTCCCCACCCTGCAGAAGTGCACAAGTAACAGTGCTTTAGGATGAGAAACGGTGGTCCTTCCATGTAGGTGCTTTGAGTGCTCAGGTGGTTTCAGAGAAAGATCAGCATGATTTGTCCCTGTCGCTGGTGACAGCCCCAACAGTGTGCTTAAGTCATCCCTTTTAATCTCAGGTCTTGAAGAAGTTTCCACTTAGGGAGCAATGTTCTAGGGTCTGACAAGTGGCTTCTCTCATGAGCTGAGAAAAAATGTCTTGGTTCACCATTTACTGAAGCCTCGTCCTCTTGCAGAGAGCTGTGTGTTACCATCTTGATTTCAAGTATTAAAGCAGGAGTTCTTGGATTCTTTTTCAAGATAAACTTTGGCCACCTCATGCGAAGAGTTGACTCATTGGAAAAGACTCTGATGCTGGGAGGGATTGGGGGCAGGAGGAGAAGGGGACGACAGAGGATGAGATGGCTGGATGGCATCACTGACTCGATGGACGTGAGTCTCAGTGAACTCCGAGAGTTGATGATGGACAGGGAGGCCTGGCGTGCTGCGATTCATGGGGTCGCAAAGAGTCGGACACAACTGAGCGACTGATCTGATCTGATCTGATCTGATGGTTTTGAAAGAAGGTATTTGTTTCTCATGTATTAAAGTTAGGATTTCACAGAATTAAAGGGTCTTCTTATGCAAAAAAACAGTTGCTCTTAAATCCAGCCCACCTCATTCACTTTCATGTGACATGTTTCCCCCGCTGTCATTCTGCCAGTCCTCACTCTGCCTTCTTTTACACAATTACACATTCAGGGCAGGCTCATCCTAGTTTTGACTTCTGTTTGCCTGTGTCCTGTGAGTGTTTGGCATTCTAGATTCAGGAAGCATGGTTGTGGGGACAAGCTGGGTCCCCTTGAGGAGTAACTGAAGGTAACAGGCAGATGCGGACCAAGATGCTCCTGGGTTTTCATGCCGTTGCATTGGCAGGGAAGCTGGTGGGAACAGGCCCCTCTCAGACAGTGGGCGTGAGGTCAGAGGTTGCAAACACTGCTAGCGACGCAGGCGTGTGGCTCTGTCTCTGACAGTGGCCTATGTGTCCTCGACAAGACACGTCCTGCCGGGGAAGCTGGAGGGACAGTGTGCACACTCTGGTCCCAGGACCCCGGCCAGGTTAGGGTTAGTTTACATCCAGCACTGTGCTGGGCACCCTTTCCCTCCCTGGCTTGATTCTTACTGTATCAACTTTCCTGGTCATGAATTAAACAGGCCACCATTGAACTTGAACTTGGCCAAAGCTAGGAGATCTGTGAAGAGATGGCTTTTCTCTTCAGCCCAGGCTGTGTGGCTGCTATTTTCCACAGTGTCCCCATGAGGCATTGTGACAGATCTGCAGGTCTATAGGCCCCTGCCCATGCCCTGCTGTAGCTATGCTCTCTGTCATTTCCGTCCTTCAGATGGCCCCTGGGAGGCCAGCCTCGTCCCATGTCAGTCAGGACCACCGCTTCTGCCCCAGGCCTGGAGCCTCCCTGTGCTGGCTTGAGGCAGGTGGGGCGTTGCCGGGACCAAAAATGTGGGGCTCCCTGACTTCAAGTACCATCAGCCTGAGTCCAGTATGTTGCCCTGAAGGCAGGAAAAGAGATTTAGCAGCCAGTTCTGAGCACATTTTATAAAGCCCAGCCCTTTGCTAGGAGCTTCACTGGAAACCGACATTCCATAAATTACACAGTCTTGATGCGACGTGGTAAGTGGCCTCTAGTAACTGCACGTTGCTGCTCATGATCACTTTATTGGCCTGGCAGCATCCACACTGCTTTGGGCTTTTCCTTGCGCCTGGAGAGCAGGTTCCCACAGTGAGGGGCCTCCACGCTGCCTGTAGTGAGTTGTCCTATTCCCTAACAGCTTCCAAGCAGCTTCTTGGGGTTCCTTGAGGTTATATCTTGTAGTGTGTTTGCACTGGCGGTTGATTTTCTTGTGAAAATCTTGTTTTTCTCAGCACCATGGCCAGCCCAAGAACCAGGAAGGTTCTTAAGGAAGTTCGGGCGCAAGATGAAAACAATGTAAGCATCTGCTTTTCCTCGACACCCAGTTCAGGTTTCAGGAACCTCTCGGGGTAGTGTGTGGTCTTGGGGTCCTCACTCCCTGTCACAGTTGGCCTCATAACCAGCCTCCCTGTTCTTGCTCTTGGGGCCACCACTGGGTCTTGGGGGTCCCTGGGTCCTGCCTCAGCCTCTGGACAAGCCCCTGGACACCCTCCGCAGGTGTGTTTCGAGTGTGGCGCCTTCAACCCACAGTGGGTGAGCGTGACCTATGGCATCTGGATCTGCCTGGAGTGCTCGGGGAAGCACCGTGGGCTTGGGGTTCACCTCAGGTCAGTGCGCAGGGGTGGGGAGGAGTGGGCCCCCATGTAGGTCGGCCCCTTTCACCCCCGGGCTCTGAGTCAGGGGGCGATATAGGTGATGAGGCCAGCCCTCTGCTGTGCAGCTTCGTCCGCTCTGTCACGATGGACAAGTGGAAGGACGTGGAGCTGGAGAAGATGAAGGCGGGCGGGAACGCTCGGTTCCGGGAGTTCCTGGAGTCTCAGGAGGACTACGACCCCTGCTGGTCGCTGCAGGAGAAGTACAGCAGCAGGGCTGCTGCCCTCTTCAGGGACCGGGTGAGGCAGGCCGCCCGCCGCGTGGAGGCTGCTCCGGCCACGGGCACTGAGATCCCCTGTGGTTCTGACCACAACATGGAGGCCGCGTGCCATCTGCGTGGAGACAGCATGCATGGCCTTGGCTCTTCCCACCTGGAGGACTTGGGGGGCCTGTGGTTTACTGGGCTGAGGATGGGCTTTCCTCCCAGATTCCGGGAAGCACTGTGTCCAGACACCTCTGTGCATGCAGCTAAAGCTCCCCTGAGAACTTCAGTGCCTGCGGGGGAGGCCCATCGTTCGGGGTGTAGAAAGAGGGCCTCAGAGACTAAGAGCTTGCCCGTTTGGCGTCCACACCCAGCAGAGCCCCCAGCCCGTGGTGTAAAGCCAGAGGGGCTGTGTGGGGGGCAGGGAGTGCACTGCGGTCAGGAGCATTTAGGCCACCTTGATGGGCCCCTGCTCTCTGACCCAGGTTCCCTTGGCAGGTGGCTGCTCTGGCCGAAGGCAAAGAATGGTCTCTGGAGTCATCACCCGCCCAGAGCTGGACTCCGCCTCAACCCAGGACACTGCTGTCCTCTGCCCACCGGTAGCTCCTCATCCAGCCTTCTGGCCAGCTCTGTGCTGGGTTCAGCCCAGCCCCTTCCTCCTCTCTCTTCAGTAGTGAGATTCTGGTCAGAAGGGCTCCAGACTGTGGCCCAGTGCTTGCTGTGGCCTTGGTCCCCCTGGTTTCCCTGCGGCCCCCCTGCAGGCTCAGGCCGGCATGGAGCCCCTGTGGCCCCCGTCCCCCCAGAGCCGCGCCTCCCTTACTTCTCACCAGTTTCAGCTGCTGAGCCTAAGCTTGAGCTGCCTTCTGCTCAGAGCTTAGTGTTCAGAGGAGCCAGGCATGAGCAGGTGGGCGTGACTGCACCTCCCAGAGACCCCTGCGGGCATGTACCCACCCTCTGTTGGCCTCTTACTTTTGACCCACCATTGCAGAGCCTCTGGCCAGGTGCAGAACTCCACCGCCTCTGGGGACAAGGCTTTTGAAGACTGGCTGAATGATGACCTTGGTTCCTATCAAGGGTAGGGTTTCAGGCGGGCTCAGGGGAGGCTGGGGGCAGGGGGCACTGTGAGAGTGGCTGGGGCTCCTGCCCATGTGTGTGGTGGGTGCAAGATTGGCAGGCCCTGTGGAGTCCTGAGTGGCAGCTTCAGGAGGGTGCTTGAGTGAGAAAACCACTGAGAGAAAGGACGTGATTCCTCCCTGGAACCTGCCTGGCCTGTGGACGAGTGTGTCCCACTTCCGGCAGTGACCTGATATCTGGGTCTGGATGCCTCTGCACCCTGTGGCTGTCAGGAGCAGCAAGCCTGTTGCCTGTGTCCCCCAGGGCCCAGGAGAACCGTTATGTGGGGTTTGGGAACACGGTGCCGCCTCCAAAGAGGGAAGACGACTTCCTCAACAGCGCCATGTCGTCTCTCTACTCGGTGAGGATGCCGTCCCAGTGCCCCCCGCCCCGACGCCCCAGGGCCTCCTGGAGACCAGCCATCCTAGGATTGCAGTGGCCCACTCCCCTTTCCTTCACTGACCTCACACCTTAAAGCTGGGCTTACGGGGTTTAATCCCACTTGTGTTTTGTCTTTCATTTACTTTGGCTACAATGTATAAGACACATGCCCCAGGTTTAACAAGGCATGTTTTCCCCGGAGACCTCGGGCTCTGAGTGGAGCCTGCCTGGCTGCCCCTCCTGGCAGGGCCACCCTGTTGCATGGGTTCTGGGCTGAGTCTGCTCCAGGGGAGAAGGGGCCGTCAGCCTGGCCTGTTTTTCAGAAGCGCCTCCCAGGGTGTGAAGTTTGTGTCCCTGTGTCCCTTCCATCCTACCCCATGAAGCTGAGCATCTTTTGTCAGCTCCTCATGAGGGTCACTCCACATCTCCCCAGGAGGCACAGGCTCAGTGGGGATTTAATCCAAATGACTGGCTTCTGTTGTGGAGGCTCAGGGGAAATGACCTTGGACTCAGAACAGGTTTCATGACCCCTGCGGCCTGGTGGGAAGGCCTGTCTCCAGGGAGTGGACCTGAGCTGCTTCTGGGGCCCCTAGCTGTGTCTTTCCCACGGAGCATGGGTGCGAAGGATGCTCTCCTGTGTCTGCGTGTGGAGCTGCCACATGGCTTGTGTGTGGCTTCCTTGCAGGGCTGGAGCAGCTTTGCTACCGGAGCCAGCAGGTTCGCCTCAGCGGCCAAGGAGGGCGTAAGTACCAGGCTGTCCTGCAACACCACAGGCTAGGCAGCCAGGGGTCCTGACGGGGCTCCAGCCACAAGTTCGTCTGCCCCACGGGGGTTTCTGTGAGTGGCCCCTCTGCCGGGGCCCTGAGAGCACCCAGGGTGCTGGGGAGAGGTGAGAAGTATGACCAGTTGTGCTCAGCAGTGAACAGCAGAGCCCGCTGGACAAGGCCCCACCCCGCCTGGGGGCCCAGAGCGCAAAGGTCGGCGTCGGGCCTGCTCCCTTGCCCTGGGCGCCCCTACCCTACCCTGGTGGTCTAGCTCCTGGGGGAGCAGGGGTAGAGGGCAGCTTTGCGGGGCCTGAGAGCCACTGTGGGGTGAGTGCCAGTCCTCGTGGCCATCAGGAAACGGGCCTGAGCACCCAGGCCCTGCAGATGCGCAGCTCCAGCAGCCAGTGTCGGGCAGCTGATCAGAAAACCCTCTTTGTGCTTCCTTCCAGGCGACAAAGTTCGGGTCCCAAGCAAGTCAGAAGGTACCGGAAGAAACCTTTGCGTTGGCACTATGGGGCTGCTTCTAGGCTGGGTGGCCTCCATGTGCCCTGTGTCAGGGGAGGAGTGTTTTACACCAGCAGTCAGGCGCCCACGGGCCCGCACGAAGTTGTCTCTCAGGCTCCCACATCTGCATGTTACTTCAGGCGCCTGTGGGTTTGGGAGGTGGAGGCCACTCCACCTTGGCCTTGTGGGGAAGGAGGCCCTGTGCTGGGTCTGGGCAGCCGTGGGCGGGAGACCCAGCACCCCCTGGGCATGGGGGTTTTGTCCCAGGGATACAGCGTTCCTCATCTCTATTGGTGTTCCCCCTTCCTGTGGTTGCGTCGGGGCCCGCTGTTTGTCTTGTTTTCAAACCTTGGCTCGCAGTCCTGGTGGTCTCCTGCGTGGTGTCTGGCCCTGGGCTGGGTTCAGGACTTGGGGTAATGGCTTTGGGGGCCGGCGGAGGAGCCTCCGAGCCATGTGGGCCCCTCCCACCCTGAGGGCTGAGCTCCCCCAGCCCCACTCAGGGACGTCTCTAAGCCCCCATTTCACTTGACTTCCACCCAGCCTGCTCCTGTCATCCTGGGAGGGTCAGGTGGGAGGGGTGGGTCTAGAGAGGGTGCGGTGCCCGTGGGACCCTGTCCTGGTTGTCGCGACTGTGGCGCCTACCGCCTTGCTCTCTCTCTTCCCCCACCCCTGTCTCCCCACGCTGTCTGGGTAAAGTTCTGGGGTTCCAAGCAGCAGCCAGAGCTGGTAAGGCCCCGTCTGTGCTTGTGCATGCCCCCTTACCCGCCCCATGTATCCGGCACATGCCTGCACTACAGCCTGCATGTTGGCGCTTCCATGTGCTCACACTCAGAGCTGCTCCCCAGCTTGATGGGCTCCCATTTGAGCATCCGTGTCACAGGCAGGAGGCATGGGATCCAGAGCTCAGGGCTGCCATAGGAGACCAATGAGCCGGAGTACCCTGTGGTCCACAGGGAGTTTTTCGTGGTGTGGTTTAATTATCTTCAGCCAAATAATCTGAAAGAGTCCAGTCCTACTGGCGAGGGCCCCGCACTGTGGTCATCTCCCCATTGTCCTGCCTGCTCCCGACCTGAGCCGCTGGCCTGGCCTGGCCTCCCCCCACCCCCAGCTCCATCCCTTCTGTGTGAGCTCCCTTGGGGGCCCCTGGAGGGCAGATGGGACTGGGAGTACACCTGTCTGTATGAGGGACAGCGGGGGCTCTTCAGGAGCCCAAAGGCCAAGGACGGCAGTGCCCGGCCTCCACGACAGCCAGGAGCATCGTGTGGTGGTGGCTAGGCCTTGCCAGCCACCTTCCCTCCACGGGCAGAGTTCGCCATCCTGAAGAGAACATGCCACAACACGCACACAACTTTTCTTCATCATGTCTTTCCTTCTAACAGGCTTCGGAGTTGGGCCACAGTCTGAATGAGAGCGTCCTCAAACCCGCCCAGGAGAAGGTAACATGGGGAGAACTTCTGGTGTTCAGCTGTGTTCAGTTCCCTGGGCCCTCGTTCGAGGGGCAGTTGCTCCTGGGGCTGTTTGGGTCCTCAGACTCCCTGGTGTCCCTGGGGGACTGGTGCCTATGGGCCCTCATCCTGGGTCAGCGAGGCCTGGCCTTGCACCCTGCTCCTGCGTGGCTGGGCATGCATCCTGCCACTTGCCCTGGAGGCCCAGACAGGCAAGAGGAACATGGGGTGGGCAGGGCAGGGCAGTGCCAGCCTGTGTGGGAGGTAGGGGGCGACGCAGAGAACACCAGGGGTGGGGGTCCAGTGAGACTGGCCCGGGCTGTAGGGTGGTCGGCCGGCCCTCCCTTTTGCTTCTGGGGAGGGGACAGCATAGAGACAGAGCCCCTGGTGCCAGTGCTGGTGGGTGGCAGCCTTCAGTGCAGGCAGTGGGCGACTGCTGGGCTGTGACGACGCTGTTCCCATCTGCCAGGTGAAGGAGGGGAAGATTTTTGATGATGTGTCCAGTGGGTTCTCTGAGTTGGCGTCCAAGGTAGGGCAGCCCCGCCTGACATGCAGGCTTGGCTGGAAGCGTCTCCATGTTCCAAGGCACCCGGAGCCGTGAGCAGGGAGGGCCAGCGCTTCATGCGCGTCTCTTCTTGGCCCAAAGGGCCTGTAGGACCAAGGAGGGTCAGGCAGACGCTCCGGTGCTGACAGCCTGAGGAACATGGAAACCTCTGGACAAGCTCCAGTCCCAGCCACTAACCTGTTGCTATTTTCTTTCATTCTTTTCTTGCTGCGGCCAACCTTCCTGGTGAGTGTGCTGTGGGTGGCCTGCCTCTCTGCCTGGCGCTGTGGGTGGGGGCGCATTCGTCCTGCTTCCTGGCCCAGAGCCTCTCCTCAGGCTCTCCTGGCCGTAGCTTCTTGTGCCCACACGGCAGGCATCCTGCCGTCCCCATCCGATCCTGTCCAGTAAACTGGCCTGAGTTTGGCGGTTCACTGCATTTCTAATCTTCACCCTGGTCTTTGGACACTGCGCAGTCCCAGCAGAGCCCGGCTGAGCCGTCTTCCGCTCTCTTCCAGGTCCAGGGAGTTGGCAGCCGGGGCTGGCGGGACGTCACCACTTTTTTTTCTGGGAGAGCAGAGGATTCATCAGACAGGTATGCTGTGTCCATTCCTGAAGTGGGCTGCCTTCTGACATCTCCCCCAGATCTCAGAGGCAGGGCGTCTCCCCCAGGGTCTTGGGTGACGATCAGAAACCCCTGGAGCCCTGGAGGTGCAGAGAGGCATGTCAGTCCCTCAGCCTCTTACTCTGAAGCCCTGCCTTCTACCTCGGGAGCTACTGCTGCCCAGGTGATGGGGTGGTCTCAGCCTTGCCCTTGTTGGACGGGCTGAGGGAGAGGAAGGGCCACTGGGCTTTGACCCACCTCCTCGGGGTCTCCAGCGCTCAGGGCTCTGCCCAGGCCTTCCTGCTGGGAACCAGGTGGGCCAGCTTTCTCCTCCTCTGACTTGGATGGGACCCTGGGGCTCTGATGGATGAGCTTATGCCCGGCCCAGAGTGGCAGCCACTCTGCCAAGGCGGGTGCTGTTGGTCTGCCTGCTCGTGGACCAGCTGCTTCCTCCCAGCACTGCTGGACGTGTTCAGCGGTGAGGTTGCGGTTGGGTGAGGAATTCTCGTCCTGAGCTGGTTCCACAGTACAGAGAAGGGTCAAGTCTCTGAGTTTTCTTCCCATTATTTGTTGCAGGAAAGTAGTATTTTACATTTTCCTCTGAAACATCCTCCATGTGGGTGGGACTGATGGAGGGTGGGCTCTGGTGGCAAGTGGCCTGAGTCCTTCCATCAGGTTCCACGGCCTCAACTCCATGGAGGAGCCCCCCCGAGGCTGGGCGTCCTCTGCCCAGGAGAACAATGACTCCAGGACCCTGAGGGGCGTGGACCAGGACTCTGGGTTGGAGCTCGGACTTAGCTAGGGAGAGGCTGAGGGGAGGTCAGATGGCTTGGGGCCCCCGTGATGACCTTCCGGTTCTGGGAGCTCAGAGAGCCCTGTCTGTCCCAGACCCCCGGAGGGCCTGAGCTACCAGAACAGCGGTGGGGACAACTCCCAGAACACCCTCGACCAGAGCTTCTGGGAGTCCTTTGGGAGCACCGACCCTGCCAGGGCCCACCGGTCCCCAAGCAGCGACAGCTGGACATGCGCGGATGCCTCGGCTGACAAGAGGAGCTCGGACAGCTGGGATGTGTGGGGCTCGGGCTCTGCGTCTGCGTCCAACAATAGGATCAGCGACAACAGTGACGGTGGGGAGGCCTGGGGGGGTGGCGGGGAGGGCCGGGCCAAAGTCGCCAAGAAGGCCACGCCGCCACCCACGGTGGACGATGGCTGGGACAACCAGGACTGGTAGGGGCCCGAGGCCAGGTGCAGCGGCTGCTCTGCCTCCTCCCTCTTTCCGTTCCACCCAAGAAACGCCGGACGTGCGAGAAGACAGCCTCAGCCGAGACCCAAGAGCCACGTGCCTGTGGGAGTGGGGGCGTTTCTGTGCCCCTGAGCTCGCTTTCCGGGGGACCCAAGCCAGGTGCTGTCACAGGCAGGGCTCCCTGCTGCTGCAGGGCCAGCACACCCAGCCCCTCCCCAGAGAGCTCAGTAATAAACGCTCTCCTGCTGTTGCACGAGGCCACATGTGCTCGAGGCCTGATTTTCCTTGAAGTGACTTTAACTTTCTGTTCGCTCTCTTTTTTTCTTTGCAAGAAATTGCCTGAGGTTTGAGCGCTGCCTCCACCTCCCCTTCCCATTTCTGTCTGCACTAACGCTCACCTGCGGCAGCTTGCCTGGCCTCAGTCCAAACCACTGGTCTCCCATGGGAGCGCTGGGCCCAGGTGGTTGCCAGCCCTGTCCTCCTGGCTGGCTTTGCAGCAAGGGCTGGAGTATCCAGCTCCCCTGCCCCTGTGGGGCTTTGATGTCACAGCAAAGCACCTGGAGACACAGGGTGGTCTGGGCAATCGCCCTCACCAGCGAAGGGGAGAAAGGTCCCCAGTGGGTGTCTGCCTGGGAGAGCAGCTTTGTAAGGACAGACTGGCAGTGCCCCCTCCTCTCCTGGTTAGACATGGGGCAGCCAGCACGTGGCCAGCTGGGCCTTCGTCTTCCTGAAACCTCCTGACCCTGGGCACCTGGGGCCGCTGGAGGTTCTGGACCTCCGGAGCTGTGCCTTCTGGGTTGTTCCGTGTCCTGTCCTGGGGCAGCACTTTGGGGCAATGTGGTCCCTGGTGGGATGGTCTTAGAGCCTGTTCTCAGCTGAGTTCCAGTTGTGATGACCAGGTGGGCCTTTGCCTCTGGACAGCACACCTGTCAGCCGTGCAGCTATCCTCAGCACCCTGGCTGCTGTGTGCTCTCCCGCCCAGGCTCTGTCTCCAGGAGGCCAGGCCAACCACCAATTGGAGCCTGGCCAGCCCTGCTACCTGTCTGCCCCAGGCTTCCTGGCCAAGGCTCCGGGTTGACCAGGAGACACTTCAAGGCTAGTCTGCCCAGCTTAGCTTCCTTTTTGGGAACTTTCCCCAATGACCTGTTCATCTTTCTGGCCCCTGCTTTATATACAAACCCCTCTGCTGCCACTGTGTCCAGTAATCCCACTCCCAGATGGTGGCCCTGCCTAGCAGGCCCAGGCCTGCAAGCCAGATGATGGTGGCTCTCCTGGGTCCCCATACCCTGAGCTGGGCCTGATAGGAAGATAGGGAGCAGGCTTCTTGGGGACTGTCTGGGCGTAGAGGCCCTGCCCCCTGCACCTGCTCTCCAAGGAGCCAGGGAAGCTCTGCTCAGCCCTGAGGGCCCCTTCCTGAACATCAGGACTGGGGTTCTTGGGGCCATCTCCCCACTGCAGAGGTGCCACCTGTATAGGAGTGAGGGTCACAACGGCTGTGCAGCTTCCAGAAGGTTGACAGGACTCACCCAACAGGGGCCAGCCTGGCCCCATCCTTCCCTTTCTGCTGCTGCTGCTGCTAAGTCGCTTCAGTCATGTCCGACTCTGTGTGACCCCATAGACAGCAGCCCACCAGGCTCTGCCGTCCCTGGGATTCTCTAGGCAAGAACACTGGAGTGGGTTGCCAATTTCTTCTCCAATCTTCTCTTTCTGAGGGCAACTCAAACCCTGGCTGAGCTGTGACCCTGCCAGGTGGGCTGTGAGGCTCGGGTGCGTGGAACACCTGCCGGATGCAGGGACTCCTGGGTGGATGCACACGTGTGGGCCTAGATGGGGTCTGGCCGGGAGTGCTGAGGACCTGACTGGCTTGAGAACACCTTGGTGGGCTGTGTGGTTGTGTACACGCGTGTCCTGAGCACCTGTGAGCCACGGGTGTGCAAGGTCATGTGTGTCAGTGCTATCTGAGGCCGCTGGGCCAGGCGCCCTCCACTGACCTCCACTTGGGTCTGCAGGGCCCACCTGCATCCCAGCGCCCAGTGCAGGGCATCCACCAGCTCTGCAGTGTCTGGTGTCCAGCCATGAGTCCGAAGCCATAGGTGGCTCTCAGGCCACAGCAGGTCTCGGGACTACCTTTGCCTCACGTCCTCAGACCCCTCCTGGTTGCAGGAGCACCAACCACAGGGCAGGACGGAGGCCAGAGGGGTCTCAGGCTACCTAGAGCAAGGCTGGAGAGCTGGCTGGATCCAGCAGTGCCTTCCCAGTGGCTGTGGGTCCAGGGAGGAGGACAGGGGCCTCCATGGGAGTTGGAAGGGCCTCACTCTCCAGCAGCATCCAGCCCCTGATACTTGCCCACCAGCCTCTCCTAGTCTCCAGCAAGTATCACAGCCCTCACTGGATGGTGGCCTCTGCTGGCCAGCAGCCCGAGGGCCCTGTGCTGTGCCTGCCTCCCCCAGAGCACCTCTGCCTCCAGAAGCTGAACCCAGAGGGGCCCTGGCACCCTCAGAGCACTTGGGAGAAGGGGCTGGTCCAGGTTGGGGTCGGGCGGTTCTGGGGGGTGTGTCCTGGGGTCCAGCAGTGGAGTGCTTGGGGCCTAGACTGGGTACTTTTCCCTGCCCCCACCACAAGCCTTGGTTGGGTCAGGCTCTGAGGCTGTTGGGTGGGCTGAGAGGGCTCTGGAGGGGCTATGCTTGGCTGGCCTTCACAGACTGCGGAGGGTTGTGGAGAAGGGTTAGGTGCAGAGGAGGCTGGGCAGGGCAGAGCGGGGGTGCCCTGGGCACTGGAGAGTCCCACAAATGGCTCGGGTTTGGGGTCACAGGTCCTGGGAGGCGATGCTGGACGAGAGAGGAGGCTGTGGCTGCTGGTGTGACACTGGCGTCCAGTTGCTGCTCCAGGCTGCCACTCACCGAGGCTGCCAGAAACCCCCTGCCCATTACTCATAGCTTGGCCCCCTGGGGTGACACATGGTGACCTTGGTCCCTGAGGGGCCTCCCCATGGGCTTCTCTGGGACAGGCCCTGTGAAGTGAGGGGTATAGGTGTTTGTCCCTTGGTGCTTTGGGCCCCGCCCTGCAGGGTGATGGGTCCTTCATGCTGTGGCCTGTGTTCCCCAGCTCTTGGGAGAGACATTCTGGGCAGCAGATGGAAGAGCTGGTGGGGGGTGGGGGAAGGGGCGGAGGCTCCGGGTGGGTGGGGCTAGGCCAGAGCAGTGACAAAGGGGCCTCATAAGTCACGGCCTTCCTGTGACTGCAGTGGGACGGGAGCACACGGGACCAGGGGACGCTGCCCGGGGACAGGAGCAGGTTGGTGACTCGTCTGGAGGCTGGGTGGGCAGGGGCTGCTCCCATTAGGGGCTGCTCCAGGTGTGTGATTTGAAGATGAGCTTGACCTTCTAGAGAGGTTTCAGGGTCGGGGGAGCTGAGTTCCTGGGGGTGCAAGGACCGGATGCATGGGGTCTGGTGGGGGTGGGGCCTGGACCCCTAGTGTCACAGGTGGAGGAGGGCAGACACTGTCGAGGGATCCCGATCACAGCCTTGACCTCTGTGCCCCTGGAAGGGTCCCACGGAGGTTCCAGGGAGGGCAGCCTGGTTTCAGAGTGTGGAGGAGGGTCAGAAAGTGAGGTCACCAGGTAAACTGCCTCGTCCTCCAGCCCCTCCACAGCCCAAGGACATTGTGAGCCCCACCGCCAGGGGTGTGGCTGGGCTGGGGGTCCCAGGAGCCTGAGATCCTGCCCTGCGTTCCTCTCTTTTCTGTTAGCAGAGGCCTGGAGGGAGTCCCCCAGGACCCAATCCCCTTCAGGGCTTCCCCCTGACTCACTGAGAAGCCGGCTCTGGGGTAGAGAGGCTGGTGTCCTGGGGGGCGGATTCTCAGCCAGGACACCTCTTCCTGGGCTGGCAAGTGAGCAGCACACCTAGGGTCCTGCTTCAACTGGGGTCCCACCTTGACTTACTCAGGGCTGCAGGCAGGACCGCCCACCTGCCCCCACTTCCTCCCTGGTCTAATGACAAGTGGGCAGAGCAGCAACCAGGCCCCATGTGGGGCTGTCGAGAATGTCACAAGGATGGGATGCAGAAGCTGGTGGTGGGCAGGTGAAGGGCAGCTGACCTGTGGACCCAGGAAGCCCCCCAGGCCTGTTGGACACCAGCTCCTGTAGACAGGAGGGTGGGCGTCCGGAGGTGTCTGGGTGGGGCTCAGTCCCAGGCCCACAAGGGCAAAGATGAACAAACTCTGGCTTAGAGATCAGGAAGGGATGGACTGACGAACGGACAGTCAGACAGGTGGCTGAGTGGCCTCTTCTCCTCCTATAGGCTGCGCACCATGAGCGTCCGCGTGCGCCCTCACCTCGGAGTCGGCCTCTGTCTGTATCTGAGTGTCACCCTGGGGCTCAGCCAGGGACAAGGTGAGGACACGGGTGAGGGTTCCTGGAACTGTGGCTCCTGCCTGGCTCCCCCAGGCCATACCTGCCCAGGGCACAGGCCCCCCTGCGGGACCAATCTCCCTCTGGCCCTGAGCAGCTGCTGCTTCCAGGGGCTCGGGTGCTCAGGGGACAGAGACGGGAAGACAGGACAGCTCTGCCCCCAGCATCACCCTCAACTGTGTGGCTTGACCTTTGGTACTGCGGTTTTTCCTTTTAGTTGGGCTTTTTTTGTCTTATCCATTTGTTAACACAAATGTGCATTAATGCACTGTGCATTTGATTCACTCTTGCATTAGTGATTTTTTTTTCATCATTCTCTGGACACGTTTTTAATTGTGAAATTTTCAAACAACAGAATCTAGAGTGAAAAGTGACCCCCCCGCAACACCCCCAAGGAGAGCCCAAGACGCCGCCTCCAGCAGGTCCCTGATCCTTTCAGCTCATTTATGGCCACGGGCAGCACCTTGGTCAGCTGTCCCCCGTCCAATGAGGGGATGCTCAGCTCCCTATGGGGCGTGTCCCTTTCAGGGTGATGCTCAAACCCGTCAGGGAAGGCTGGGGAGACCAACCTTGGGAGGTGGTGTTTGAGTCACGTAGCGAGCCTCCTCCACACTGCCCCCCAGCCACATCCCTGGCATTTGTCCAGCTCCCACGGGTGCCGAGAGGGTAGGAGACCTCTGAGCTAGTCCTCACGGGGGCGCGGCAGGGACCTGTCACACAGCCACCCAGCCTGGAGTCCTGGCTTCTCTAACTACCTTCTTACTAGCGGCACATCCTCCTGGCTATGATTTTGCTCACAGATGATTGGGGCCTCCATCCCTGGGGCTCTGACAAGATCCCCCAAGGGGACCAAGTCAGTAAGAAACCCCAGACACTCAAGGTAGACAGCACAAGGCACCTGCAGACTCTGGGTGGACTGCGTCGGGGGGTGGTTGGAAGATGGGGGTGGGACCCATAAGTCCAGGCTGCCCTTCTCCGAGAATGGCCCTGTGTGGGGGTGCCCCTGGTGGGGTGCTGTCTCCCCAGTGCCTGCCAAGGCTCCGACCTGCAGACCCAGAAGGCAGCTCGGGATGCCCCCCCAACAACATGTCAGGGGTGCCGGGAGACAGAGGCTCTTCATGAGCTGGGCCCCCCACTCACAAGCGTCTTTTCAAGGCCCCCACTGCTGAGACATTCCTGCCTTTCAGCTCACGCTCCAGGGAGCAGGGGGCCCATCCGGAGGCCCAGCTCAGCTGCTACCCGCTCTGAAGCGGCCATTGTGTCTGCCACGGGCTCCCCCCAGCCCTGCCCTTCCCCTGTGCCCCTGCTCTGAGGGGGGCAGCCAGAAGAAGTCCATCTCTGTCCCCACTTTCCAAAAATAGTCACCCACACCAAGGAGCTGCCGGAAGCTTGGAAGTCAGGCTGTGCTGGAGGGCTCAGGCCTCCATGGCCCCTTCATCCTCCCAGGACGGCCAGGGCACCCGCCCCAGGGAGCCCCCGCCCCCAGGCACCCCCACCTCCTGGGATGTGTGACCATGGCAGCAGGGAGTCTGCAGCTGTGTCTCCACTGCACTTCGGGGACTCAGGCGGGGAATCGGGAGGGGTGGCTGGCTGCAGCTGGCTCTGAGCCTGTCTCCACTGGGTGGGTGGGCAGTTAGGGCCACTCTGGGATGCTGGCCTGAGCCTAAGTCCACAGTGCAGGGCACCCCTTATAGAGCCAGGAGGGCCTCTCTGGACAGAAGTCTCCCCCACCCAGATCTGCCCGGCAGCCTTGGACTGCAAGGGGGACCAGTCCTCCTCCAACCCTGGCTCGGGGGAGGTGGGCTCCTCTTCTCAAAGTTCCCCCCAGTGGCACTGGAGTCCCCTCTGAACCTCGGAGGGGCTGAGCCCCAGAAGGGCCACAGCCTCCTCGGAACCTCAGGATGGGGTCCCACAGCTGGTTGGGGAGGTCACCAAGGAGGATCAGTCCTGACCGCCTGTCCTGCTTCCTCAGCGAGTGGCCGCCTGAGGCTGGCGGTGCTGCCTGAGGACCGGCTGCAGATGAAGTGGAGAGAGTCAGAAGGGAGCAGCCTCGGCTACCTGGTGCAGGTGAAGCCCAGGGCAGGTAGGGGCCTGCGCCTTGCCTCTGTGCAGACCGACGGTGAACACGCTCAGCACGGCGGTCGCAGTGCTGGTTCCCCTGGGCTCTGCCCTACCTCCTCGCTGTCTCCCCACTAGCACAGGGAGGTTGTGGCGGGAGAACAGGGCCCTTAATGTCCCCGCCGTGTGTCCCCACACCTGGCACGTGCAGAAGGCAGTCAACGACTTTGCAAAAAAAGGGCCCTCCCCCAGCTTAGAGTTCTCAGGGCCCTGACAGTGCCAAGCCCGAGTGGCAGACTCGCTCCATTTTAGGAGTTAAGGTTGTTTGACGTTGGGCTTCAGCTGTTTCAAGAGCTGACCTGTCCTCAGAAACCCTTACACCTGGGTGGAGCTCTTCAGGGTCTCAACCCCAAAGAATTAGGGGGGGGGGATGTGCCAAGGATGCACTCTTCAGAGAACCTGCCTGTCCATCCCTCCCTGGAAAGCAGCAGGAACCCAACAGACCTGGGCTTAAATCCTGATTCTGAGCAACTGCGTGACTCGATTTCCCATCTACAAAACGGGTGGGGGCTTGTGAAAATTATGCAGCTTGAGTCACGTGAAGCACCTGGGACCTCACCCTCCTGGCCTGTGCCACCTCCCCATGCAGGGCTGGGCCCAGGCTGGGGGCTGTCCACCTTGCAGGATGTTGGACAGTGGGCAGGCTTGTGAGTCCTTCCTCTCTGAATCCCCTTTCTAGCACCTGAGGTCCAAGAATTGCCAGGTATTCCTGACCTCTGATCAGTCGCTCCTATCGCCTCCGTGGCCGCCTCCCCTGAGAGCATGGCAGCATGCCCTTGGAATTGTTTCTTTGTTTTTAGCATAGACTCACAGTCACACTGGGACGTGCTTACAGGTTCACTGCCATGTGCTATCCAGCCCCTGTGCACAGGCGGCAGGCCCCTCCCCACGTGCAGCCCTGTCTGCACAGACACCTCCATGGTGTCCCCAGCGCTGCTCTGATGGCACCTGGAGAACTTACAGATCCCCCTGTGGACCCTGAGATGAGTCCCTCTGGGGAGGAGCACAGGCCACTCCCATCAGGTCCTAGAGAGAGACACACAGACCTCTCCCCCTACTCCCTCCCCTGGCCCAAAGGGAGGAACTAGGGGAGGGGAAAAAGGGGCGCCAGGCAGATTCCACCACTCCTAACACACATGCACACACACGCACACCTCAGGCATAAGCACACACACGCATGCAGGTACCACCCGCCTCAGCTGCCTCGATCCCTCTCCCCAACCCCACCCTAGGGGACCCAGAGCAGGACGTGATGCTGACCACCAAGACCCCCAAGGCCACTGTGGGGGGCCTGAGCCCCTCCAAGGGGTACACCTTGCAGATCTTTGAGCTCACTGGCTCAGGGAACATCCTGCTGGCTCGCAGGGAGTTTGTGAGTAAGTGCCCTGGGCGTGCATGTGTGCAGAAGAGGCTGGGAGCCCATGGAGCCTGGATGGGCTTTTGTGGGAAGGGTTGCGTGGGCAGCCCCCAGGCCTCTATCCCCCCTGCCGGGCGGTGGGGTCCTGATATCCCATCACATCTCTCTGCAGTCAAGGATCTGAAGAGTAACTCCGTGAGCAGGAGCAGCCAGAGGCCACTGGGGGCAACCCTGGAGCCCACCCCTTCCCTTGTGGGGAGCCCAGACCTTGAGCCCCCAGGGGCCCTGGCCCCAAGCCAAGATCCACCCACGCTTGGTGGAGCCAAGTCGGGGGACGGTATGTGCCTGGGAACAGGGGGCAGTCTTCAGTGCCTCACAGTTTCCACGTGGCCAGGAAGTCCTCCTTCTGTCTGCCCTCACACTCCTGCACTTAAGCTTGGCTGCCCGCTCCTGACTTTACTAACCCTCTGGGACAGGTCATCTGCTGGGAATGTCCTTGGGCCCCAGTGCCTGGTCACACTACCTCGACTTCCCTCAGGTACCCCCCAGCCTGAGTGTGGCTGGTGAGGGGTAACACAGCTGTGATCCCCCCAGGAGTACCTGGTGAGGAGCAGCACCCACCCAGGGGCCCCACAGGGGAGGGCCCTGCTCAGCCCACCCCAGACCTGGAGGGGCCGAACCACGCCAGGACCTCAGCTGGAGGGAGAGGGAAGCCAGGTGAGATGGCTGGGGTGCCAGCATCTGCGGGCTTGAGGGCGGGACCACAGCACAGCATTGCCCATGAGGCCCTGCAGGGGCCTCCCCCTGCAGGAGATGTGCCTCCCCCACCAGACCTGGGATGTTTCTGATTTTGTCTCCCCCATCAGACTTGGAATGGAAAAAGACACCTCCTTCCTTAGACCTCACGTGGGGTCCTGGGGTCCAGGCCCTCTACAGTCTCCCAGTGGACTTGGGGTCTTACAGGGTGGTCTCCCCCACAGTGCAGGGCCTTGAGGCCAGAGGGTGCCTCCCACATTCAGTGAGGGTCTCACCACACCTACCCAGCCAGGAGCCTCCAAGAGGGGGTCTGGCCCTGGCTCTGGGTCTTGGCCTGAAGACACTGTGCAAAGCTCTGGGAGCCCCAGGTCAAGGGGCATGGCTTTGTCTCCAAAGAGCTCCTGGTCCTTAGGACAACCCTCTTCACACACGGTGAGGACTCAGCCTAGAGCTGGTGGAATGAGGGGCCACCTGGCGCTGTCCATGGTGCTGACTCACCCCAGTCGATCCTCTTTGGACAGCCTCTGCCAGCTGTGCCTGGGAGCTGGTGGGTAAGGAAGGTGCAATTTCCCCTTGGACAATTGCGCAGTGACCAGCACTGGCCAGGCCAATAGAGGGTGGAGGTTCCAGAGCAACTAGATGTCCTATGAACCCCCTTTTGGGGGACTCAGGGAGGCTGGGACAGTGGGCTGAGCTTCAAGTGCAGTTTTCTAAGTCTGGTGAGACCCTGGTACCTGTCCCTCAACACTTTGCTGCCCATCTCATTTGAAGCCAGAGTCCTGCAGCCCCTCCCCCTCTACCAACCTCAGGGAAGGAGATCTTGGGGACTGGAGCCCAGCCACAGGCAGTTCAGGGTCCTGTAGCAGTGATGACATTGCCCAACACCTCACCTCCCTCCCCTCCCACCCCAGGCAGACCCCAGTTCCGCTGCACACCCCCCATGCCTGTGGACATGATCTTCCTGGTGGATGGGTCCTGGAGTATAGGCCACAGTCACTTCCAGCAGGTCAAAGACTTCCTGGCCAGCGTCATCGAGCCCTTTGAAATTGGGCCGGGCAAAGTCCAAGTAGGTGGGTCCCAGCCCTGCCCTGTGCCCCGCTGGGGTGGTCCTCACAATTCCACTCCATACCCCCAGCTTTGAGAAGGGAGTGCAAAGTGAGGGAGGAACCAAGGCTAAGTTCTCACCCGACCAGGCAAAACTGAGGTCCCCACCTGCACTGGGAAGACAGCTAGCTCCCAGGGGGACCTTGTGTGGAAAGTGGAGATTTGCAAACATGCCTTCCTGGTGACCTGGGCAAGGCTGTGTGTGTTCTGCCCACCTGCTGTGTGCCCACTCCCCCCACCCCCTGCCAGCCTGATTCAATATAGAGGAGACCCCTCCCCTCCCAGTCTGACTCAGTAGAGTGGGGACTTCTCCCCTTCCAGGTCTGACTCAGTACAGTGGAGCCCCCCAGACTGAGTGGGACCTGAATGCCTTTGGCACCAAGGAGGAAGTGTTGAATGCTGTGCACAACCTCCACTACAGAGGAGGAAACACATTCACAGGTCTGCCTGGCCCCAGCCCCAGCCCCAGCCTCGGCCCCACCCTCGAGGTCCATTCAGGTCTTGTCCCGTGATTAGTCTCCCTTGCAACCACAGATAAGGAGAGGCATGCATGAACCACGCCCGAGTCCTGTGTTTTCATGCCTTTGCAGAGGGCCAGTCTGCCTCGTTCATCCATGGTGAATGTGGCAAGTCGGGCAATACTGCTGAAAACAAGTTGCTCCTCTGGTCAGTAGAGGCTCCTGGGAAGGCCCACCAACAGCTTGGGGGAGCCCTGTTTTCAGCAGTCCTCCTCAGGGGAGAGGACTGCTGACCCAGGCAGACCACACACCCATGGCACAATTCCCTCCCTGATCCCCATTCACCCTGTGCACCCTGCAGCAGCAAGGTGTGGGGTGCTGGCCCCTGGGTCTCGGGTGCCTGTGAGGGAAGGAAGGGGGAATCCTTGCCCTCCAGGCACCCACAGTCTGAAGGGGCCAGGACTGCCCTGGTGGGCAGAGCAGATGGCCAGTGGCTGGTGGAGCCATCGCAGGTGGGCAGGAGAGTGTGTGGGGGCATGAGCACTCTTGCTCTCACTGTGCCCAAGGCCTGGCCCTGACCCACGTGCTGGAGCAGAACCTGAAGCCCAGAGCAGGTCTCCGTCCAGAGGCGGCCAAGCTGGTGATTCTGGTGACAGATGGCAAGTCCCAGGATGATGCCCACGCTGCTGGCCACGTGCTCAAGGGTCTGGGTGTTGACATCTTTGCTGTGGGTGAGCAGCTCCCCCCCGGGCTCTCAGTGGGCATTCTCACAGAACACAGTAGGGTGGCTCCCGGCTCCCCAAGCTGCAGGTCTTGTGGCCTCTGAGCCTCAGCACCTGCTCCCGCCCCCCAACCCCATCTATGAATGGGAGGAAGAGTCCCTGCTCTGAAGACCTGAGTTCCCACCTGGCCAATTGGAGGTGGCCACACAAGTTGGCGTGGGCAGCCTGGCCACTTCCTGGTGAAGTGGCCAGTTGGCAGTGTCATCTGTGGACATGTTTGTGGCCCCTCCCTGTTCCCCACACCATATGCCCTGGGAACCTCTCTCTGCTACCATAGCCAGCCAGTCACTAACTCCATCCCTTGGGAGGGAACTCCAGACCTGGGGGCAGAGTTTCTGGAAGCAGAGACCCTGCTCTGTGCCTGACCCCAGCCCCTGGGTGAACAGGACCCCAAGGAAAGCACACTGACCTCTCTCCTGGCTGCAAGCTCCACAGAGACCTGGGCAGGCATGCCACAGGCACCTTCACACCAACCTGTCTCTCATGGGCACCTGGCCAGGTGACCCCATTCCGGGGCCTGTGGGGTCTGGGGTCCTTGGGAAGGGCTCTCTGCCGACTGGGTGACCAGCAGGGGCCCAGTGGTCCTGACTGCACAACAAACATGGGTGCTGAGTGGGCTAACCCTTCTCTCAACACTGCGGCAGGCGTGAAGAATGCCGACGAAACCGAGTTGAGGCTCCTGGCATCCCAGCCGCTGGACATCACCGTCCACAATGTGCAGGACTTCCCCCAGCTCGGCACACTCTCTGGCCTACTCAGCCGGCTCATCTGCCAGAAGGTCCAGGGCAGGAGCCCGCGTGGGAGCCCAGGTGAGCGACGCGGCTGGGGCAGGGGCAGGGTTGCCACACCAGGTGCAGCCCCACCAGGTCCCCTCCCACTGGGCTCTCAGGGCTCCCAGGACAACTGGGGAGCCCCTGTCCTTCCTGGAAGTGGCCGCCAGGGGGCGCAGGCAGAGCCACTGACACCAGCCTCCCCCTGGGCCTGGGCTCCTCTCCCTCCCACAGCTACACCGGCCCTGGATCCCCCTCCCGCTCCCACAAGGCTGGTCCTGACCCAAGTGACCTCCTCCAGCGTCCTCTTGTCCTGGAGCCCGGCCCCACAGCCGCCCCTCAAGTACCTGATTGTGTGGAGGCCTTCCAAGGGCGGCACCCCCAGGGAGGTGAGCACCGGCCCCCCAGCCCCGCCACCGCAGGCAGGGCTGGAGTAACGCCCACAGGTGATAAAATCAAGGTGAATGAGGAGCAGATGCGGGAGGTTTATGCAACCACGGCCCCAGGCACCCGTGGATGGCAGGGTTGTGCTCACGCCTGTGTGACAGGCTGATGGCCCAGACCTGCTCTGGGGACACAGCTGTGCAGGGAGTGAAGGCTGACCCAGCACCCCTTCCTGCTCCCCTGCACCCCACCGACCTGCTCCTCGCGGCTCCTATTCCAGGTGGTGGTGGAAGGGCCCACCTCGTCAGCACAGCTGCACAACCTGACCTCCAGCACCGAGTACCTGGTCTCTGTGTTCCCCCTCTACAAGGCTGGCGTCGGCGAGGGCCTGCAGGGCCTGGCGACCACAGGTGTGTGCGTGAGCTGAGGGTTGTAGGGGCTCCCCCTCCTGCAGCCTCCCCTTGGAGCCCGGCACCCTCAAGGCGGTCTGAACCCAGGCAGGGTACCACACCCAACAAAGGCCGAGTCACTGGGCCGCTCTGACCCTCAGTGTCCTCTTCTGAGCACAAGTGACATCCTTTGTATCACAACCCTAACACACAGGGACCCATCACTGTTGCTGCCACACTGTGGAGCTCCCACCCTGCCTGGCCTGCAGTTCCCCCAGGACTGCGTGAGACCCGCCACCTGGCGGCTTTATTGAGATACACCCCACAGTCACCTGTTCACAGCGGGTGATACTGTTGTTTTCCATATTGTCCCAGCATTGTGCACCCGTCACCCTGAAGGGGGCCCCACACCTTAGTGGTCACCCCAGTCCTCCCCTCCCCCACAGTCCCTGCCGACCCCTGATCTGCTCTCTGTCTCTGGGGTTTGCGGATCCTGGACCCTCCATCTAAATGGGACCACACAGGCTGTGGCCTCTTAACCCCAGGCCACGGCCCTCTCACCCTCAGGGCAGGTGGCCTTAACAGAAACCTGCGGGGCGGTCCAGAGTGAAATAAGTTCCAGGACTTACAGTCAGTTGTCTGTCCTCCCCTACCCCTGCTGGTCTTCCCCTCTCTGTGTCTCCATCTGGACACACCTAGCCCGCGCCTACCAAGGGACTGACAGGTGTCTGTCCTCCCCCGACTCCCGCTGGTTGATAGGTCTGATTTCTGCCTGCTGCTGCATTTTTAAACTTTCTGCTCCCGTCTCCCCCAGCACCCCTGCCCCCACCCCAGGCGCTGACCCTGGCTGCAGTGACACCCAAAACTGTCCGCCTCACCTGGCAGCCCTCGGCAGAGGCCACCCAGTACCTGGTGCGGTGGTCACCTGCCTCCCCCAAGGGCGAGGAGGAGAGGAGAGAGGTGCGGGGCACAGAGGAGAGGGGGGGCGGGCACGGGGGGAGGAGCATAGGGAAGGGAGGCTGGGGGAAGGGGGCAGGTAGGGTGGGGCCAGCATGAGTGTCCCTGCAGGTGCGGGTGGGGCGGCCGGAGGTGCTGCTGGATGGCCTGGCCCCGGGCAGGGACTATGACGTGTGGGTGCAGAGCCTTCGAGGGGCAGAGATCAGTGAGGCCCAGGGCATCCGTGCCAGGACCCGTGAGTGGATCCCGCAGGTTGCTGCCTACTCTGGTTCCCCCCAACTTTCCACGGTGGGGGACCCCAACCCTATCCAATAGTCCCCCAACCCCGGCTGTCGCCTGCCCTCCCCTGGTACCCATGAGGCAGTCCTAAGGCCTCGGTGTGCCCTGCAGCCGCCCTGACCACCCCCAGACACCTGAGCTTCTCAGACGTGAGTCATGATTCAGCCCGCGTGTCCTGGGAGGGCACCGCAAGACCTGTGCGCCTGTTCAGGGTCAGCTACATCTCGGGCAAGGGAGGCCACTCGGGACAGGTGAGAGCAGGCCTGCATGTCCGGGGAGGGGGGCGATTTGTTCACGGGGACCAGCGCTCTCAGCCTCCCCGACCAGGCCCCTGAATTCAGGGTCAGTGGATGTGACCGCGTCTCCCGAGGCTCAGCCTCAGCAGTGCAGGGGGAGTGGAAGGCAGCTGACCCCACCCCGGCCCTTGTGGGCCCCAGTCCTAGTCAGGGGGGATGAGGCAGAAGTGAAGCAAAGAATTGTAAGAATCCTTACATGTGACAGGCTGGACGGGGTGTGCTGGGGGAGCAGGCCCTGAGAGGTGAAAACACCAGTGTGTTGGGGGAATGGGCAAGACCCCACCCAGGGGCACAGATTCCGCTCCCGGTCCCCTCTCTCCAGTCTGGGAGTGGTTGTGGGGGAGGCCTGGGTCTCCTTCTGGCAGGAGCTGCCCCCCTCAAGCTGCCTGTGTTCCCCCCCACCGCAGACGGAGGTTCCTGGGAACGCCACCTCAGCCATCCTGGGGCCCCTCTCCTCCTCTACCACCTACATGGTCCGCGTCACCTGTCTCTACCCTGGGGGCAGCTCCTCTACACTGACCGGCCGCCTGACCACACGTGAGTGGCAGTCGGGGTGGGGTCCCCAGGCCACCTCCCTCTGCTTCCCTCAGTGATTCAGACCAACACAAGTCAGGTGAGGGCGAGTACCTGGACAGGTGTGGTGGTGGGACCCGGGACCAGTGCCCAGCCCGCAGCCTGCCCTGGGAAAGGGGACCGCAGGCACCGTGAGTGGGGACTGGGGGCCCCTCTGCCACCCCAGCCTCAGTCTCCCTCTTCCAGGGAAAGTCCCCAGCCCGAGCCAGCTGTCGGTGACAGAACTGCCTGGGGACGAAGTCCGGCTTGAGTGGGCGGCCGCGGCGGTGTCCGGCGTGCTTGTCTACCAGATCACGTGGACGCCCCTGGGAGAGGGGAAGGCCCGTGAGGTGTGGGGGGAGTGGACCCTCCCCACCCCAGCTTCTCCCATGAGCCTGGCCCCCAGGGAAGGACACCTCCCCCAGGTGGACACCAGTCCCTCTTCTCCACAGATTTCTGTCCCGGGGAACCTGGGCACGGCCATCCTGCCTGGCCTGGGGAGGCACTCAGAGTATGAGATCACCATCCTGGCCTACTACCGGGACGGGGCCCGCAGTGACCCTGTGTCCCTCCGTTACACCCCCGGTAGGTGGCCCTGCTCTGCCCCAGAACCCCCGACTCCGTGGGCCTGACAGGCAGCCCCTCCAGTCCTGACCCTGCGAGTGGGCCACTGGGTCCACAGAGCCTCCCTGAGTCCTCCAGGCAGGCTTCCCTGGGGTGGCCACGGGTCCAGGTCACTTGGTGTGACACCGCACCCGAGGTGGTTCCACAGCTGGCCTGGTGGCCCTGTCTGGGCCATGGCCACTGGGCTGGGTGGTGGGCATGGTGGGGGCCGTGGAGTGGGAGGGTGGCGGGCATGGTGCAGAGTGGAGGGGAAGCGCTGCCATCTGAGATACCCCACGCCTCATGCTCCCCCGCAGTCAGCCGGAGCCCACCCTCCAACCTGGCCTTGGCCTCAGAGTCGCCTGACAGCCTGCGGGTCAGCTGGACGCCCCCGAGCAGTCACGTGCTCCACTACCGGCTCTCCTACGCGCTGGCCTCAGGCTCTGGACCCGAGAAGTCGGTGGGTCTCCCTGGAGCCGGGGAGGCCATCGCCCCTCACGGGCCACCGCATGCTGGGCTTGGGGAGACATGTCCCATCCTGCCTGTCGAGGGGGCCACTCTTCTGCGATGTGACCCACAGACAGGGAACCAAGATGCCCAAACTAGCGGAGATGCTCAAGTGACCATCTTCACCCCACCCCCGCCCAGATCTCCATTCCAGGACCCGGGAGCCACGTGACGATCCCTGACCTGCTGGCGGCTACCAAGTACCGGGTCCTGGTCTCAGCCATCTATGGAGCAGGGGAGAGCGTGGCGGTGTCTGCCACAGGCCGGACGGGTGAATGGGCGCCAAGATCCCAGATCCCAGCAGACCCTGGCCAGGCCCAGGACCCTGGCAGCCTGGACGTGTGGGCCCTGTGACTCCCAGATGTACCCCGCGTTGCAGAGCTTAGCGAGAGACCCTCTGGTGCAGGATTAAGGCCACTGCAGTCCAGCTGAGCATGTGCAGGCTGGCATAGAGGGAATCGTGGCTGTGGCTGGCCTGCAGAGGCCCGGGGCTGGGGGACGGGCGGTGTTCTTCTGGGTCTGTGTCCAGGAGGTTCAGGGCAGATGTGCAGCTTGTAGGAGTGGGAAGCCGGACACATGCCACAGACGGGCTGGCTGCAGCGTAGCCCAGGGCCCACTCTGGGCTGGCCCCGCCCCCGGGGTCTCAGTGGTCCTTGAGGTCCCACCACCCCCAGGCCAGGACCCAGCTGAGAGGACCCTCAGTATCTGTTTGCTGTTCCTGCTGCTCCTTTCGAAAATCAGACAATCAGAACAGAAGGCCCTTTAGTCAACCACCCCAGCTTCCCCCCGTGTCCCCTCCATGGTGTTGCCCAGTTTTGACTTGAATACCTCCGGGGACAGGGGCCTCACTACCCAGGGCTCAGCACCTTTCGTCTTTTGGGTGGCAGGGAGCCACTTCCTGCCCTGAGAGTCTCAGTTCCCGTCCACACTCATACGTGAACACTCAGAGTGTCCACACAGTGCCTGGAAGTGGAGCAGGCTGGCTCAGCCTGGCCCCAGGACGGTGTGGACCCAGGCACGTCCACATACCCAGGTCTCTCCCGGCCTGCACCTAGGGCATCTCACCTCTCGACGCAGACCCTGTGGGAGCACCCGGCCAGGTGCTGTCTTCCTGGGGGTTGGACACTGTCCCTGTCCTATCCCTGAAGTGTGGGGACCACAGGGCAGGGCATCCAGCCACAAAGGGCCCCTCCCCGCTGACCCTTACCCCTGTCCCCTCTCAGCAGCCTGCCCGGCCCTCCACCTGGATGGCTCCCTCCCAGGTAGGTCCCACTCTGGCGTGGCAGCTGCTCCCCAGCAGCCCCCACCCACTCTTCCTCCTCTGGGTCCTTGTTGGGGGAGGGTGGCCTGGGTTTGGGGTCAGGCAGTCCTGGGGCCCGTGGGTCCTGCGTGGCCTTTGTGAGCCTGTGCTGACCGGGAGGTGGGCGGGCGAGGGGCTGAGCCTGGGTCCACAGCATCACATCTTTACTGCTTGGGTCTGAGACCCTCCCCGGAGAGAAGGCTGACACGTGGGCCCCGCGTGGTCAGGGAGATCTGCCAGGTGGGGGCAGCTAGTAGTGAGGGCGGGGGAGCTATCTTGGTAGCTGGGTCTCCTGAAGGATGTCCAGAGCTGCTCAGACCAAGCTGCAGGGCCGGCCGAGTTGGGGTGGGAGTGGGATGGGCGAGGGTCTGGGCACTGAGACTTGTGGGGAGGTGATGGCTGTGGGCATGGTAGGGCCAGGTTGGTGCTCCCTGCATGTCCTTCCTGAGTCCAGGATAGAGGGAAGGGGGGACCAGACCCCTGAGGCCCGACATCCCTGCACTGTCTCTGTGGCTCCCACACTCCCCTCTCACCAGAAACGTGGTTTTCTACTCTGCCTCCTGCTCACCCCCACCTCCCCTCCTGTCTGATGGCGCCCCCCTCCCAAGGCTTTGACCTGATGGCGGCCTTCGGGCTGGTGGAGAAGGAATATGCCTCCATCCGCGGCGTGGCCATGGACCCCTCGGCCTTTGGCCCCACCAGGACGTTCACACTCTTCAAGGACTCTCAGCTGACCCGGCGGGCCAGGTGGGAGCTGGGGCGGGCCAGAGAGCAGGAGGACACCCTGGGGGAGTCAATTGGGCAGACTCCTGGGGGCACACGGACTCCGGGAATCCGAGTTCCACAAATTAATAAATCTCCTGGAGGTGGGGTGGGAGGGCTTTCCCCAGGTGGCACTTCTGGGCAGGGGCCACCACCTTTGTCTCCCTGAGAACTCCAGCTTCCTGTGTGCTCTAATTTGATCCTGCAAATCTGCACATATCCGGGGTTTGTGAGAAGCCACTGCTTTGTGACTCACCATGACCATGGCTCGGATGGCCCCCGATGTCTGATAATCACCCCACTTCATACACAGAGGTGTCTTTAACCACACGTTGGAACTTCCACATGCACAGCATAATATTTCTTAAGTTAAAATGTTTTAAATTGCAAAGGTAAATCAGGTGCTTTATAATATTGATAGGAATTTGAAAAATACAAATTGCAACTCTGGGGTTGCAAAGAGTGGAGGGCTCCCAGGAGCTGGCAGAGAGTAGGAGCTATGAGGAGAGAATGTGGGGGAAGGGCACTGGAGAAGAACCAGCACGTGCCAAGGGGATGGCCTCCCGTCCCTCCTGTGGGGCCGTCCTGGGGGTCCCAGGCTGCTCCTGTTGAGACCCAATAGGCCAGGAGGAGAGGGGAGTTCCACTGCTGACACTCCCCAGCCTGGCCTCGAGGACCCCACTCTCGGTCCCCGGGGTCTGACCTCCTCTCGGGCCTGTGGTGCCCCTCCTGTTCCCTACAGCGACATCCACCTGGCCACCCTGCCCCCAGAGCACACAGTCGTCTTCCTCCTGCGCCTGCTCCCTGAGACGCCCCGAGAGGCCTTTGCATTGTGGCAGGTGGCAAGCGAGGACTTCCAGCCCATCCTCGGGGTTCTGCTGGACGGTCAGTTGGAGGGGCAGCAGTGGGCCAGGTGATGCTCTGGGGGGTCCTCTCCCGCCTTCCGCGCAGGGGTCTCATGTGATTCTTGTCGCATCCCCCAGCCGGCAGAAAGTCGCTGACCTACTTCAACCGTGACCCCAGGGCCACCTTGCAGGAGGTCACCTTTGACCTGCCTGAAGTGAGGAGGATATTCTTTGGGAGTTTCCACAAGGTACTGGCAAGTCCTGGAAGGACCACCGCTCGTGCCTTCCTGCCTGATACCCTCGGTGCTCCCAGGTTCTGGGACAGACCCCCACTGGGCTCTGCAGGACACAGGCTGCCCTGTCACCATGGCACCCCCCAGAATGCAGGAACTTTGCTCTGCCCTGGATGCCCCCACCCTAATCTGGGTCAAAGAGCATCCAGCCCTTGCTCCTGGTCCCGCAGCCCCTGGGAGGGGCCGTGGGGGTGTCATTGTACAGAACAAAACTGAGGCCCTCTGAGGGGTTTCAGGAGATGTGGGGTGGTCAGGACCCAGACACCAGCCCCGGGAACGGTCCCTGCCCCTCCCTGCTCCAGGCCTGGCCCTTGGACATGGAGGGAGCCCATCCTGGCTGGGGCCCCGGGGAACCTCCTGCTGTCTCCCAGGTGCATGTGGCCGTGGGCCACGCCAGGGTCAGGCTCTACGTGGACTGCCGGAAGGTGGCCGAGAGGCCCATCGGGGAGGCCGGCAGCCTGCCTGCTGCCGGCTTCGTCATGCTGGGCAGGTTGGCCAAAGCCCGGGGCCCCCGGAGCAGCTCCGCCTCGGTGAGCCAGACCATCTGGGGCTGGTGGGCCCCTCCCACCCCCTGTGACAGCCACACCTGACCAACCCCACCCCTCTCTCTTCCTCTCCGAAGTTCCAGCTCCAGGTGCTACAGATCGTGTGCAATGACTCGTGGGCAGAGGAGGACAGGTGCTGCGAGCTCCCAGCATCGGTAGGTGGCCAAGTGCCCACTGAGGGCAAGAGTCTGGGGGTAGACAGGCCATCCAGGTCATCCGGAAGAAGTGTGGACAGGCTTCCTGGAGGAGGTGACCCACAGGGCTGGAGCTGGAGCTCAGGGCAGCTGGATGGGTGTCCTGGAGGCCCTGAGGCAAGGAAAGCTAGAGCAGGCCAGGCAGCCCCCAGCTCCAGGGTGGCTGCTGCCACGTACTCAGGGCCACTGCCCTTTTCTGTGGGCTCAGGCACAGGAAGGGGTCCTCACTGACTCCCCTGTGTGCCCACACTGGGCTTGGCCCTGCCGAGGGCTTGCAAGGGAACGAGAGATGGCATCCTGTCAGCATGCCTGTACCAGGCAGCCAGGAAGGTGGCGGCCAGGACCAGGTCCTCACCCTTTACCCCTCGCCTCCCTGGACCCTGGAGTTAGTGCAGATACTGAGCTCTGGGGTTAAACAAGAGGCGAAGAGGGGGTGCATTTAATGGCGGGGGTCTCCTTTCTCCCAGAAGGAGGGAGAGTCCTGTCCTGCCTTCCCATCTGCCTGTGCATGTTCCTCACAGACCCCTGGGCCCCCAGGCCCCCAAGGACCTCCGGTGAGTCCCGCAGTTCCTCCCTGGGGTAACCAGGGACTCTGGCAACATTTCACTGCCAGTGGTGATGGATATGGTCCCCTCCGCAAGCCCCAGCAGATGTCCCTGGGCCTGCCTCACTGATGGCCAGAGTTCATGAGTGTCCTGGCTGCCTTGTCCACCCCCGGCCCTTGAGTTCCCTCCTAGAAGCCCCTTCCTTCCCACTGCAGCCTTCTCCTGAGCCAGCCCCTCTCTGGTGTTGGAGCCCATATGTTCCCCCTGGGAGTGGGAGCCTAGCCCATCAGGCTGCAGCATGGTGCTGGTCATGGCCTGGCCATGAGTCACAGCTCCAGGCCTGGGCCCCATTGTGGGGCAGGCCCAGACCCTCTGGCCACCTGGAGGGTGCAGGACCCATTTCGGCTGGTGGTCCACAGACCTCTCCAGGGAGGGGCCAGGGCTGGAAGCCATGAGCCCGTGTGTGCGGTAACCAGTGACTGTGGGGAGGCGGCCAGGAGGCACTGGCCCCCGGAATCCCTCCCTCTTCTACCATGAAGGTGGGGACTGGAGTCCAGGGCACTGCCAGGGGGGCCAATGTGCAGCCCGGCCTTAGCCTTGCTTGTGCCTCTTCAGGGCCTCCCCGGGCGGAACGGAGCCCCAGGAGAGCAAGGCTTCCCAGGGCCCAGGGTGAGTCATGGGGCATCCTGGGGGTGGGTGCAGGAGTGAGCGCCCCGCAGTCCAACCCTAGGCAGGAGGGGGACCACAGCCTGGGCACCGTGTGACGGGCAGTCTTGGGCGCCGGCTGGGCCACGTGTGCTCTGCCCTCCCCTGTGTTTCTCCCTTTAGCCGCTCCACCCCCTTGGAAGTTGCTGGCATTTTATTGTTGGATGCATGTCTTCGGGCCCCGTTCGACTGGCTTTTCTCCTTCATTCGAGGAGCTCTAGGTTTTCTGGGAACCCTGTGCCCTGAGCTGTGACTAGTGTACCGAGTCGTGGTCTCCTGACCTGGCTTATGATATGTGTGGCAGGCAGATTTAGGATCCACTTTGTCTTATCGGCTGTGTCGGCTGTGTGGGTCTGTCTCCACGGCTCCTGACTCGCTTTGTATTTAAAGGCCTTCCCTTAGTCTGTGAGGACCACCTCCTCATGGGCCTTGAAGTGCTTCTAGCACCTTCCAGCCTGGAACTGTGGTTCCTCCTTCCTCCCCAGACCACTGCCCCTCGGTCCTCTATTTATTGAGTAGCCATTCCCCCACCCCCGCCACTTCAAATGTGGTCTAATCACATCACCAGCTTTGCACGGAGTCCAGAATCCAAATAGCTCTTCAGACACAGGAGCAGCCACCGTCCTGGCAGGGATGGGTCCAGCTCTACATCCTCTCCCCTAAACCCCCTGTCCTCTCTGTGTATTGTTTTTGGGCCCCATTTCTTACTCAATTACCTTATTTGCAATTGTTTTTTAATTTCATATGGTTTCCTTGGACTTTCCTGGTTTTTATTTACAGCACCTGCGAAAAATCATATCACTGTCTCCTTTTCAATTTTCTCTTTCTTTTTAAAATTTTTTTCTTGCTTATTTCTCTGGTGTGGGTGACACTCCAGAGTTTGTTAAGGAAGCCCGGTGATAGCAGACATGTCCATGTTAGCTTCACAGAAATGCTTCTGGGGTTTGCCCGTTGAGTGTGGGGCCGGCCTGGGAGCTGAGACAGATGGATTTTGTCATGTGATAGTCAAATCCTAACCTTATTTTATTAGGAGACTTTAAAAATCAAGAATGGGTGTTAAATAAGATTTAGTGCCTCATCAGCTGCTCTGAACACAAGCAAATCGTTTTCCTTTTTGGAGCTATTAGTTTGGTGAATGATTTAATCTCTCTCAAATGCTGAACTCTTCCTGCTCCCGCTAGAAGCCGGCATGGTCACTGAGCCCTCACCACTCATTTAACAGGCTGCAGGCTTCTGTGTGCTCATGTTTTATTTAGGATTTTCACATTGATATTCACAAATGGGAATGCCTGTGGTTTTCTTTATAGAATTTGGTGCATTGATATGCTTTAACTCTCAATTATTTGAAAGCATTCTTTAAAAAAAAAAAAAAAACTGCAAATCAAGCCATTTAAATGGTGTTGGTGGCCTCTGTCCCTTAGAGGTTTGGTAGGATGTTTTGGTGTCTGGGGTTCGGAGCTCTGTGACTGGACTGTCAGAGCTGGCCCAGCTCCTAGCTATAGAGTGGGGTTGCAGCAGGACCCTCTCAGGGTGGGCCGTGAGGGTGAAGATGCCTGTGTGTGGGCGGGTCTGCCCCGCCCCCCGACCCAGGGCAGGATCAAAGGAGGGGCTGTAGGAGGAGCCATGTGCCTCCTCAGCCCCCATCTCCCATGTCTCCAGGGAGAGCCCGGGCCACCTGGACAGATGGGACCCGAGGGTCCTGGGGGTCAGCAGGGGTCACCGGGCACCCAGGGCCGCACCATCCAGGGACCCGTGGTAGGTGCTGCATCCCCCCGCCCTGTCCCCCCACCCCCTCCCCTCGCCTTCCCGCCCAGTCCATCTTCCCCCTCCAGGGTCCGCCAGGGGTCAAAGGAGAGAAGGGGGACCATGGACACCCCGGCTTGCAGGTCAGACCATACTGGGGACGCAAGGGCTGTGTGCTTGGAACAGAGCTTCCTCCTCTGGGTTGGACCTCAGCCCCAGCCTGGCCGATCACCTCTGTTCTATTTCAGGGCCACCCCGGCCTCCAGGGCACCCCCGGGAAGATTGGCATCCAGGGACCGAAGGTGGGAGAGAAGCCTGGCTGAAGGGTCTTGAGATGGAGGCAGTGGGGGCTTCCTTCTCTGCCCCACCCTGCCCTCTGCATGGCCTGGCTAGTGGGGAGGGGAGTATCAGTCCATACTGACCGGGGGCAGGTGCAGTCACTGCCCAGGGCGGGGCCAGGCCTTGAGATGGGCCAGCTTCAGCCAGGCACAGGCATGTACCCCCCATAGCTGTGGGTCTTGGTGATCATCATGGGAGGGGCTTTCAGGGGTACCAGCCCTGCCCCCGCCCACCCTTCCTTTGCCCTCAGGGAATGAGAGGCCTGGAGGGGACTGCTGGACTGCCTGGCCCCCCAGGCCCTAGGGTAAGCGCTGCCTCCTCTGTGAGCCCTCCAGCCCTGCACATCCCACTGGCATCCCTCAAGTTTCCTTGAGGCTGAGCTGAACATGGTGACCCAGGGAGGGCCTCTCTCTCCTGGGCTGGGGCAGGGACTTAGACTGCGGTGGGGTGTGTGTCCTGTGCTCAGGAGCACAGAGGTAGCCCCCTCTTCTCACCCCACCAGAGAGATTGGTAGGAAATGCATTTGTGCAGCCCCCAGCCTCGCCTGCACCCTGACGGCACACAGCAGGAAGGTGCCTGAGCCCCTAGTTGGGCCTGGGAAGGGCGGACGGGTGGGTCTGGCTCCCTTCCCACTAGACAGTGGGGGCAACCCCCTCACTCGGAAGTAGCTTCCTCCAAGCCCAGTGTTCCCAGAGGTCCTAGCTGAACTCAGAGCCGGGGAGCTGCTCTGGGTTGGGAACTAGGGCCAGCAGCCCAGACCTGGCCAGGGTCTCCTGGGCTTGGCCTCCCTGGTACCTCACTGGGTACCAGGGAGGCCAAGCTGCCCCTCCTGCAAGAGGCCACCCCTGGGAGGCCTGGCCTGCAGTCACACCTGGACAACTGGGACATATTCCTCTAGAACCAGTGCCAGTGGTCAGGGTGGGCCGGGACTGCCCTGGGTAGGTGAGGAAAGCAGGGCCTGCTGGGTGGGTGTGGGGCTCAGCTGGTGTGAGGCTGGGGACAAGCTGAGGAGTCTGATCTTGGTTCAGGGTGGGGGGACTCGGAGGGAGAGGCCACCCCCGGGGGACAGCCACCAAACCCAACCTCCCACTTTCATAGGGCTTCCAAGGTACTGCGGGGGCTAGGGGCAGCAACGGCGAGCGAGGACCCCCAGGGGCCGTGGGGCCCACAGTAAGTGCCCTCCCCACCCAGCCCAACAGCCAGGGGGGCTAGTCGTGTGCACTGATGCCCAGGGGTGCCCAGCAGCTGGTACATTTGTAAAGCTAGGCTGACACAAAGCTTAGAGCAGAGGGAGCCCTGGACTGCCCCCTGCCAAGCCCAAGACAGAGGAGGGGGACAGGTTGGGGTGGGGCTCCCCAACTTGGGCTCCAGGGGTCAGGGTGGCAGCAGATCTGGCCTGCAGGCTGGGTGGGGCCTGAGGACAGGGAAACCTAAGTCTGCCGGCTGTCTCCCTCTTGCAGCAGCAGAGGTGGGTCCTCTGCTCTCTGGGGACTCCTGGGTCTCTGGGCAGCTGTGGGGTCCAGGCACTTCTCCTTTTCCTCCCACTCAGGGACTGCCGGGGCCCAAGGGGGAGCGAGGAGAGAAGGTGAGTGTGCAGAGTCTGGGGTCCGGGCCGACCCTGGGGGAGCACGGGGAGGCACTGACCCCCACACTGCCTGAGCCGTCAGCCACATGGCCTGTCCTCCCTTGCAGGGAGAGCCACAGTCCCTGGCCACCATCTACCAGCTCGTGGGCCAGGCTTGCGAGTCCGCCATCCAGAGTGAGTGGCCTTGCCTCCTGTGGTGCCCAGTGCCTCTGTCTTCACACTGGAGGGAAGGGAGCCCCGTGCCGGGTCATTGGTGCCCCAGCCTTGAGCAGTTCTCCTGGGCCGCTGCCTCCGGGCAAGGCAGGGAGCAAGGGAGGGTCTCCCAACCCCCACTGACATCTTCCCCCGCCCCCCAGCGCACGTGTTGAAGCTCCATGCCTGCACCCACGAGAGCACCCGGCCCCCCATGCCCATCTTGGAAGCCCCCAGGGCCCTTGGCACAAGCAACAAGGCCCGGCTCCCTGGAGAAGGGGGGCATGGTGGCCCCCACCCTGGGGACAGAGGTACTGGGCGAGGGGTCTTCTCCAGTCCTGGGGCTGTGTGCTCTGAGTGGAGTGGCCATGGGTGAGGGGACAGGTCCTCTCAGCCCACACAGACCTGGGGCTGCCTGGCTGCCTAGGGTCTCCCAAATTCCCCTTCCCCAGCCTCCCAGGAACCCTGAGCTTAGGGCCACTTTCCCCTCCCCCAGCCCTCCCCGCCCTTCCCTCTCTCCTTGCTGGGACACAGTGGGAGGCTTGGTCCAGTGACCTTGTCATGATCCGTCCGTGTAACAGGGCTGCGGCTGCTCACAGCTCAGATGCTGAGATGGATGGACGGGCTGATGAGGGGAGAGGAGCTCACAGTCTTGCTGGTGGGGGTGGGGCTGAGGCTGGCTGGGGGACAGTTCTGCACCCAGGTGGGTGAGAGAGGACGGGGGAGGGGCAAGGGACCCACCCATAGCGCCTTGCCCAGGCCCACACATTTGTGGAAAGAGAGGGGTCCCTGCCCCCCAGCACCCACCACAGTTCCCCAGACACGGCCTTTGCCGTAAGCGCCCCGCTAGTTTGTACCCGCTGTCCAGACAAGGCTGGCAGGTGCTGTCATGATGCCCTCCCCAGCCCCCTCCCTCACCCCCACCACGCTAAACCTCAGCCTTTGAGATGAAACAAGGATCAGAGCCTGTCTGAGGTCAGGGACCGCCAGCCCTAAACTTTCAGCCTCAACTTGAGGGCTGGACCTGCTGCCCCAGGCCCCAGGGGGTTCAGGACCCACCTTTCCTGGGTCAGAGCAGGGCCCCCGAGAAAGGAAGGCAGTGCCCCCTGCACCCCTCACTCAGGCACATCCTCCTTCCCCTTGGGGAAGCCTGGAGCCCTCAGTAAGACAGAGCAGGCAGAGGCGTGGGCAGCCTGGCGTGTGGGGGCCCGTGGGCCCTGGGGGAGCCCAGCAGGACTGCAGGAGGTCCTCATGGGGCTCAGCACCCCGGGGACACCTGGCCAGGCTGGCGAATCGGGGCTGGGGGCCCAAGGGTCAGTGCCCGGAGGAGCACGTTCAGATAGAGGGCTCACTGTCCTACCGGCACCCGGGGCCTGGTGCACATAGCATCATGTCTGATGGTGTCAGCTGTCCACCAGACCTGTCAGCCTCTGCTTCTGCAGGACGGTCCCCCTGCTGCCTCAAGTGAGCCCGCATGTGCCCCTGGATCCTGGACACCCGACATCCGACCCCTGGAGCAGCTGGAGAAGAGGGTCCAGAGGTGCAGGGGGAGGAGGCGGAGGCCGGCCTGGAAACCTTCCCTCTGTGCATTTCCTGCTCAGATAAACACGCATGCTTGTCAAGGGAGGCGGCTGCTCATTGCCGGGGACTCCCCCATCTGCCCCATCCCCCACTGAGTGGAGTCCCACCTTCCCTCCCTGACCCGCTTCTCAGAGACAAGCTGCCGTTCGTCCTTGGTCGTGAGGATCCCTCCACCATGGTCTCCCTCACTGCCTTCTTCCTGTGAGGCCACTGAAGCCTCCAGGCCCTGGTACCCACAGCCCCACCCCTCCAAGGATCAGACCCCACTCAGGGCTCTCAGCCTTGGGCACACTGTGAATCAGCAGGGTGGGGTAGGTTTGGAGAACGTGTCCAGCCCACCCCCAGATGCTGAGGTGACCATCCTGGGCCCAGCCAGGGGCTCCCTACCTCCCTCGTAGTGGCCTCTCTAGTAACATCTTCATGGAACCCCGACCTACTGGCCCCTTACCTTGCCACTGCCCAGTGCGTCTCCCCTCGACCAACCTGGGCACCACAGCCTGTTCAGTGACCACGTCCCTTGGCTCCCCCTCTGCCAGGGAAACCCGCCAGCCATGGGCCCTGGGGAGGCACCTGCTGTGGCCCATTCAGTAGCTCTCTGAACACTAGGAAGAATTTGGGGTGGGGCCAGTGAGGGCTCCAAGGTGACACGGGGGCAGAAGCAGGACAGGCTGGAAGGGGGAGACCGTGGAACGTTCTGGGCAGGGACCCACCTGGGCAGGCTGGGTCTGGGCCTGGCCAGGCCCAGCCCAGAAATGGCAGGAGGAGAGAGCGAACTGAGGACGGGCTGGGCCAGGGGTCAACCCCTGACCTGTACAGGTCAACCCCCTGTAGCAGGGGTGCTGCAGGGAGGGGTCTGAGTTTTGTCCTTGGAGTGTCTGGAAGCCCCTGGGGTTCAAGCACAGGCTGTCGTGACCTGCTGTCTATGTGAACGGCCTGTAGATGAGAATGTGGGTGGCCACCAGCATCACCTTTTGCTGGGTTCAGGGGGCTGGAGAGAGACCAGCCAGGCCCTGGCCCTTCACTGTTTGACCTGACCAAGGGCTGACATGAAGCCTCACAGGACAGTGAAAGTCCCTCCCAAATCTCCCCTCTGCACACACACTCTTGCACCTCCCTGTGTGCGCATACACTCACTCTCACACATCCACACTCGCAGCACTATTTCCAGGTTTGGGAGCCAAGGTAACCTGGGGAAAAATGACATGTGAGCCAAGCACGACTCGGGAGAAGGGGAATATGAGTCCCCGTTTAGTCCTTTAATTTAAAATCACAGTATCTTCAAAGAGTTGGAAGGATGGGTAGTAATAACACAGAGCCAAAATTAACAGGCTTGAGGAAATACAGCATGGAAACATAAAAGGAGAAATAAAGTCAGTGAGGCAGGCTTGGTAATTACAGCCTGACCACAGACAGGCTGAGATCACTAGAGAGGCTACCCAGGAGGCTCAGGAAAGGATAAAATAGCAAAAGCAAGTGTTGCCTCCACACGAGGGGCTCCCAGAGGAAGCAGTGAGTCTATGAGGGGTCGGAATGTTGAAATAGGTGCTTTTTAAAGATTTGAGAATTAAAAAAAAAAAAAAAAAACGATTTGAGAATTAGAAAAAGACTTAAAATCCCAGACTGAAGGGTTCAAAGGGCCAAATGGGACCAGATTTTAAAACACGCCTTTAGATTCACTGATGCAAAAACATAGAGATGGTGGGGAAAGTCTTTAAACCCTTTTCTACAAGAGGACAAGAGCCGCTTGACATCAGAACACGGGAGAAAATGGCCTCAGAGTGTTGAAGGGAAAGGCTTGACCCTTAAACCTGGCAGAACTATTACTGAAACGAATAGGATGAAAATACATCCTGAGACCCAAGCCTAAGAAGGCAGGTCACACAGCACACAGGATCCCTTTGAACCCGGCTGAGGGCAGCTTCAGCAGAAAGGGAAAATCATCAGCACTTAGATTCACTACACCAGAAATCCCTGGTGAGTGGGCTTCCCAGGTGGCGTTAGTGGTAAAGAATCTGCATACCAATGCAGGAGATGTAAGAGACACGGGTTCAATCCCTGGGTCAGGAAGATTCCCCCTGGAGGAGGGGACGGCAACCCACTCCAGTATTCTTGCCTGGAGAATCCCATGGACAGAGGAGCCTGGCGAGCTACAGTCCATAAGGTTGCAAAGAGTCAACACGACTAAAGCAGCTTAGCATGCATGTGACTTAACATGCACACACACCTGGGTGAGTAAAACCTAGTGATGTTTGCCGTTCACGGAACCATCAAGCCCTCCCCAGACCCTCGTGTCCACAGTGACCTAGAACTAGATTCCAGGTTGCTCCAGAATCCCCACGGGGCAGCGAGGTGCTTGCTTTGTCTGGAGGTGGGAGGCCTGATGGAGACAGTTTTCATACCAACTTATCAAGCTCTTAAAGAATACATACGTGCGTGCATCCGTGCTAAGTCGCTTCAGTCATGTCCAACTCTTTGTGACCCCATGGACTGTAGCCCACCAGTCTCCTCTGTCCATGGGATTCTCCAGGCGAGAATACTGGAGTAGGTTGCTGTGCCCTCCTCCAAAGGGTCTTCCCAGCCCAGGGATCAGATCCACTTTTCTTACATTGCATTGGTAGGTGGGTTCTTTACCACTAGCACCACCTGGGAAGAGCTCGAAGACTACAAACAAACACTGTTCTATTAGGGGCAGCCACCAGGAGGGAAAAGACTGAACATATGACCTTCAAGATTAGCCAACTAGACGGCCTAACCAGATACGGGTGGAGCAGAAATTACAATAAGGGGGGGAAGGGGTTAGCTCTTCAAAAGATTGCATTAAAAGGCAAGATACAGCTTCCTGCTTCTAGCCCTGATGGAGTAGCTCACCCCAGACCAAAACCCATTAAAGAGCAGGGAAAATATACAAGGAAACTTTTTAGGCATTTTACTGTGGGATGGTCAGTTCTTCAAGAAACGGTGCTGAAACAACCCTCCCAGGCGGGTCTGGGAGGCACCCAGGTGTCAAGTTATCACAAGACACAGAAAATGAGACACAGTCAACACTAACAGGAAACGGACGCCCAGAGAGACCTGCCCGCAGGCCGGTGGAGGTGATGGAGACACAGACACGTTTTAGTTTATTGGGACAGAAGAACGTGACTCAGCACAACAAACTGCTTACGGATGGGGACAGGGTCACGGTGGGCGCCGACCGCTCCACACCCAGTGGAAGAGCAGAAAGGCCGTGAACTGGGGGCTCCGCTCAGACCAGGGTCACGGTGGGGGAAGCCCCTCTCCGGGGAGGAAACCAGGCATAGGCTGGAGGGGCTGGAGGGGCTGGAGGGGCTGGAGGGGCTGGAGGGGTCTGAGGTCAAATCTAGTTAAAACTCACTGATCTGAGGGCTTAGAACCAGGCATTTTTGTCGTAGGTAAATTTTATGTCAATCAAAAAAAAAAAAACAACAACAAAAATCCCTGGAGGCAAGTAGCCCAAAATAGTGGTCGTGGTTAATTTGGTGGGAATGTGGGTGATCTATTCTGCATGTGGATTTTCTGACTTGTTTTTGAGTCTCAAAGAAAGGAAAACACAGAAACCAGAAAGTGGGGGCTGTTGTCCTTCCTGGGGCTCCTGGTCTCTCCCAACCCAGGAAAGAGCATCTGCACACGGGCCCCAAGGCCCCCACTGCTTCCCCACATCTGGCGCCGGATCCGCTTACGTAAGGAGGATTGGGGTGATGACGTCTGAAATCTGCGTCCGGGCTGCGACCTTGGGGCCCGTCCTGTGTCCTGGTGAGCTGCCAGTCTGGGCTCTCCCCTAGCATCCTGAGAAGATTGGTGCCCCAGTAGCCTCCAGGGGGCAGGTGCCAGTCAGATGGTGTCCTGAATGTCCAGGGTGCTGGTCTGCAGTTCACCAGCAGCCCGGTGGAGGCTGTGAATTCCAGTCTCCTCCACCTGGGCAGTGCCCTCCAGCAGAACCTCTGCAGAAATGTCTTTGAACTTCACTAAATTATTCATTCAATTCTCCCAAGTTCCTCGTGACCCAGGTGCAGCCTCGGGGGAGACCCAGGGCTCCAACCTGCCAGCTACACCCCTGACACACAGGTTCTGGAGAGGCATAGCTTGACCATCACTGGAGAAGGGATTCCTTGGGCCTGGGGAGGCTCCCTCCACCCAGATGTGGCTCCTGGGGGAGGGGCCACATTGTCCAGACCCCACCTGGCATCTGGAGCCTAAGGGCTTGCAAGAATCCGCAGAGCAGGGGCAGCCCACCCCACATTACCACAAGGCCAGTGTTTCCCCGGGGTCTCAGGGGACACTGTGGTGGTCCCTGGTGCTCAGCCTTCATGAGGAGGGGACACTAGGCCCCTGGGGCCATTGCCCTCCAACCTCCCCTGGCCACCTCGGGCAGGGCAACCTCCACATGGTGTGAGGCAGAGGCTTTTGGGCTGTGGAGGGTCCCCTCCACCCCCGCTTCTCAGCCCCTCCCCTGCAAGGCACCACACTCCAGAGGGCCCCAGAGCTAGCCAGACAAGCAGTCCTCAGGGCCTCTGAAGTCACCACAGCTGCCATGTCAGGGAGGTCTTACCTGTCACTATGCCCCAGAGGGGTCCCCTGACTGTGAGCAGAGGGGAAATCAAGGGAGGTGGTGGGTGAGGAGCCCAGATCTGGGTCCCTCACAAAGTCTCAAGTCCATGGGAGACCTAGGGGCATCACCAGGCCAGCAAAGCGTCTGCCCAAGACCCAAGCACCCCTGCCGGGGAGACATCTGGGCTGCCTAGGGCTGAGGGTCCCTCACCCGAAGGGTACCTGCACCTGATTCTCCTCCACGGGGACCATGTCTAACCACTCCAACCCCAAGGCTCCTAGGGTGCAAAATCTGGGCTTTGACTAATGTGCCCAGAGGACACCAAACCCAGCCCCTGCTCAGAACCCCCACTCCCCGGCTTGGGACCCCTCCCAACCACTCAGATACCCCCTGCTTGGACCCTGCCCTGGAAGGTGAGGGTCATGTGTTTGCTGACTCACCTCTGGGGTCAGAGAGAGCAAGCCTGAGGACCCAGGGGTGCCCCAGGCCAGGATCTGTGCCTGGGTCTCAGGGATCCCACAGGGGTCAAGGGCTCTGGGGGCTAAGAGGGGCTGAGGGTGGCTAAGTGGCATGGCCTGGGGATATGCTGGGACGTTTGCTGAGAGCCATCAGCTGCACGTCCTTGTGGGAAGCCATCGTGTCGCCATGCTCTGGTTAAACTTTAATAAGACAGGCAGTGACACCGCCCTGCAGACAAACGGGCATTCACCCATCCCCCAGGGGTCCCAAGGGGTCCCCAGGGGTCCCCAGGGGTCAGAGGCTCCTTCCAAGGCCGTCTCATAGCAGACAGAGGATGGGGGGCAATCTGGTAAGTGGCATGACCCCATCGAGTTCAGGAAGTCCCGAGTCCGGGCCCCTAGATCATGCCGGCCAGCCAGGGAGGCAGGAAGAGGCCAGCAGTCCCCAGCAGGCAGACGATGATGAACACCCAGAGAAAGATGCGGTCAATGACCATGGCCACGTACTTCCAGTCCTCTTTCACCTGCAGACAGACACACACGGTCACTCCCAGCTGCCTCCCTCAGGCCTCGCCACAGCAAGAAACTTCTAGAACCTCTGTTCCTATTCTTGCCACCAGGGTCACCAAGGTTGCAGGCATAGCTGTGCTGGGTAAGGGGTGTGGAGGGGATGCAGCGAAAGGGCTTTGTCTGAAGTCTGGGCTCAGAAACTCTGGGCTGCAGGTGCCAACACTGTCTATGGGGGTGGCAGCAAAGCCACTGAGGGAAATGGGGTCCAGCATGGGGGCCCTACCAATTCCACCAGCCGGGCAGGTGCCTGAGCTCCCAGGAGGTAGTGGTGGGGACGCCTCTGAAGGAAGGCTAGGGTCCAGGCTATGACACGGTGAAGTGTGCTCTGGGTTTTTGATAGTTGGTGGCACCATGGGGACCACCCAGCCCCCGCATTTACAGATGGAGCCAGTGAGGCTGGAGTCAGCAGGCACCCACAGCCCCTCACAGTGCAAGGCAAGGGCCAGAGCATCCTGGATAGTGGTGGGGGGAGCTGACCTCCAGCAAGAAACCCAGGGCAGTGCTCACAGCTGGCTGTCCTTCACTCCTGCCTCTGCCCAGGGCAGGGCTCACGGCTGGCTGCTCAGGTGGCCTGAGCCCCTCATGGTCAGTGGGACGCTCAGGTCTGTCCCCAAAGACCCTGAGGGTGAGGATCAGACGTGAATACAGGCACAGCCCTGTGCTGCCAGCAGGCTCTGAGCGTGCAGTTGCTGGGTGGAGGGCTCCCTGGGGACAAGGGAGGGGACCCCAGGCTCGAGGTGAGGAACGTACTGAGCCCACCACCTGCGGCCACTCCCTGGACCCGACAAGGAAGGTGGCTGACCATCTGGGCTGCAGGGGGTACACAGAGGCCCAGAGGCAGGACAGGTCATGTTACATGTCCACGCTGGGGGAGTGGGTCCCAACCCCACCTGGGGTGCTCCCAGACAAAGCCTTAGGGAGGCCACAGGCGGGTCCTGGGTGGGTGGTTGTCAGCACTTGAGTGACCAGAAAGGAGGGGCACCTGGGCTCCGGCCCGCTGGACCCTAGCAGGGCCCACAGGCCTGGCCAAGGGCAGGCTCAGCCTCCCATTTTGGGGGCCTTGAGAGAAAGAGAACTTTTCACTGTGGTTTTCTGCTCTGATGTTTAAAGTAATCAGCTGCATCGTGACAGTTTTAAGCCAAAGCTGAAAGGGCCGAGTTTATTCTCGGGTAACCAGAGCAAATGGGGTCACTTGAGAGCCAGGGAGCGACAGGACCCTCTGTTCTATGAAGCAGCCAGTGGTGCTGCCGCATCCGAGCAGGAGCAGTCTTTCCAGCCGCCCCCTCGGAGGTTGAAACGCTGCTCACAAAGCCGCCCAGCCCCCATCCCAGGTCGGTTCCTCTGAAGTTGCTTTGCTTCCCAGAACCTGGGCACAATGCCGGAACCAGAACCAGGTTGTGACAGCTGGGCCTGTGATGTGGATGGAGGGGTCTGGGGACAAGGGGCTGGCCCTGCACTAAGAACCACTGGGCGCCTCCGAGATCCTGGTGACACTTCAAAGGCATCGATCTCTTCTCAGCAGCCCCTCAGACCCGCACGTCAGAGCTCCTCAAGAACTGGGGAACACAACGGGCCCAGAGCCAGCGTCTCCCGGTGGAACCTTCCAGAAACCCTCGGATGACTTCACAACCCCTTGGGATTCAGAGGGCAGCTAGGAGACTGACTCGCTTTTAGGTGGGGTGGCCCAGCCACAGGACAGACAGTCCCCAGGGATCATGTGTGTCTGGGAAACGATCACGGGCTGTTCCCGAGGAGGCAGAGGGATGAAGAGGTCGGGGAGGGAACTGCAGTGTCTTGCCTGCCCACAGGCCTTCGTTCCTGCAGGAGGAAGCTGATGTGGGGCAAGGTCACAGCCCAGGTTGAGCGGCCAGTAATGACCAAGCAGACTGAGCGGTGCCCTCCCCCACCCGCCTATGTGCTCCCCTGCCCCACCCCACCCAGGATCTGAACTGGGGCTTGGCCCTCAGCCTGGACTCACCCTTGCAGTCCCTGACTCCACAGGGCCCTGATTATGACCCGTGTCTGAGCACCTGCCCTGCTCATCCAGACCTCAGGCGCCCTCTCTCTGGCCAAGCATGAGGGTGCTGGCCAGAGGGTCCTGGGTGCCAGGCCTGATTTCTCCTCTCCCCGTGCTAGGCCACAGAGGCCACTCAATCTCATCCCATCTCCTCTCAGCACCTCTCACCGCAGACCCTCCCCGGGGGGCCCACAGCAGGGTGGGGGGCACTTGAGGTCAAGGGAGGTGCTCACCAGGTGCAGATGGCACTGGGGGCTGCCTAACACCCCACCTGCAGGCAGGCTCCTTGTGCCCTGAAGCCCAAAGGAGACACAAGAGGTCCACTCTGCTCCAACAGGGCCACAACTGGGGGTACCTCCTGCCCCCAAGCTGATGGAGGCTTGGGGCACAGGGAACAGCCGGGTTGGGGTCCTGGTTTCTCTGTCTTTCACCAGTCACCTCCTCCTTCAAAGTGGATGGGGTGGTGGGGCCCCATGACATGGACAGGGCAGCGGGTCCCCCCCTTCCAGGTGGCTGTGGTGGAGACTTACCGAGAAGTCTGTGTCTTCCGCCTTCAGGTGGTCTGCGATGTACTGGACGCCCTCCACCGCCCGTGCCAGGGCTGGCGACAGGGGCAGGGGTGGTGCTCTGGTGCTGGAGGTCTTGAGTGTGGCATTTGGGGCCCCCGGCTCCTTCCTGCACTGGCATTTGCAGGAGGCAGCCTGGTCTGGGGGCGGGAGCTCGGCTGAGGGGGCCTTGGTCGGAGAGGAGGGGGAGCTATCCGCCAGGTGGGCGGCCGGTGAGGCGGCCTCCTCTCGCGGCCCGCAGTACTGAATGCTCCGGGACCGGCACCGCACACCGTCCTCCACCGCTTTGCTGGGGCTGGACACGTGCTGGACACTTAGGGACCGGCTTTTGGTGAGCCCTGGGGCCTGGGTGCCAGTGAGTGGACGGCAGGGCCCAGGAGATAGGCAGGGGCTGGCCTTCTCGGTCTCTGAAGGCTGCAGAGTCGGCACCTGGTCAGAGGGTGTTGTACGGGCTGGCTGGGGCTTGATGGGCTGGTCCACCCCACAGGTCAGGGACGGAGACCGGGCGGGCTCCCCCTGGGGCTCCGGCCAGAAGTGCGGAGTGCTGGCCGCCTTGTGCATGGACTCGATGAGCCGCCGGCAGTGGTCCTTGACCACAGACGGCCGCTTCATGAAGAGCAGGCGCGGCACGATGTCCAGGAAGACGCGGCGGACCCAGGCGGGCATGGTGTGTGTGCGTGGGGAGCGGTGGTGCACGTTGAGCACGAAGACAGTGATGATGATGGAGAGCGTGACGAAGATCATGGTGAAGAGCAGGTATTCGCCGATGAGCGGGATGACCAGCGAGGTGGATGGGATGATCTCGGTGATGAGCAGCAGGAAGACGGTGAGCGACAGCAACACGGAGATGCAGAGGGTGATCTTCTCCCCGCACTCGGAAGGCAGGTAGAAGACAAGCACGGTGAGGCAGGAGATGAGCAGGCAGGGGATGATGAGGTTGATGGTGTAGAAGAGCGGCAGGCGCCGGATGATGAAGGCGTAGGTGATGTCCGAGTAGACCTCCGCGCAGCACTCGTACTTGCGTGTGTTGTAGGTGCCCACGGCGTCCACGATGACCCACTCACCGCTGTCCCAGAAGTCCAGCTGGTCCACGCGGCTGTGCATGCTCACCAGGTCAATCTTGGCCTTGTCGTAGGTCCAGGACCCGAACTTCATGGTGCAGTTCTGCTGGTCGAAGGGGAAGAAGGTGACGTCGATGCTGCAGGAGCTCTTGTAGATGGCTGGGGGCGTCCACTGCACCCGGCCGTCGTGGAAGAGGTGGGCCTTGGTCAGGTGGGTGACGGCAAAGTCCCCGTCCGCGCTGGGCAGGAGAGAGAGGTGGTGGGTGAGGCACCCGACACCTGAGGTCCAGAGCTCTCATGCCTCTGCCCACTACACCCACCCTCACTTCACAGTGAGGCCTCGCCCGGGACCAGACAGCTCTGGGCTCATTGCTCATGGTGCCCATGTCCAGCTCATTGCTCCCCTGCCCACCTTGCTGTTTCCCCTGCCCTTGGGGGTCACATGCCGTGGAGACTGTCTCAGCAGCCCACACCACACTTGACATCCAAGCCTGACCATGGTGATGACCACGAATATTTGGGGGCTAGAAGGGCCATCCATGCCACATCTGGAGCCCCTGATGCACTAGTGGCCCCAGGGCAGCACACAGAGTGCCTCGTTCCCTGTGGTCACCCTGGAGCTGGACGGAAATCTGACCTGTCTCACCACCTTCTTCTGCTCCAGGCCAGCATTTTCTCCCCCACAGATCCCCCCAAACCTAGAGGCGAGAACCCCCTTCTTGCACAGGTGAAGACTCTGGGGCCCAACAAGGCAAAGACTGGGCCTCCCAGAGGGGGATGTGGACTCCAGCCATCACATCCCAGGCCCTCAGCCCTCCTGCCAGTTCCCTGGCCTCGGGGCTCCCTGTCCACAGACCTGGCAGGCAACAGAGCTAGGGGCTGCTGTCCTGGCCCAGGCCTGGGTCTCCCAGGGACAGCCGTCTAAGATGCCCATGGTGAGGAGAGGGGCATATTGACGCCATGGGGGACCTGGGGACACCTGCCCACAGTCTGCTGAGAACACTGCCTGCCCCCAGGGTCAGCCACTCTCTCCTCTGCTGCTGGAAGTGCCCAGTCCCTAGTCTGAGTCCCAAGCTGTTATTGCCTGGGTCAGGAGGGCCCTCTCTCAGCCTGTTTCCCTGCAAGGCCTGAGCTGCCCACACTGACCACACGGGGCACCCACAGGCAGGTGAGGGAGCAACTGTCCTGGGCTTCGACTCTGAAATGCTGACAGGAGACCTCCCCTCCTCCCACCGGGGACAGCCCCACAGACACTAGTCTCTGAGCCCATGTCTTCACGCTCCTGTGCTAAGGGCACTTCCACCCTGGGCTGGTCCCTTACTCTGCATGTGGGACTCTGGGACCCAGCCACCCAGGGCAACCCCAGGAAGAAGGAGCTTTCCCAAGGGAAGTTGTCACCACCCCCACCTCCCTGCCACCCCACTCCGCCCCCATCACCACTCTAGGAAGTCCTACCCCTCCCCCACAGTGGGCTTTGCATGCCAGGGGACAAAGCACCCCCCAGAAGCTGGCCCAGCAAGCCCAGGGGGAGTGGTCATTGGGACAGCTTGTGGGGAAGAGGTCAACCCTGCCCGTCAGATTCCTGCTCTAGGCCAAAGACGCCATCCACATGAGGCCCTCTGCCTGGCAGGCCAGTGGAGGGAAGCCCCTGTGGACAGCACGGCCTCACGTGCACTCCCTCCAGCCTCGAAGGGGTACCCCCAAAGCTCTCAGAAAAGCCACCCTCAACCCTTCCCCTTGCCTAGCAGCCCGCGCTGACCACTGGGCCACACGCAAGTGCACATGGGCCTGATTCCTGGAAATAGGCCTCCCCAGTGGCCATCTGGCCAACATCACCACCAGCCCTGGGCTCCATCCCTGCCCACGCCCAACCCCCTCCAAAGAGGGCCTTGGTGCCAGCCTCCATCCGCAAGGGAAGCTAGGGGTCCAACCTGCTACCTCTGGGTCTCGGTAGGGAGTCTAGAGAGGGAAGGGGCTGGGCTGCCATCCTGGGGGCTGTATGCCTCCCAGACCTGCTTATTGGTCTCGGTTGAGCAGTCACAGAGCACAATGCTCCCCTGGGTCCCAGAGTCCTGACCCTGGTCCCTGTGTTCTGGGTCAGAGAGGTTCAGGCAGATTCAATGTTGGGTCCCCTAGGGGCTGGGGGAGCTGAGTGGGGACTCCGGGGGGCCTTAGGGGGCCTGGAGGATTCCAGGGCTCAGGGTCTGACCGGGCAGCTTGCAGAGGGACAACAGAGAGTCTGCCCCGCCTCCCACTCTCCAAGCGACCCCCCTTAATGCATCCCTAAAACCCTCTCCTCCACGTGCGGCCGCTCTCCCTGCTGCCATTACTGGAATCAATTAAGCTGCAAGTGGAGCCCAGTCATTCTTAATCAAATAGCATTTGTAGGTCAGGCCCAAGCCCGGGGCCCAGGAAGGCTTTTGTGCAGAAGCACCGGGGTCTGGGTGGGAGGGCAGGGGGCTGTGGGCAGGGGGACCAAGTGCTGCCATTGGCTGTGTTCATCAGTGCTGTGGGGCCGCAGCCACCCAGAGCCTGGGTCTTCCAGCATGGATTCAGCTCTGGGTGAGCTGGCCTGGCAATGACACAGCAGAGACCAGGGACACGGTAGGCTGTCAGGCTGCCCCGAGGTCAAGGACCCAGCCAAGGTCCCAGGAAAGGACAAGTTCAAGGAGGCCAGCCCTCTGGAGCCCATGTCTGCCATGGCAGTGCCCATAGCCCCCTGGCCCCCCAGCACAGAAACACTCTCCAGAGATGAGATTTCAGCTCAGCTCCCACAGCTGGGACACAGCCCTGACAGAGGCTTTGTTTGCGGAGTGTGATGAGCTGGGGTTTGGGGACTTTCGGTGATGTCTGTGCCGGGAGCACAGATGGAGGGGCAGGGGAGGGCGGGGACAGGCATGCTGTTCTGGGGGCTCCCTCTCCACTCCCCTACCCTGCCCTCTGCTCCAGGACTGGGTGACCAATGTGCAGGGGCCCAGCCTCCCCAGACAGGGACTGATTTTGGAACCAACTCCAGCCCGAGGGGGAACTGGGAGGGGCCCTGATCCCTTCCTTGCCCTCCAAGAGACTGAGGCCCCAGGGCTGGCACGGGCAGGGAAGGAGCCCTCAGGCACCTGCAGGCCCCCAGAACCCCCATCTCCTTGCCTCTTTGCCCGTCAATGGGCCTCAGCACCCTCTATCTCCGCCTGGGCCCGAGGGCTGAGCTGTCTGCCTCTTGCTCACGCTGGCTTTGGCAGAGATTCCTGGCGGGGATGTGGCTGGATGTGGCCCCACCCACTAAGGCCCCAGCTCACTTGTTGTACAGGACGATGTCTGGCCGCCAGATGAGCTCAGAGGGGATTCGGATGGAAGTCACGTTCTCATAGTCGGCGGGGTCCCAGTGCAGCTTATAGTCGTGCCATTCCTGCGGGAAGAAAGGAAAGAGGGGGGTCAGAAGAGACGGGTAGGGAGAGGATGGGGAGGGGGCAATGAGGGCTCTCTCCCACTCACCTGCTTCACCCACACATTCGTCGTCATCATCTGGTTCTTCTCATCCTAGGGCACGAACGAGAAGAAGGCAGGTTGTGATCCCCTTTGGTTCAGGACACATCTCTCTGGCCAAGCTTCCATACCCACAAGGACGGGCCAGGGCCGAACATGGGGACTGGGTGACCTCAGGAGGGAGGGAGTGTCTCGCCCCTGGAGGCAACCAAGCCCAGGATGACAGGCCCAGAGGGGACTGAGGGCCACAGGGTAAGTCCCCTTGACCCTTCTAAGAAGGAAAGTGTGGACAGTGTCCAGCTGACTTTACAGGTGGCTGGGCCTGGCCCTCTCCAGCTACGTAAGTAAGGGTGTATGCAGCACCCAGGGCTCCTAGCTGCTGGAGGAGCTGCCCTCTTCCCAGCAGCCCATGCTGGTCCTGCCCACCTGCATCACTGCCTCCCAGCTGGCCAGCCTGCCCCCTCCACTACCCCTGAGCCACCCACTCACTGGCCAAACTGCCTCTCCAGGCCCAGAGCCTCAGGACCTGGAGGTAGATAGGTGAGGGTCAAGAACAGGTGAGGCGGGAGCAGGAGACCCGGCAGGCTCCTCTACAGGTCACTGAGAAGCCCCCTGCCAGGCGAGAAGGGCTGGAACACACACACCACTCACACACACTACACACACACACTGACACTCACATACAACACTCACATGCACGCATACACACTGACACACTCACACACACAACACACACACTCTCACATACAACACTCACATGCACGCATAAACACACACAATACACACACACTCACACATACACACAACACACACACACAGCACACACACACTCATACACTCATATACAACACTCACATGCACGCATACACACTGACACACACATACACACTGACACACACACTCACACAATACACACACGCTCACACACTCATATACAACACTCACATGCATGCGTACACACTGACACACACTGACACACCCACACACACATACTCACACACACAATACACACACACTCATACACACACACTCACACATACTCACATACACACACACACTCCCTGCTCCCTCCTCCCCTCTTCCCAGCCCTCCTCCCCTCTTCCCAGCCCTCCTGTTCACTGGACACAGGCAGTCAGACACCAGCACAGGCTGGAGAAGAACGCCAGCCTCTGTGCATGGATGTAGGGGTCCTCTTACCCCACCCTGAACCTGCAGGGACCATGCAGCACCCAGCCCAGGCAGAGGGCAGCTGGGTTGGGGCTGGAGGGGGCTGGCTCCTTGCAAAAGGTTTGGGGTGGGACACTTGCTGCTGATGGAGGGTACTTCTCAGACAGCAGGGTGCCTGCAGGGCCTGAGGGACAGGGACTGTTCCCCTGGGGAGAGTAGAGGGACTGGACACAGGCTCTGGGGGGCGGTGCTTGAACCAGCCTCTCCCCACTTTATGATGGCCCAACTTTTTCCCTTGTCGGCTCTAGACCAGGGACACACAGGTCGTCAGGATGACTGCTCAGCCCAAAGAAACGCGAGGATGGTCAAGAAGTGAAGCACCCAGTGCCCAGACCAGGGCTGGGGGCAGATGGTTATTCAAAGGCAAGGCCGGGGAGTCTCCCCTCCTGTCCAGGGGACAAGCCCTGGGTCGGCTGGGTCACGGGAAGGGACCACATCTCCTGCCACCCCAGGCACTGCCTTGGTCCTGATCTCCCTCAGGGCCACCTGGGACATGCCGCCAGAGGACACTGAGGATAAGCATGACCTGAGCAGGGCCCGGACACCACTCCAACGACCTTGACCTTGGCAATGCAGTCCTGCAGTGATGCCGCCCCCACCACCACATCCTTCCATTCCCCCAGGGGAAGCTGGCCCGGCTCTGCCCCATTCCCTGCCCCCAGATCAAGCTTCCAGGTGCCGGGCCTGGCCTCCTTCCCCTTGTGCCCACCCCTCACACACCCCCCTTGCAGCTGTCTACCCGTTCACCCCACCCGTATGAAGTGCCCTTCGTACATTCGGGCACCTGAAACGTTAGTCCAAGGCCCAGAGGTGCCCAGGGATTCCCAGCCTCCTCTGCAGGCGTGAACACACACGAACACACACACACCAGGGCACAAACCTGCAGCAAACACTGCAGCCCTTCAAAGAGTGGGCAGGGAGGCGGCCCCTTCCACAAAAGGCCAGCACCCAGGACAGGCAAGGACGTCTCATCAGCACACGTGTGCAGGAGTGTCCTTGGCCAACTCGGCTGCAGACAGTAGGGCTGGAGCAGCTCCTGTCCAGCCCGGTGCTGCCATGGGGCCACTGGTGGGTCCCACACTGGGGTTTCGGGACTGGTGTGCTCCGGCTGTCTCTCCTGGGCAAACTAGGGAGATGGAGGGGAGGAGGATGCTGCGATGTGGGAGTGGGGGGGATGCTGCAACATGGTGGCCGGGGGACGAGAAAACCCCAGGAGCTCAGGCAGGAGGCCAGGCCACAGTGCAGCTGACCCAGAACATGAAGCCACAGCCATACTGGGAATAGTGTTTACGAACGCAGTGGGTCGGAACCCTCGCCATCCTGAGCTGCCTTCTGGCTGCACCCCAGCCAGGAGTACTTTACAAGAAGCATTTGAGGCTTGGTTCCAGGAGGCCTGAGAGCACAGGCCAGGATGGGAGACTGACCGGGTCTCTCTGCTAATGGGGCGCAAGCATGGCTCTTTCTGTCAGTGTGAACGTGGCCACAGCCCCCACCCTTCACCTCCCAAAGCCCCTCGGATGTTGCTGGCTCACTCATCCCATTCCACAGGTGAGAAGGCCAAGGCCCCAGGGGCCACTCAATACACCTGGCACGAGCTGGAAACCAGGATCTCCAGGCTCCGAAACTGGTGGCTCCCCCCCTCACAGAGCCCACTTGGGGTTGGGGTCCTGTCAGGGACATGGGGTGGATATTTGGAGAGATCTACAGCCCCTGGCAGCTCCTCCTGGAACCTGAGCTGACTGGAAACCCCAGTCCAAACCCAGCCAGCCTCAGACCCTCTTGCAGCCAGCAAACCAACTCCTGGAGGACTCCTCCAGGCCAGGCTGGAGCCCACACTCCAAGGCCCTTGGCTGCTGCCCCAGGATGTGCAGCCAACACGCAGTTAGACCCATAGGACAGGCCCCCACCCTGAATGGTCACCCCCACGCCTCCAGAGCTGCAGCCACTCGGAGGCTGGACCTTGACCTCCTCCCAATAGCCTCCTGGGTCCCCATCCAGGGAAGTAAACTCACCTGACAGCCTGTCTGACTCGCCAGGTTGCCCCATTCCAGACAGGTTGGGGGAGCCTCCTGAGCAAGGTGAAGGTCAAGAGGGGCTGCCAGGGCACCACACGGCCCCACCCTGACCAACTCAGTACCAGGACTTACCCCAGACCCTGCACTAGCTCCACAGATGAGTCTCCTGCTCTCTGTCTCTGACAGTCACAGCCCTGATCCCCTGCTGCAAATCTGGGCCTTTAAGCTTTTCTACATGGAGAGGGAGGAATGGGCAGGGCCTTGGAGGGCACTGCATGGAACAGTCCTTGCCCCCCGCATTGCTTAGGTGTATGTGCAGGACTCAGGCAGAGCTGGGACTCAAGTGCAGCCCTCCCAGCTCATCCAGCCCGCTGCCCCCAGCCCCAGGGACATCTCCAGGACTATCCCTCCCTGACACAGGTCGGCCCTGGGTTGCTGACCCCCACCCCATCCCCAGAACCTACCACATCAATGAGCTGCGCGATGGATAGGCCGAAGTGGACAAGAACCGCATCCGAGATGTTAGCCACAGGCCGGGACCACTTATTATAGCCAGAGAAGAGCTTCTTCAGCAGCCGCTCCTCCGCATGAGCCCGGGTCTCTGCATGGCTGCTCACTGGGGGGACACGCGGGTGCGTGGCTCAGGGGAGGGACAGTGGCCATCCAGGCTGCACCCTTGGGCCTCCTGCCAGGCCTCATTCAGCACTTGGGCTCCCTTCCAGCCCCTCAAAGCACATTCCTCCCTCCTATCTCAGGACCTTTGCACCTGCTGCCATACTTCCGTTCGCAGTTTCTCCTCTACCCCAGGGAAGGGAAGCCTTCTGAGCACTGGGTCCATCACTGTGAGAAGGTATCACTGATGTGATGAGTGCTGACTGGACAACTCCCCATCAGACTGTGACTGCGGGAGAGAAGGGCTCTATCTAGAGCTACTAGCACAGTCCTGAGCACCTTGTCTCAAAGCACAAGGCGGGGGTAACCGCAGGACAAGACGGGGCAGGCCCAGGCAGGGAGAGAAGGACGGGGAGTGAGGGCTCCACCCCTGAGGGTTTCCTGTGGCTGCAGCAACCGCAAGTGATCATCCTGGAAGACCATCCTGGATGCATGAGTGACCTGGCACCCCCAGACTGGCACGCTGCATTCCTGGATGGTCTCTCCTCAATGACCAGGTCTGGAGTGAACCTGGGGAGGGGCTTCCTCATTCAGCCCAGCCCAGTGGCCAATCTGTGGTCTGAGAGCTTCCCTGCCACTCTTGGGCACCTGTGCTTCGACCACTGCATCGTGGAGGGCATCTGAGGGCAGGACAGGAGACCCTTGCTTACCTGCTCCTCTCAGCTCAGTCCTGCTCACCTGGGAGTTACAGCTGGACCCATGAGGGCATTCACAAGTACGTCTGGGATCAGTCCTAGACCCGCAGGACCTTCACTCCCAGCCCAGAGCCCCAGCCTGGTCCCTCTGACAGTACAGTATCTCTCCTTCCTCACTGGGGAGGCCAGAGGATTAAATTCCCTCCATGCACCCCTGAAATAGCAAGGTGGCTTCCCAGGGAATGGGGAGGAGCAGGGGCTGGAACCTCGACAGTCCTAGTGAGCCTGGGGGAGCAGAAGGGGTTTGGGTGGGGCCCTGCCAAGGGCAGAGACCAGCCCTCTGATTCCCCAGCCCCCAGGGGTGGGGGGTGGGCAGGCATGGTGCAGCCTGCAAGGAAATTGGGCAGAATGGATAAACGGGGGTGGGCCGCACCTCTCTCCATTCAAGTTGAAGCTTCTGGGTCTAGCTCTTGAAACAGCATCTCCCCCACACCCACCCCAATCCTTTTCTTCGAATTGCCGAACAGGTTAACTCTTTCTTCGCCTGGCTCCGCCCGCGCCCGCAGGACAGTCTTTTGCGTCTGGGGGATGCGGGGTTGGGGGAGCCTCCGCAGCTGCCCCGTTGCGAACACCCGCGGCTTGGGACCGCAGCCAGGAGCCTCCCTCCCTCTGGCTCCGGAGGTCCGAGGCTGCCCTGAACCGGGCGAAAGGGGGTCCTTCCAGCGCCCCGAAACTTACCAGGCAGGAGGCCGGCCCCTAGAAGCAGCAGCAGCAGCGGCGGCAGCGGCGACGTCCCCGGGCCCCCGAGCTCCATGGCGCACAGAGCGGGCTCTAGATGCGGGCGGCTCCCGGCTCTGCCGCGCCCCTGCTCTGAGCTCCCGGCGCACCCAACTTCATGCCCCCCGCGCCGCGCGGGCCGCTCCGTCCGCAAAGCCTCGCTCGGTCGCTCCTCCCTGAGGGAGCGGCGGCGGCTACCGGACCGGGATCGCGGGCTGTGGGCTCCGCGGCGCTGCCCCGCCCGGACCTGCCTGCCTCCAGCCGGCGAGGAGGAGGGGGAGGAGGGACAGGAGGAGGGAGCAGGAGGGAGAGCGAGGACCGGGAGGAGAGGGGGAGGGGGATGCACCGCGAGTCGAGAGAGGGCGCGGGGGCTGAGGTCGACCCGCGCGGGGGCAAAGTTTCCTTTGACCTCCCAGGGCCGGGCACGTGCCCGAGCCACGAGTGGGGGCCCGGCAATCGCTGCGTGCGTCTCGGGGATCCCGGCGCGGGCTGGTTTGCGGACCACGAGACATCAACCCTCACCCTGTCCCCAGCCCCGCGCCTCCACCGCCTGCCTGCAGGGAGGGACGCGCCCCACGTTCTCCGGGCGCCAGGAGGGGCGCCCGAGCGGATGTGGTTAACTTCACCACCCCGGCTCCAGCTGTGCAGTTTGTAAATCACAGGTCCCTGATCGTCTTCCCCAATCAGGCGCTCAGGACAGAATCCTTCCCATCGGCCTGTCCCCCGCGGACCGGGAAGCGTTCAGAAGGGCTTCTACCCGGCAGCCGGCCTTTCTGGGACGAGGAGAACTCTAACGCCCCCTCCCCAGGCGAAGCCGCTTCTTGCCGCCTCCAGGTCGGGCCTGGGCCGGGGTCTGCTGCCCCCGCCTCTGAACGGCCTGCGGCCGGGTGGACTGCGCCGGCGAGAGGGCAGCCCCCATTCCACTCGCGGTGGGCAGCGGCTGAAGGGCGGCTGTGGAGGGTCTCGGTGAGACCCCCGCAGAGCAGTCCGCGGCGCCCCTGGACTAGTCTTGAACTACATCGGCCGCAACCGAGATGACCTGGTGCCACGCTCGATGACCCCGCACGGGCTCCGCCCTTAGGTGGGTCGAGGTGGCCGCCGGCCGAGCAGCAGGTTCTCGAAGGAGGGCCGTGAGGGGCCGCTTTGTGCGGCGGAGCCACAGTCTGCGGCGCGCACACCGCGCTGCTCGGCAAAAACGCGAACCCCGCAGCCATCCGTGTGCAGTTCCTGGGAATCTGCGGCCAGCGCTGGATTGGGGGAATCCAGCTCCCAAACCGGGACTTCGGTTCCGGTCGAGGATGAGGGCAGAGAAGGAGGGGCTGGAGCTGCCCCCGCGCTCCTCCCGCGTTGGCGCCCGGGCCTTGGGGGCACTGAATGATGGTCCCGGAGGCCCCTGGTCCCCGCCCCTCACAGACGATGCTCTGCAAGTAACAGGCTTGGTCCCAAGGTAGCAGCTTCAATCAGGGGAGGCCCCTGCCGCTCCGCATCCCCCAACTCCTGCCCCCTTCCAGCTGGTTTCCCAGTATTCCCTCTTCTCCCTCCTCCCCATCTCCCCTCCCCCCATCTCCCCTCCCCTTCCCCATCTCCCCTCCCCATCCCATTTCCCCTCCCCTCCCCCATCTTCCCTCTCCATCTCTCTTCCCCCTCCCCATTTCCCTCTCCTACCTTCCATTCCGCCCCCCAAGCCCCCTTGCCCCGACTCTGGCCAAATGATCTGAGGCCTCCAAGGTTCCCCACCCGGAGCGATCTGTCCACTCTGGCTGGTGCCTACAGACCTTTCGAAATGCCTGGTCCCGGGCAACTGCCAACCTCAACAGCGACGGTTGCTCCCTTACCCTGTCCACGGGCTCCCTAGATGCTGGCCCAAGCCACTAAGACAGGTGGACGTGGCTCCCACAGCATCCCTATGAGGTGGGTTCTTTTGTTATCTCTGTGTCCCCATGAGGAAATGGATGGACAGAGGGGTTGTGCCACATCCCAAGGTGATGCAGTCAGCACCAGGGTTCCTACTGGGAGGTCTGGGTCTGCACCCTGGCCTCCCCTGGCCTCAGGCGTAGTGTGTCCCAAAGCTGGCCTGTGCCCCTGCAAACTGGTACTCCCCAGTCTGCCCTTCAAGGGGGCTGCCTTCTGGGAGTCCTCCTGGACCATGACCCGCCCACTGCATGGCCTTCCCTCGGACTCCCCGCAGACCCAGAGCCTGCTCCAGTTTGTGGCCTCTTTCCCTTCCCCCATCAGCTCTGTGCCAGGATCCAGAAAGTTCTCTAAGGTGGAGATCTGCCCTAAGATCTAGGAGCCGGGGAGCAGGCCCTCGGATGGCTCACTGGGTACAGGGGGCGAGGAGGGCAAACCTCCCCCCTTGCCTGTCCTGGACCACTCCCCCGACTCACAGTAAACACTTGATCACATGAGGTTCAGAGCCAGGGAACCCCCCTCACAGGGAGAGGACGAGCCCTGGTGTCTCTGGTAGCTCTCTGTCCGTTCCTGCTTGGCGCTGTCCCAGGGCAGGTTTCTGCCCCATGACCTTTTCTTGGTGGCAGAGGCCAGCTGTGCTCCAGGTCCCTCCAAAGTCTCCTCCAACCACCTCAACATCCCTGGGAAGCGGAGGTCAGCCTTCCCTCATCTGGCAACCTAGAAAGGTGAGGTAGGGATGGGATTTGTCTGTCTGATGACATCTGGGTGCTCCTGGGAATGTTAGTTGGAGTCAGGAGAGAGGGTGAACTGGGCCAATCTGTGAAGGCTTCCTGGAGGAAGGGGCACCCAGGAATGCAGCCCCTGGGACCTTGTGTATCTGCTCATAGCTGTGCACGAGGAATCGCCTGGGGAGTTGGCTTAAGTTTCAGACCCTGGCACCCCAGCCTCAGAGAGGACTCATCCTTGGCCAAGGCCCCAATCTCCATCTGCTGACAACCGTCTCTAGACCACCCTGATGCAGGAAGCCTCGGAATCAGAGATGATTGGGCCCAAGGACCAGGCAGAGAGTCAGGCCAGGCCCCCACCCAGCCTGGCATCCTGGCCTGGTCCAGGTGCTACCCTTGCCAGGGGTTGGGGCATGTCTGAATAGGGAGCAAGGCCTGGGCCCTCTCAGGAGCCTGCAGCCTCTCTCAGCCGGGTCAGCTCCGCATCCTTTCCCTGCACCTTGGCCAGCTCACACAGTGGACAAGGAGGCTCTCCATGGCCATTCCCATGGGTGAGTACAGCCAGGGAACTCAGCTGTGGCCAGCAGGCCCATCCCATCCTGTGCTGGAGGCCAGGCTGGGGTGGTGCCCATTGTCAGGGCCCCGACAGGCCCAGTGGAGCGCCCACTGTGTGCCCACACTCACACATCTGTCCAACCTCGTTTGGCTTTCCCCGCGGATTTGCTAATGCAGAGAGATTAATCGGGCCTAACTCATTAATTTGCAAGGCCCTCCCTCCCCACCTGCGCCCGGCTGGAAAGCACTTATTGCAAGAACCTAGTCATCATCCTATCGCTGAATTAGACTCTTACTCCAGGCCTCTAGCCCCTCCCTTCTGCTGCTCCTGAAAGTGCTGTTTCAAGGGAAAGGAAAACCCCCATTCACAAGCCGTAAGACCAGCTTTGGGGAACTGCCCCGAGTCCTGCGGGGTCCTCTGAGGTGGTCTCAGGCAGGGCCTGAGGGCAGGAACAATATGGAACAGGTGCCCTGAAGACCTCTCCCCACACGCTCCCCCGGCCAGTGCCAGGCTGCTGGATACAGTCTCCCTCTCTCCCTCCAGTGACCTCTCCGCCCTCCACCCTGTCCCAAGGACATTGCCATGGTAACCAGTTGTTGGCATAAACAGAGGTTGGAATTAAAGGTGGGGTCTTAGGCTGGGTCAGGAGCTGAGGAGATAGCAGGGAGGACCTGGGAGTGGACCAGAGGGGGTCCATCGGCACCAGGCCCCGTGTGAGCCCAAGGGCAGTGCTGGGAGCCCAGCAGACCAGGAGAAGGGGACCTGCCTATACATCCACCCACGGGGGATTTCCTCTCCAGCCTTTCAGCCAGGCTCACCCATAGGGGAGGGGATGGTCCATCCTGACACCAACCCCACCCCCCTTCACCTCCCAGGCCCACCCTGCTCCCTCCCTCTCTCTAGCCTTTTTCTGTCAGCACCACCCCCACACACAACCCAGCCATGGAGGTCCTTTAAGACCCAAACACCCCTGAGAGGGGCCACTAGACAGCGCAGAGCTCCCCTTGGATGGATTTCTCACCCCACCTCCATTCTGCTCTGTGACAGTGCTTCCCTCTCTTCCTAGAATCTTCATTCCCCGACATCACATCTATGGGCCCCTCCCCTGCTCCCCGCTGACCCCCTCACCAATAATGGAGGCTCTAGGCTTTGCAAACATACACACACACACACACACACACCTGGCACTTAGCAGAGCTGGTAAACGTGTTGAATGCATGGATGGATGGATGAGTGGGGAGTGGATGTTTGGTAAGAGGACATGAGGGAGGCTGGGTCCACAGGGAGCCCCTGTGTGTCACTTGTCAACCCCACCCTGGCTGAACCCCACATATTCAGGCTGAGAGGATCCAGGCATTCAGGGTTGGTCCTGGCATCCAGGCAGTTGCTTCCAGGAGGGAGGGATTGTAACTATGTTGGCTGAGGCAAAAGGAAGGATGCTGGGAGTTGGAGAGGGTTCAGAGATCTCCTGTCTCCTCATCCTTTCCCCATCTTTCATCAGAAATTAATCCGGAGTGAGACTAATGGCCTTGCCTCCCTGGTCCTGGCAAGCCACCCTGCCCTCCTTCAGGTCAGAGGTCATGCCCACTCCTTGCAGTGGAACCCTGCCCCACCGGAGCCCCAGGCTGGCCCTTGCACCATCTCTCTGGGGCTGTTAGGAAGATCCTGGCCTGGCCTGGGGATCAAATCCCCCAGCAGAAGTCCTGGTCAAGTACACATGAGAGTGAGGCCCTGAGGGAGGGGTGCAGTGTCCAGCCCACAGGTCACTCTAACTGCCACAGGGAAACATGCAGCCTCCTGGCCCTGGAGTCCTCCTGCTGTCAGCACCACGGACAGCTCCACTCCTGCTCCAGCCTCCCATGTGCGTGCTCAGTCGTGACAGACTCTCTGCGACCCCATGAACTATAGTCCACCAGGCTCCTCTGTCTGTGAGATTTTTCCAGGCAAGAATACTGGAGTAGGTATTTGTTTCCTTCTCCAAGGGATCCTCCCAACCCAGGGATCGAACCTGTGTCCACTGAACCACCTGGGAAGCCCAGCCTCAGTGGAGACCAAATGCCTTCCCTGAGGTTTTTGGGAGATAGCCTATCTCTGAGTCTCTGTCTTTGCCCATTTCTTTCAAAAACATTTGGAAAACCATCAAATGCAGGAAGAATGTGAGAGAATCGGGGCCATTTCTCCAAAGGGGACGTGCCCTCGTCTCTCCCCACCTGAACATGCTTCTGATCTCATGGAGGCCTTGGTCTGCAGTGGCTTGAAGCAGGGTTTCAGTTCCTGGCCAGAGACTGAAGTCAGGCTGCAGCAGAGAGAGCACTGAATCCTGGCCACTAGACCACCAGGGACAGTGGCCAGGGACAAGGCCCTGGCCTGTCATCTGTATAGAAAGAAATTCCCAGAGAGAGGGAAAGTAGTGAAAAAGTGAAGTGTTTATTAGGAGGAAAATGAGTATGTGTGGATAGACATGCAGGTGGACTCAGAGAGAGTCGTGCCCTCAGGGTGATTTGAATCACTTTTGTGGAGCACTTCTTTTGGTTTCCTCCGGCCAATCATCTTTCTGTTTCTGAGTCTACATAGACCTCATTTCGATTCCTGGGTCGGGAAGATCCGCTGGAGAAGAGATAGGCTACCTACTCCAGTATTCTTGGGTTTTCCTGGTGGCTCAGCTGGTAAAGAATTCTCCTGCAATGTGGGAGACCTGGGTTCGGTCCCGGGTTGGGAAGATCCCCTGGAGAAGGGAACGGCTACCCACTCCAGTATTCTGGCCTTGAGAATACATTCCATGGGGTCGCAAAAAGTCAGACACGTCTGAATGACTTTCACTTCACTTCACTTTCAGGGCCCTCCCACAGGTGCGTGCATCTCTCAGTCAAGATGGATTCTGGCACAGAGGCCTATGGGTGGGTTGACATCACCGACTATGGAATGGCACCCCATAGTCTTTTTCATCTCTGAGGAGCCTTTATGCTCATGTGTAGTTGGGAGGGTCTCCTTGAATTCAAGGAGTATGGGGGCTTTTATCTCTGATCAGGGCAGGGCTCACACTGCTATTCTGGAGTGTCTGCACAGGGGATGAACTCAGCCTGAGGCCCGTCTAGTTCCTGCCTCACTTCCAACCAGGCCCCTTAGAGACATGCCCCTGATGACCAGCCAGAGGCCACAGGGACCCTGGGAAGACGGGTGGGAGAGAGGGTAGAGGGAGGCTGAGAGTCCTTGAAATCTAAGAAACATGGAATGTTTCCTGTCGGGGGAGAAGTGGATGGTAGCACAGAGGAAGTGAAAACTGGCCCTCCTGAGACACTGGCAAGTCCTCCTCTGAGCTCTGGATTTAAGCCGGAACCCACGGTGAGCTAGGATCAGGGCCTGCTTGTCTCCTCATGGCCTTGAGTTCTCAGCAGCCTGCAGCCCTGGCTGGAGGAATGTGCTGTCCAGAGCCAGTCGTGCCAACAGGTATCCTCCCTTCCAGTTCTCTGCAGGGCCCCCCTTCTCCCCTGAACCAACCTGGCAGGGGCTCAGCCCCACTGCCCCACCCTCAGGAATTCCCCCACCACCTGCCTCCCGCCGGCCATAACCAGGGTCCCCGTGAGCTAGACTTAGCCCTCCAAAACCTTGCAGCATCTTTTCAGACCATTTCAATCTTCTGCCTTTGGCTAGCCTCCAGTTTCACAGTTCCACGTGCCTCTGCCCCCAACCCACCCTCACGACCGCCTGCCTCTCCACTAAGTAGTTAATTATCTACAAACATACTCCAGAGGAGGGTGGAGCACTCTGCAGGGTGAGGAAGTGGCTGGGAAGAAATGAGATTCTGACGTGCAGCGGCGGTGCGGTCTGGGTAACGGCCGGGCTAACGATGGCTGGCATGTCGGCTCTGAAGCGACTGGCGCCTTTCGATCACGTTGGAGGCCACCTCTTCAGAGGCCGCTCCGCGAGGGCGGCTGGAGCCCGTGGCGTCCGTCGGGCTGGCGGAGGTGCGCACATTGAGCCCCGGTACAGACAGTTCCCGCAGCTGACCAGATCCCAGGTGATCCAGGCCGAGTTCTTCAGTGCGACCATGTGGTTCTGGATTCTCTGGTGCTTCTGGCACGACTCAGATGCTGTGCTGGGTCACTTTCCTTATCCCGACCCTTCCCAGTGGATGGATGAGGAATTGGGTATCCCTCCGGATGATGAAGACTGAAAACAGAGGCTCAGCTCTTGCCAAATGGGTGCACCCCATGTTTCTTGTTATGTTTAACATTTGTCTGTAAACATGTTTTGACTTTGCACCTATGGTGATTCTGAAGAAACAGTGCATTTTGTAACAGTTTATTTGAAAAAAAAAAAAAAAGAAATGAGATTCTTAGGCCTGCCTCTGCTCCCAAGTCTGTTGGCCCAGTGAGCATGACGGGCAGTTCAACTTCCCCTTCCCTACACACCCCACAGCTGGCACATATCTGAGTCTCCATTTCCCCAGCTGTTAAGTGGGGGTGCTAACTGTCCCCACCCATGAGGCCATCATAAGGATGAAGGGGGCAGGCCAGCTAGGCATTTGGTACCTGTCCCAGTGTCTGGCAAGCACTGAATTGCCACTGCTGAAAATGACCATTAAACAGGAATCGCCCTGTAGTCACCTTTCTCCAGGGAAGGCCCTTGTGTCGACAACTAAGAGCTGGGATCTGGGTGCAACTCAAGTACCTTCAGAGGCCAGGCAGGGGCCCATGGGCCAGGCCAGGTGTGGCAGACACCTGTGGGCCATGCCACCTGCCTGGGGGCTGCAGAGCATCCCAGGCGCACCATGCCTGAGGACCTCTCCCCAGGTTCTGTTCCCTGCAGCCTGACCCAGCCCAGGAACAGCAGGTGTCAGGACACCCACTGGCCCTGAGCCAGTGGACACAGCAGATGTTAGGAGAGGCAGTGAGTTTGGCTCTTTGTGAAGAATTACATCCTGACAGGCCACAGGCACAGAAAAGCCCTTTGTCCCGGCCAGCTGGCTGCCTGCTAATGGGTCTCAGCCTGAAGGATGGATGCGGCTTCTGCCTGGGGGCAGAGGGTCATAGATGCCCTGGGAAGAGAGGGTGGGGGAGGCCAGAGGGTCACAGCCCCCTTGGGAGGAGGAGACAGGGTGAGCGTGGGGGAGGGCCACCCTGAGTCACTCTGGCAAGGACAGAGGGCAGGTCCAGCAGGGACTTTGGGACTCTCCAAGGGGGACCCTGGGTCGTCCTGGAAAGTTCTCCTCTTTCTCCTTCACTCCCAGGTCACCTTGCTCTCTCAGGCCGCAAACCTGGCCCTGCAGTTCCAGAGCTTGGCCTGGGGTATAAGACCCCCTGGGGGTATAAGGCTCCACTGGGGTCTCCTCCAGCACATGAGGCCTGGACCCCAAGCTGCTGCTTCTATTTGGGTTCCCACAGGCTGAGTGCAGCCCAACATGCGTGTCCCTGGGCCCCCTCAGGACCTCCCCTCTGTGAGGGTGTGTGCTCTGAGCCCAGCCTCCACTACGGGGGTCTTCCCCCTCCAGATCTGAACCCCTTGATGCAGATGGCTGCAAGCATGTCCTGGGGGAGGCCCTGGGCAGGGCATGGGTGAGTCCTGTCCAGGCCAGACTTGGCTGTGGCCCAGGGACCTCCAGGGTGTGGAGGAACCCTCCTGGGGGTGGAACTCAGGACTGAGTTCTCAGAAACTGGCCCCACAGCCCCAAGGGAGGGGAGAGCAGCTGAGTTTCCGCCTCCTGCTGACTCCCTGGCTTGATCAGCCAGGCCAGGCAAGGGGAGCTGTTCCCCGTGGACTTGGGACAGAGCAAAGGCTCCTTCCCCTATTGCCACCTCCACCCTCAGGCATGTGCCCTGGGGCCCCCATGTTCCAGGAGGCACATGTGAGCAGGGCCCAGACCCAGGCCTGCCCTGACCCCCTGACCATAGGCCTCAGGCTGGCCCTCAGCCTCCCCAGGCTGTCCTAACCAAGGGAAGCTCTTTGCTATGGTGAATGCCCAACTAGGGTGTCAGCCTGTCTGCCCAGAGTGTCCACCCTGACTGAGGCGCCCCCTGCTCCCCAGCCGAGACCACCTGCCCATTATCACCATCCTGGGCTCCTTGGGGTCCCTTGGGCTGGGGTGGACCCTCCCTGCTAGGCCCTCTGGACCAGCTTCCTGGGGGCCTGAGTTCCCACGAACACAGGCTGGTGAAGGCAGCGTGGGTGCCTCCCCCTGGCCTCCCCCACCTGTGGTGAAAACAGTACCAGCAGCAGAGATGGGTGGAGGGTCCTGGGAAGGCCACATAGCAGTGCAGGGCCTCTCTGGGGCCCAAGAAGCTGGAGAGGAAGCCCGTGCATCTCCACCCAAGGCCGAGGGGCAGCTGCGCATCCAGAAGCCAATCACCCCGGAGGCCACCTGCCACCTTCCCAGATGCCCTTCGGAGGCCCTGGGCCTGGCCTGTTATGCCCACTTCCTCCTCTGTCTCTGTGCCCAGTTGGCCTCCCCAGGAGGGGACTCTGAGGGAAAGGAAGATCCCCAGGATGCACAGCCTGCCTGAATCTGGGGACACCTGTGGTGGGAACTCAAGTCCCAGGCCCAGAAGCTGATTGCAGAGTGTGGAGGCTTCCTTGGCCAGTGACTGGATTTTCAAATCAGCACATTCCCGGAAAGCGGGTGGCTGGCAGGGGGGCCTCGTCCTCAGGCGTCCTCTGCATCCTCCAACCAGCTTGGGCCCCTGAGATTCCAAGGCTGCTCACGTACCACAACCCACAGCCAGGAACTGTCAGCAAGCCAGGGGTGGGGGGGTGGCACTGCTCCCCACCCCCACCATGAGGTTGCTGACCCTACCCTCAATGGGACCCCAAACCAAGTCCTGGGGCCCCACTGGACCCCAGGCCACGGTCTACCCCACAGAGCCCAGCTCTGCAGCTCTGTCCAGGTTCATGATGGGGTGAGGGGTAGTTCCAGCTGGACCCTCAGGCTCTCAACTTCAATCTTGTCCTGGGAGGGGCCACTTAACTGTCAGCCTCAGGGAGCCCTTGTAGATACCGTGTTGGTAGCTGTCCTTGGTCCTGAAGCAGGGAGGAGGTGGGCTTATACTCCTTTGTGTTTCTGAGCCCATCATTTTAGGGAGGGGGATGGGGGGACTCATTTGCAGGGTGGGGTGCTTTTCTATTTCAGGCGTGTTCCATCGTTTGTCACGCCAGATGGATGGACACCGCATCTGGGGTGGCATTATTATTCTGTCACTCACATGATGTCAAAGCTGAGGTCATTTGGCCAAGGAGAGAACCCGACCACGGGACCCCAGCATCCATGTCCCGGTTTTCCAGCCCTGATGGACATCCTGTAGGCCAAGCCCCATGTTACCCACACCTGCCATCATCTGCAGCTTCGCACAGAGCTGTAAGCCCAAGAGGGCCCCATAAACCCAGCTCTGCTTCCTGTTGACAAAGACGCATCTGCAAATAGCTCCTCAAGGCTCCCAAATGAGTGGCAGGAGCTGGCACAGCCATGCCAGCAGGGACCCGGCTACCTGGGCAAGGCTGTGGGCTAATAAATATTCACAGCAGCTTCCCAATTATGGAAAATTAAGCCAACCAAGCTTCCCTTGCAGGCTCCAATCTCCCCAACTTCCTGATCCCCCTCTCCAGGCTTTTATCTCTTCCTTCCAGCTCAGCAGGACAGGGCAGGCAGGTGGGGTCTGCCTTGAACCCCCTCCCAAAGTCCTGGCTGGGCCAGTGTCTGTGCGGGTTGTCATGGTGCCAGCACCCACCCCATTCCAGCTCACTTTCTCTGAAACGCTTGACACGTCCCTGGCCTGTTCTCAGGGAGGCCCTGGACCTTGTCCCAGTCCTGGGTGGAGATAATTACCCTGACATCCATTTGCAGAGTTTAAATACGTCCTCTTGGCACTGGAAGCACAGATTTGGTTGTGGCGGGTTGGGAGTGGAGGCATTGTCCCTTCCTTGGCTCACTCTCTCTGGAAGGGCTGTTTCCTCCAATGACGAGCTGGGGTGTCCTCACCAAGCATGCTTGGGGCCTTGTTCTCTGGACCTACTGTTGGGGGGGGCGTTGCCACCGCCACACAGCAGGGAGGAGCCGTCCCACTACCCCTCCCTGCTGCCAGGCCCACAGGCTCCCTAAGAGGCAGGAAGCTGGACACGGTGGGGGACAGAACAGAAGGGTGGGGGCTGGAGAGCCTGGCCCCGGTGCCCCATCTTTGTGGAGGAGCTGCAGAGCATTTGCAGGTACCGGAAGCAACAGCTCCCATCTCTGTAAAAACAGTGTCTTGGGCCCCTCAGACCCGGCCACTCAGCTTGGGGACAGAAGCCCCCAAACAGGCCGCCGATGGACACCAGGAACTGAGGTGGAGGTCGAATGGGATTCACACTGCCCTCCAAATCCCATTCAAGCCAGCAAATACCTCCCAGAAACTGGGCAGCCCCACAGGAAACTGGAACCAGCAGGGCCATCACTCCTGCCCTTGGACAGAGCTTAAATCCAGGAGGGACTCCAGGACAGAGGACGGGGTGCCTGGGACAACATTGTCCTCTCTCGCGGGCACAGGGGGACCCCAGGGGTCTCCCAGGGTCCTCTCTTGCTGCTGTGTGTTCAGTACTAGAGATTTGAGCTGGGGCCCACCCTGCTCGCCTTGCCCCCGCACCACCTGTCTCCTTCCTCTATTCGAGGCCCTCTCAGAAGACGGGGTCCTGTGGTTCTGCCTTGGTCCCTGCCAACCCTCCCCCAGGACAGGGTCCGGCACATGGTTGGGAGAGGATTGGGGAGCAAGGGACGGTTGCAGTAGGACCCCAGTGTGGCTGTCATGGCTCAGGCCAGGTCGGGGTGGCCTGTGCTGCTCAGTCATGGAGTTCCACCTCTGTGTGGGCTCTCCAGCCCAGGTCAGACAGAAGTTGTCCAACAGGAATTGGGTCTGCCTCCACCTCCTCTGGACCCACCCGGCAGCCCCCCACTTCCTCTGTGGTCATCTCCATGAAGTGGTCCAGTGGGGCAGGACTCAGGGTGAGGGGAACCCAGGAGCTCTGACCCCACCAGCCAGGCGGCCTCTCCTCCAGCCACCCCAACAGCACCCAGTATCTCTGCACAACCTGCTTGGCCTGACTGGGAAGTGTCTGCCTGGAGGCCACAGGGAGAGGAGGCCACGGCCACATTGATCACAGCCCTTGTCCCGTATCCCAAGAATTCTGCCTCCCCAGACACAGCCCCAGGTTCCCAGACCCCAGGGAACAGCTCCCCCTGTCGCCCGCAGCCTCCTCTGCAACAGACATGTCTCAGCTGCTCCCCTGTGGCAAGCTCTCTGTCACCCGAGTTCCACCACCATCCCCTGAGCCTGCCCTCCAAGTCCCACCACTGTCCCCCATGTCCCATCTGTCCCCCAAGTGCCACCACTGTCCCCCATGTCTCGTCTGCCCCCAGAGTCCCACCACCATCCCCTGAGTCTGACCCCTGAGTTCCACCACCATCCCCTGAGACCTTCTGCTATCTCTTCTGCTCTCCTCATTGACCTCCTCTGGCTTACTGAAGCCACGCTGCTGACCGCATCTGGAAGGGCCTGTCCCTGCTCCTGCTGGCACCTGAGGCCCACTGCTCCTTAAGATCCTCTGGCCGCTCCCCTCCTTGTGAGCCTGACCTGGCAAGTAGACAGTTGAAAAGAGCTCAACTTCAGAATCATGCCTGAGAGCAAGCCAGGGCAACCAGGGACAGGCTGAGGCAGACATCAGCTGAGGGTTGGATAGGCTGGGTAGGGCAGGGGACAGTGCAGGGGGCTCAGCCAGAGGACCTGGGGTCTGAAGGCCAAGGTCATCCCTAGGCCCTGGGCTCATGGAGAGCAAAGACCCGCCCGCAGTCCCCACCTTCAGGCCCATCCCATGAGCTTCCAGTGGAGACATCGCTGCAGGCCCATAGCTGGCCATCGGAGGATGGCCCTGGCAGAGGAGAGGCTCTCCATGTTCTAGAAAAACTTGGAACCCCAAGTATTAGGCAAATCCTGAGCCTCACTTGTTAAAGACTTTTGAAAATCTAGGTCCAGAGTGAGGGGTCCTTCGATTGTCCGTTCTCCTGTTCCCTGGAATGAGGGGTCTCCAAGGTCACAGGCTGCGCTCCTGAGGGGAGTGAAGAGCCCCAGAGCCCCTGGAAGGGGACATTCAGGCTGGAGTGGGGTCTCTGAGTCAGGCTGCTCCCCATCTCTGCCTCCGCGCCCACAGATCATACTTCTGCCTAAAGAAATGCCTTGGCAGGGGAGGGAGGAGGGAGGAGGGTTCAGGATGGGGAACACGGGTATACCTGTGGCGGATTCATTTCGATATTTGGCAAAACTAATACAATATTGTAAAGTTTAAAAATAAAATCAAATTAAAAAAAAAAAAGAAATGCCTTGGCAAACCGGGGTGGGCAAGGCGGGCGCAATGGGATGCTGGTGATTAGGGTTCCATGTCTCACCTTCCCGGCTAATTAGCTGTGATGCCCCTCTGCCCACAGCGGCCTCTTCCCTGTCTCCTGGGGAGATGCTGGAGGCTGAGCGGCAGCGAGTGTGTGCAGGTTCTTTATCTCCAGTTCCGGATTGTGGGTGCCGCCTAGCCAGTGAGCCTGATGCCTGATGCTGGGATCCGTGGGAGACTGTTGACTCAGAGAGAAGAGGTTCTAACAGAATTTCTCCTCTGGGGATTGTGACTTCCTGAGAGGCAGGCGAGGCTGGGGGAGGACGTGCCCCAGGACAGGCTCAGAGCTGGTGCCTGGTCTCTCATCAGAACTGAATTGTCAGTCACATGTGGCAAGGGCATAGAGTCACAGCAGTCCCTTCCCAAGGACACACCCAGAGGCTGATCAGGGTGCACCCATCACTGGGCCCAGACACACCGGCATCCACTCCAGACTGCCCGCAGCCAGGCCTCGTCCAGCTTCGATTCTCCCCGCCTCCACCCCAGGGGTCTCCCTTCCTGACCAGAGCCACAGGATGCTGGACACTTCCCAGGGACCGCACAGACCAGGACACTTTGGGACACATCCCAGAGCAGGACCCCTCCCCATTGATCATCCAAAATCTGGGACAAGCTGGTGGGGGCCTTGTTGAGGGCAAATAAGCGACTTGAGGCGCTCCCAGTGGACCCTGGCTGTGACCTAGGCTGCACAGACCCTTCCCCCATGGGGGTGGGTGAGGAGCTCCGTCCCTGGACAACCCAGTTCCGCCTGGTTGGCCCCCAGGTGCCCACCCTCTCCAGCCCAGCTATCTGCCTGGGATCCCACGTGCATGGCATGACTCTGTCTGTATGCCCAAATCAGGGAGAAGACAGAATGGCCTGAGCCCTACGACCAGCTTTGCTGAGAGATGTTCAAATAAGCAGATTCCTGGTGCTAGACATGGATCAGGATGAGTAATCCCACGTGTGGGGGTTTCTCCTTCATCTCAGAGGCTTCTCACTTGCCCAGAAGGACACGCTTCCCCTCCCACCTCCTCTGAGCCCTGCCGGGCTTGGAAGCTCATTCATCTTTCGACACCCAGACCCTCCAGGCCCATCCCCCAGCCCATAGCTCAGTGTTTCCATAGCAACATGCAGGTGCCTCCGTTGTCACAGCTCATTGGACTGTGAGCTCTTTGAAGGCGGTGGGCTCTGACCTGGCTTACAAGAGCAAGGAGTTGGGGGGCACTGTGACCCTGAACCCCCTCCCACAGGGTCCAGAGAGTGAGCACGGGTGCCAGCACCGCCTCCTGGGAGCCTCCTGGCCTCTTCCGTCCTGCTGGTGACCTTGTTCATCCCAGAATGGTCTTGATGGGCAGCCGAGGCCAGAGAAAGGGACCCTTCCCCTTCACTACAGTGGGGTGTGGCACGCTGACCAGTGACAACCATGCCCTCTTCTAGGAAGCCCCACAGGAGACAGAAGTCACCAGTGGGAAAGGCCCCACCTGGGTGCATCCCTGGAGGAGGAAGGCCAGGTGCTGGCCCTGTGCATGTGGTGCTGGGCAGGCCCTGGCCTCCTTGTCGCCCAGAGCCCCCCTAGACTCAAGGATAGGACATAGCCCATTATCTGCTGCTTCAAGCCAGGGGAGGCTGAGAGTAAGAGGGGCCTGGGGCTGGCCAGGAGAACTTCCAGAGCAGCTGGCTTTCCCCCTCTGGTGGGCGTTCCCTGCAGAGCAAGATGCCTTTCTTCTGCCCCACTCTGAAGATGCCCAGGGCCCAGCAGAGGGGCCAAGACGTGGGGAGGAGCACACCTCGGCAGGAGGCCGCCAGGTCCTGAGTGGGGCGGGCACAGCAGCAGTCCAGCTGTGGCCACTGTCCTGCTGAGCGGACCAACTTGGCAACTGATAAAACTCCCTGGGGGGCCTTTCCTCGGGGTATTTGAATAACGAGGATCATCAAGGATCAAAGATCATTTCAAACACACACAGGTGCTACATTTCAACTTTCCTTTCAACTCGCAGGACTGTTGGAAGGAAAGATGAATAAACCAGAGATTGGGCCCTCTTGGCCTTGTCAAGATGGGGAGGCCGAGGCAGGGGCTGCCCCTGGGACTAGGGCTCCCACCTGGCCGGAGCTCAGGCCCTGTTCACAGCGGGTGATAGACCTTGGTCCTGGGTGACAGCCCTGGGTGACACAGGCAGTGGGTGCTGGGAAAGACCAGGAATCCCCCATGCCTCCAGGGAAGGCAACTCCCACCATGAGGGGCTCCAGGACCCAAGAGATCCTGCACTCCGAGCCCTGGCTCCCAGATTGTGCACGGGCAAGTGGGCCTATGCTCCCTACCCCATGTCACCGCGGGAGCTGTCACCCGGGTGGCCCCTCCCACTGGGACAGGTGGTCTGCCCTTGTCCTGGCACCTACCCTTCCAGTGAGGGTCTTGTGGCCCTGGATGCCACACGCCCTGCCCTGGCCCCGGGAGCAGGTGGGTGACGGGCAGGCCTCAGAGCTGTGACACGCCTGTGGTTTCCGCGTCACTGGTCCTGTCAGTGTCTGCAGGACTGTCTGACAAACAGAGGCCTCTCAGCCAAATTTTTAAAAAAGACACATAAAATATTTACCTTCTTGCTGCTGAAGAAAATGATGCATTTTTGTGTCCTCGGCAACCATACCCACTTCGGCCCTGGGACACAGACCCAACAAACTGTTTTCTGAGGTGCCTGCCTGACTGGGGGCCCCACGCTTGGTGCTCACCCGACAAGTGTGGGTTTTCACTGCAGGGTCGGCCCTGCTCTTGGTACTATGTTTCCTCCGTGGTGAAATAATTGAAGATTTGTTTGGTGTTTTTAAATTACAAATCTAGCCCGTGGTGCCTGTAACTGCTTCCATAAGGAGCATCACAGAGAGCTGGAATTAGGAAGGCTCCTCATACCCACTCCACACCCCGCCCATCCCCCTGCCCAGCCCTCTGTACGTGTTAAAGACATTGAAAGTGAAAGTGAAAAAGTCACTCAGTCGTGTCCTACTCTTTGCGACCCCATGGACTATACAGCCCATGGAATTCTCTAAGCCAGAATACTGGAGTGGGTAGCCTTTCCCTTCTCCAGAGGAATCTTCCCAACCCAGGGATCAAACCCAGGTCTCCCACATTGCAGGCAGATTCTTCACCAGCTGACCCACAAGGGAAGGCTTAAAGACGTTGAACTTGAGGTTAAAGTCTTCCAACAAAGAAAACTCCAGGCCCAAGTGTTTCTCTGGTAAATTCTAGGAGGTGAGCAGTGTTATGCAATCACTTTCTGAAGGAGAGGACATACTCCCACCAGTTCCCCAATGACTCCAAAGCCAGGGCCCTGCAGAGTGAGGGCACCGTCTGTCATCACGGGGATCCAGCCACAGACCCAGAGGGTAATACGTCACCTCCATTCAAGCTCAACGCAGGATGCAAGGCTGGATCAACACTCAGAAAATATTCAGTGTAATTCGACGTGTTAACAGATGAAAGAAGAAACCCCTGAGATCATCTCAATAAACTTGGAAAAAGCATATGGCAAAATTCAGCATCCACCCCTGATGAGAAGTTCCCGATCACTAAGAAGAGACCTACTGCCCACGCCGAGTCCGTGCCAAGTCCACGGCATCTCCATGCCATCAGCAGTGCACAAACACAGCACTCCAAGAAGGGAGGCAGCAGGCAGCTCCCTGCTCTCCGCCTGTACCCACAGAGGCCACGCTGTCTTTGCCACAGACCTGTGTCCTGTGTGCACTGTGATCCTGTGGTTACGTACCTGTGGCCACACAACAAACTACCCCAAAATCCAGTGGCCTCAAACAGTGACACCCATTTATCACCTCACACAGCCTCAAAGGCCAGGAATCTGGATAGGACACAGAGAGGTCAAAGGTCTCAGCCAGAGGCTGGTGTTGGCACAAGCTGTGGGCCGAGCACCCCCACGTGGCCCTGGGCAGCCTTGGCTGGATCCGGAAATGAGGGTTCCTGTGGGAGGAGCACCCTCCCCACTCCGGTATTTTCTGTGTGGCGAGAGCACAGGGGTTCCCAGCCTCCAAGGGGCCTGGGAGGAACGTCTGGGGTGAGGGTCCAGGCCAATCCCTGGATGGGCAGGCAGCCCCTCCTCCCCTCCAACAGGGACCCCATCCCCATGGAGGCCACAGTCAGGGCGACTGTCAGCAGTGTACATGGGTTCCCTCCGGTCTGGGGGTGGGTTACCCCCTCACAAGAGGAGGAGCACAGGCAACTGCCCCACAGGTCCCACTCCCTGGGCTGATTCTACAGGACCAAGAGGGGTCCCCAGGGGCCTGAGACCCCTCCCACCCCCAGCTGGCTCCTCCAGCTCCCTCACTCTGCCGTCTGCAAGTTCTGAGCCCTGACGGGTGGCCCAGGTGGCCAAGGGGGAGGCCTGCAGCCCCCGAGGTGGGCACAGGCTGGCGGGAAACCAACTGCTCAGACCACATGGACCACCTCCTTCTGAAACCAGCCTGTGGCTCCTTTGGGGCAGCTCTCAGAATTCATGGAAGCTGTGCTCAGTGTCAAAGCCTGGCAGCCCACTCTGCTGTCTCCCCAGAGGGCCTTCTGTCTCCCCATCTTCTTGCACAACTCCCTCCCTGGCACCTCTGGCCAGGCCCTTTAGCTCCTCCAAGCCCTGTGGTCCTCTCCTAAATCAGGAGGGGCTCTAAACGCAGGCCAAGCCGCAAGTGGAGGACAGACTCCTGACAGGAGGACTTGTTCCAGGAAAGGAAGGCTGGGCGCTGGGCCTTCTCGGGAGGCACTGGGCTCTCAACAGGGGCTCTGTCCAGGCCCCTCCCATCTGTAAAGCTTTCATCTAGCCCTGCTCTGCCCACTCACCTAGCCTCTCTCCTGAAGAAGCCCCTCCCTCCCACCCCAACCCCCATCAGAAGCCTGGGGAGAGGCGAAGCTGGGGTCACAAGGCCTGTCCCCCTGGCCCTTGTCTACAAGACGGGCGAGCCTTCCTGGCCCGGGGTGGGCAGGCACCCATTCTCTGGATGCAGGCACAGCACAGCAGCATCAGGAGCGTGGAGGGATGGTGCGCCCTGTGAGGCTTGGAAGCTGCAGGGAGCGTGCTCCTGGGCTTGCTGGAGCCAGGGGGTGCCAGCGTGTGTGGACGCTGGGATGAGAAGAAGGGAGCCACCCTGACCTGAGGCAGGTGACGTGGGACTTGGGGTCTAAAACAGTGAAGGGGCAGGTGTGCTGGGGCTTCGCCAGGGAAGATGACCCCAGGACCAGGACCCCCAGACACCCTTGTTGGGGAGCTGCCTGGGTCCTGGAGGGCAGCTGTGTCCTGAGGTCAAGGTGGAAGCAGAGGTTGGGTGGAGGACCAGATCTGTGTCTAGGTGGCTGGGCCCCGAGCCTCCCCGGGGCGGGCAGGTGGAGTGGACCGCAGGCAGCGATGCGGCAGACGGGAGGATTCAGTCTCTGCTCTCTGCGCCAGCCAGCCACCAGAGGAAGTTAACAGAAACTAATTCCAATGCAAATGTCAAACCCACCCTGTGATGAAAAATTAGCAGCTCTGAATGTCAAGGAGGGAGTCCCAGCTCCAGCTGTCTGGCTCCGGCGAATGGCGTGGGTGGCGGATAGGGCTGAGCTGTTTTCTCCAGCTCCTGGGCCAGGGGCCGATGGAGGAGGTAGCTGGATCGGGGCCACTGTTGGTGCAGACTGACCACTGGATGGTCAGAGCACCATTGTACTCTCAGCCCCTCTCCCAGGAGTCCAGCGGGTCCCTGAGTGGCTCAGGGGCTTAGTCACGCCTTCTCCCCTGCCTCCCCACAAGGCAGAGAACCAAGGATGCATTCAGTAGGTGCTCCATAAATACTCTTGGCCGTGTGAGCACGGCTCCTGTGAGCATGAGTCCTGTGCCCAGCGCCCTCCTGGTCCACTGGCCCATGGACACCCTGGGCAGGCCCCAACCAGGGTCACTCCAGGAAGGAAGGCAGTGTCCCAAGCCACCCACTGTGTTCTCTGCTCCCAGCCTGGCCAGGTTTCAAGGCCACGCTTGAAAACTGACAGGCATTTTCCACCTAAAAGTGTCTGAGAGGCACAGGCCACGTGCCAGCGTCACCAGCGAGGCCTCCTTCTGCACGTGCAGAAGTAAAACGCCAACTGCTTGAGTTAAGCTGTTTCATCTTAAATTGAAAAAGAAATGACATTCTTGCAACTTGTAAAAGCAGATGCTGGCTGCTATAGGGTGGGGTTTCCTGAGGACCACCAGTGTCTGGATTTGGGGCCTTTCCTGATGTCAAACCCCAGCAAGTCTGCAGGGACTCAGGCACCCAGGCTCAAGAAGCTGGCCCTGGAGAGATGGGAGGGCCTCAGACGAAGAGACCCGTGGTGGGAGGACAGAATGGGCTGTACACCACCCACGGGACACAGGTCTACGCGAGGGAGGGGCCCTGGTGCAGGACAGCACAGAGGCTACGAGGAGAGGGCAGGAGTAGAGGTGGCCCCAGAAGGACCGTAAGGATTGGGAAAGAGCCATGGAGGAGGGAAGGGGTGGGTGGTCACCCCTCCCAGAGGTTCAAATGTGAAAGGAAGGTTTGGACTTTTCCTTGCTGGCACTGGGGGGCCCTAGAAGGGTTCAGAGCAGGACGCTGCCAAGGACAGAGGGACAGAATGCAGAAGGAAAGGGCACAGTCAGCCAGGCAGAGAAGACCGCGGACTCGGTGAGGTGGGCTCACATCTGTCCTCACACAGAAGAAACTTCTGGGCCTGCCCTCCATTGGGACAAGCATAAATGTGCAGCTTCTAAGCCAGCAGCCTGGTGGGCTGGTGTGGACAGCTGTGTCCCACAAATCCCCATGCCACCATTTGAGGTGCAATCTGGGGGCTCCCAAAACACCAGGCAGTGATGACGGCTGGGTCCCTGCTCAGTAACCCTTCTTTCCCACCTGTGAAAACCCTGAACTTCACCCAAGTCTCACCAGATCTTAGAGCCCTGCCCTGCAGCACCAGCCTCGGGGATGTAATAGCGTTTGCAGACAAGCCCAGCATCCCTGCCTGCCTCCTGTGTTCCCAGCGCAGGGCCTGAGCTGAGCTGTGTTAGGAGAAGGTCAGGGAGATTTGCTCCGTCAGCTTCCGGAAAGGGAGCCGGTGACAATAGAACTTGCTCTGGGCAGCAGCTCTAGTAATGCGAGATGGCTTCCAGGCCTGTGTCTGTGGCTCCCTCCCAGGTCTGTGTCCATGGCTCCCTCCCAGGTCTGTACCTATGGCTCCCTCCCTGGGTTTCAGCTACTTAGGCAGGGCAGCAGGATGGTCCCAGCACCAGACATCCCGCTTTGGACTCCTGGAGGGTCAAGGGTCAACGTTTGCCCAGGACCTGCTGTACCTATGGCCCATTAGGGCCACTGACCCAGGATTGGATTAGGCTCTGCCTTGAGACAAAGGTGCTTGACAAACCAGCAAGGGCAGCCTGTGATCACCCATGGAGCTGTCTGACATCTGACCTCACGCACACAGTGGTATTTCTGTCCCTACCGTCTGTGCTCCAGTAGCCATCATGAAAAGTCAGGCTTCATAAGTGGTATCCATGGTCTGGGTTTCAGGCTCCCTGAGCTCAAGGCTGTGTCTGCCTCATTCTTGTTGCTGCTCCAAGGACTGACACAGATCTATTCGGTGAATGAATGAATACCTGAATGAATGAATGAGTGAATGAATATGTGAGTGAATGAATGAATGAATGAGAGAATGAATGTTTGAATGAATGAAGGGCACCACTCCCAGAGAAGCCTTCAGTCTTGTGTGCTAAGTCACTTCAGTCGTGTCCAATTATTTGCAACCCCATGGACTATAGCTCATCAGGCTCCTCTGTCTGTGGGATTTCCTAGGCAAGAATACTGGAGTGGGTTGCCATTTTCTCCTCCAGGGGATCTTCCAGACCCAGGGAAGATTGAACCTCCAGCTCTTACATCTCCTGCTTTGGCAGGCGGGTTCTTTACCACTAGCACCACCAAGCCAAGTCCAATTCCAAGAACACCACCTCATGGTCTTGGGATCCCAGGGGCTGCAGGTTTGAGGGTCCAAGCGGGACTGTGGCTGCAGCCACCCCAGCTTTGAGCCCTGGATTGCAGAGCAGCAGAACAAGCACCAGGCAAGTCAGTAGACGCAGGGACCCAGGCCAAAGTTGTTGGATGGAGCAGTGCCTCCTACTGTCCTGAGGCCTGAGGGCCTGGCTAGCATCCTAGCCTCTCCCCCTCCAGCTTACCAGCCCCCACCACAAGGAGCCCCCACAGCAGGAGCCCTTCCTTGAACCCTCAGGCCCTTCCCCAGGTGTCACAGAGTCCAGGGCCAGGCCTGGGGACGTCGGTACAGTGGAAGCCACCAGTCAGCCTTTCCAAGTCAAGGAATGATGGTCCTTGGGAGCTGCAGGGGAAGGTTCCCCAGATGGGCTCCATGTCCCAGAGCTCCGGGCAGCTCTCCTCCAGGTGAGTGCTGCCACCTAGTGGCACCAGGATGCAGAGGCCCTGGGGCCCAGGAAGGGCGAGAGGGGTTATCCATCCTGGAAGGGCTTAAGGTTGGGCAGAGGCTGGACACACCTAGAGGCTGGCATTCCCCACCAGCCTCCCTACAGCCCATGCCTGCGCATGGCATCTGTCCACCACATGTCCTGTCACTCCGTCACCACAATCTCCTCTGACCCTCCAAGGCCAGCACTCACATGCTGGGTCCCCTGCCTGCTTCACCTTCAGGCAATAAGAGGCGCCGCGTGTGCTAGGAACCCTGGTGGAGCACGAGTCACAGGCAGGGGCATGTGATCAAGGGGGCAAGTGAGCTCGTGGGGGGACTCAAGCCGTCTGGAAATGCACCATGGGACGGGGGGGACATCATCTTCCTATCCCCAGAGGGCTTGTCCAGGTGGGTGGAAGGGGCAGAATTGCGGGGGAGCAAGATTTCAGGATGAGGGAGGGGCCGATGGACCAGTAGGTGCCCAAGCGGCCCTGTGGCGGGCAGGCAGGGGGTGAGCCGGTGGACAGCAGGTACCCACGGCGCCCTTGGAGCAGCACCCCAGGAGGGAGAGCAGGGCCCCCAGGGGTCTGCTATGACCCCTCGTCTCTGGAGCCCTCTCCTCCGGCTCGAGCAGACGGGCAGGGACACAGCAGGACCCAGGTGGGTGATCTGGGTGGACACAGGTGAGAACAGAAGGGGACCCTGCGCCTGCAGGCAGGAGCCCAGCTGCACCTAGAGCCCAGTTCTCCCCCAAACCCAAGGCTACCCCAGCCAGAACTTTCTGGAAGTCTCACAGCACAAAGGCCTCTGGTGGGTGGCCTGGGCCTGCCAGGTGCCTCCCTAAGCCCCTGCTGCAGCCAGGTCACCCGGGAACAGGCTGTGGAGGCAGCAGTCCAGGCCTGGTCACTGCCTCTCAGGCCATTGTCCTGCTGAGCTGCTCTTCCTACTCAGCTGATCCCCAGGAGGGTCCAGCAGAGTGGAAAATTCCAGAGGGCAGTGGGCAGTATAGTTGAAAACACAGGCTTAGCTCGCCGCCACATCTCAGACCCACCTGCAGCCCATTCCTCTCACAGAGAGGAGGTATGGGGGCAGCGACAGAGCAGGTGCCACGCCTGGCAAGAGGGCCTAGGGGACATCAGAGTCCAGGCAGGGAGCCAACAGCGAGTTCTGGGTCTCCACTCACATGCAGAGCACGCACCTGAGAAAAGGCGCTCACCCAGCATCTCCTGAGGGCCCGGTCCCAGGACTCCTGCCGCTCCCAGTGACGGAGAGAAGGCCAGGTGGGGAGCTCGGTGGACTCAGATCCCAGGCCTTGGGTCATGAGCATGTCTATTGTGTGAGCCACCAGCCTGTCCTCCATTGTGACACCAGTGACAGGACACTGAGGACTCGGTGCCCTGACCTTGGAGGGTGCAACCCCACCTAAGCCCTGTCATAGGCCAAAAGCCCTGAGCCCCGAGGAAAGAGGCCACACACTGTCCAGGTTGAATCACTGTGTTTTACTAAGTGCACAGGTCCACTGGGCATCCGACTCCTCCCCGTGGCGCTACAGCTTCCCAGAACCTCCCACGTGTGTCCCTGTCACCAGATCCCACCCCGGCCGTCCCCGGGCAGCCTGCGCTGGGCCCTCCGGGGGACACACGCGTCAGCCTGATAGTGAGTGCAGTCAGTGAGTCTCAGCTGGTCCGTAGAAAACTAGATTCTTTCCCTGGGCGTCTGTCCCTGGAAATCGGACGGCACGCAGGTCACCTGTCGCGGGCGTGACAGGTCCAGGAGCAGAGGCCCGGCTGTGCTGCAGGGGCGCGGGCGCGGCGGCGCTCGTCAGCACTGAAGGCATCATGACATATTCTTTGGAGCATGAACATGAACAAAAGTGCAAAGACAGCCAAGACAACAGCGCAGATGGGGCCGGGGGCCGGGCCGCCTTCGGACGGCGTGGATGGGAGCAGGGTCCCCAGGTGGGCAGGCAGGCAGAGCCCCGCAGGAGCCATGCCGTGAGGCCCCCTACCCCCTGTACTTGCTGCAGACCTGGGCCCGCAGACCCTGGATGGAGGAGGTGGCGGGGTCGCAGGTTGGTGCCTGGCAGAAGCCAAAGGGGCAGGGGGTGACCACGGTGAATTTTCGTCAACGTGCATTAAGGCAACAACTTTATGAAACTGTCAGAGCTGGACGTGCAGCGTTCAGCAAAGTCCACACACCTGCCCAGAAACCCCAGGACCGAGGGCTGCCCCCCAGGAGGGTCCCTGCCTCTCCCGGTGCCTAATCTGCCTATACTGAGGGTCTCTCCAGACAAGGCCATCCAGCCACAACTCCATCAGGCAAGGGGACCCATGCAAGTGTCCAAGATAAGAGCCACCCAACTCCTCCTCAAGACAGAGGGGTCTCTCCTCCCACAAGCATCTTTTTCATGCTCCCTACCTCCTTCCTACACTCTTCTCCCCCCAGAATGCTCTCTGCATCTGCCCCCATCCTCACAAGTCAACAGAAGCCAGCAAGCTGTGTGCCCCACCTGTGCAGCTCCAGGGGCTACAGTGTCCCGCCCTGGGCAGCCGGCTTTCTAGGCCCCTTGGACAGAGGGTAGGTGTAAGCCCCTGATCCTAGCACATCACATCCTTCAGGAAACTCCCCGATCGTCTCTCCCACTTAGCACTTGGTAAAGGCCCAAGTGGAGCCCCTGGGGGCAGGAACACAAGAAGCAGCTGGCCTGGGATGGCCTGTGGCTCCCCTGGGCACTAAAAGCAAGTAGCCCGGCCCTACGGGGCCTAACATCCATCCATACACGCAGGCAGCCTGGAGTTCTGCTCAGGGGTCACAGAGGGCAGGACTGTCCACATCACTGCCCAGGGCAGTGAAGACCATGCAGGGCAGTGCCACACGAGGAAGTGTCTAATTTGGAGCCATGTGTACTGGGAGTCATGAAGCCACCCTGCTGCTCATAACTCCCCACCCCGCTGGTGGCAGGGTGCCCTGAACCCTCCAGGTGGGGCCTCCCTGCCAAACCAGCCCTCTTCACAGCCATTTATTCTGGGGACTTAGGTGTGGAACCAATGTTGACTTTGCAGCAGGAAATCCGGGCCAATGCCTCCACCAGCACCTGGCATGGTCTTAACGTCGGGGGAGCATGGAAATTAACACCAGTCATCTTACGAAGGCCTGTCTGCAGCCCCCCCGCTCCGGGGCTTCAGAAGCATCAGCAATGTCCCAGGGCCACGTTCTGTCCACAAACAGCAGGTAGACGGTGTAGCAGAAAAGAGGACACTTCCCCCCATCCCGTGCTGACATCTTAGGCCCGTGACCACCCGGGTGCCCCAGCCTCGGGAAGGGAGAAGTTAAAACAACGTGTGAAAGCTGGGGGGAGCTGCTGTCTGGTGGCCGCTCCAGCTGAGTGTTAATTAGAGGGCAATGACTGGCTCTTCTCATGGGGTGGACTCCCTGGCAAATCCCCCCAAAGGAGGGTGGTGCCCCCCGGGGGGAGGGGCCCGGCAGGGAGGCCCCAGAGGGAGTCCCCTGCCCCCTGGCGGGGCTCCTTCATCCTCCACGGTGGCCATGGCTCATGCTGTCACAGAAGAGGGAGGTGTGGGGCAGAGAAGGGAGAGGGTCCTGAGGCTGGGCCACATGGCTCAGGAGGGCGGAGGGAGCCACCAGAGCCCCCACATTGCAGCTGGATGCCCACAGACACCAAGGCCTCCCTGGCCCAGCCTAGGCCATCTTGGCATCTGGACAGCCTCCGGGGCAGCTGAGGAGGAGGAAGAGGGTAGGTGGGAACCTGCATGGGCTCTGGAGATCCCCCTGAGGTGCTGCCCAGAAGCCAAGAGCAGGAACCCCACCCAGGGTCAATGTCCCAGGACTGTCTGCAACTCCCAAACTCGCTGATTCCTATGGATTGAAGCAGGTAGAGACACAGCGAGTCAGACAAGGCGTCTGTATATGGGTGGGTAAGCGTGTGTGCACATGGGTGTGTACGATTGTGCATACATGGGTGAGTGTGTGCACTCTGGTGTCTGGGTGAGAATGCATGTGACTCTGTGTGCAGGTGCTGTGTGTGTACCTGTGGGTGTGTATGCATGAGTGTGTATGTGCTGTATGTCTGCAGGCATGAGTGTGAGCACAGGCTTGTGCAGAGCTGGGGGAGCCGCATGATCAAGTAACTGAGATGCTTCTCTTGGGAAGCACCTACCACACAGGCGGTGGGGCAGGGTGGGCCCGCAGCCACGGGTCACCCAGAAAGTGCAACGACTTGCCCGGAATGCCAAGCACTCTCCTGCCACACCTCCCGAAGGTGGGGCTCCTGCAGCAGCAGATGGACACAGAGGAACACATGTTGCTCGGGCTCCTGAGGAGCCTCTACCCCATCATCTCCTAAAACTGCACCCCAAAACGGTCCTCCAAGCAAAGATGGGGGGCAGGATTTCATGGAGGACGCGTCACAGAATCCTTGCTGAGCACAGCACGTGGAGAGTCAGGCCTCAACCCCTCTTGCTGCAACCTTGGAGGCCCTCCCAGCAGTGGCCTTGGCGCCAGCATCTGGCTTAGCAGCTCTGCGGACCAAGCCAGCCCCTCTGGTCACCAGGGACCCACAGCACAGGGCATGCCTGTGACGGGACATGCACCCCTCTCCAGGGGCCAAAGGCCCCTCCTACCAGGCTGGGGGCCCACGCAGGCCAAGATCTGACGTGGGTGGGTCCCTGCTGCTGGCAACCTGAATCGAACCCTCCCAGAGCCAGACAGCAACAACTGGAGGCTGGAGCGGCTGTGGATGCACTTGGTCCAGGGGCTGCCCTGCTCGTGCCCTGTCGGGGGCCTCCAACTGGTGCCTCTCTCACCCAAGATGGGGGGCAAAGGGGGCCTCCGCCCTCACCCAGAGGAGCTGCCACTTGCTGGGGTCTCTTCACACAGCCAACACTAAAGAGGGGCTTTGCTCACCACTGAAGGTCTGAGGAGGAGAACACGAAGGGGGCACAGAGCAGACACGCTGGGTGGAGGGGGCCAGTGAGGCACCACCCCCTGCCCCAGTCCACATGAAAGATTCCACAGCCAAGCCCTCCCTGGAGACTCGGGGGAGGCATCCTCGTGCCTCGGCCCTGAACACAGACCTTGGTTCTGACTCCAAGCTCGGGTCCTCCTGCACTGGGCCAGCAGACAGGTGCACATGGCTGGGACCTGCGGGTCCTGGTGAAGTGGTGGTGGGGGGGGAGGGCACGCACAAAGGCTGCAGTAGACACTGCTCCCCAGGGATCTCAGAGGGCCAGGACCCTAACAGCCAGGGGCATTCGACCCTCAGACACTGCTTTCAAATCCTTCCCAGAGAGCAAGCACAATCTCTCACTGACCAGGATGAACGGAAGCATCCTGAGACAGCTCAGGCTCTCCCTGGACCTGATATTTCAGGGGAAGTCACTACTTGGTAGGCTTCGCAGACCCAGCCCTGGTGCACAGGAAGGTCACTGCCTCAGAGGGCACTAGGTGCCCAGGCTTGCTGTCCTGTCACCCCAAATGCCAGATGCCCCTGCACACTGATAGCTGGGGGCCCAGGACAGGGTCCACTCTGCCTCCTGGGGTTGGACTCCTGGCTCAAAGCGACTGCCCCTCAGGCCCAAGATGAGAAGGATGGGCACCACTGTTTCCCAGGGCCCAGGGTGGGAACAGACATCTCTGATCCCAAGACACCCAGAGGTCACAGTCAAGGGCTGGTCAGTGAGGAGAGTGGGGGGGATGGTCAGCCTAGGAGGGACAGGAGAGACCACCTACAAGGCAGCTCCTTCATCTCTGGACAGTGTGGGGCAGGACTCTACTGAAAGGCTGCAGCATCATCCAGCCGCGGTCCTGTCGGGAGACAGGTGAGGCAGGGTCCCTGGAGGACAGCGAGCAAATCGACTCACCATAGCCAGTCCAATCAGGACCCCAGAGCTTGAGCCCAGCCAGGGGGCACCCTAGCCACTCAGCACCCCTCCCCGCAGGCAGGTCCATATCACAGTGCTGGCCACAGCATGGTGACCAGCGTCCAGCCAGGGGAGAGGGGAGAGGACACAGGGGACACCCCCCAGCTTTCAGGTCTGGAAGGGAGACCCCAAGGATCCCCTCTAGGAGCCTATGGAGCCGGCCCCTCTCCACAAGAGTCAAGTTCAGGAGCTCTGAGGCCACTCTGTTCTGGAGGGGGTCCCAAGCCTCGCCCCCACGCCCCCTTCAGGCCAGGGTCCTGAACGTGGGGCTGGCTCCTGTCACAGGGCGCTCAGAACCAGGGGAAGAAGGCGACACTGACCAGCAGCTGTGGGTGGTACCCAGGATGATGGGGCAGGACAGGAACGGGGGCAGAGACAAGCCACACGCCCTGGGCCTCAAAGCTGCTGATCCTCACAAGGCAGATCTACCCCTCGCTGCCACCCTGCCCCCAACGAAGCCTCCACCTGGCCACCGGGGGCCTATCCTCAGCCTTGACCCTGGCCTCTGTCATGCTCGGGCCAACGGTCTGCAGAGTCTCCCGAGTGGGCACGGCCAGCCGGGCTGCCCCTTGCTGGAAAAGAATTTCTGCCAACCTTCAGTGCGAGAGACTGAGGGCCACGCCTGCCCACCGCCCTGCACAGGCACCCCTACTGCCCTGCTCTAAGAAAAGGGCCCCGGAGCATCTGCCTCGAGACCAGGAGGCCAGGAGTCAGGGGGAGGCTAGCGGGTGGCCTCATTTCCGGGGCCCAGCCCAGCCCATATCACCGAAGGGGCCCTCGCCCGTGGCAGAGCGCGGCGGGGGCCCGCACGGGGTGCAGAGGTCCGAGTCCGTGTCCGACTCGCCCTCCGCGATGTAGGGCCTGACTTTGGCGCATGGAGCGACCGCCGCGTAGCAGCTATTGAGGGCATCCAGGTTCTCCTTGGACTGGGAGATGCTGAACCCACTGAAGGAGCGCTCCAGCTCCTCGTGGTCCACGGATGGAATGGAGATGGATGTGTCACTGTCCCTCAGCGCGCCCTCGTGGGGCCTGCAGGCCGGGGCATCCTCCGGCCTCAGGAACTCCGTGCTGGCCCGGTGGCCCCCGCTGTAAGCGGACAGGGACCGCTCATGGGCAGGTGGCGGCGGGATGCGCACCAGCGAGCTGTGGTCCCCCACGGGTGAGGTGCCGTGGCCTGGGCGGGGGTAACACTGCTGCTGCCACGAGGTGGACGGTGGGCACTGGGCGGGGGGCGCAGGTGGGGGTGCCGCGAAGTTCTTCTGGCCCACGGAGCTGGTGGAGCGGACGAGCTTGATGATGCAGCCGCTCCGGCCACCGTGGTCCCGGCTGTCCTCGGGGCTGTGGTACGGTGGTGCTGGCTCCGGCTCCTTGGCCCCAAAGTAGGCCTCGGTTTCCGTCGGGGGGACACCCATGCGCTGCATGTAGATGTTCACCAGGAAATCCAGCTTCTTCTCCATGGACAGGACCTGTGGGAGGGACTAGTGAGCCATGCTAGATGGTTCCCATGCTGGGGTGGGGGGTGGGGTGGGGAGGACAGTCCCTGGAGGTGGGAAGGGCTGGATGCTTCTCATGGCGGGGTCGGGATGCTCTTTGGAGTTGGGGAGGGCAGCAACGCTCCCTGGACAGGTGGGGACCCTAGACACTCCCCAGAGGTGGGGGGACACAGAATGTCACCTACAGAATTGCAGAGGCAATAGAAGGCAGGACACCCCCTCCCCCAGCAGCTCAGCCTCTGACTGCCCCCATCAGGGTATGTGGCCTCAGGGCTTCAGAGCATGGACACTCTTGCTTCTATGGGCCACTCTGTGGGTTCACCCATAAAGCAAACTCCACAGGGAAGGAATCACCCGTTCCTCTCCTGGGCTCCCAGAAGCAGACCCTCAGCAAAGGGTCTTGTGTGTGGTTCCAGAGGACTTGCTCCCAAGAGAGTAGAGGAAAGTCAGACAAGGTCAGCCAAGTGGGGTGGAGAACCACCACGAAGGCCCTGCAGCAGCGCCCCCCAGGCGAGAAGAGAGCCAGCAAGCCAGTGCTTGGCCTGGGGTCTATAGGCGCTGGCCAGAAGAAGGGAAGTGCCCCAGGCCTGGGAGCGCTCACAGGGTACCCAGGGTCCAGACACCACAGCCCTCAGCTACCCACAAAGCTGGCGCACCCTCCCGCAGCAGCCGCGCTGACACCACGGACCCCCAGCCTCTCCCACCTGCTTCTCCACCTTCCCCAGCCTCCCCATCATGCTGGGGTCCTCGGGCAGCTCCGCCTCCGCCGGGCCCTTGCCTCGGTCTTTGTCCGCCATCGTTGGGCCACGCCCCACGATCTGGTCCACTCTGCCGGAAGAGACCCACCCCGGGCGTGAGGTCGGGTGAGAGCGCCGGGGCCCAAGGCGTCTCCTCCTGGGCCAGGCCGCAGCCCCCAGTTTCAGGCTCCGACTGAGCCAGAGACTACTGAGGGCAGCGAGGAACCAGGACAGACAGACGCCTGGCGCCAGGTCCCCGTCCTGCTCTCTGCCACCCTCGGGACCTGTCCCTTGACCGTCCCATCCCAGCGAGGCTGGCACATCAGCGAGGAGCAGAGAAGGAAGCCAGGGCCATGCACTCCCAGCTCCCCCAACCTTCCCCACCCTGAGCCCCGCCCCCACCCCAGCTCTGCTCCTGGATAAGTGCCACTGAGGCCCCGCCCACCCGGGGGTCTGGAGGGGGCGGAGCTAAAGGTGGGCAAAGGGAACCACAAAAGCGCGGTAGGGGGCGGGGTGGGGGGGCATGAGGGCTACGCTCCATGCGCCAGACGCGGGAAGGGACACAGACTAACACCAAAAACCGCCAACACACAACCAGAAGGGACAGACAGAGCCACTGCCAACCAGAAGGGGTCCCTGTGTGCTCGTGCGTGTACACGTGTGTGCTTACTATGCATGCGTGTGCGTGCTTCCATGTATGTGCGCGCACTTGTGTGAACGTGAGTGTGCCCTTATGTGCACACGAGTGGGGGATGCGGAACACAGCTGAGGTGGCCTCAAACAAGGGCAGCAGTCAGAAAAGCCAACAAGATGGGAGGGAGGCCTCCTTCCTAGAGGGGCGTCTGCTTGACCACCGTGTGAGCAGGAACGGCCCCAGAGGAGCTCAGAAGGCACCTTGAGAGCAGCAGCGTGGGTGCCCGAGCCGGAGGGGTGCAGCCACATGGACACTGGGCAAAGACACTGGGGCCAGGGTGCGGCTGGCAGGACAGTGACCCGGGCACAGGCCACGCGAGCCTCATGGGCAAAGCCTCCTTCCAGGCTCCAGAGTGGGGAGGGCCGCCAGCCCCCCCAGAAGTGCCACTTGAAGCCACTGCCCCTTCCCCAGCTGCCTTCCTCACCCACAGCTGCCCTGATCGCCTGTCAGGACTCGGGGATCTGTCCTGTCTGTCGCAGGAAGCAGGAGGGGTCAGGCTTGCATCAGCCATGGGGCAGCCTCCTCATGCTCCAGTGGGCATCATGCTTGATCATGCGGGGGGAGGGGGGTGGCGGTTGGGGGGGACGAAGGGCCCTCAGACTCCAAGCAGACACTGTGGGGACAGAGCGGGAGGAGGGCTGTCTGGTGTTCAAGTGTCCACACAGTCCAGGCACGGGCGCTCAGCGCCTTCACCCCTGCCACATGACGGGCTGTCCACCTGGCTGCTGCCCTGGAAGCCTCAGCCCAGGGTCGGCCTGGAGCTGCTGCTGGTGGGTGCTCCCTGTACCACCCCCTCCCCTGGGCCTCTGGTGAGGAGCTGGGCTTAACCCCTCGTGCCCAGTCGGCCCTTCGGCCCCTTCTCTGTGGGAGTCTGCATGTCCTCTGGCTGCAGTGGTCCGGGAGGCCTGGGGGCTCCTAGGGCTGGCAGGGCCTTCTCAGCCTCTGTGCCCTGCAGCGATGCCGGAAGGGCGGGCTGCTGCCTCGGGGCACAGCTTCCTTGGGGCTGTCCTCCATGTCCTCTTTGCGGGACACAGGAAGGACAGGGTATGCGACAAACACTGTCTGGGCTGCCCTGGGTCAGGCCTTCTCCCCCCGAAACTCCTTTCTTATAGGAGAGCTGCCAGGCTGGGATGCTGAGTACACTGACCCCCGGCCTTATGCAGAGAAACCCCAGCACACAGGAGTCAGACACCCCACTCGCTCCATTGGCCCAGCGGCCAGCATCCTTGCTGGCCTTCAGGACACCCCTGGTCCTCTCTGCCAGCACCCCATATCCCTGCCCTGGGTGCTGCTCTCACAGACCTACTAGGGGCATCACAGCCATCATTTCAACCGTCCAGGGGAACAGGAAGGCTCCCATGTCTGAATTCACCACCAATGACCCTGCTCCTGCTGCCTAACACCTAACTGCCCTCGTACTCCACTCCTCTTTGACCAGGACCACCTCCTACAGGAACCCTGACTGTGGTGACAACTGGACACAAAGCCCAGGGTTCTGGGGAACCCCTGGGCGCCCCACTCAGGTTGGGGCCTTTCCTAGTCACTCTTCACCAGAGTCTAGAGGCCAGAGGACTGGCTTGGTCCATAAGCGGCACAGAGTGACCCACCGGCAGTGGTGCTGGGAGCCTGCATTGGTGCTCGGGCAGAGCCCCCGCAAGGCAGGCCCTCACGTCTGAATGCATCTGGTCCCTGGGGGGCTGCCATCTACTTGTGCCCGGGGAGTGCCCCACAGCAGTCACACAGGTGTCACACGGCCTCCCCAGGACCATGCCAAGAGGAGCAGCTCAAGGGCCCCTGACCCAGCCTCCCGGGGCCTCAGAGGACGTCGCTTTGTCAAGGACAGGAACAACTCCATATCCTGTCGAGCAGAGAGGGTGCTGCCGTCATGTGGCTGGAGCGAAGGGGACTGGCATTCCACACAGACAGGCGGGGCGTGTCCTGACCTAGGTGAGTACTGGGGTGACTCTCTCGGAGGGGCCGTGGGTCCTTTGCTGGGGTACTTCTTGTGCCGGGGAGTTGAAGGGGGTGGGGGGCCCACAATCATATCTATCCTGGCGAGTAAACAAGAAAAGAGACACCGGGAAAATGCATCGTGAAGCAACATGTGGGGGGCAGCAGGAACTTGCAGAGACAAAAGGAACGACCTGCTGAAGGCCGCCCCGACCCTGGAGCGCAAGGACTCTGAGCTCCAGGACCTCGGCACCGGGCGGGTCCACAAGCTCGTGGCCCTGTCTGCCCAGGCCAGTGTCCACATGCACGGGACACAAGGCAGCTGGCAGCAAAGTGCCAAGGGTCCCAGGAAGGACATGAAGGCCCTGCCAGTGAGCGACAGACATCCAGCTCCTGCGGGGTGGGTCTGTCTCATCTGTTTTCCAGACGGAAAGGGAGGGAGAGGAGACCATCTAGGACAGAAGAGCCTGGTGAACAAAACAGCTGCTGTGACGGGTAGAGGTGGGCCAGCCACTGGGACCTGGGGCGGCCTCTCGCTCACACTTGCACACATGTGAACACACGTACACGCTCACACACTGCACATACCTGCATGTTTACATGCACTGGCACATGTCCACACACCTGTGTACACATGCACTCTCACACGTACACAACTGCATGGGCACAGACGTTCGCACAAACACACAGGTCTACTCAATGCTCGAGGAGGACACTGAGCGGCTGACCTCCTGGCCCAAGCCTGTGGACAGGAAGGGGTCAACCCCTGGCCCCACCCTAAGGGAGAGCTGGAGGCCTAGATGGACCCCTCCCCTGGAATCTCAAGCAGAACCGGGCGGACACCACCTGCCATGGGGCCAGAGGCTGGGCTGACCCCCAGTGCTACTGCGACCATCCAGACCCCTCCATGGCCAGGGCCCAGGCTTCAGGGCCAGAGAACTGGCAGCAGCCTCAGGGGAGGGGCCTGGCCAGCGGAGGGTGAGGCCCACGCCAGGATAGACCCACGCCAGCCATGGCATCACGGGCACCACAGACACGTGTGCTCGTTTGTGTAGACAGTGCGTGCTTCTGAGCACATGTGTACTCAGTGTGCATGTGTGTGTGCTGGCCTATGGGACACGTGTGTGGACATGCGGCTTAGGAAACAGTTATTTGTGTATACATGTGCCAACACGCATGTGCATGTCGGAGTAGACATAGTTCTGTGTGCATGTGTGTCCTGGGTCCTCACTGTGTCTGTGTACATGCATGTACGACTGACTCCTGGAGTGAACAAGCCAGAGACGGCAGTGCCCACGTGTGCACTGCCCCGGCCACACCAGGCACCTCTCCAGCCCCATCGCCTACTCTGGCCATAGGAATCCCTCTGCATGAGGGGAGGGAGAACCTGCCCTCCCATTCTGGAGGAAGAGGTGCCACATGGCCTAACTGCTGCCCAGCAGGCCCACAGAAACCTGCCCCTTCACCTCTCAACAGAACTAAGCTCCCCAGCTCACGTGGGCACACATACATGCAAGGACACACGACACACACAGATACATGCGTACACCCACACACTTCTGCCAAACATGTGTTGCACTCGTGTGCACACATGCACATGCATGCACTTTACACATACACACGTGTGCACACGTGTGCCTAAGGTCTGCACACACATGAGTACACGTGTGCATTCACACACGTGCATGTGCACACATACATACATACACGTTTGCCCATCATGGCAAGGGCAGAGAGAAGAGAGAGACAACAGAAAGATTCAAAAACAGACCACATGAGGACACGGCAGAAAGCCCACATGGGGCCGACGTGGGGCCAGAGAGGAAGGGCCCAGACGTGGCAGCAAGCAGGGCCAGCCACTGTGTCTGCAGCCGCATCTGCCACCACACCTCTGCCGGGAACGGGCAGCCCACACTGCACCGGTCCCCGAACAGCACCCGGGTTTGGCCCAGAGGACCCGGCTCCGCACCCCAGGGCAGGGTGGGCCCTCTTGCCTGGACTGCAGGTTTTTGATGCGGGACAGCATGTCTAGGTGGCCGGCTGAGTACTGCTCAATCACGTCCATCACATCGTAGGGCCGCAGGCTCTCCTTGAACTTCCGCTTGGACACCAGGAACCGCATGACACTGGAGGGGTCAGAGGAGGGGCTGTGAGCCCTGGGCAGAGACCACCAAAGGCAGCCCCCAACGATCACCTAGCTGTGGCCCTCCCAGAATCTCTAGCCCTATTATCTGGGACACCCACGCCCCGTACTCCCTCCACCTTTGGGCCTAGCTGTGCCGAGGACCCTTGTCCAGTCAGGAACCCCCGTGCAGCACAGCTCCTGCTGTCCACGGCACCTGGCACCCGGGTGCAGGCGATGGCCATGACAGCAGGTGCCTTGTGAGCGGCAGGGCCCGGGCTGAAGGGGTGTCGGCCGCAAGGCATCCCCCTGGAGCCGTGTCTTCACACCCGCTCCCCAGGCCCCACGTGCACAGATGGCTCCGTGAGAGGCAGCCAGGTCCTCACCACACGGCCCGGATGCTGACTTTGAGGCCTGGGGTCAGATCCTCTGTCACAAACTCGCAGTTGCAGCTCTTATTATCGTCCACGATGTCCTCCCCTGGGAGACTTGCTTCTGGGTGGAAGGACACAGCCCGTGAGGGGCCGGGCAGCACCCGGCGCTGCGGGGCCTGGTGCTCTGGCCCTGCAGCGCTCCAGTCCCCACTCCTGCCTTCTCAGCCTGCTTCCCTCTACTGTGCTTTTCGGGGAGCGGCCACCATGAGAGTATAAGAGGGCATCACTGTGCATGGACGGATGGGCAAAACGTGGTATGTCCACACACAGGACCTGGGGAATGTCGGCCCTAAGAGCAGGGCTGTGCCGTCACCAGTACCGTGGGTGAGCATGGAGCTCGTGATGCAGGACAAGCCCGTGCAGCCCCACCTCCCAGAGCCTCAGGACAGCAGGCCTCCACCCCCGGGGCTGCCCAACCCACCTTCTGAGTTCTGCCTCGAAGCAGCACCCCTGGCCCGGAATGCCTGCCGGGCGCGGCCACGTTCCCCGAAGCTCCAGCTCTTGGGCACCTTGCTTGGACTGTCCTCCAGGCTCTGGTCGGCGCTGGGTGACCGGCGGACGGTCTGGGCCTGAGGGGACCCCTTGCCCTTGGCAGCCACGCCGCGGGGGCTGGAGAAGACACGGTCTTTCAAACTGACCTTCTGACTGCTCCCGCGAGAACCAACAGACAGACACACAGAAAGACAGCAAGAGAGGTCACCCTGCAAAGAACACTCCAGCCCACTGGCTGCTGGTGGGTGGATGGGGCGCCGAGGCCATGGGGATGGGGAAGGAGGGTTGCCCGGGTGAGTGGAGACGGGTCAGCCCTACCACAGACTCCCGGGGCCCACTGGGTGCTCAGCCTGGCCGGGGACCGGTCAGTGGACTCTGAAATCACTTTCAGTTACCACCCAAAGGTGCCTGAGCTCTTGCCACACTGTCCGGCCAGGCCTCCTTCTCCAAACGTCCTGGGCACCTCCTGAGGGTGGCCCCAGGTCAGGAGGGTGAGGTCTGCAGCTGACCCCTGGGCCCCTCTGCCCAACCCTGGGGAGCTGCCTGGAGGAAGAGTTATAGGGGAGGGGGAGGGGAAGCAGCACGGAGGGCAAGGGTCTGCCCACCCCTTCTACCCAGGGCGGCACAGGCTCCCCCAAACAGGACCCATCCAGGAATAGAACATTCACGCTCTGGAGAACACTTGGGGTGCCAGCCGAGCCCTGGCCAGAGGCCGCAGGGAGGGGGCAACCATGGCCATCCAGCTGCAGCCCCATAATGGGCTCCCTGCCCTCATCTCTTGGTAACCACGGAGATGGATCTGACACCCCGAGTTTGTCGGTTCTAACATCCTCCAGGCCTCAGGCAGGAGACAAAAGCAGTTGTGGTATTTACAGGTCAGGCCCAGGGCCAGGCGGCCACTCACTTCCTCCCACAGACCACCATCTGCCTGGAGGAGAGCGAAGTCCCTGTGAACTGTGAACCCATTCATGCCACCACACTGAGGGGCCACCGGACCTCCTGGAGTGGCCTCTGCACTGCCCTGGGTCCCAGGGCCTGGGGCCAGCCCACACGGGCCCCTGGCAGAGCCTCTGCTGCCCCTGGGAAGCGACCACCACAGCTGATCCCTCAAACAGTGCCAGCCCCATCACAGATGCCCCAGGTCAGCCACCTCCACTGACCCAAGGGGGACCCACAGCTGACACAGCGTCAGACGGCGCAGAGATGATGGGCCATGGACAAGAGAAGGCCCATGGCCTGGTCCACCCAGCCCAGACACTGCAGTCCAAGCTGGTGCCCCCACCTTGCCCCCAGCCAGCTGAGACCCTCTGTGCTAGTTCTCAGGCCTGAGGCATGGAGCCCACTCGGAGGGGAGGTTCCCCCAGAGACTCTGGGTGCCCAGGGTCCCCTTGAGCACAGGAGCCAGGGCATTTGCTTGCTCAGGACACTAGCCCCAAGCCTGTAACTGCTGTGCCCGGCATGAGGCCAAGACAGGGGTGGGGGGCCGAGGGACCCCCGGAGCCAAGGCATGGGGGCCAGTGTGCAGATAATCTTCGTCATTCCCAAAGGAGACCACCAGGTGGTCCAGGAGAACCAAGAAGCAAGGGCCCCGCCAAGCCCTTGATGGGGACCCCCAGCTGGACTTGCTGTCCTGTACATACCAGGGGTCCCTGGAACTTGACCCCACGCAGCTGCCTGCGAGGACAGAGCCACAGGAAGGAGCCTTCCCTGGCCTCGCCCTGGCCCCGCCGTCCCATCCCTGACTCTCAGACTGCTCAGACCTCAGAGAAGCGCCCTGCTGGGGGACCATGGGTGGTGGTCTGGACTTTCTCAGTTATCACAACTCAGAGTCACAGGCACGCAGCCCCCCAGCCACCCTGATCCTTCGTCAACTCCAGGTGCTCGAGTGCCGACAGTCCTGCAGGAGTCAAGAGAGGCTCTCCCTCACCTCACAAGCCAAGGATGGAAGCAAACGCAGGGTGGGGCTCTGGACGCCTGCCCCCAAGGAAGGAGAGGGAGGCTAGCCCACCCTCCGAGTGAAGGGCATTTACACGGGGCCAGGGAGCAAGCTCAGGAAGGTCTAGGGGAGAAAGCAAGGCCCAGCCTCTCCTCTCCTGCCTGCCACCACCCCCATCCCCCATCCAGGGCAAACTCCCCAAAAGAGAAGCCAGCCATCAACAAGGATAAGCGAGGGGGCGCCCCGGCTGAGTGCCGCTATACCCTAGTCTGTGCGGCCAGGGCCCAGCTTGGAGGGAGAGGGCCAGCATCCACCGAGAGAACCGTCTGGCCCACGGCTGGACCTTGGATGCCCAGGGAAGGTGAGGAAGATGAGGGGAGAGTTGTGAAACACACATAGCGGGGCCGAGCACGGCCTGGGCCCCTGGACCGGCCATGGACACCTCTGGCCCTTCCGGTTCCCAGGCAGCCTGACCACAGCCCCCGACCTGAAAGGCCAGCCCCCTGGACACAAGCTCTGGGCAAGCAGGACAGCTTCTGCTGGGACCCCAAATCTCCCCTCCAAGGGCTGCAAGAGCCCCCCACCCCCGCAGGCCTACTTCAGAACACACAGGCAGCACGGCAGGTGCGGGGGGGTCTACCCTCCGAGCCCCTCTCCGGGGGAGCAGGATTCGGAGCATGCATGGATGCAGGTGTGCAGGCATGCCGCCCTGGAACCCCGACCTGCTGCCCGGCCCCTCCCCACGCCCACCGCTCAACATCCCTGCTTCCGGGGCCAGCTCGGACCACATGCACACGATGACTGGTGAGTGCAGCTGCCAGCACCTGCGGGCCGCACGGGGCAGGGTGGGGCGGGCAGCAGGGGGCCCAGAGCAAGCAGGAGGACAGACACTTCCACATCCCCGAGAGCAGACAGGGCACAGAGAGAGGAAACGTCCCGGCAGTCAGGGAGCCCACTGGGCAAAGGTCGGCCCTTCCACCGTCCCGTTTCCAGTCTGCCCTAAACCAGGCCTGTACGTGGGAGGAGGGAGCCGCGGACCTCGGGCTTTCTGGTGCATTTGGTGTGCCAGGACCACAGGGAGCCCGGCACACACAGGACAGAGCCGCCTCCCGCAGGCGGGCAGCGGGTGGAGGGCAGCGCCCTCCCTTGCGTAGTAGAGGTGCTAGATGGCCCAGCCATGCGGAAGTCTCGCAGGAGAGCAATCAGACCCCGGAAGGCGCGCTTTGCGGGTTCAGACCCCCTGGCCGGCCCCTCTCCTGCTTGGAGCACAGCATCGTTGGGGCATCGTTTGGCTTGGGGCGAAGGAAGGGCGTTAGCGCCGTGGCCCTGTCGCCCAGGAGGGCACCTGGGGTCAGAGGCAAGCAGTGGCTCCACGAAGGGCTGGGAGGTGAGCTGCCAATCAGAATCGGGGCCTAGGGGGCCGGACGGGCGCCAGCCTTTCCCTGGCGCATCTAGAACCTCTAATAAGCAGAGTGTTTGGAGCGGGAGGGGACAAGAGCCGTGCAGCAATGGTCGTCCGAGCGGCGTGTCCGCGGTACCTAGCGTGTCCTGGGCAGCATCCACACAGGGACTCTGCGCACCGTCTGCCTTTACTGGAAATGAGGAGAGGACAGTTAGTCCTGCGGGCGCTGGCGACCGGAGGGACCCCGGCCGGGCGCGCGGGCGTGGGGTACACCCGCCACAGAGTTCGCATGGGAGAGAGAAGTGCGAGTGAGGAGGTCGCGCACAAAGTCCTCCGTCAGCCTGGAAAAGAAAATAGTCCCTATTTTTGGAGAGAAAAAAACTTTTTTTTTCTCTCCAAAAATACCTTTTCCTTCCAGCATCTATTTGGGGCCATCTCTTTCAAAAGATGTATTATTTTTTGCTATATTCATGCCAACAAAAAAATAATACATGGGCTGGCTAAGGCTTTGCTGGTTCTACAGGGACAGGATTTCAGAAAGCTCACGTTTTCAGAGGAAAAACGTGCGAGTTTGGCTTCACAAACCAACCCAGACAGCGGCCTGATCAGAAGTGGCCCCCATTTACCCAGAATGCAGTGGCCACCTCTACCCGGAGGGGAGCCAAGGAGGAGGAGGCTTGGGGCACCTGCACACGAAAGGACCGGCCAAGGCCAGACCCTGGGTGAAGGCTATCCTGACCTGCGGCTAGCTGTTCAGGAAAGGCTGCCGGTGGTCAGCCTGCCCAAGACCCTCCACAAAGGCCAGAGCGAGCTGTGCATAAGAACCTGCAAGTGTGTTAATTGATCAGTCACGTCCAACTCTCTGTGACCCCATGGACCATCGCCCGCCAGACTTCTCTGTCCATGGGGTTCTCCAGGCAAAAATACTGGAGTGGATAGCCATTCCCTTCTCCAGGGGATTTTCCCTACCCAGAGATCGAACCCGGGTCTCCTGCTTTGCAGACGGACTCTTTACTGTCTGAGCCACAAAACTTTTAAGCAAAAATGAAAAGAACCAGCAAGAACGTCAAGAAACCCTTCACTTCCCTGGGGTCTTGCTCTCTGCCTCCACCTTCGAAGCTGTTGCTTCTGAGACAGTGGCTCTCAAACTGCTGTGCCTGGAAACCCGGACGCAGCCAACAGTGTTGACTCACATTCACTTAAACACGGGTGGCACCTGCCACTGTCCCAGCAAGGATGTCCCCACATTAACACCAGCAAGCCAGGGTCAAGGCTCCTCAAAGAGCTTTCCCTCGGCTTCACCGGCCTCGTCCTCCGTGGAGGACCCTGCAAGCATGTGCGCTTCCCTGGTGGGACCTTCCCCAGTTCAGGTTGTAGGAAAAAACTAACTAGAGGGCCCCCGGGGCAGAGGGGCACATCTTCCCAGGGCTCAGACCACTCCCACCCCGGCCCAGCAGCCCACAGAACTCAACTTTAGGGCAAATGTGCTCTGCCCAGGCACACCCCTGAGGCAGCCACAGTTCCACCAGGGCCTGCCAGACAAATGAAGACCCTAAAGACTGGGACCTTGCCAGATCCTTGCAGGGGTCCCCAGGCCTGCACAAAGAGCCCTGCCTTGCCCCGCCTGGGGGCTCCTCCCCCAGGAAAGAGCATGAGGTAGGGTGGGATGTCTGCCCCTGGCTCTTTTGAAGGACCTCAGCCTTGAACAGATGAGCAGCCCCGCACTGCCCACCCACCATTTCCTACATGACACCTCAAGCCTGGCTTCCACGCACAGGAGCTTGGGGAGTGGCTCTCCAACTGCAGCGGTTTCTTTAGTTTTAATGAAAATTTAAACAGCCTCACGTGGCCAGAGGCTCCTGCATGAAACAAGGAAGTCTGAGAGCAGGACAAGAGCAGGGGGAGGGGGACTGGTGGTGGCCCAGCCACCCCTCTGAACACTGCTCCTTTGCTTCGGGTGGGCAGTGAGGAGCCCTGACTCCAGCCCATCGCCTCTGGGCTCTAGGCTGGCCCTGGGGTTTCCTGCCCACATTCAGCCCGGGGGGGCCTGGGCTCAAGAGGGTGGAAGAGGTGCCCACAAACAGTCACCAACACCAGACTGGACAGACACGCACCCAAACACTGCACATGGCCCCCCACGATGAAGAGGGGGCCACACGGACGGGAGCAAAGCAGCTGGGGCGCAGGGGGTTCCCCAGGCACAGGAGTAGGCAGTCAGAAACGGGGTGGATCAAAGGGCAGGTCAGAGCCACACCCGGAGCAGCACAGCCCGAGACCCCGTCTGCCCACCCCCGCCAGCCCCACGCCTTGGTCTGACGCCCACACAGCCACAGTGCATGTCCCCACCTTGAGCTAGGACCAAGGGGTCTCCCGGCAGTGGAGGGCCCCCGCACCCACCCCATCCACCTGCTTAGGGTCCCCTTGCCGGGCAGCCCAGGAACAGCCCACCCACAGGTGTCCAGGGCGGGACCCTTTCCTGCAGACCTACTGTGCACCGGGTGCTGCACAGGGGCTCCTGGCTGCTCCAGTCGGGGCACAGAGATGCCCTGGCTGAAAGGTGTGCACCCAGGATAGGCCGGCCCTCTGTCCCAGGGCCTCAGCCTGGGGCCCCCAGGGGAAGCTGCTGGTCACAGGCAGGGACACACGGACACACGGGGAGGGAGGGAGGAGCAAAAAGCGGGGTCGAGGGGGGAGCCACAGAACGTGCCGGAGAGCCGGGGGCTCCCGTGAATCCTCACCTGGAGTCCTGCTTCAGGGTCAGCCACCTCATCCCCAAAGACAGAGCGGACGTGAAAGGGGCCCGAGAAGGGCAGTGACATGATTAAAGGCACTTGGGGGGGGCAGGCAAGATTTTCCAGATTGGGGGAAGGGAGGGCAAAAGAGGAGAGAGAGAGAGAGAGAGGCTGAGACGAAAGTTGTCTGGAGGGGAGAGGCGCGCAGGCGGCGAGCACAGGGAGCCGCGACAGGCCGGAGGGGCCGCGCCAAGGGCCAGAGAGTGCCCATTGGGCAGAGCTGAGGGCAGCCGTGCCCACCTCCTCGGCCTCAGGGTCCTGGGGGCTCACAGGAGGGGCTGATGGCAGCACCAACGGGAACCAACAAAGTGGAGCAGCCTCGGGGCTCCCCAGACACCAGGCTTGCTGCTCCCCCTCCCTGCCCACCTGACCACAGCCCCGTGCCGGGCCCCTTGGTTTGTGCCCATGAGAACAGAGGTCACTGCCCAGGATAAAGCCACTCTGGTCTGGGATCTAAAGGGTCATCTCTGCTGCTCTTTGGGCTGGTTGGAGGAAAAGCACTGCTGATATTTCCAGGTCAGCTCCAGTGGCCAACCCGCTTTGGGAACTCAGGGGTGGGGTGCATGCCCCTCTCCGATGGATGCTGAAGCAGGGCTCAGCCCAATGCCTTCACAGCTGAGCAGCCTTCAGTCCAGGAGGGCAGGAACAAGCAGGCAGCATCTTTGGCCCATGGCCTGGGGGATAGGACTCCCCGTGCAGGTGTGGACACGGCACCCGGGAACCCCTGAGCTCAGAGATACACAGCAGTACATGGGCAGGTTGGAGGTCACCAGACTTGAAAGTGGTGAATTGATCTGGCTTTCTTTCAAAACTAGGAAAACAGCAGGGTGCTATCACCCTAACCCCAGCAGAGATCACCCCCGGGAGTCCCCATCTGGGGTCCCGGTCTCAAATTCACCTGAACCAAACAGAACTGCAGGGGCCTAGACAGACACGGGTAGTGCCGAGGGGGTGTGAGGCGGGGCAGGAGACCCTGCCCAAAGGGAACCCTCTCCCACTCCTCCATCCTCCAGAAACCTCCACAAATCAAGACCTGCAGGGGTGGTGTGAAGACCTCCCCTCAGAACAGCACCCCCCGCACTGCCTGACCCTGATCCGCAGTGTTTGGCACCCCCCCTGGGAGTGTCCACCTGGGCCACCCTTGACTCAGAGCAGCCCAGACCCTGTGCCTGGAGCCAGTGGGACCGCTCCCCTGGAAGCCCCCCACCTCCCACCCAAGGGGCTGCAGTCACAGGCGGGCAGACAGGAGTTGTCCCTCAGCTCGGGGACCTGGAAGGAGGCATAGACCCAGGTGCCCACATCGCCACCGGGCAGGGGTCCTTGCGCAGTGGCATTGGGGAGCATGCACAGGCCCCGCAGCAGCGCGAGCTCCACGGGACACGCAGAGAAGAGCGGAGGTGGCAGAAGGCAGGCGGGCACTGACCTGGGAGATGGCTCCGGCTGGGGCTCCTTCCTGCAAACAGAAGCACAGGATATCAGAAGCTGGCCCAGCGGTTGGACCCCACACAGGGCCCAGCTGATGCACAATGCTCCCATGGGCCAGGGCTGTGTGTGAGGGGTGCAGAAACAGCCCACACACCCCCAGGAGCTCCCCGGGGGGTCCAAGGAGGCAGATCCCGGAGGGACAGTGAATCTGGAAGGGGTCACAAGTTTTGAGACTGAGGGTGCTATGACCCCATGTTTATGGACACTTGTTTTAATCAGCATCACCAATATTAACAAACTTTGAAAGAGGCAGTGTGAAGAAAGCTCTGGAGCTGTCGAATTCCACAGTCGATACTCAGGACAGCTAAGGTCCTTCACTTAACCATATCCACGAGGACTCTTCCAGATAAGGTCATGTTCACAGGTCCCAGGACACAGATGAATCTTTGCAGGGGGGCACCATCCAACCCTCTCCAGATGCCCCACTGCTGAGAGCTCTTCAAACAGCCCTGGGCGCTGGGCCCAGCAGGCATCCTCCCCTCCTCTCCCACTGGCCAGTCCGTGTCCTCGGCAAGCCCGTCTGTGTCAAGTGCTCCGGGAGTCGCAGGTTTTGTAGTCGTGAAGGAACCAGCAGGTGCTACCCATGTGTCTCCACCCGATGCTCCAGGGTGGACTCTTCCTCTGACCTGTGGCCAGAGCACCAGCCTCCCCGCCCCATATGGAGCACCACCCCCACCCCATGCCCACCCCCAAACCAGCCGCCCTCAGGATAGGAGCCAAGACTGGTCAGCAACAGGGGAAAACTGCCAGCAGCACCAGGGCCTGAGGCAACAGGATGTGAACATCCTGAGCCATCAGGGGCCTTAGTCCAGCCTGGGCACCCCTACTGGCCCTTACGGAGCCATGGGGGATTGGAGCCGGTGGATGCTCCCGCCCACCTGAAGGTAAGTCCGGACTTGCTCTTGAGGTTCCGCAGCAGCTCCAGCTGGTTGAGGGGTGGGATCAGTCTGCAGCAAGAGGACAGGTGAGTGAGCCCCCAACCCACCAGAGCCCCAGGGAACCCCATGCCAACTCTCACCAGAGTCCACATCTCACATGGGGACGCAGGCCATGACCTGTCACAGGCAGAAACAGGAGGAGTCCATGGCGGCAGCAGACCCCCGGGGAGCCCATGCCTCCACCTCTGCGGCCCAGGCACTTTCTGTGTTCCTCTGGGTTCACTTTCCCTGGGCACCTCGGCCCTGGGAGTGGATGGTACCCAGGCCATCCCTAGATGGGACACCCACGTGGAGCAGGTCCAGCAGGGCACCAGAAAATGGGAGGGCGCCCTCCCCCTTCCCAACCACTGAACACCCCCTGGATTTGCAGCACAGTTGAAAATGCAGTCCCCAACATCCTAGGACTCCCAGACCCCTCTCTCACTGAGCCACTCTCTGCCAAAGCTGAGTAGGGCGGAGGTCCCAGGAAAGGACTGTGCTGGGCAGAGCCCACTGGGCGGCTCCTGGGCGACTGGTCTGGCCCTACTCTGAGCCCCATTTCCCAGATGGAGTCCCACCCACGAGGACAGCCACATGCCTGGCCTGCCTGCCAATCCAGCATTCAGCGCTGTGGCCACCAGCAAGGAAGCCAGAGGTGAATCAAGTCCCTCTGGGATGCCAGGAAGTGGTCTGTACACCTGGGAGGCTCCTGGGGAAGCCCACACCCCCACCTCCAGCTGCAGGAGCCTTACCCAGAGACTTGGGTCCCCATACTGTCTGGGGACACTTTTGTCCCTCCCCCCGCACCCCATTCCCCACTCCCCACCTGGTTCCTGGACACTTTCAACCCTCAGCTTCCATCTCGTCCATCAGTCACCCTGTCAGCTTCCAGGCACTGGTCTCTCCTTCCTGACTCAGCCTCCACCTGCTCTGACACCCCCACTGGCTCTGATAAGCCCACCTGCTCTGTGACCCCCCACTGTCTGTGAACCCCCCACCTGCTCTGACACCCCCACTGTCTGTGACATCCCCACTGAGTCCCAGGCCCCCAAACCCTGTTCTGAGCCTTCTTGACCCTGGGGACCCCTGACCCTCCCAGGCAACTGTATCCAAGCCTCTCCTGGGCATTCTCACTCTGTCCTACAGTACCACCATTCCCCACACACCCTGGCTCCAGCCCCTACCCACTCCCAACCCTTCCACGTGCCCCATGTCTCTGCTCCCCGGATGCCCATCCTCCTCTGACCCGCTCTAGTCCTTCTGCTCGGACTCCCCACTGTCTCCAAAACAGGAAGATCTCTGACCCCTTGCACCCGCAGCCCTGACCTGCCCCTGCCACTCAGTCTCCAACTTTGCTCTGGTCTCTCCCAACTCCTCCCTGCCCAGCCGTGCCCCTAGCACCCAAAGGAACGCCCGTCCCCCAGCCCTGCCCTGGTCATTGCCATCCCAGGGGAGCAGATGTGGCCCCCCTCTCTGTTCCCTCTGCAGCCCCAGCCCCGCCAGGCCTGGATCCTGGGAACGCTCGCCCTCCTCTTCCCCCTCCCCACTCCTCTCCAAGGCTGTCCCCTGTCCTCTTAGGTCCAGACCAAGCAAGAGGCCTGGGCAGTTCAGTCGGCTCAAGCCATGGGTACAGGAGAGCCCCAGGATGGACACTGGGGCAGAGCTGGTCTCCTCACTGCCTTGAGCACCCACCATGGCCTGGAGCAGAGACCCCGGGCAGCTGGACCCAGTCAGCCCCCACACGTGGGTCAAGGGCAGGGACACGCAGTTAGGACGCCATGCCTTGGACACAGAGCGGCAGGGGACAGAACACAGACGGGCAAGGACGTGCAGGCACCACACACTCGAGGGCCACGCACACACAGTCCAGTCGTGGGGGACGAGAGTGCAGCGGGCGACAGGGGTGGGACACACAGGAGCGAGCAGTGTTAGTCTAGGGGTCAGCTGGCTGCGGAGGACACCACCAGTCCCCAGGCCCGGGGCTGGGCAGGGGTGTCTCCCCGGACATCGGTGGATGTGGTGCTGCTGGAGTAGGTGAACCAAGGGGCTGCTGGTCTGGGAGGAGCCTGTCAGGGTCTGAAGTAGGGTCCCCCCACCTGGAGCCCCAGGAACCCAGGTCAGCAGCCAGGAAGGATACTGGTCCCTCACCACCCCGCCTCTGGGGGAGGGGTCAGGCCCTCCTGCCTGCGGACCCTGGCCCTGCCTGGCCCCCTCTTCCCTTCTGGGAGCAGAGGATTAATTCTGACAGGTTCCCACAGAGGGCACCAAGGGAGGATGAGAGATCCCTGCTCTGCAGGGCGGAGTACGGTGCCACCACTCTGAGGGGAAAGGCAGGGCCTACAAAGGGCACAGGGGACCCCTCCTGGAGCAGCTTGGCACCCTGGTCTAGACAGGGGACCCCAGGAAGTGAGCTGTCTGGTGCAGACATGGTCAGTGGGGCTACATGGATGGGCCACAGAACCCTCTGTCCGCGGCCTCGAGTCTCACTCTCACTGCAGTGGGAAGACTTGGGGCTGGGGGAGTGGATGCAGAGAGAGAGAGAGACCCCAAGTCCAGAGCAGTCTGCCAGGACTGGGGGCTAACTGGGAGTGCCCCAAACTGGGACAGCCAATACTCCGTCTCCACTACCTCTGCACTGGGCATAAGTGGGGCCCCGGGGGCAGGGTGGAGGCGCAGGGGCAGGACCCCAGCCACTGAGACAGGCAGGAAGCAGAACAAGGGACAGAAAACACCTGGACAGACAGTTCCAGCACAAGAAAGCAGCTTGGGGGCGGGGGGCAGTCAGGAGAGGGGACCAGGGGAGCGAGGAGGGGGCATGTGGCTCCAAGTAGGGGCCACAGGCTGGGCAGGGCTGGCTCAGGGGGCCCCGGGACAGTCCCCAACAGAACAGAATCACACTACACGCTTTCCGCCCATGCAGTCCTACCTGGAGGCCCCGTAGGTTTGAGTTTGCGAGCTTTCAAGTGTTTTTCACACACACACAAAGGGAAAGGAACAGAAGATTGTAAAAGAACGGGAGAAGAAAAAGGAAATGAAAAAAATAGTCGAGGAAAGTGGGGGAAACAACAGAACAAAGAAAATTAGCACGAGGGTCGGTCCTGCCTTGAGGACTGGGAACACAGGGCCTGGGGTAAGAGCGAGTGCCCTTGGGCCCCCGGCACCCCAAGACTGAGTGTCCCTGGGAGTGATGGTGGGTCAAATGCTGGAGAGGGGAGTGGGCAGCACTGTCTCCCAGGTGACAGATCCTGGGAGAGGCAGGTGGGGACCTGCAGGAGGACTCTGCCCCGGTGAGGGCTCCATTGGGTGGACACTCAGGGGCAGGTAAGGGGACTCTTCTGGCTGAAAGGACCCAGAGTTCAGCGTTCACCGGAGGGCATCTGACCTTCATGGACTCTGGCCAGGCCCCACCCTTCTCACCTCGGACCTCATTCTGAGCCCGGGCCTGGCACCAACACACCCCAGGGGCAGAGCCTGGAAAGGTGCCCACTGTCCATGTGGCCCCCAGGGGGGCTCCCCAGGACCCTCTGTCCCCCGCAGGGATCGTGGGGGTGTCTGCTCCTTGTCCTGTTGGGGCCTCTCTGTGGTCCGGGGGTCTCTCCTTCCTCAACAGAGACCCTGGCCCTCACTAGGGGTCAGAGGGTCAAGGTTATCCTTTTGCTTCTAAACACAGGGCCCCCCACCAGCGGGGCTGCACCCGGCTGCCGTCCGTGGAAGCAGCCGCATTTACCTCCGTGAGCTCAGGGGGCCGTGTCCACCAGACTCACACACTACACCCCTGACAGCAAGGACACTAAGCAGGGGGCGGAATGAAGGTGAAAAATAAAAGCCGCAAACTATAAAACAGAGAACAAAGTTAATAAAATAAATCACACACGACTCGTTTCTGAAAAGTACATGTTTTAAAGAAAAAGAAACAAAAAGCAAACAAAATGATGAGCAACTGAAAACGGGGATTAAGGACAAATGGGGGACACACCCAGGCAGCGTGGGGGGCGCAGAGGTACCTGTACATGGGGACGGTCACCGTGCGCTCGTAGTACTGCCACGTGGAGTGCAGGTCCGTGCGCGACAAGTTGGTGGCATAGAACCTCCAGGCGGACTGTAGAGAGGAGGGGGGTCAGGCGCCGCTAGGGGCCCTCCCGCCTCTCCCGGGGCCTCGCTCCCACGCATCCCTGTGCACTGACCTCTGGACAGCAGCCCAGTGTCGCTCCCATCCCCATGGGCCACAGTCACCTCTGCAGAGTAGAGCTGGGAGCGGGGACCCAGCAGTGAGTCCGCACGGAACTCCAGTTCTTTCCCTTCCATCTGTCCCACCTAATGCCTGGCAGCCATCACTCGGCATCATGGTCACCTTCCTGCCCTCCCCAGGGGACAGGAGGTGAGGGCCAGAGCCAAGGACATGGGCCGCATCCTCCACTGTAAGGCTGAACCCCTGCAGGGCCTGGCCTTTACACCAGCCTTGGCCAGGCCTGGCCTCTGCTCCCAACTCTCGTTAATCAGAGTAAAATACACATAACGTAAAATTCACCCTCTTAAAGGGCACAGTTGATTGGCGCTAAGCTCGTTCCTGATGCTGTGCAAATGTCCCCTTGACAAACACCACAATTTCACCACCTCAAGACCAAGGGCCCCCAACCCACCAGCATGACTCCCCACTCCCTCCACCCCTGGCCTGCCATCCCTGATCTGCGTCAGTCTCTGCGGTTCCCCGACTCTGGACACTTCCTAGCAATAGAATTTCAGTGGCAGGCCTCCTGGGTCTGGCTCCCTCCGTTTAGCACATTCCCAAGGCCTGTCCCTGGTGGAGCCCATGTCCAAGCCTTGTTCTTTTTAAGGCCAGACGTATTCAAGCATGGGGCTTCCCAGGGGGCTCAGTGGTAAAGAATCTGCTGCAATGCAGGAGATGCAGGTGCAATCCCTAGGAAAATCCCCTGGAGAAGGAGATGGCAACCCACTCCAGTATTGTTGTCTGGGAAACCACATGGACAGAGGAGCCTGATGGGCTACAGCCCATAGGGTTACAAAGAGTCAGACACAACTGAGTGACTGAAAAACAAGATTCGAGCCTGTGGACGGACCACACCTTCTGCACCCTTTCACTGGCTGAGGCAGTGTTTCAACCTTTGGCTCCTGTGAATGGTGCCATTGTGAACACCTGCGTGAAGGACTGTGGCTAAACACCTGTTTCCAGTTCTGTTGGGTGTTCACCTAAGAGTGGGATTGCTGGGTCGTGTGACAGGTTTAACCTTTGGAGGAGCCACTAAACTGTCTTCTACAGCAGCCACACCATTTCACACCCACTCCCACAGCGACGTATGAGGGTTCTGACTTCACATCCTCATCAACACTTTTTTTAAATTGTGACCCATCCTGGTGGACATGAAGGACTTTTGCTTTGCATTTTCCCCATGAAGAACGACACTGAACATCTTTTCACGTTCTTATAGGCCATCTGGTATATCTTCTCCAGAGAGATGTCTACTTAAATCCTTTGCCCATTTCTTAGTTGGGTCGTTTGTCTGTTTGCCATTGAGCTGCGAGTCCTTCATGTATTCTGGATACCAGATCTCCATCAGATATCTGATGTGCAAATATTTTCTCCCATCCTGTGGGTTATCTTTTCACTCTCTAAGGAGACAGTTCAAATAGTGCCCTTGGACGCATAGAAGTTTTCCTTTCATTTCTTATGCTTTTGGTGTCATATCTAAGAAACCAGTCTCAGAGGCTGACTTCCTACCGCATGAAGTCAGGTGAAGTAAGCACTTACCGTCTTCTCCAGTCACTTCTGAGCCTGCGTTCAGCGCTGGGCATGTGTGGCCTCATGGAGCCCCCAGTGTGTGGAGGTCCTTCCCCAATTCCTCCCCATCTCCTGCCCTCCCCCAATAACTCGGAGCTTCTCAGAGAGGAGGGGGCTGCGGGGAAGTGCTGTCTGTTCAGGCCGCACTCCTTCCCTAACCTTGCAACCACTGGCAGTGCTGTGACTTTGGTGTCAATAGTGGGTGGGACTATTGTCAATGGGGGGGCGGGGGGGGGCATTTTTGTTCTTCTTTACACTCTTTTGCATTTAAAAGAAGCAGTCATTTGAAGCTCTCACAGTGAAAGACAGGTATACATATACACACAAAAGTAGGCTGCAACCTGGGAAAGAAAACATCTTTAAAAAAACAAGCCAAGCCATGTGAGGGACCAGGCCAGTGTTCAGCCTGTAGTAAAGGCCAGTCAATGCCAAAAGTCCACTGGATCCCTGGTCCTTGGGAAGGGCTGCAGGAACCTCAGCCTCTCAGGCAGCCTGTGCCCGGCCCGAACTTTCAGGATAGCTCAGGAAGCACCGCTGGATACTGCATGGCCACTGTGACCCCAGTGATGGGGTGGGTGGTGCAGGCTGGGCAGCACAGACATGGCTCTGCCACCTACCTGCATGGGGGTCACTGAACCCCGATCCCACAAGTGCAAGGCAGCGTCGGTGCTATGAGGGGACAGCTCGGGGACACTGGTGACAGCCTGGCCCAGGGCCTATAGACTGCTGGCCCTGATGTGCCATAGGAGCTGGGCCTCTGCAAACATCTAAGCAGTTCTCAGCACAGACTTGAATTCCCCAACAGGAGACAAATACCCAGTGGGGCTTCGCTCCAACACCGCGGGCCCAGGCCAGGGGTCCCATGGGTCCGTGTGGGGCCCACACGGGGGCTATCTGGACGCACCTGGATCAGACCTGCTGCGGGGTTCCGCCTCTTCTCAAAGTGCTTCTGACGGTGCTGCTCTTGAACTTTCAGGGCAAAGCCAGACCCCAAAATGCCCTGCAAGTCACTGGGGTCAGACAGCACCCAGGGACCAGAGCCCCCCCCACCTTGCCTGCACACTCCGGGCTCCGCCTTCTCGCCCCCACCCCCAGCCCCTAGTCACCAGGAGACAGACTGGGGGGCTTCATCCTCACAGGAGCTTGGCAGGGCCCACTCTGAACACACCTGGGCACAAAGGTTGCCGTCCTCCCATTCTGTCTACACTACAATGAGCCGGGGGTGAGGCCCAGGGTCTCAGAGAAGACCACCCAGACAGCAGCACCACCAGCTCCCCCATGTCCTGCACAGCTGCAGTTGGAGGGCTAACAGGGCCCCCATGCCTTCTGCAGGAGACCCGCCAGAGACGTGTCATCCACAGCACCGCTCCTGGCCACAGGGACCCAACTGGTCAATCCCAGGGCTAGGAGGCGCTGATGGGGACCCACAGATGCAGTGAGAGGGGAGCCCTGCCCTGCCCCATGTGACCCCAAGGAGAGAAGTGGTCACCGAGGAGGCCAGACTCTGTCCCCCGCAAAGGCAGGAAGGGCAGGACTCACAGCAGGAAGAGCAAAGAAGGAGACACCGATGAGGGTGAAGGTCGCTGCCAGGAGCCTCCCGTTCCAGGTCTGAGGGTACTTGTCCCCGTAGCCAATGGTTGTCAGGGTGATCTGTGAACAGAGAGCCTGCACTCAGGCAGACCTGGCAGGAGCCAGGGCCCTCTCTGAGGCCTCAGGGCAGCTGGACAGACCCATGCCCCATGCTGCCTACATGGGGCCCGTGAGGCAGGGGTCACCACCAGCCACCCTTCCCCACTCAAGAACCAAAATGAAACTCTCCAACAGGGCGTGGGGTGGGGGGGCGGGGTGTTCAGCCTCCACTCTCATTTTACACCTGAATTGGGCAGGACAGGTTCACCCAGGAGGGCCGAGCTCCAGCCGGACGGGCAGCCGGGAGGCTCCGACAAAGCCGGAGCCTGACAGGTGATAGGGCCAAGGGACCCTCTGAGGATGCTCAGGGGTCATCTGGGGGCCTTTGGAGGGGAGCCTTGTGAGCTGAGGCCAGAGAGGGAGGGGCCCAGCTGCCAGGAGGGGCATGGAATTGGGGCACCTCCACACACATGGTCTCACGAACTTCTCCCTCAGAAGGTCATGCAGTCCCAAAACAAGGGCAGACTTGGGGACGTGGGGGGATTGCTAAGGCTTCGGCCCTCGGGGCCAGCATTCAAGGCCAGTGTTAACGGCCAGCATTCGGGAGGCCAGCTTGACAGCAAGGTGGTGGGGGGACTCCCCCAGTGCCCATGAGGCCCCTCCAAGGACCACCGGCCCACAGAGCAGAACAAGGGGATCTCAGGTGGAACGGTTCCCAAGAATGATGGGGCGGAGCCAATCTCATCCCATCACAGAGCAGAGTGAAACTTTAAAGTCTGCAGTTCACAGAGAAGGGACTTCCCTGGAGGTCTCTTGGTCAAGACTCAGCAATAAAAGTGCCGAGGGCCCAAGTTCAGTCTCTGGTCGGGAACTAAGACCCCCACACGCCAAGAAACATGGCCGAAAATGAAACACTAAAATAAAAATAAAGTTCACAGAGGAAACCCCCGGTGTAGGTGGGGAATACCCAGAAGGGGTTGCCCGTCTGAGTGTCCAGCACCCCCAGAAGAGCTCACAAAGGAGGGGCACTCCGGCCCCCACCTGGAGGCGTCCATGGAAACAGACAAGGAGGAGGTCCTGGCTCGAGCAATCGGGGTCAAGGTCTGCGGGGCCCTTTGGAGGGTGGCCCAGGAAGCCTTTTCTCAGAAGAGGCCATTGCACCAGGTGACAGGAGAGGGGCCCTCAAGGGGCCCAGGAGGTAGGTGGCCATGAGCATGGGCCAAAAGTCTACCAGCTCTGGACGGAGTCCCCCTCGTCAGGAGCAGCCTGGGAGGTTGAGTCAGGGGGGTCTAGCTCCCCTTTTCAAACTCTGCTCCATCAACATGACAGGCAGCACCGCCCCTCCCCCTCCATCACAGAGATCACACAGGTTGGTCAGCGGAGAAGGAACCGGCCATGGCTGGGTACAGGCTCCGAGGGCCAGGCTTCTTGCCACCCCACATAGACCAGTGCATCCCCCACCACGGCCCATCTGGGACGCCACCTCCACATGGCATTCTGGTCAGAAGCAGCCAGCCGATGGCCCCAGAAAGATGTCTCCAGCCAGGTTAGGCAGAACTGGGGCACACCGTGGGGAGGAGTGGGGGCATCTCAGACCATGGGCAGGAGGGACCCCAAGGCAGGCCACGCCCGGCGAGCACGTCCTTGGTGAAGGTCCCTCTCCTTGGCCCCAGAGGCCAGACACTCACCAGGCCCCACCAGAGTGCGTCCGCGTAGGTATCAAAGTGATCGTTCTCCCCCTTCTCTGCCAAGTACACCAGAAATGAGGCCAGGATGAGGCAGAGGAAGCCGATGTACCAAGCAGTGACCAACTCCTGAAAGAGATGGCCACGTCACAGTGGCCAAATTGGCGCCCAGCCCAACCTGCCCAGGAACACAGGGCCCCATCTGGCTGGACGTTCGCTGAGCTCTGGGTCCCCTGGGCTTCCGGGGCAGGTATGCCTCCCGAGAGCCAGCTGCAGAGTCCCCGGGAGCCCCAAGCCTGGGCAGACAGGAGAGGCAGCTGGTTTTCCAGCCCCAGCCCCAGCCCTGGGTGGTCCCACACCTGTGTACCTCACCCCTAGAGGATGGCAGGCAGGGATGGCCCAGAGCCGCATCCACCCAGGAAAGGAGTGGTCCTGAATGGCTGTTAGGCAGGCAGGCTGGAGAATGTTCCCTGAGGCTGAGGGACACTTCCACTTTGTCTTGTTAACCAAGGCCCAGCCTCAGGGCCTCAGACAAGAAGGACAGTGGGGAGGAGGCTGGGGGCCAATAAGCCCACCCACCAGCAGGATGGCCTCTCCGCACAGCCTGGCAGGGTGGGATCTGGGCTTGTGGAACTCCTGGGAACACAGGGTGGGGATTGGGAAGGACCTGGGACTGCAGCCACCTCGCAGGTCCCACAGCCCGTGGCCACCACGAGCCTCAGTCTAATGCGCAGGTGACTGGGGGATGGGCACTAATCTAGTACACCCAACACCATGGAGCCAGCCGGTTCTGGGCCTGGCAGAAAAGCTGGGGAGACGAGGTCAAGGGTCAAGTCATGGGAAGACACCCAGAGGAAAAGAGAGGCTGTGTCATGCCCGGCCAGCCCTCCCCACCCTGGCCTGGCACCCTCACCTTGCTGTGCGCATAGACCACGGAGCCCAGCAGCTTCCAGGTGCCGCCCCGCCGGTCCATTCGGATCATGCGCAGGATCTGCAGGAAGCGCAGGCTCCGGAGCGCCGATGTGGCGAACACATTGCCCTGGGAACCGGCAGCCAGCACCGCGATGGACGCGATGAGCACCATGATGTCTGCGGGAGACGGTGGAGCTGGGGGGCGGGCCCTCTGCTGCAGAAGGGCGGCCCCCACCAGGGCTCCGGAAGGATGGACAGATGAACGCACACAAAGTACCAGCATGGCGTGGTTCCGCAGTCCACCCAGCCCAACCCGTCCCTAGGCACGGCCACCCGGCACCTCATTGCCCTGCACTCAGGCCTCATCAACCACAGGCTCTGCTGCCAAGAGGGCAGGTGGGAAGAAACTTTCAGAAAAAGCTGGTCCTGCATTTGTGCCTGCCCACCTATCCCCACCGGGCCTCACCAATCACACAGAAGGGCTTCCGGGCAAACTTGAGCCGCCCTCTCCAGCCGCGGTACCGACAACAGCAACCCGCAGCCCAGATCCGCACGAAGTACTCCACACCGAACACCACGATGGTCACGATTTCCTGCGGGTGACGCTGCAGCTGAGCCACTACACTGGATGGGGGGCTGTCCTGTGTAACTGGTGTGGGGCCCCCGTCCTGTGTTGCTGGTGTGGGGCCCCGTTCTGTGTAGCCGGTATCAGGGCGGGTCCCTGTCCTGCGTAGCCAGTGTGGGGTCCCCATCCTGCGTCGCTGGTGTAGGGCCCTGTTCTGTGTAGCCAGTATGAGTGCGGGGTCCCCGTCCTGTGTAGCCAGTGTGGGGTCCCTGTCCTGTGTAGCCAGTGTGGGGCCCCCATCCTGTGTAGCTGGTGTGGGGTCCCATCCTGTGTAGCTGACGTGCATTCAGGACACAGAGGGTACAGCTGATGGAGGGTCTCAGGTAATTGTCAAGTTGGGGGTGCTCCCAGGCCTGGGGCAGCCCCAGGACACAGGGCAGGGGGGAGGAGGACTCCCCAGAAGTGCATCTGGATGCAGGATCAGCCTCCCTGCAGCCCTGCCTCCCATCACTAACAGCAACATACAGATTACCCTGCAGTTGCCATGGCGCCCACCCCTACCCATCACAGGAGTGCTGTGAGCTTCACAACCCCCACCCCACACCCACATCTGCAGGGAAACACCCCACACTCCGAGGTGGAGGGGGCCACCCAAGCCCGCAGGCTCCAGTGAGAACGGAAGGTGAGAAAGGGCAAAGGGACAGCGGAGGCGGGGGCTGTCAGGTGCTGTGATGACACAGGGTGGGGGGCAGGCCGGGAACGGGGTGCTGGGGTGTTGTGGGGAGGGGCCAGTGGAGGTTGAGGAAGCTGCAATATCACCGTCAGGAGGGGAGGCTGGGAGGAACCGAAGGGCTACCAAGAAGAACAGTGGGTGCCATGAGGGTGGGGGTCCCTGCCAGTGGGGGACCTGGAGGGTCAGACCAACAGGATCAAGGACAGGCTGCCGCCCGCGGCCTCGAGTGCCATCAAGCCCTCCGCGCCATCCTGCGGGACCCACCAGGATGTAGAGCGCGCCCTCAGAGCTCTTCTCGTACTCCTTGATGGTGGAGAACACGGACAGCACAAGGCAGGAGAAGACCAGCAGGAACCTAGGGACCGAGCAGAGGGCGGTCAGCCAGGCCGGGCGCCCAGAGCAGGGGACACCCCCCAGGGCTCCATGGCGATGACCAGCCTCATCTGCTCTCCAGGACACCCACCACGTGTCCCTTGTCTGTCTGCTCCCAAAGCTCTCAGAGCAAACAAGGGGCACTGCCTCCTGGGTCACTGGGCAAATGAGAACTGAGCAAATGCCACAGTCTACCCTCAAGCAAGGCACCCAGGCATGGTCCCCCATCCCTGTCTACAACTGTCCTTGCCAGGCTCACAGGCAAACACTTCCTGTCCCCTAGTTCACACCGGCTTCACCCATGCCGTCCAGCATCCTTGACCACCAGAACACGCCTGCAGGCAGTGTTGGGAGTGGGCACAGAGAACTAGTCAATTTCCAGAACCAGGAACCGCTGGGCAGTAGGCGTACAGCCAAAGGGGACAGGGTGGGGCTGAGATCCCAGGGAGCAGAGCCCCTGAGGGCTGCTGATGGGGGTCTAGGGCTCCTGAGGTGCTCTCCCACTTTACCACCACCTGGGAAACCCCAGGCATCCAGCTCCACGGTCCCTGGGCATCGAGACCACTGGCTTCTTTGGTGGCAGAGGTGGGGTGGGGAATGAGACCCTCAGAGCCAACGCCACATAGTCCAAACCCAGCCTGGCCACGGCGACAGTGATGTGGGCCCGGCCTGCCCAGTCTGGCCAGAATCACCGAGGGGGTGCTCAGCGCCAAGGCCTACTGAGCCTCAGTCAGATCCAGGGGTACCTCCGGTGGTCCTGCCCACATGCCCGGAAGAGGCCTGGCAACAAGACCCAGAGAGACACAGGCCACCCCGCTTACAGGGCTGACCCAGCCCCTCCTCGGAGCATGGCCTCCTGAAGACAGCTCCATCATCGCCCCTGGCCCCATCCGTGTCCCTGGCTCCATCATCACCCCCGGCTCTATCTGAAGGCCGCTGGCACAGACAAAAGGCATGCGGGGAAACGGTCACATTTCAAAACCGCAATTAATTTCCTTTGTTCATTAGCCAATTTATTCAATTAGCTGAGCCCAGGGACAAAAATGTCCAGATGTCTCATGTGCCTTATATCCATAAATCTCTGCCCACAGTATCCTCCCCTCAACTCTGCTGTTGAGAAGGAACCCACATGCCCAGAGAGGGTCTGCCAGGGTTGGAGGAGATCCCAGGGCAGTGGGTCAGGATGCCAAGGCCTGTGTGGTGGGAGAGACTGAGGTTGGTCGCCCACTTCAGAAGGGGCACTGGGACCCAGCTCAGCTCAGTACCGGGACTTGGGAGCTGGGGGGACACACGACCCGGTGGGCTTCCCTGGGGAGGTGTCCATCACACTGCAGGGTGAAGAGCTGGTGGGGCCAACAGAGAAGGGAAGGTGTTCCTGACAGAGGGAAGAGTAAGTGGAGTGGCCCTGGAGTGGGTAAGGGGTAGACAGTGAGTCCAGGACCCAGCAGAGGGTGAGTCTGACCAGACTAGAGATCAGGGTGTCCAGGGTGCCTGACATCATTCTTGTCTGCTGGGGAGGCAGGGCCCAGTGCCATACCCACAAATGCCAGCTCCTTGTGCTGCATAAGAACACTCCTCTAGAGAACAAAGAAAAGGCCAGGACTCTGGGTGACCAGGCCCTCTCTGCCTGGCTTCCTCGAGGTGGCTCTGCCAGCATCTCAGAACATTCCAGAATGTCCCACTCTTCCTAGCAGACAGAGGCCAGGCTGTCAGGAACCCCACCAGCAGCTCAGGAGACAAACCTGCAGCCCAAGGTGGGAACCTCACAGCGTTCCTCCCCTCTCCCCCAGAAAGTGCCGGCCACACTCCCAGTTTTGTTTCTGATGTTTTGGGACAGATGGCCACAGATGGCACCGCCAGGGGGTGCAGGGGAGGCAGCGGGACGGACGCTTGGAAAAAGGCTGGCACGCCCACTCGGCAACGAGGAGGAAGCAGAGGAGGGTAGCAGATGCCCCCAGGGAGCAAGCACCCCTTACTCTGTGCTGCCAGGTCCAGGTGAGGCCCCCACAGATCCAGAGGGACACCTCCAAAGTGCAGTGGTGCCCCCACAGTCCTTGGCCACTCGCAGGCAGCTGGCTGATGGAAGTCACTTACTCCAGGCCTCTCCCGTCTGCGGGCACCTCAGTGACTGGTGGCCATCCCCACCCAGCACCCAGCTGCAGCCTGGCACCTGAGACTTCCATCGCCCATGCCCATCTATAGACAGGGAGGCAGAGGCCCCACAAGCCCAGGAGGGGGCTCTGCCTCTGGCCTCCTGGCTTCAGACACTGCATCCTTGGTGACAAGGGGCACTTCAATGGGGCCTGGCCCCCCACTGGAGCTGGTGGGGGTGGGAGGCTAGCTCAGACGCAGGTGCTGCCCTCCCACAGGACAACACGGGTGACCACCCCTAGCCCTGTGGCCATTGCAAGGTGCCCACTGCAGTTATGCTGGGGCCTTGGGCACTGAGGCATCCTGGAGATGCTGGGGAATCTGAGCCAGGCAGAGCCTCTCTTGCCTTCATGACCTGGGTTCTGGCCTCCGGCAGACTCCTCGGAGCTGGCAGCTGTGTCTCAGAAGAACTCCCTCTGCCCCGCTGCTCCTCAAGAGAGGAGTTGCAGAGGTGCGGGGCAGACACTGCCAACAACGCTGGGGCCCTGGGAGGCCAGCTGTGTGCTGGGCACTGACCCTCAGGCCCCAGAGTCTGTTTCCTCCCAGACAGACCGGTGAGCGGGTCCACCCCACCCCACGCACGCTGGGAGACCAGCCCCTCTGCTGCAAGGTTCAGCTTAATGCCCAGTACCATCCTGCACCTCTCCTTGCCACCTGACCAAGGCCCCAGACCCTGGGGGAGGGGAGTCTTCACGCCCTCCAGCCCAGGAACTATCCAGGCTGCAGGGAAAGAAAGGAGCGGTGGCAGGAGGTATCCACAAAGGCAGTACGTGGTGGCTAATTATGATAATGAATTCAATGTCAGGATGCTTCTCCTTGGCAGCAGTTGCCATGGAGACAAGCATCTCGAGCAGTTGGTCCCCAGCCCCAGACTCCAGGGGCTGTGATGGGGGGCAGGCAGGGGGGCGGGGCAGGCAGGCACAGCGGACCTTGCTCACCACCTGGAGAGTGAGCATCAGCCAGAACCACCACAGCCCAGGTGCACAGCCGGGCCTGCACTACCCAGAGCACCCAGTCTACCAGCGGCCATGGCGGGGGGTTGGGGTGGGGCTGGCCCCAGCCCTGCAGGATCCAAAGCAGCAGGAGAGACCTCCACCAGATGGCAGGAGGGACTTCCATGGCCTAAGCTCTGAGCAGAGATGGACCCCTCTTTTGAAATAGGTCCTGAGTGCAGGGGTCTGACGACAGAGAGGAGGGGCAGGCAGGAGATGACGGGAGGGACTGAGGGTGCTGGAGGCTTGGGCGTCAGCCAGAGGAGCCCCACAGCCAAGGCTGACAACACCCATTGAGGCAGGGAGCCCACAGCTGTGCCCGCAGGCCCTGGGTGCCCATGTGTGTGGTCTGCCTGCCCCTGTGCTCTGGGGAGGGACAGCCCCCACTTCCGGAGGGAGACCCCACTGCCTCCGGTTCTTCCCTCCTGCCTCCTTCCCCCATCTGACTTCAGGGAATATTTCTCTTCTGGCAAAACATGACTAAGCCTCTGCCACCTCATCCCACATCACTGTTGGGAGGGCACCAGGGTGGGGGCCGTGGTGCAGGCAGGGACGGCCCCCCTAAGGTTGTCCCCGCAACTCAGACTCCCCCTTCTCCAAAGACTGAGTCAAAAGGTAGCTGGGATTACTCGCCTTATTCTACATATTTAATGAGATAGGTGTACATGCTCAGTCATGTCTGACCCTGTGTGACCCCATAGACTACAGCTTGCCAGGCTCCTCTGTCCATGGGATTCTCCAGGCAAGAATACTGGAGTGGGTTGCCATGCCCTCCTCCAGGGGATCTTCCTGACTCGGGGATCGAACCCACATCTCTTACGTCTCCTGCACTGGCAGGGGCATTCTTTACCACAAGTGCCACCTGGGAAGCCCTTAATGAGATAAACCTCTCATAAGCAGGTGGCAGGATTGGGAGGAAAAATAGTCGTGTTGCTATCACCCATTTGCTCGCCCCCAGGCCCCAGAGCTGGGAGAGGAGAGTGGGAAGGGGTCACTGACATCGAGCCCCACCCCCAGGCTGGAATTCACAGCATGTCTGCTATGCTCCAGGCACCCAACAACTGACAGACGGGGAAAGTGTGTGTCCATTTTACAGATGAGAGCACAGAAGGAGCACAGAGGCTGTGAAGCTGCTCACTGCAGCCATGGGGGCCAAGCCTGAGCTCCCCTTCCACTGGCGGGGTCCCCAGAATAACGTCCATTCTGATAAGACTGTGCCTCCCTGGGGGCCGGGTGACCCAGGAGCCAGGAGAGACCGGGGGAGGGGGAGCCACCAGTGTGAGGTCCCTGGGGAACCTCCCGTTGCCTCGTCCTTCAGGACTGCAGCCGGCGCCGCAGCCTGGAATCTAATTTCACTGCCTAATAAACTGCTCTGCCTCCAGGATCCACTGCCACGTCCAATCTCTGGGAGCGACAGGAAGCCTGGATTCCTGACGGCGGTTCAAGGTGCAAAGCAGATGCAGGGAACCACTCGTCATCCTGCCAGGATCAGAGGGAGCTGGAGGTTCCATGCAGACCTCTTCCCTGGAGCCTGGGCCACCAATGGGGCAGCACCCAGTCTACTGCAGCCCAGCCAGGCCAATCAAGCCTGCTGCCAGGAGAACAGAAGACACTTGGAGACACCACCTGAACCTAAGGCCATGGCAGTGAAGGGGGTGGGCCCTGGGAACCTTGCAAACAGCATGAGCTCAATCAGTGCCTTGGACCTGACAGGCTCTGACCCAGAAATCTCAGACCCTGGGAAGGTTCAGCTTCAGACTCAGCATTCAAGGCCTCTACAAATGACCTTGGCCTCCCTTGTTCTGGCCCCCAACGCCTTCCCCTGCTCCCTGCTGGACCAGAGGTCACTCCACATCCACAGCAACCCCCACATCCAGCCCTCTCTCTCCCAACACCCAGGGCAGGAAGGCGTGCTCGGGGGACCCCTTATGCTCCCACTGGCCAGTACCTCGGATGGCTCTTGTCCTCCAAAGCCTCGGCCACAGGGAGAATCTGGTGAATGTCTGGTCCTACCCTTCCCACGCACCAGTCCCCTGACCACGCACCAGTCAGAAGCCCCAGGTTCCAAGGGACCCCCCAGTACCCCCAAAAGAGTAGACATCTGTGGTGAAGCCCCAGGGGCTCCGGGAGCTACAGGAAGGGCTCTCCCCTGGGGCCAGGCCAGACAGGAGGACCCCTGGGGCCCTGGCAGGAAACCCACTGGCTCAGCACCCACAGAGACCACTTCCCCAGCCCCTCCCATCTCGTCCCCAAGATGGCCACTGCACGTGGGATCACTCTCCAGTAGTCACCTGTCTGCACCCAGAGCCAGCACTGACAAAGGCTCACCCGAGTGCCCTCCTCCATCCCACGTCAAACAGGTTTGGGGGTATTTTTTGTTTGTGTGTTTGTTTTAGCCAAACTGCATGCAGGATCTTAGTTCCCTGCCCAGGGGTTGAACCTGTGCCCCTTGCAGTGGAAGCTTGCAATCTTAACCACTGGACGGCCTTGGAATTTCCCCTCCATCCCCCATCAGAGTCCACCCGCAGCCAGCCTGCACACATGGATGGGTCCCCTCGTCATCCCCAGCCTCCTCAGACACAACAGTCCCCACCAGGCTCACAGCCCTCATCAGGGGTCCTCCCTGCCAAGACCCCATCTCAGGCCTGCTCCACCAGACTCTTCCATCTCTCTGTTCCCCATTCCCACTACCCGACACCCTACCAAGACACCTGGAGGAGTGCCCATCTCCTCCCGCCAGCTTCCCTGCTCCAGGGCCTTTGCACGCTCTCCTCTACTGCCCAGCACTCTCTGCTGCATCCCCAGTGCAGGGCTACCCCCGTCCTCATGCCCAGGTGCCATGCTCAGCATCACCTTCTGCAAGAGGCCCCCACCTCCCTCCAGTTTCTCTCCTGGCGCCCCCAATCATCCTGGTGCTAGCTCTTTTCACCTGCTCTGCTCATCTGTCCCCTCAGTGTGCAGCCAGAACCCGCACACGGAGTGGGCCCACATCCTGACAAAGGGCAAGGTCAGCTCCAGCCCACAGCCTCCATCAGACAAGGCTCGATAGTGCAGACCCGCCAGACAGTTTGGGAGTAAGGAGGCAAGAAGGGGCCACGGACAGAGGCCCAAGGGACCCAGAGGCTTCTGAAGGCAGAGGGTGGGGGTCGTGGGACCAGGAGAGTACGGCACACCCCAGGGAGCCTGGCCACACATGAGTTCACAGGCAGCAAACGCACTCATTAAAAACAGGAAATGTTTGCGTGTGTCCACACAGAGCCATGAACTCAAGTGTTCACAGCAGCTCCAGACACCCCAAACTGAGGGGGACACCCCACAGGTCATCAGCAGATGCACAGTGGGCAACTGGCCCCTCTGCAGTGGAACATGCTCAGCCTTTAAGGGGAGCAAAACACTGACCCAGGTCACAACCTGGATGAACCTTAACACATGACACTCAGTGAAGGAAGCCAGATGCGAAAGTCACACAGTATGTGATCCGCTCCCATGAAATGTCCAGAACAGGAGCTACGGCCCCAGGGGCTGGAGGTGGGGAGACAGACTGGATGGGCTCAGGTGTCTTAGAGGGGGACAAACACGTCCCAAGACCAGAGACAGCTGGTGGCTGCCCCTCACTGTGAACCCAAAAAACGCCCCCAATTGGCCACTTTGGAATGACTAATTGTACATTCTGTGAGTTTCACCTCGATTACAGAAGAAAGACGGGCAGGTTGTCAGGCTCTGAAGAAGCAAGTGAAGCCCCATCCACATGCTTGTGCCCAGGCCAGCCTTCTCACCTGGGTCTCAGCTTCCCTCTGAGAAAGTCTCAGATAGCCCACCCCTCCCCATACACTGCTTCCCACACCCCTGCCAGCAGGGAACCTGACCCATCCTTAGAGGAAAGACACTGCTCTGAGGCCTCTGGGGACAAGAAGGGCCCCAGCCTCCCCTAGAGAAGCCTCAGCATCCACTCGCAGGGAGCAGGCAGCCACTAGCTGGTTGATTTCCTCAGTCGTGGGAGAGGGTCCCCTCCAGGTGTGTGTTCTTCCATGGTTTTCACTGAGTTCTGTCCTCGTAAGGCCTGGACTCCCCCAGGCCCGGCTCACTCTGGGGGCCCCGTCTGGAGGTGTGTCCCCCGGGCCTGCCACACACTCCCCCAACACAGGCACCTTTGGGGAACTGCCCTAATCAGGCGGTCAGCATGGCTGACTCTGGCCCCTACAGGTCCCACAGCCCCGCCACATGGAAGCCTGGGCAGGAGTGGGGTGGGGACGGGTCCCCCAAGGGCACACTGCTGTGGACAGGCTTCTGGGCTCAGAACACAGTGCAGATACCAGCTTTCGGGGGAGAGGGGCTCCCCCAATGAGGGGGTCAGTTTGGACTACACCCCTGGTATCCAACATCCCCTTTGTGAGCACAGGAGCCACTCGGGGCTCAGGGCACCCCAACCACTGTTCTCCTGACTCAGGATCTCTCATAGAGTCACCCCCCACCCACTGCCCCCAGGTTGACGGGACGGCCAGGTTTGCTCCCCCAGACTCTTCCTGAAGACCCTCCAAGCAGCTCTCAGGCTGGTCCTCCCACCACACTCCCACGGCTCCCAGCTCACTGGTCCTTTACAGACACCCCCAGCGTCCTCTCAGCCTGCACTTCACGCCTCCAGCAATGGAGGGCTCACCCTCGGGCAGGACCTCATTTTAACAAGCCTCCTCCTGGGCCCCTCCCCAGGCCAGCACCCAGAGCCACTAAGGGCGCAGGGTAAGGGATTGGGGACAGGGCCACGTTTTGCCCCACTCCGGAGAGATGGGGAGCCTTGATGACAGAGACAAAGTCCAACATTTGCCCAACTGAGGCTTGTCTGACTCCACGGGTAAATCCCCACTGCACACGGTCAGTGTGGAGGAGGGTGACAGAGTCTGAATCTGATCTCCTTTGAGAAACACAGATGCTCGGAAACAGATCAGGAATGACAAACGCGCCTCCTCGGGTTTTCTGCACCTTCTCCGTCTCCTACAGTGGACGTGTGCAGTATTCAGAATCAGAAAGGATAGAAAGAAAGCACCATAAACAGGTGCTTCTCTAAGAGGCCGCCAGCCCCCTCTCTCAGACCACGCGGTGCTGTCTGCCCACTGCATTGCCTGAAACACTGGGTTTCCATCCAGAAGATATTAATTCAGCTCTCAGCTAATTAAACTGCAGATTGGAGAGAACCATCTTGGAGAACGTTAACCAAGGAGGAAAGAGCACTCTAAGCACAAACAGCTGAATCTGGAGACAGAAGCAAGTGGTCCAGACAAAGGGTGCCCATGCGTCTGCCCCAGGAGCCCCTTCCCCGCGCCAGCCACTCGTGGACAAAGCCCCCGTTCTCCACGGTCCTGCACGGAGTTCACAGGGAGAAACAGCCAAGGGTTCCTGATCAGGACCACGGCCAGCGCCCTGCCCAGCCCTCCAGTCACACAGGACCCAGCCTCCCATCCCGACCCCAACAACCCCCCACCAGAGGCTGAGCTCTAAACACTCCCACTTCTTGTTCCTCCAGTGAAAGTCAGAACCCTGCATCAGACCCTGCCCTCCTACTGGAGGGCCGTCCAGGTACTGCCACTACATCCTACATCAAGGCTCCGTCTCCCCCGTGGATATGGCCCAGCAGGACTGGCAGTCCCTTAGGGCCCTGCTTGCAGGAACAGAAACAGATCAGCAGGTGCTTGCCCAGGCTCCCCCCACTTCTGCACCCCCCATGACCCCACTTCCTTCCCCAAAGCCTGGGATCCCAGGAGAAACTGGCCTTTTCCTCAGACAAACCTTTCAAGTATTTTTTCAAGCGTTAAATGGAAAAGCAAACTCAAGAGTTCTAAGCTCTCTAGTTGGGTCAAGACTGAGGCTCCAAGGAGGGAAGGGGGGCCAGACAGGACCTAGAGGAGGAAGGGGCCTGGGTAGGGGCCGCACGCAGCAGACTGCCAGGAACAGCCTGGGAGCTGAGACCTGCCACCACCGCTGATGGCCAAGGGATAGCTCAGGACAGTTTCCAACAACTCCTCATAGGACTTTCTGGAGCAAACATGTTCTGCACGGTTACAAAATTATTCCAGGTAATCCAAAAAAAATAAACAACTAATTGTATTCAAGACAGATAGCAGGCAGAGCCTAAGAACACTCAGATCTGGGCACATCCTGAGGGTGAAGGTCAGACTCAGGGATGGAAGCTGGAACACACCCAACCTCCCATTTCAACTGAGTGAAGCCACCATAGCCTCTACAAGGAGCTGCTGGGAAAGGCCTGCGCATCTGGTGTCCCCTTCCTTTGGCCAATCCCAGATGCTGGGCAGTGGGACCAAGACTCTGGGCAGCTGGTGGCCAAGGAGAAGTGAGAGTCCCCTCGCAGGCAGACCTTCCTCAGACCAGGGGTCTCACCATGTCCTTGGACCTGCTAGAGAAGCCGAGGGCCCTGACCATCACCTGCCTGGCTGAGTGCTTGTGGCCCCACTCACCAGTACATGGCCTTGGATCTGTTCATGAGACAGGCTCACCTGGGCTCACACCCCAGTGTCATGACACCTGACAAACGTCCTGTTCTCCCTCCAAGGGGCATCATCCTGACTGTTCCCAGGGGAACCCCTTTCCGTGGTAGAACACACACTTCCCACACCCAGGCCTTCACAACTGGGAACTCTGGGGCCCGCCACCCCCACAGGCTCTGACTGGGCTGCAGAGAAAGCCACCCAAACTCAGAGCAAATTGGGGGATGTGGGCTGCGGCTCTGCAGCAACCCCTCAGGAGGATTAAGGGCCCTGGAGACCCAAGCGTCCCCAGCCCGGCTTCCTCCTGCATGAATGGAAAGCTTGGTGCCGCCCAGCTTCAAACAACAGACTTCAGCCTCTAACTCCAGACCATTTGTGTTCAAAACAGCCCCCAGACCACCTACCTCCAACTCTGGCCAAGGCTGTCCTGATTCACGTGAGGAACAGACAGCCTTTAGAAATAGTCATCTCTGTCCCAGACCCCTCCCGCACACACCCACGTCACCGAGAGAGGTCTCGGGGTTCACCGTCACCCCACCAGCTCTCAGGGAAGTGAGAACATTCACTGGGCAATGGCAGCCCGCAAAAGTGGAGGGAGGGGGGCAGCTTTGTCCAACCCTCCCCCACGTGGAAGGCGGAGTCCCCGGGGGACAATGCAGGACTGCAGGCCCCTCTTCTTTCCACCTCAGCTCTCACCAAACTGGCGCAGCCTTTCTGGCCAGGTGGGCTGCAGCCGGGAGGGCACAGGTGAGGCCTGGTTCCCGGGGCTGCAGAGCTGTCAGAAAGCACAGCCGGGCACCTGGGGCAGTGCCACCTGGAGGTGGGCTCCTCCTGGTGGCCTGCATGGCGCTAAGTCACCATACAGCAGCTCATCGGCACACAGCCCACAGGGAAACCTGAAGTCCCCTTCATGGTCTAGGTCCACGGCTACAACCTGTCCACCGTGGTGCTTTTCAAACCAAAACCGTGTGGCTTCCTCACTTGGAGGTACCAGGTGCTAGGACCACTTAGCGATGAAAGGAAGACCTCCCCCAGCACCTGGACAGTGGCAGAACAAGCGAGGTCCTTTAGGGGATGGCCAGTCCCCCGGACAAATACGCAGCATCAGACCGGGCCCCGGGTCTAATCGTGCGGCCACATTCATAGCGGCCCTGAACCCCTGTCCAGACCAGCCCCTGGCCAATGGACTGAGAACATGCCAGACTGGGCTAAGGGCTGGGCTGAGGGCGGATGGCCCAGGGTGCTGTCCCAGACGCACCCACCTCCATCTGCCTAGAATTCCTCCTGCGGAGCAACTCATGATGCAGCCAAGACCCCGTGACCGTCACACACGTCGGGCGCTGTGTTGAGTGATTCACAGGAGACAAGCCCAGAGCCATGTCCCCACGTCACAGACACAGACACGCAGGGCCCTGCTCCAGAAGTGGCTGTGGGGGCAGGATCCCTACCAGGCTCGCCTGGAGCCCCCATCCCCACCGCCCACCCGCCTTCACCCACACATGTCCTCTGAACCATCACTGGTTATAACCTCAGGCTGCGCCTAAGAGGGGTATGGGGACGATGAGGTGACATCTGGTACTAATACATGTGCCCACCCAGGAAAGAGCCTGCATTTATACTCAAGAATGTTTTCAGTGACCCGCCTACCAGCTAACCCCAGCACAGTTTGTAGTAATGAGGTATCGGACACGGACCAACGTCCCTCACATGCTTCACCCCTGGAAGGGCAGCAGCTTCCAGTGACCCTCCCTGGCCCCGCCCCCTGCCCCCCTCTCCGTCCTCCTCACGCGCCCGCCTCGGTATGGAGGCTCAGCCCTCCGCATGGTCTCTTCCACCTCCCCGGCCCTCAGCACCTCCCATGAAAGGCCCAGAGTACCCTCAGTCCCCTGGACCCTGTTCCTTCTCCAGTGGGTTCAGAACCCCACTCCCAAGGGTAGGGGCAGCCTGGTGGGCTCACTAGGAGGGACTCAGAAGGTATTGTGAGCAACAGCCAGAAGCAGAAGCGGCCTCTGCTTAGCCGGAGTGCTGGGATTAACAAGAGTCTGAGCATTCATTGACTGACTCAAACAAACAGGGGAAGACATCCCCTTAGACACTCCCTCCACTGCTGAACTCAGTCTATGCTCTCAGAAATGACCCGGTCCCTCTACAGACACTCCAGGGTGAGCCGTTTTCAGGTGCGGTTCCCATTCAACGGTCCCCCCCACCGCGCAAGAATCTACGAAAAGACAAGTTGTGAAGTTTGACTTGTACTGATTTCTAACAAAACAGAGGTCTTTCTTTATTCTGATCTGTGAAACTGTCAAGAACAGAGCTTTCAACTGACTGTTACCTTGAAGACAAAGACTGTCTGTGGGGCATCACGGCCCAGTGTAATTAGACACCATGATTAAAAAACATTTCATGGTTGTGGGAGGGAAATCCTACAAGGAGGCCTGAGGTCTCCAGATGGGCGGCCAGAGACAATCAGCCAAGCCCTGGTCTCCCTGGAAACCACAATCCTCCTACCTTCTCACCTTTGGGGAAATTTCCATAAGATTCTCCAACTCTCCAATCAATAGTCACTTCCTCCTCAGGAGGGTGGGGGAGTTTGGGAGCTGGAAGAAGCTGAGGACATGGCCATTCAGACTCCAGCCTCCTCTCAAAGCAGAGCCCTGGTCACTCGCCCTGGGCCCACACTCACCCCCAAAGGCAGTCAGGGTGAGGAGAAGAGTGACCAGCCCGTGAGGTCCAGCCTTGCCCACTGAGGACAGACGGATGAGAAGGGGCAGCAGGCAGCCTGCACGTGACCAGATGTGGAGCCAACTGGGTTATCCAAGGCCATGCAGGGGATGAGTAAAGGCCCCAAGGTCCCAGACCCCCATCCTGCTGCCCCCAGCCACAGGCCCAAACCGTTGCAGGCCACCAGAGGTCTAGCTGACGCCATCTGAGGATAGAGGAGGCTCGGTGTACCAGCCCAAGAGAAGGCAACTCACAGCAGTGAGCTGGTGAGATAAGCCCTGGCCTCCAGGGGTCAGTCCCTGCCCTGCATTGCCAGCATTTTCCATCTGCCTATTTTAAACACCATTTCATTGGCAACTCCTAGTGGCTTTTGGATGTTGGAAGTTAGCCAATCTGCACCCAAGCTCTGGGCAGAGACCCCTTCTGGTGTGAGTGGGGCAACTCCGGAATTCTACCCCTTGCCTTGGTCTTCCCACCAGTGAAAATGGGGCCACAAAATGAGAAAAACCTGAGACCGGCAGACTGCAGGCCCGCAAGATGTGTGGTTCCTCTCTCCTCCTAACTCAGGCCTCAAGCAGATCCCTCACAACACCAGCCTGCCCGCCCAGGGGAAGGAGTCATGTGGGGAGGGGTCTGACGGCCCAGGGACTGCTCTCCCTCCAGCCCAAGCAGAGGAAGAGACCTCGGGGCTGAGCAAGGTGGCCCGCCCTCCACCTGATCTGAGATCCCTCCATACTCAGGGAAGCCTCCTGCCTTCAGAAGTGTTTCTGGGGCCGCTCCCAGGCAGAGGCAGTGATGGCCATAGCCCCGGGCCTAGAGGCACGTTCAAAGAGACGGCCCCTTCTGCAAAGGGTGGGAGAGAGGGAGACGGGGCTTGGCCTGATGCCCACCAAGCCAGGGGGGCCACAAGGCAGCCGCCTCCTTCCCCTCCTCTGATGCTCAGAGGGTCCGGCACACCCCTGCCTTCCAGAAGCCAGGCTTCGGTGGCAAAAGGCAGAGGAAGGTGGCCTAGGAAGGCAGCGCTGCCCACCCCACCACAATGCTCCCTGCCCCCATGGCTCCCCCAGGCCCAGCTCAGGAGGGGCTTGAACTGGCTTAATTAATGAATCAACAAACCAAACTGAGGAGTGTCGGTCCCTGCTGGGGGGTGGGGGGAGGCTGGCAGTGTGCACAGGGGAGACCACACCCTCGGGACCAGAATGAGGGCAGAAAAGGTCTCCTAAGACTGATGGCCTGGGCCCCAAGGATGCGCGGGGCCTAGGGACAGTGGCGAATTCCATGCTCGGGGACTGGGTGATGGTTGATGAACAAGAGAGGACAGAGATGTCGCTGTTCAGGGAGTATCCCGGGGCCAGGTGAGGGGAGGCCCCATACAGTTCACCTCCACAGCGCCTTGGGGGCAGGGGCAGCTGGGCCCCTTTACTGCCCCGGAGCCCCCATGCGCTGCAGGCCCACTTGTCCTGACTTAGGGACACTTGAGAAGGAGGCAACAGAGACCCCACTCTGGGAGTGGCTGCCTGGACCCTGGCCCCACACACTATCCCTACAGCTTTGGATGCAGGAAGCACAGACGGCTGACTGCTTCAGGCTGGGCATGGAGGGGCCAATAGAGGGGGCCTGGGAAGCCCTGCCAGCTGGGACCTTAGTGCCAAAGCACAGAAAACCCTCCAGTAGCCCCACTGTAGGTCAAACAGGAGTGGGGGCACCGTGGGCTGTGTCCATGGGTCAGAGGTCACCTCAGGCCAGGACCTGCTGGCCAGAGCCGGCCCCCAGGACCCACTTGAGCCCCAGCCCGGCAGGAGAGAAGACAGGGTTCTTCCAAGGGTGAGGAGCACACCTGGGCACATCCGCCCAGGGGGATTACCAGGGTGGAGCGACCTCCTCAGGGTTGGCAGGGCTGATGCGGTGCCAGGGGAACCTCTGGGGACAGTGCCCAGGAGGTCTCCAGGGCCGTGGTGACCCACTCCTCAGCAGCTGGGCACTTCCCTCCCAGGGTCTTCTCCCCCCTCCCACGGAGGGTCCATACAGAGCATACACTCACAGGGCACAGCACGCTCTTGGGGCACACAGCGCCTGTTCTAGGTGGGCCCTCAGTTGGTAGGAGATGGTTTCCCAGAATCCAGCCCTCACTCCCATCCCAAAATGCCTCTTCTCACAAAATGGCCGAGTCCCAGCCCCAGGCTGGCTGGGATGGGAGACAGCGCCTGCAGGCTCAGAAGCCATGCACACCACCGGCATGGGTGCGCACACACACACACACACAGGCACAAACGCCACACACGTGCAGACACCCATGTGCACACGCTGGCCCCGGCCACCAGCCCTGCCTCAGGAGCCAGGGGGTCCCTGAACACTGGGCCTGGGGACACCGGCAGCCCTTTCAAGGCCAGGGCGGGTGGCTCCAGGATGGTGGCACCCCTTCTCCTGGGGGTCCGCTCTGCCAAGGAAGGGGTCCAGAGCCCAGAATGTGCACAGGGGCCTCAGGCATACACCTGCCCCTCCTGCTGCTGAGAGGGGTCAGGGCTGCGCTGCGTGGAGGGAGAGTGGGGGTTCAGGACAGCTCAGGGATGGGTGCAGGTGCCACGGACAGGACAGCCAGCTAACTGCCCTGGGCCTAGGGCTGGGGAGGAGAGTAAGATTTGGACCCCTCCCCATTTCAGCAATCCAGGCGCTCAGCCTGGACGAAGACCAAGCGGCTTGGGGGGATGGGGAAGGGTAAGCCAGCCCCTCTCCCATTTCCCTTTCTTTGGAGGAACCCATGTAGAGGGGGCCCCCCAGGAGTCCAGATCCAATGGCAGGACGGGCAGCGCTGCGCTTCCTCCCAGGCCGGCCCTTTGTTCCGTACAGCGACCGTGGGGAGGGGCCTCTGGGGCTGAGGAGGGGAAGCTGGGGCGTTGCAAGGCTCCCCATCCTGCGGGGGAGGGGCTGATGCAACCCAACCAGGCCGCGGGAGGGCGGGCGGGGGAGGGGGACAGACGCCCCCGCCCGGACCTGAACGCCGGATCCCAGAACTCCTTTCAACCGTATGTCTCCAAAATCGCTCTCCGACCTCCGTCCCCCACTTGAACCAAGGGACCCCAGGCACACGGTGTGACCGACGCGGGCGCCCGGACACAGACGGAGGCCCTCGTCCCCTGCAGCTGCGCGCCCGCGGGCCACCAGCGGCCGATTGGCCCGGTGCCCCGAGACCCGCGCCCCCGCCCGGGTGGGCACTCACACGTAGGCGTGGTAGATGAACGCCCAGCCGCGCGGCCGCTCCAGCACGTTGTAGAGGAAATTTTGCAGCTTGCGGTAGAAGGCGTTGCGCTTGGGGGGCTTCCCAGCGCCCGCGCCACCCGCACGCGGCTTGCTCAGGATGCTGCCGCGCTTGGGGGCCTCGGAGCCGGCGATGAGCAGCGCGCCGTCCCGGGTGGAGTCGGGCGCGCCGGGGTCCAGCCCCACGAAGCCCACCTTGAGCTTCTTCTCCCCGCTCGGGCCAGGGTACACGCCACCGTTACGCGACTTCTGCACCATGGTGCCGGGCGGCGCCCGGGCGGGCGCGGGTTCAGCGAGGGCGGCGCGCGAGGGGCGGCGCGGGCCCGAGCCCAGGTCCCCGGCCCGGGAGCCGCATGGCCGAGGCGGCGGCGGCGGCGGCGGTGGCGGCGGTTCCGCGCTCCTGCCGGGCCCGGGCCGCGCGCGGGGACGTTGCGGCCACCTAGCTCCGCGCGCGCCTGGGCGCCTGGCCCGAGGCCGCGCCGGCTCCGCCCGCCGCCTCGCCCCGCCCCCCGTTAACTCCTGCGCCGCCGGGAAGGGAGGGGAGGGGAGGGGAGGGGAGGAGGGGGGAAAGAGATGAGGGAGGACCGGACTGGGCCACTGAGCCCAGCCCTTCCCGCTCCTGCGGCCACGTGTGCCCTGGTGAGGGAATCCGGACCCCTGGTCCCCTCTGGGTGGGCGGAACCAGGCAATCACACCGCCTGACCAGAGCCCCCAGCTCTCCCTGGCCCCAGCTGAATTCTAACCAGCTGACCTGGACTGGACACCTTGGAGCCGGGGAGACAGGAGCTCTTGCCAGGCTCTCTGTTATAAAGCCCAGTCCCCAAGGACCTTGTGCTCCTGGCCTCTAGATGGACCAGGCATTTGGACGGATGCTCTAGACCCCAGGGCCCTGGGTGAGCAGGGAGGCATCTAGGACTTCCTTAGAGGTGGCCTAAACTGGGCCTTGGAGAGCAGATCCAGGAAGGCACACAGCATGGGAAAGGCTGGGTTTGCAGAGACCTCGGGGCAGGAAAAGGGGCGTTGATGGTCAGGAAAGTGAGGCCCAAGACACCCTGGGGGGGCTGAAAGTCCCCAAGGGGCCTGGGCTTTGTTCTGTAGACTCCAAAGGGGCCTGTGGCAGGAGCAGCAATTGGAGAGCCAGCCCCAGGGCAAGACCTAGGCCTCAGGCCACTGGGGACATTGATGCCACGATCCAGGACAAAGGAGGGCAGGCTTGGGACACAGACAGCAGGGTGCCCCTTGGGAGGAGTTGGCAGAGTTAGCAGAGTTGGCTGGCTTCCCCTAGCCATGGATATCCCGGGGAGGGGGGCTCACTCCGCAGCCCCCGAGGGTCCCCTGCACACTCAGTGCTGCCAGCTTCTCACCAGCCCCCCAGGAGCTGGCTCTGCACACCTGGGATGTTGATGGCTGCAGGTGGCCCTCCTGACTACATTCAGACTCCTCCCACATGCACTGGGCAGTGTGGAATCCACCAAGTGAACAGCCTGTTTAATAGTTGGCGCTGTCCCCAGCAGTAACTTGGGGCTCCTAAAGCAGCAGGACCCCCTGGGGCCAAGTCACCCGTGTTGTTTGCCCTTTGGGTTCCAAAACCAGTGGCCTGGTTTTGAGGGTTTTTTTTCATTTGGGCAGAAAACATAACGGACAGTGCAGGCACAGTGCTAAGTCATCTAGAATGTGGAAGCGGGGACTGCAGCGCATGCCACGCTCACACTGGTGCACACAAGTGCATGTCAGGGGCCACATTCCTGACCCTGCCTCCCTGCCTCTGTGCCTGGTCACTGGCTCCGACTGCTAGCATTAGGTGGGTTCACCCCCACTGAGCCCAGGATGAGGGAAGAGGAGGAGGACCTGGATTACAAAAGGAAAGAAGGGACCACTGCATCATGCATGTATTGGGTCTACTCACCTGGGGGACACTCACGCTCAGTCCTCAGAAACCAGACAAATCACCTGTGACTCAAATCTACATGCTCCACGAGGGCTGACCCAGCCCTTTCTGTTGAAGGGGAGGCCTCCCAGACCCCAGGGTTCCACCTGAGCTAGGCACAGTGCCTCCCTGGGGGTGCCCCTCCCTGGGGTTGGATGGGAGAGCAGAGTGGGCTCATGCTTGGGGGGTTCACAGAGGTGCACCTGTGCTGGTGCATCGAGACAGGAGCAAGCTGTGGGCTCTGCGTCCAAGACCCTGGGCAGGAACAGAGGCCAGAGGGGCCCAGCTACCTTTATCACCTCCTGGGGTGCTGAGAGGGAGCACCACCCTCCCAGCTGAAAGGGGACCTGGCTCAAGTGCAGGCCTGAGCTCGCTTGTCTACAGTGGTGTTGGTACCAACAGCTTCACCACATCTCTTGGAGGTTCTGAAAGGTGAACCCTGTGTTGAGGTTTGAAAACCTCTGCTTCTGCTGTTCAGGGCTCCTTCCTGTAATCACCTGTGCTTTCAGTTTTGTGTCTTGCACAAGTAGACTGCACGCTGTCCAGTGTTCCCACCCCTGCCACCCAGACAAAACAGGTCATTGGAAACAGTCAGTTGGGGTGAATTTCATGCAGGCGACAAGAATTCCATTTATTTAAAAATAGATGGGAAAAGCTTTCAGGCTCAAGTCATCTTTGCCAAGACTGCACTGACAGGATCCAGAGAAGAGGAGTGGAAAAATTCAGATGCACACGATGCCCAGCTCCAGTTTGGGGAGAAAGCTTTCTCCTGTACTCTTGAGCAGGGCGCTGTCCTTTCAGCACCACCTCAGAGCCTCCTGAGACCAACACACACTTTTGCCCTCTCTTGGCTTCCTCCTCCCATCCCCCATATCACTGGTTACACTGAGCTGTCATATTCCCATCAGGGATCTCAGCACACAGGGCTGTGACCCTGTTTCCTGGCCAGGCTCCCCTGCCTTTGGGTGCATCTCATCCACCATCGTGTCCCTCAGAGCCTGGCACATGTGAGGCCTGCACTGGGAGTGGGGACATCACAGCTACCAGTGGCAGAGGCCATCTAGAAGCAGGTCTGGATCATCCCCTCTTTGGGAACCTTTGTGGTGACCCTTCCCATGGCTCAGGTCATGGCCTCAGCATTTCCCAGGAACCCACTTTTCCACTAGCCTAGAGGTGGTGACTCTAGCTTCACAGACTTAACATCAGACAGTGGGGCCTGAAGACATCAGAGCATAGGGGAGTGAGTGGAGAGGAAGCTGGGTTTCCCCTGGCTGTCCATCCTGGCCAAGGGCCATCAGCATCGAGGTCCTGCAGGCCATCCCCAGGGGAGGTGACTGCAGTACCCTGCTGTGGGAGCCCTTTCGGTTGAGCCCCATCTGTTGCTTTGTTGACACCCTGTGGTCACAAAAAATGCATGTCTTGAGGGTTCTTGCATTCAGACCCTGGGTCCATGGCCAGTGACCACATGGACGTGGGGGGTAGACACTGAAAAGCAGAGTTTCCTACTTCACCACCACCCCTTTTCCTCCAGTAGAAAAGGAGCAAGTCCCCTCCCCAACCACAATGCCTTCAGAAAAACAGATGGTTCCTCTGAGGCCCAGAGGGAGAGCTCCACCAGGCCAAGAAGCAAGACTTAATTTGGGAAAATGAGGAGAGACAGGTTCTCAATCACACAACCTGGGCCTGAGCTGCTGTCGTCTCAGCGCCTTGATCTGGGGCAACAGGAAGTCCCTGCCCAGAAAGAGTCCAGTCCCCCACCCCCACCCCCACCACTTGCAAGGAATTTTCCGTTATTCAGAGGAAGGGCTGTGTTATTTCTCCAGCTCATGGAAGGAATAAGGAAGTGAGGAAAAGATTCAAGACATGGAAGAACTGATTTTTTTTAAACATCTTACACACTAAAGTCAATATAAATTTAATTTATAGGTTCTTTTTAAAGGGTCAAATCTCTCAACAAGCTTCCCTAGCCCCTGGCAACTCAGCTAATTGCATGCAGGAGCTAACTTGTGTTCCTCCACCACCAGTAACACCTTGATGCCAGGAGTCCACAGTCGCCTGTGACAGCAGGAAAAGATCAGGCAGCAGAGTTGGCCCTGGACACATACAGATGGGCAGAAATCAACACGGAGATTCTGAGAGGGGCTGGTAGGCTGTGCACTTCGTCATCGCCAGCCCATAGTTTCCTTATAAGGCATCTCACATTCCCCTTCTCATGCCTCCAGGCAAACAAGGAGTCTGTAACCCCTGTCCCCATTTAAGTTCATGTGTTCTTGTTTGGAGGTGTGATCCCCTGGGTTCTCTGCGTGTCAAGGCTTCCATGGCAAGTTGATCCCCACTTTCCTCACCATGGGCTTTTCATCTGGGTGATCAACTCGCTCCCCACCCTTCCAGCTCCTCTCCCTGGGCACACGATGCTCCAAGGATGCTCAAGCAGGTGAAGCGGGCTTCAGTATACTGTTCCCTCTGCCAGGAATGCTGTTCCCTCCTTTAGCACCAGAAGGTCCCTGCTTGTGGGTCTCCCCTGAGGTGTGACCCCAGCCCCCACTCTCAGCTCTGGTTCACAATTGGAAACTGTGCTACTTATTAGCTCACCTCCTGTTCATCCCCCACCCACCCAGACAGGGAGCGCAAGAAGAGGGCAGTGCCACACTCACATCCCTGTGTGTGGGTGCACACACACAAACACACACACAGCTCTGTGCACACACTCACATCCTCACACACACACACAGAGCCCCGCACACACACACACAGCCCACTGCACACAGCCCAGTGCACACACTCACATCCTCCCACACACACTCACATCTTAGTGCACACACACAGACCACTGCTCACACATCACAGCCTCTGGCCCCGCCCACAGGAGGTGATGAATGAGTGAACAGTCACTTATCTCTAGAACTGGAGGTTGCCTGGAGTCTCCAGCCAGGATGGGCCCTTGATGACTGGCCTGGGGCTTGTGTGGCTGGGGGGCGGCCCAGTAGACCGTGGGTGGATGTGCACTGGAGTGCAATGCCGTGGAGACAGGCTCCCTACCAGCAGAGTGGTCAGCCGCCCTGCCCACACACAGGCATCGGCATCTGGGTCCTGGCTGCCTGCCCACTGCCAGCCCTGGCTCGCTTGAGTGCCTGGCTTGATTGGCCAGATGTCCAGTAGGCTTTAGACAGAGCTGTCCAGCCTGGACCAGGGCCTGTGGGCTGTCAGAGTCCCTCCCCACAGCCTCCTCACCCAGGACAAGGTCACCACACTCTAAGCCAGGGAGATGGGACAGAAAGGCTGGATTCCTGGACCAGCAAACAAGGACACACCTGCCTAGACGGAGCTGGAGCCCTCAGCCCACACTGAGAGTTCTGGCGGGGTGGCCCTTGATGAATTACTCCACCAGAAATGCAGTCCACCCCATGGCACTGCCAGAGGTGACCTCACGGGCTTCTTTCAACTGTGTGACCTTGGGCAGATCAAAGGATCTTTGCAGGGGTTCTCACTTATCAAGTGAAGAGCCATGGCTCCCACCTTACAGGGCTGCTGGGGATTCTGAACAGAGATGACCCTGTAAAGCATCACCCAGCACAGAGCAGCATCCAGGAAATAGCAGGGAGATGTATGGCAACCCCAGTCCTGGCTTACAAGCACTCTCTTTCTTGGTTTCTTATAGACCCTCCCCTGTGGAGGGTCTCCCAGCTCAGATACACTGATCCTGTCCCCTCCTGGTGTCCACCCACAGAGATAAGATCCAGTTAGGCCAGTCACTCTTGCCTAGGGCAGGTGCTACTGGTATCTGGTGGGGGGCAGAGGATAGGACAGGCTCCCCAACCCCACAACAGAGAATTCCCTACCCCCTGATGTTGCTAGCATTGAGGTTAAGACACCTTGATTTAGGGAGTTCCTGGTGATCTGGTGGCTAGGAGTCCACCCTGAAATGCAGGGGACATGGGTTTGATCCCTGGTCCAGGAAGATCCCACATGCTGCAGGGCAAAGAAGCCCACGAGCTGCAACTACCAAAGGCCATCCTCGCTAGAGCCAGTACTCTGCAATAAGAGAAGCCACCACCATAAGCCCACGCACTACAACTAGAGAAA